>NC_092104.1:34548449-35748449 GCF_045679555.1 Salvelinus alpinus
AGAGGCTCAGAACGCACCCTTGTGGGGCCCCAGTGTTGAGGATCAGCGGGGTGGAGATGTTGTTACCTACCCTCACCACCTGGGGGCGGCCCGTCAGGAAGTCCAGGACCCAGTTGCACAGGGCGGGGTCGAGACCCAGGGTCTCGAGCTTGATGACGAGTTTGGAGGGTACTATGGTGTTAAATGCTGAGCTGTAATCGATGAACAGCATTCTCACATGGGTATTCCTCTTGTCCAGATGGGTTAGGGCAGTGTGCAGTGTGGTTGCGATTGCGTCGTCTGTGGACCTATTGGGTCGGTAAGCAAATTGGAGTGGGTCTAGGGTGTCCGGTAGGGTGGAGGTGATATGGTCCTTGACTAGTCTCTCAAAGCACTTCATGATGACGGAAGTGAGTGCTACGGGGCGGTAGTCGTTTAGCTCAGTTACCTTAGCTTTCTTGGGAACAGGAACAATGGTGGCCCTCTTGAAGCATGTGGGAACAGCAGACTGGGATAAGGATTGATTGAATATGTCCGTAAACACACCAGCCAGCTGGTCTGCGCATGCTCTGAGGACGCGGCTGGGAATGCCGTCTGGGCCTGCAGCCTTGCGAGGGTTAACACGTTTAAATGTTTTACTCACCTCGGCTGCAGTGAAGGAGAGCCCGCAGGTTTTGGTAGGGGGCCGTGTCAGTGGCACTGTATTGTCCTCAAAGCGGGCAAAAAAGTTGTTTAGCCTGTCTGGGAGCAAGACATCCTGGTCCGCGACGGGGCTGGTTTTCTTTTTGTAATCCGTGATTGACTGTAGACCCTGCCACATACCTCTTGTGTCTGAGCTGTTGAATTGCGACTCGATTTTGTCTCTGTACTGAGACTTAGCCTGTTTGATTGCCTTGCGGAGAGAATAGCTACACTGTTTGTATTCGGTCATGCTTCCGGTCACCTTGCCCTGGTTAAAAGCAGTGGTTCGCGCTTTCAGTTTCACGCGAATGCTGCCGTCAATCCACGGTTTCTGGTTTGGGAATGTTTTTATCGTTGCTGTGGGTACGACATCGTCAATGCACTTCCTAATGAACTCGCTCACCGAATCAGCATATTCGTCAATATTGTTGTTGGACGAGATGCGGAACATATTCCAATCCGCGTGATCGAAGCAGTCTTGAAGCGTGGATTCAGATTGGTCGGACCAGCGTTGAACAGACCTGAGCGCGGGAGCTTGTTGTTTGAGTTTCTGTTTGTAGGCTGGAATCAACAAAATGGAGTCGTGGTCAGCTTTTCCGAAAGGGGGGCGGGGGAGGGCCTTATAAGCGTCGCGGAAATTAGTATAACAATGGTCTAGTGTTTTTCCAGCCCTGGTAGCACAATCGATATGCTGATAGAATTTAGGGAGTTTTGTTTTTAGATTAGCCTTGTTAAAATCCCCAGCTACGATGAATGCAGCCTCAGGGTGTGTGGTTTCCAGTTTACAAAGAGTCAGATAAAGTTCGTTCAGGGCCATCGATGTGTCTGCTTGGGGGGGAATATATACGGCTGTGATTATGATTGAAGAGAATTCCCTTGGTAGATAATGCGGTCGACATTTGATTGTGAGGAGTTCTAGATCAGGTGAACAGAATGACTTGAGTTCCTGTGTGTTGTTATGATGATCACACCACTTCTCGTTAATCATAAGGCATACCCCCCCGCCCCTCTTCTTACCGGAAAGATGTTTGTTTCTGTCGGCGCGATGCATGAAGAAACCAGCTGGCTGCACCGACTCCGTTAGCGTCCCTTGAGTTAGCCATGTTTCCGTGAAGCAGAGCACGTTGCAATCCCTGATGTCTCTCTGGAATGCTACCCGTGCTCGGATTTCATCAACCTTATTGTCAAGAGACTGGACATTGGCGAGTAGTATGCTAGGGAGTGGAGCGCGATGTGCCCGTCTCCGAAGCCTGACCACGAGACCGCCTCGTTTTCCCCTTTTTCGGCGTCGCACAGGGTCGCCGGCTGGGATCAGATCCATTGTATTGGGTGGAAGGCAAAACACTGGATCCGTTTCGGGAAAGTCATATTCCTGGTAGGAACGATGATGAGTTGACGTTAATCGTATATTCAGTAGTTCCTCCCGACTGTATGTAATGAAACCTAAGATTACCTGGGGTACCGATGTAAGAAATAACACGTAAAAAAACAAAATACTGCATATTTTCCAAGGAACGCGAAGCGAGGCGGCCATCTCTTTTCGGCGCCGGAAGTTAACAGTTATTTAGCTCCAGAGTGTGTCAGTTGGTCAGACTGCATTAGGGTTTTTGGAGATGAATGGAACTCACTACCGAGTTCCAAACTGCCTGTGGAAGCAACGCCAGCACAATAACTGTTCATCGGGAGCTTCATGAAATGGGTTTCCATGGCCGAGCAGCCACACACAAGCCTAAGATAAGCATGTGCAATGCCAAGCATCAGCTGGAGTGGAGTAAAGCTTGCCGCCATTGGACTCTGGAGCAGTGGAAACGTGTTCTCTGGAGTGATGAATTACATTTTACCATATGGCAGTCTGGCGGACGAATCAAGCTTGGCGGATGACAGGAGAAAGCTACCTGCCCCAATGCATAGGGCCAACTGTAAAGTTCGTTTGAGGAGAAATAATGGTCTTGTGCTGTTTTTCATGTTTCGGTCTAGGCCCCTTAGTTCCAGTGAAGGGAAATCTTCTGTGCTTCCAACTTTGTGGCAACAGTTTGGGTAAGGCCCTTTCCTGTTTCAGCATGACAATGCCCCCATGTATAAAGCGAGCTGCATACAAAATTATTTGCAGAGGTCAGAGTGGAAGAACCTGACTGGCCTGCACAGAGCCCTGACCTCAACCCCATCGAATACATTTGGAATTAATTGGAAAACCGACTGTGCGCCAGGCCTAATTGCCCAACATCAGTGATTGACCTCACTAATGCTCTTGTGGCTGAATGGAAGCAAGTCCCCACAGCAATGTTCCAACATCTAGTGGAAAGCCTTCCCAGAAGAGTGGAGGCTGTTATAGCAGCAATGGAGGGACCAACTACATATTAATGCCCAAGATTTTGGAATGTAATGTTCGACGAGCAGGTGTCCACATACTTTTGGTCATGTAGTGTACTTATTTTTGCAATAACAGGATGTTTATGCCAATATACTGCACTGTTGGTTTTCTGTATAGTTAATGCAAACCCTGAAGCACTTGGGGACTAATGTCAATACATAGTACATGTACAGTTGAAGTCGGAAGTTTACATACACTTAGGTTGGAGTCATTAACTCGTTTTTCAACCACTCCACAAATTTCTTGTTAACAAACTATAGTTTTGGCAAGTCGGTTAGGACATCTACTTTGTGCATGACACAAGTCATTTTTCCAATGATTGTTTACAGACAGATTATTTCACTTATAACTCACTGTATCACAATTCCATTGGGTCAGAAGTTTACATACACTAAGTTGACAGCGCCTTTAAATAGCTTGGAAAATTCCAGATAATGATGTCATGACTTTAGAAGCTTCTGATAGGCTAATTGACATCATTTGAGTCAATTGGAGGTGTACCTGTGGATGTATCTCAAGGCCTACCTTCAAACTCAGTGCCTCTTTGCTTAACATCATGGGAAAATCAAAAGAAATCTGCCAAGACCTGAGAAAACAAAATTGTAGACCTCCACAAGTCTGGTTCATCCTTGGGAGCAATTTCCAAACACCTGAAGGTACCACGTTCATCTGTACAAACAATAGTACGCAAGTATAAACACCATGGCCGTCATACCGCTCAGGAAGGAAACGCGTTCTTTCTCATAGAGATGAATGTACTTTGATGCGAAAAGTGCAAATCAATCCCAGAACAACAGCAAAGGACCTTGTGAAGATGCTGGCGGAAACAGTAAAACAGCCCTATATCGACAACCTGAAAGGCCGCTCAGCAAGGAAGAAGCCACTGCTCCAAAACCGCAATAAAAAAGCCAGTCTACGGTTTGCAACTGCACATGGGGACAAAGATCGTACTTTTTGGAGAAATGTCCTCTGGTCTGATGAAACAAAAATATAACTTTTGCCATAATGACCATCGTTATGTTTGGAGGAAAAAGGGGGAGGCTTGCAAGCCGAAGAACACCATCCTAACCTTGAAGCACGGGGGTGGCAGCATCATGTTGTGGGGGTGCTTTGCTGCAGGAGGGACTGGTGCACTTCACAAAATAGATGGCATCATGAGGCAGGGAAATGTTGCTTCAATATATTCACAGCATCTCAAGACATCAGTCAGGAAGTTAAAGCTTGGTCGCAAATGGGTCTTCCAAATGGGCAATGACCCCAAGCATACTTCCACAGTTGTGGGAAAATGACTTAAGGACAACAAAGTCAACGTATTGGAGTGGCCATCACAAAGCCCTGACCTCAACCCTATTGAAAAATGTGTGGGCAGAACTGAAAAAGTGTGTGCGAGCAAGGAGGCCTACAAACCTGACTCAGTTACACCAGCTCTGTCAGGAGGAATGGGCCAAAATTCACCCAACTTATTGTGGGAAGCTTGTGGAAGGCTACCCAAAACGTTTGACCCAAGTTAAACAATTTAAAGGCAATGCTACCAAATACTAATTGAGTGTATGTAAACTTCTGACCCACTGGGAATGTGATCAAAGAAATAAAAGCTGAAATAAATCATTCTTTCTACTATTATTCTGACATTTCATATTCTTAAAATAAGTTGGTGATCCTAACTGACCTAAGACAGAATTTTTACTGGGATTAAATGTCAGGAATTTTGAAACTGAGTTTAAATGTATTTGGTTAAGGTGTATGTAAACTTTTGACTTCAACTGTAGTTGACCCCTCTTTCTCTTGAAATGAGAGATCTTCCTCTGAGAAGTTTCTGGATCCTTTCGGAAGAGGTTATTTGAAACGGCTATATGCCACTGCCCTACACAGAACACATAGTGCCTGATATTCTCATCTTTACACTGTAAAATGTAGGAATCTATGGTTCCCCTCTACTCTGAGCAGTGATCCTACAGTTTGCCGGAGTGGGGTTGTAGATGACTAGAGTGAGTTCCACTCAGCAGTGGAGTCCTAGCTGCAGAGAAAAAAAGAGGCAGGTCCCTCCCTTCTCAGGCTTGGCTCAGGGACCCTCCAGTAGGTCCAAGTCTCCAGCACAGAGCAGAAAGCCTGCAGAGCACGTCTCAAAGACGCCATCCTTTTCAGGCCCACACACCCAACCCAGAACAGCACAGCTCATCACGTCAGAGGAAATGAAGTATTTCACCCGCTGCTCAATACACGCTCCCGCTGTCTCCGTTCGTGGTAACTTTTCATAATAATAATATTATTCAGATTAACCTTTTGGGGGACATTCAACTGGATGCCTCTGGTGACGGCTTGTTTTTATGATTCGTCCCAGAATCGAGGCTGTCCTCAGTACTAGGCCTGCTGAACAATGTCCGGGAGAATGAAGGGGGTGGCTTTGCTCAGCTCCACACCTCTTGTATATATTTCACCACTCACTTCACCCCCTTAGCCAAACAATGGTTATTGTGGGAGTGAATGTAAGAAAATGAGAGCCTACTGTGGTCTTTGTCCAAATAGAACATTTGGAGCATGCTTGTACACTTTTAAATATTTTATGTAACTGCTTGTCATGCTGTATTGCCTGACATGAGGAGGAATGCTGCAGCAGATTGAGGCCTCTGGGACATGGTTGCGTCAGTGTGTGACAGGCTAGCATGTGGCGTGAGCTGCTTTTCTCTGTCGACATTCTGGACAGAGTGATGGGGGCTTTAACATGGTAGAGGACCATGGCTGTGGCTTTAATATATGGATTAAATGCACTGCCACAAATCTGAGTGGATGGCGAGGACTGTCAGAGATGTAAGGCCCTGTGGTTGCAGTGCTGTCAATGAAAATAGCTGTGTGAATGTTTTACAACCATGCCCTTGGGCCTTGGCTTTAGATGCTGGCACTCCTGTGTCCAGGGGTCCCGTCAAATGACTTGGCTCCTCTTGAAGAACATTGATTTAAATCTCCCAAACGGGCTCAGCGAGCCTTCTAACATCATCCTCCCTCCCTCCAAGAGCGGGAAGGAAGGATGATGACTGCAGGCTTGGGCTGAGACTTGTGAGTGGTAGTGCCATTTTTCAGAAGCATAAACATCATGGTTACTCTCTTCAGTTCTAGTTAGGGCCAGCTGTTTCTGTGCTGTTTGTTTTTCTGGTGTCTTATTGTCAGGGGATGTGTTCATCGGTAGGGTTGCCAGATTGTGTGCTCATAATGCTAGCTAGCTCTCCACTGTCCTGTCCTGCAGTCAAGGTCCTATCTGTGTAGGCCTATCGGTGTCCAGCCCAGCTCTCCATCCACATTTCATCAGGTCCACATTATTATTGTGGAGCTGGAGACCAGCGCTGGCAACCAAAGCAGGCGGACAAGACGCTACAGCTCCAATAACTGTACTGCAAAGCAAACACCCAGGCGTGTTGCTGAGCTCAGGATTCTGTCAACTCTGGCACAGAATAGAGAGAGAAGACTGTAAGGATGCCTTTTGTTTCAATCCAGCAGCCCTAGATAGGTGACAATCACATTTCTGAGAGGGAACAGCAGCTGGGCGACACCTGGGACCTCAAGCTTTCTGTACTTTCTGTCTGATTCCACCCAGAGCATTAAATGCATTATGTCTGTGTGTTCTGTTTTGCAGGCCTACACCAGTCAGTTTGTGGCTCTGATCATGTTTGCGCTGTTGATGTGTGATGACAGGATCTCCATGCAGCCACGGCGACGTGAGATCATCCAGGGCCTGAGAGTTCTGCCAGGTAGGCCAGACCTCATGCACATCTACCAAGACATTGCATTGTACTGTTCATGACCATAAACGCTAATGTCGCTAATGTGTGATGCTCACAGGGATGTGCAGATTCTTTGACACTTGTTGTACTGTAATATAGACAGCAGCAGGTAATGGTCGGGGGCGGGGTTAATGGTCGGAGTCGGGGGTACAGTGGTTCCTCCTTTTAAAAGTTGTGTCATACTGCAGCACACCTTGCGGGCTGCTGCAGCATTCTATTGAATTGTCAGTCATTTTTACCATTAATGCAAGTTAGTGCTAGTTTGACCACCAGAGGGGGTCTTTGAGAAACATTTGATAGTCTTCAATATTGGCATTACTAGAGAATTTTAAACCTTTTTTTGTAGGAACATAGTATATGGGATTGATTTGAAGAAATGTTGATTAATTAATTAGATTAATATTATGGTGTTTCTATTCCAAGAAAAACTAAACCCTTAGGGTTTCCATTAGGATGGAACGGAAAATATGGCGCCGTACAACGTGATGGTCGGGAGTAGGCTACAGTTCTAAGAACATAAGAGGATTGGAGGATTATAAATTAATATCTAAGGGGCATAACATTTCCACACCCTAATTGTAGTGTAACCAATACCCAAACGGAGATTCAGTGAAAAAAAAAATCTCATTGATTTATGAAGACCAGTCCCCATGCTTGTCTCAGAGCAGCGAGAAATTATGCTGAAATTGTTATTGCTTCAAATCCTATTGCTTCTAACTTCAATATGCTCTTTAAATAAATTAGATATACCACTTTTAACAGCACATTACTCAACGCTAGTGAGACTCATTTCGACTACTGTAGGCTTACAGTATATCAACAAAAAAATGACATGACTCTCTGCCAATAGTTACATTTAGAGGATTGGAGGATTCTAAATGAATATCTAAGGGGCATTTTCCATTAGGATCTGTGAGAATATCTGAGGTGCTTTTATATCATTCTAAATTAATCAATAATATAATAATCGCTTTGTTTGAAAATTAATGATATTTTGGAGATTATTTAGTTTTCATTTAACCTTGAGTGAGCGAGGGGGGAAAAAGGCCATTCTTGAAACATGGGGTGAGACGTTCTCACTAATTTGTAAATAAAGCAAGTTTGTTATTTAGAATTATATCTGGAGAAACCAAAAGCCGCCTCATGGGTCTCCCGGTGGCGGCCGGCACGAGTATCGGACCAGCGTCTGTAGCGACGCGTTTTGCACTTCGATGCAGTGTCTTAGACTGCTGCGCCACCCGGGAGGCCCCATCCATAAAGTTTTTAATGCTGATCAATTGCCTTGCACAAAGTATCAAAATACAGAGAGGTGTTGGTGAAGGTATATTGATTGTCCTGCTAATAGCTCATAATGGAGTATTATAATACTGTACATGGTGTCCAGGTCAGGATAACCAAAACATTTATTTATTAAATACAATCAGAATGAATGTTGGTACTTATTTATTTTGATCCAAAGCCATGAATGAGTGAGTCACTGAGCTTTATGTAGGTGCCAAGGCTATATGATTGTGCCATCAACTTGATATGTATAATGTATAACGATATTTTTTAGATTATTTTGTTTACAAAATCGCTCACTTTCGTTTTTTTGAAATCTGAATAAAGGCTAAAATAATATTTGTAAAGGCCAAAACATTTATTTCTGTTTTTAGAAGGAGATAAACACTGGGACAATTGTGCGACACCCGGTCGGATGTGATACATAATAATACTTTTTCCCCTTCCACATGTTAAAGGTTCCAATTGATAAATGTTTTTTTATCAATTAGAATATTTGAGTCTAACCACAATATTTGTTGTCATTTCTGGTGGATTAAACTGAAATTGCAACCAATCACGGCCGGTTGTGATACAGCCAACCTAAGAAATACATTTGACAATAGAATTCTCCCCCCACCCTCATACTAGGCAAGTCTATTGTCCTGCTAATAGCCAAAATGGTGCTGTACAACATGACCGTGTGTTTGGAAGAGTATTTTCCAGTAAGCAACAATTTGTTTACCTTCATTAGCCTACTTTGTTCCAATATTTGTCATTCAGTGATTTATTCCCATAGTAATTTGTTATTGATCCGTAAGGAAATAGACATCTGTGTTTTGAAAGAGTATTTTTACCATTTTATTAACGAAAGCATAAAGATGCTTTTGAAGAAATACAGTACTGTACAGTATATGCTTTATCTGACATTTTGCGATTGCATAAGGTCGCCCACACGCACTTTAAACATTTGGATAATAAAACATTTAAATCATTTTGAAGATGGAAGCCATCTGCATTTGTTTTTTAGGCTTCTGTGCACTCTGACAAGTAAACATGGGAAAGTGTCTAATTCCTTACATAAGGGAGAGCAGACCATGTCCTTTCTCGGTGACCTCAAGTACGCATTAACTCTGTCTTTAATGCTTTTTTGCATTAGTCATAGACAGAAACTTCAGAGACGCTGTATTAATGATGAACACCCGGAGATTCACTGGTAAACCACATTTGCCTCGGGATCCATCCCAGTTGGTATTCTGTGTCCACTTGTGGTATCTCTCTTCGGTTACACATCCTTGGAACAGCGTAGCGTCCGGACGGCCCTTGCTGTGCTCTGATCCATGTGCACCTTCATCAGATGAGCAGAATGGTACCGCCCTGAGCCCCCATCGTTTACAGTGACCTTTGATAGAAACGGTAGATCAATTAAGAATTAAATGTGACTCAAAACACACAAATGCTGCATACACATTATAAGAATCTAGCAAAACTAACCGCTTTCTTGGCAACCATACGTTTTTCCGGTGCGGCCTGTTGTCCAGCACTTTGTCCACTGATCTCCACAAATGGTTGTCGACATGTTTGTATGCTCTGCAAAAACACATTCACGTTTTTAGTTCACAATTCTTTTTTATTTAACCTTTTATTTATCGATTTTATGACACTGTATGCCTACACACATATATATATATATATATATATATATATATATGAAAGAAAATGCACTGAAACCAAAATACCTTAGTTTTGGTGATCTTCTCAACTCTGGCTCATTTTCAAGTCCTCTTAAATCCTAACACTGGAACGGTTGGCACCATAGAAAGAAGCTGGCTTGATGAAAACGATGTCCATTTCGTCTGGGGGATGTTCACACCTACAGTAGCCTGGCTATAAAGCGTCTATTGTCCTGCTGATAGGGCTACACCTACTACAGTATACTTGTGAAAAACAAGCTGTCCTTCACTACTGTAAATAAAAACACAGCATATTGTTTACTTTCTTTATTGTAACCACAATGTCACAAATCATTTGTATCTACCTTTCCAATTGCTTTTAGAGTTTGGGTTTTGCAAATGTGCATTTTTCATGCCATTTTTTTGTTAAATCCAGTTCGGATTTTAATATAACTTTTGGCTGGCGCCTTTAGTGAGATGTCTAATGCTTTAATATTTAATCATATTTGCCCTCCGAATTCACTTCTAAGGGGCATTTCTTGCGCCATTTTTTTAGTTACATTGTTTTAGTTTGAATGTGCAGACAGGCACTAAGAATAGCGGGAACATTTCCCTAGTCAGCGCTGTTATTAATGCAATGCCCCTTAAAGTGTTGCTCTGTGCCACCCAGTGGGGCGGGGGTCCACCCCCCCTCCTCCCTTCACCATGGGCTAGGTCCGTCTTCTGTGCTCTGCTCTGTGGATCGTGCCTCCTGCCCTCGTGCCTTGAACCTCGTGCGCCTACCGCTATCTCAGGGGATAAAGCTGGAGAACTGCAAGGCAATCCCATTGTGCGCCACTCGCTTGTGAAAAACAGGGTTAATAATATATGTAAGAATATCTAAGGGGCTTTTATATAATTCTAAATTAATTAATAATAATAGATTTGTTTTTAAAAATAACGAGATTTTCGAGATTTTTTTTTTCAAATGTAAAGTGAGCGAGGAGAAAGGCCATTCTTGAACATGGGGTGAGACATTGTTTCTAATTTGTAAATAAAGCCAGTTTGTTATTTAGAATTTATTTCTGTTTTTAGAAGGAGAGAAATCAAAATCCTACCATCACCTCATGGGTCTCCCGTTCGCAGCCGGCACGGGTATTGAACCAGCATCTGGCCAAGGCCTTTGACTCTGTCAATCACCACATCCTCATTGGCAGACTCGACAGCCTTGGTTTCTCTAATGATTGCCTCGCCTGGTTCACCAACTACTTCTCTGATCGAGTTCAGTGTGTCAAATCGGAGGGTCTGTTGTCCGGGCCTCTGGCAGTCTCTATGGGGGTGCCACAGGGTTCAATTCTTGGACCGACTCTCTTCTCTGTTTACATCAATGATGTCGCTCTTGCTGCTGGTGATTCTCTGATCCACCTCTACGCAGACGACACTATTCTGTATACTTCTGGCCCTTCTTTTGACACTGTGTTAACAACCCTCCAGGCGAGCTTCAATGCCATACAACTCTCCTTCCGTGGCCTCCAACTGCTCTTAAATACAAGTAAAACCAAATGCATGCTCTTCAACCGATCGCTGCCTGCTCCTGCCCGCCTGTCCAACATCACTACTTTGGACGGCTCTGACTTAGAATATGTGGACAACTACAAATACCTAGGTGTCTGGTTAGACTGTAAACTCTCCTTCCAGACTCACATCAAACATCTCCAATCCAAAGTCAAATCTAGAATTGGCTTCCTATTCCGCAACAAAGCATCCTTTACTCATGCTGCCAAACATACCCTTGTAAAACTGACCATCCTACCAATCCTCGACTTCGGTGATGTCATTTACAAAATAGCCTCCAAAACCCTACTCAATAAATTGGATGCAGTCTATCACAGTGCCATCCGTTTTGTCACCAAAGCCCCATATACTACCCACCACTGCGACCTGTACACTCTCGTTGGCTGGCCCTCGCTTCATACTCGTCGCCAAACCCACTGGTTCCAGGTCATCTACAAGACCCTGCTAGGTAAAGTCCCCCCTTATCTCAGCTCGCTGGTCACCATAGCAGCACCTACCTGTAGCACGCGCTCCAGCAGGTATATCTCTCTGGTCACCCCCAAAACCAATTCTTCCTTTGGACGCCTCTCCTTCCAGTTCTCTGCTGCCAATGACTGGAACGAACTACAAAAATCTCTGAAACTGGAAACACCTATCTCCCTCACTAGCTTTAAGCACCAGCTGTCAGAGCAGCTCATAGATTACTGCACCTGTACATAACCCATCTACAATTTAGCCCAAACAACTACCTCTTTACCTACTGTATTTATTTATTAATTTATTTTGCTCCTTTGCACCCCATTATTTCTGTCTCTACTTTGCACTTTCTTCCACTGCAAACCAACCATTCCAGTGTTTTTTTAGTTTTTATTTTACTTGCTGTGTTGTACTCACTTCGCCTCCATGGCCTTTTATATTTTTATTTATTTATACATATATTTGTTTGCCTTCACCTCCCTTATCTCACCTCACTTGCTCACATTGTATATAGACTTTTTTTTTTTTTTTAATTTTAAATTTTTTTTTTTTCACTGTATTATTGACTATGTTTGTTTTACTCCATGTGTAACTATGTGTTGTTGTATGTGTCGAACTGCTTTGCTTTATCTTGGCCAGGTCGCAATTGTAAATGAGAACGTGTTCTCAATTTGCCTACCTGGTTAAATAAAGGTTAAATAAATAAAATAAATAAAAATAAATAAAATAAATAAAAATCTATAGCAACGCAGTTTGCACTGTACAGTACTATAAGAGCAAAATAATCCGAACATTTCCACACCCTAATTGTAGTCTAAAGTTTCTCTTAGAATAAAAACCTTAGTATAACAACAGTTTTAGTAAGTAATATTGATGAGTAGTAACAAAAAAACTTGGTTTTCCAGGTGTGTGCTACAGGACAGCGGAATAGCAATTCTTACACTATTGTTCTAAATTCAATCAGCACCTTCATCATTCAGTTCATTGAAATTCAATTTTGAAGTCGTGCACAATTATCAGTTTCTGTGTGGTTTATGTCGCCCATTCATTGTCAGTTAGAGACACAGTAGTGCTTTGGGACCCAAAAGCATAATCGGTGCTCTAACTCCTCCTTGAGCTGGTCTGGAGCAATGAACTAGTGACGCAGTGTACTGTAATAAACCGCAAATGACCTCTAAGTCCCGCAGCATAATCGCAAAACTTTTAGTTGAGAACCACTGTAATGGTCGGAGTCAGGCAGCCAGAGAGAAATGGGGAAAGGACATTCATGTTCGTAGGCCTCCTGGGTCTGTCTCAGTTATCTGGCAGCCACGTCGCTCCAACTTTACTGTTTTTGTTTGAGCAATATGCTTTGATATCAGAGAGCTAATGCAAGGGCTGGGCTGTGGAGGCTTCCTCAGGGAGAGGGAGAGTACAGGGGAGAGGGAGGAGGTTTTAGCAGCTGGGTCAGTCCTGGCACACTCCTCTGGACCCAAAGTCTATGATGGGATTGGGTTTCCCTTATGGTAAGCTAATTTGGTTTGGAATGCCACACTGCTCTTTCCCTCTCCCCTGACCCAAGCCCCCAAGACCTGTTAACAGTGGCTTGCTGGTTTGTGCCATAGGATGGGTGTTAGTACTGTAAACCGTCTCATCCAGGGGGTTGGTGTGATAATCTATTTTCTGACGTGTTGTTTGAAGGCAGATCATTACGTTTTTGTTTCTCCCAGATGTATTGGAATATTATCAGCTAATATGATCTACCTCCTTTTTGTCTGTTTGTACTTGTCTATCTGTGCCTTCTCTTGTCCCCTCTCTCACTGTGTGTGTGTGTATATGCCTGCTCCTGTCCTCTCTGTCTCTCTGTGTGTGTCAGACCTGATCAAGGAGGTGCTGAGTCTGGATGATGAGATCCAGAGACTGGCCGCAGAGCTGTACCAGCAGAAGAGTGTTCTCATCATGGGCCGAGGCTACCACTACGCCACCTGCTTGGAGGGAGCACTGGTCAGCACGCCTACCTCTAGCTCCCCTTCGTAAAGCTATCATAATGTCTTCAGACATGAATTCTACTGGATTCTCCATTCTCAACTCCTAAATGAGATTATCATCACTTTCTAATAGCCCACAATAAGCCTCTGCACAGCTGTGTAGAAAATGTTCTGCCTCAGCCTCACGCAAGCCCTAGTGGAGCCTAGCCTGCAGGAATGTCTGCTGAAGTGTTTTGGATCACAGCAACTAATTAGACTGATCTAGAAACGTCTCTCTTGCATAATTGCAACAACACTCCACGTTATTTATGGATTCTTAAAGTACTATGTATTTCCAATCCTCCAGTATCTCAAAAAGAGGCACACAAATGTGAAGGGAAATTGTTGGCTTAGTGTGCTGTACTCCTCAGTCTGTCCTAGTGTTCCCAGGCCAGTCTACTGATCCCTTTAGAATTTAAGATAAGATACTTGGATTGTGTGTATGGGAGTTGCAGTGAGTGGCTTCCTATCTGACTGAGGTGTTTGTGCCTCTCCTCTCCAGAAAATCAAGGAGATCACGTACATGCACTCAGAGGGCATCCTGGCTGGGGAGCTGAAGCACGGCCCTCTGGCCCTGGTCGACAAACTCATGCCCGTCATCATGATCATCATGAGAGACCACACCTACACCAAGTGTCAGAACGCACTTCAGCAGGTGGTGGCCCGCGCGGTAAGAACTGCCAACACACACGCAATATCTCGAAACACACGATTTAGCTTTCCACCCCCCAGCTGTTTGAAGGTTGGAACCACAGTAAACCATTGCCAATTATGTTATCTGGTTGTTAAAATGGTAGATTTTACTACCTGTTGTAGTGACCACTTACCTTCCAGTGTAAAATAAATATGACTCAAAGACGACATGGATATTAAGTGCTTTATGCACACATACTTTACACATGAGATGTTTTTACAGTAACATCAAAAGGACCTCACAATTCCATTCACCACAATAAAGTGGGAGGAGTTATTTCACCATGACATCACCACTCTCACTAATCTACCACAGATGTGGACCTGAGATTTGGGTCTGCGACATGAAAAGAAGGGAAGGACCAAACTATCACGTTCACATTTCCAAACTGAACTACAGGTAAAAGGAAATGACACGCGGCGTTGTACTGGAAACATGCCATTTGTTTGGTTTACAGGGCCGACCCATCGTGATCTGTGACAAGGATGACTATGAAACTGCCAAGTGCTCAAGCCGCACCATCAAAGTGCCGCACTGTGTGGACTGTCTGCAGGGCGTTCTGAGTGTCATCCCCCTGCAGCTGCTCTCCTTCCACCTGGCTGTGCTCAGGGGCTTTGACGTGAGTACTGCACGGTCACTGAGTTGGGTTCTTACTGTAGGCCTTCATAACGGGTAGTCTATTTCTTAGGGTATTTCTTATAACTTGGCAAATTTAGAAATGTCTAACGCTTCTCCCAATACAGGTGGATTTCCCAAGGAACCTGGCCAAGTCTGTGACGGTAGAGTGAAACAGGCCATTTGAAGCCCCAAAAACCCATTTCACCTCACATACATACATACATACATACATACATACATAAATACATACGTAGTACGCAGGAACAGCTGTCACATGGATACCAAGAGGAGCAGAGAGAGCACACTTTCCTGTTTTATGTCTTGTGTCATATATTTTTATGCAATTGTTACTCTTGTACTCTTAGCATTCTGTATCACTGTCACTTCTCTCAACACATTTGAAGGCATTGTTATGAATTGTGTTGTTTTTTTTTGTCAAGTGTGGTAAGGTAAGGGTTGGCAGTAATGTTGGCATTTAGGAGCTCACATCGGTTACTGGAGTGTATGCAGTTAATGAATCAACTAAAGGAAAGACGGAAAAATATCTATTTTCTAAAGGAAACTAAAGGAAAAACTGAGCTATTTTGGATGATGCCCAACAGTGCTCATAACTGAAATGTGCACATCTTTTCAATGTTGAGTACTTGCAGCTGGTTTTTCAGTTAATTCAGCTGTTTGTTGGCTGAAGTCAAGAGTCTATATGAAATTCTTACTGAAGTTACTGGTTCTTTTGGTGTTTCATTGGTGCAATGATTTTTGGTCTATTGAGATCAGTTTTCTTTGGCAGCTAGAACATCTATAAGTGTCATTTGAAATGTTTCTGTTACTTTTGTGTATGTTGAGTGAAGTCTTAAATCATTCCGAGTCATATTGTAGTCCTGACTCTAAATCTGAAGTGCTTCCAGGAAGAAAGTGTCAAGTCATGCTTTAGTCTACTGACCTGTGCCAGAGGCTATTGAGAACTCCCCCCTTGTTTTCCTCGGAATGCCATAATGACAAATTATTTTGGATTTGTAACTTGTAAAATTTTTGAATGTTTTATAGTACAATAAGAAACTTGTAACATACTTCCTTGTGTATACTATTGTGTAATGTTTTTAGTCCTTGGATAGGTTACAAAAGCAACTTGCAGTGATGCACTCCTTGTGGTTTGGCAGACCTCCTATAGGAGAGTTAACAAACTCTTGCCTAAACCATGTTGAGCATCTGAATGATTGACTGTCCTGGCATAATAATCATGCTTTTAAAATTCTAACAGCTACTGTGTCTGAGAGACATGCTTTGAATCATTTACCCAATAATTTGAAAGATGGCACCGTACAATGTTAGAAATCTACAATGAAGACGAGTGAAACATTGAAATGATCACTTATCTCTCTAAGCCTATTGTCATTGTGACTTGGTGGAAGTGTAGCAATATTCCAAACTCTTCAATTTCACTGGTCTTGTTGACCTATTTTCTGCCTTGTTGCTTAGGAGGCTCAATTTGGGTCTCTGGTCTACAATATAACTCTAAATAGAAGAAAAAGAACCAAGTGAAATGAAGTTGCTGCTCAGAGCACAATTTGCACCAACATTTTGCCTACCCCATGCCCTGCCACCATACCGATTTTTAATTGCAATATTGGGACCATTTTTTTTCTTCTACATTTCTATTAATTTGTACGTTTCTCATTTTGTTTACTTGGTAGAAAGCTTTTTTATATATTATTGAAGTTATTAGTTGATCTGAATGTGACTGACATTCGAGATGTCCCCTGTACCCAAAAAAGGTCACTGTATTTTACAATCGATTATGCAGTCAGAAACCAAAACACCTTTTCTATGTTAATTTTGCTTTGAGTAACCAAAGGTATGGTTTTAGAGATTATGTTCATAGGGGTTTGTGTGTACTGTAAGTGGTCTGTCCAGAAGAGGCCTACAGGGCAATACAGCAAGCTTGTTAAAATATGTAGCTGCTATTTTAGATGGAACTCAACATGTCAGCTGTGTGTTCTCCCAAATGTCTAATAAATGAGTCTTTATAAACCAAGGTTGAAGCAAAGCAGATACTGGTTTGTATGTAACATCACGGAGAAGAAAAAATACTTTCTATATAATGGGCTATTTAGTTATTTTTTTGTATTTCACTTTTCACCTTTTCAGTTTAAGATCTTTGTCTTGCTGTCGCAATCAAGCCTTAAAATTGTACCTTTTAGGCAAATCACCTGAAAAGTGGTCTCTATTCAGCCTTTGCATCTGTTTCTTCTTAATTGTATTGCATTTACTGAGCCAGTGTACTGTATGCGCCCACGTTGACTAAAGACCCTAGCAAAGACCCAGTTTTAAACTGGACATGGTGCTATTCGAAGTGATTTAGTAACCCATGTAAAATTGCAGGTGTTTGACAGGTTTTTAGACTTGAAGTATGGACAAGGGAACCACTTTAGAGTCTTTCTATAAATAACGGGGCCAATGTGTGACATTGGGATCAAAATTTCTAAATGGTTTGAAATAAAAAGGCTTTTCATGCAGTTCCACATGTGTACTTAAAGGAATAAAAGTGAATATATGCAAATTGACTCAACTCCTATACAACAACATGGGCCTGGGACTATACATCCTTTAAGCAAGGTTCATACAGACATTGGCAAGTTGAATTCAGGACTTTCAGGGATTTTTTTCAGGCACTTATTTGTAATTTTCAAAGACCTTTTATGTTATACAATTGTATAATTTATATAGTGCCTTCAGAAAGTATTCAAACCCCTTGACTTTTTCCACATTTTGTTAGCCTGAATTCAAAATGGATTAAATAGATTTATTTTTTTAAGCTTGCCATAACGAAGGGGTAGAGTACCTATTTACTCAAGACATTTCAGCTTTAGAATGTTTTTAAATTTGTAAACATTTCTAAAAACAATTCCACTTTGACATCATGTTGTATTGTGTGTAGGTCAGTAACCAAAACAAAATATCTGCATTGTAACACAACAAAATGTGGAAAAAGTCAAGGGGTGTGAATAATTTCTGAATGCACTGTAATTGTACATATAGGGCCTAATATAGAACCCCCCCCCCCCCCCCCCACACACACACAAAAAAAAAAAGCATGCAAAAAAAAGTGTGCCAATGCATTGATATTCAAATTATTATTAATACAATTCTAAAATATGTGAGAATAATGAGGACATTGCCTGACTAAATAGACTGGATGCATGCATGGTGATTGAGGACTGAGTGTGGGAAACTCTGAAGTAGTGTACCTGGGGGGGCCTCAGGACCTAGTTTTGGAACCCTGCTTTAGTTTATAGAAAGACTCATTAACATTCAGCTCCTGCAACATATGTTGGAAACTATTGTGGGAGTGGGGCACTTTATGATCTGATTTACTAGAACTGATGTAATAAAATAAGTACTTCTCTTTCGGTGTCTTTTTAGAGTCTTTAATATTGACAGTGGGATTAGGTACTCCCAAGAAGTATGCCCCTGGAGGAACAACTTCAAATCCAATTTATTTATAAAGCCCTTCTTACATCAGTTGATATCTCAAAGTGCTGTACAGAAACACAGCCTAAAACCCCAAACAGCAAGCAATGCGGTGTAGAAGCACGGTGGCTAGGAAAAACTCCCTAGAAAGGCCAGAACCTAGGAAGAGGAACCAGGCTATGAGGGGTGGCCAGTTCTCTTCTGGCTGTGCCGGGTGGAGATTATAACAGAACATGGCCAAGATGTTCAAATGTTCATAGATGACCAGTAGGGTCAAATAATAATAATCACAGTGGTTGTCGAGGGTGCAACTGGTCAGCACCTCAGGAGTAAATGTCAGTTGGCTTTTCATAGCCGATCATTCAGAGTATCTCTACCGCTCCTGCTGTCTCTAGAGAGTTGAAAACAGCAGGTCTGGGACAGGTAGCACGTCCGGTGAACAGGTCAGGGTTCCATAGCCGCAGGCAGATCAGTTGAAACTGGAGCAGCAGCACGGCCAGGTGGACTGGGGACAGCAAGGAGTCATCAGGCCAGGTAGTCCTGAGGCATTAGAGAGAGCATACTTAAATTCACACAGGACACCAGATTAGGCAGGAGAAATACTCCAGATATAACAGACTGACCCTAGCCCCCCAACACAAACTACTGCAGCATAAATACTGGAGGCTGAGACAGGAGGGGTCGGGATACACTGTGGCCCCATCTGACGATACCCCCGGACAGGGCCAAACAGGCAGGATATAACCCCACCCACTTTGCCAAAGCACAGCCCCCACACCACTAGAGGGATATCTTCAACCACCAACTTACCATCCTGAGACAAGGCCGAGTATAGCCAACAAAGATCTCTGCCACGGCACAACCCAAGGGGGGGCGCCAACCCAGACAGAAAGATCACGTCAGTGACTCAACACACTCAAGTGACGCAACCCTCCTAGGGACAGCATGGACGAGCACCAGTAAGCCAGTGACTTAGCCCCTGTAATAGGGTTAGAGGCAGAGAATCCCAGTGGAGAGAGGGGAACCGGCCAGGCAGAGACAGCAAGGGAGGTTCGTTGCTCCAGTGCCTTTCCGTTCACCTTCACACTCCTGGGCCAGACTACACTCAATCATAGGACCTACTGAAGAGATGAGTCTTCAAGACTTAAAGGTTGAGACCGAGTCTGCGTCTCTCACATGGGTAGGCAGACCATTCCATAAAAATGGAGCTCTATAGGAGAAAGCCCTGCCTCCAGCTGTTTGCTTAGAAATTCTAGGGTCAGTTAGGAGGCCTGCGTCTTGTGACCGTAGCGTACGTATAGGTATGTACGGCAGGACTAAATCGTAAAGATAGGTTGGGGCAAGCCCATTTAATGCTTTGTAGGTTAGCAGTAAAACCTTGAAACCAGCCCTTGCCTTAACAGGAAGCCAGTGTAGAGGCTAGCACTGGAGTAATATGATCAAATTTTTTGGTTCTAGTCAAGATTCTAGCAACTGTGTTTAGCACTAACTGAAGTTTATTTAGGGCCTGCCTATTCAACTGGCTTTTATTTATGAATCTGTGTGCACTACATACGCCTTCCACTAGATCTCAACAGGCAGTAGAAGGTTGAATGGGGTGTCTAGCTTGATGTGAGGCCGAATAAGAGCTTTTGGAGTGACAGGTCTGCTCTTTTGTCAGTTTTCATCTGCGCGCCGGGGAACCTCACATTGTCTTCTGAAAAGCGTTCGGTATACACTACGAATTGCTCCGGCTCTGATTTTATTGGATACATATGAGAAGAACATCATAAAGTAGGATTTTCAACCGAGTTTGACCAGTTTATTCAACGTTTATTGGGAATTTTGGAATTTTTCGTTCCATGCGCCAAGATTTCTTGGACACGTGAACTCCGCATGGCTAGCCAAAGTTGCTAATTCGACAGAAGAAATGGACATTCTAAAACCAAACAACGATTTATTCTGGACCTAGGACTCCTTGCACAACATTCTGATGGAAGATCAGCAAAAGTAAGAGAATATTTATGATGTTATTTCGTATTTTTATGTAATATGTTGGCTCCAACACGGCGGAGAATAGGTGAGCGCTGTCTCACAATAATGCATGCTGTATGTTGTAGTAAAGTTATTTTTTTAAATCTAACACAGCGGTTGCATTAAGAACCAGTGTATATTTCATTTGCCATACAACAAGTATTTTTATGTAAAGTTTATGATGAGTTCTTTGGTTAGATTAGGTGACTGTCCAAAATATCTCCGGACATTTTGGTGAATTGTTGCTACGTATTCACAATGTATAACCACGATTTGCAGCTCTAAATATGCACATTTTCGAATAAAACATAAATGTATTGTATAACATGATGTTATAAGACTGTCATCTGATGAAGTTGTCCAAAGGTTAGTGATTAATTTTATCTCTATTGCTGGTTTTTGTGAAAGCTATGTTGGCGGTGAATAAATGGCTTTGTGTGTTTGGCTATTGTGGTAAGCTAATATAGTTCTATATTGTATTTTCGCTGTAAAACACTTAAAAAATCGGAAATATTGGCTGGATTCACAAGATGTTTATCTTTCATTTGCTGTACACCATGTATTTTTCATAAATGTTTTATGATGAGTATTTATGTATTTCACGTTGCTCTCTGTAATTATTCTGGCTGCTTTGGTGCTATTTGTGATGGTGGCTGCAATGTAAAACTACGATTTATACCTCAAATATGCACATTTTCGAACAAAACATAAATGTATTGTATAACATGATGTTATAAGACTGTCATCTGATTAAGTTGTTCAAGGTTAGTGATACATTTTATCTCTATTTCTGGGTTTTGTGAAAGCTACCTATGCGGTGGAAACATGGTGAAAACATGGCGTTGTGTGTTTGGCTATTGTGGTTAGCTAATATAAATACATATTGTGTTTTCGCTGTAAAACATTTTAAAAATCGGAAATGATGGCTGGATTCACAAGATGTTTATCTTTCATTTGCTGTATTGGACTTGTGATTTCATGAAATTATATTATATGATATCCCTGTCCCGTTAGGCTAGGCTAGGCTATGCTAGTCAGCTTTTTTGATGAGGATGCTCCCGGATCCGGGATGGGTAGCCTGAAAGGTTAAGAGCTTTCACTGTTAAAAACAAGACAGCCGGCTATGTAAAATTAATTTTTGTACTGCAGATGAGGGAATCTGTTGTTTGTATGCAACATTTTAGTGGCATTGCATAATTTCCCTAAAGCACTCCATTCAGTTCTCTGGATTGATCAATCCTCAGTATGAACTCTTCTTTGTTGGGACTTATTGGCGGTTGGCATCCAACGTTATGGTCCATTACCACCACCTACTGTACTGGAGTGTGGGCCGGAGACAGGGAGAAACTAAGTCCTACATGCCAGCCCGTATCTCTTTAAAAAAGTTACAATATTTGAGACTGTATCTAATGACATTCTACTCAATATTCTCTTTAAACTAATTACCTGTATCCCCTTCTCCATCATACTATATTACTGCCCACACTATCAATACCTGCTCCACTGTCTCTGTTTCCTGCCAATAATCACACTTTCCTGTTGGATGCTTTCCTATTACATTTAAATTAAACCGGCTGTGTCCCACCCTTAATCTTGTAAAAAATAGCCTCCTCACTTCTGAGTCCTTGCCCCTGTATGACATATAGCCTTTCCAATGAGGTCCGGGCTGCCGAACCATACACTTTACTGCCATAGTCTATTACAGATCAGATCAATGCAACATACATGGT
This sequence comes from Salvelinus alpinus, assembly GCF_045679555.1. Lineage (NCBI taxonomy): Eukaryota > Metazoa > Chordata > Actinopteri > Salmoniformes > Salmonidae > Salvelinus > Salvelinus alpinus. The sequence continues at coordinate 34,570,729 of NC_092104.1, forward strand.
CCTCAATGAGGAACGCCCAGCCCCCCACTCCTTCCCCATCAGACAGCGAATCACATTTAGCACCTTACACTTTCCCACCACTCTCTCAATGTGTTCTGCCTAGGCCATCCTAGTGTCAAAGTACACCCAAAGGAACCTGAAGGCCCCCAACCTCTCCAAGTTTTTCCCATATAACCTCAAGCGTACTTCATCTCCCACCTTCCTCCTGGTAAAGAACACTGTCTGAGTTCTCTACAGAGAACCTGAATCCCCACATTAATGCCCACTGCTCTACCTCATCAATTGATTCCTGTACCTTCCTGACTATATATGGCACATTTCTTCCCCACTTCCATAAGGCCCCATCATGTGCAAATAACAACCTCCCAATATCAGGCCGTACCTGAGAGTAAACATCATTGATCATGATTTAGAACAACAGATGACTAATCACACTCCCCTGCGGTGTACTGTTATCCACTAGGTAGCTGCCTGAGACCTCCCCACCCTCACCTGGATAGACCTTACAAACAGGAAATCCTTTATCCAGTTGTACGTTCTTCCTTCTACCCTTTTTCATCTCTGCCATGGTAAATGGTATATTCAACGCATTATTTACATCCTGCCTCCTATCCAGCACTCCAGGGTGCTCCTCTCTCGTTCTGTCTCTCCCCCTCCATGACAAATTTTCCGAGCTATGCACTTGGACAAACGCTTTGGCCATCATCATCTCTGCCTTCTCATCTGTTACTGCCATGTCCTCCCCACTCGTCAACACTGGATAATCCCACTCCCTTCTGACCCCACCCATCCTCTTAATCATCCCCTACAGGTGTCGCCCTTCCAATGGTGTCAGAGAACCGAAGCCAACATGACCTTTTCGCCTGATGGATAGTCCTCCTCACAAGGGCCTGGGCCTGCTTATACTGAATCAGATGTTGTAAATTATGCGTTCTTTTCAGTACTCTAAATACCCTTTTACTAGTCCTCACCATTGCCCCGCACTCCTCCGTCCACCATGGGACTTATTTTCTCCTCCTCCTCCCTGAACTCTTAGGTATAGCCTCAGTAGCTGCACCCACTAACGCTGTTCTCACCCAGTTATTCATACTATCCACATCCCCTCTCATATCCAATCAAGCCATCACCTGCTCACTCAGCTCCTGAAACTGATCCCACTTTGCCATTCCAAACATCCACCTGCCTACTCCATCCACTGACACCTCCTCTTCCCTCTGGCCTACTGTGCATACTATGGGTTAATTAGCACTCCACACTGTCGACTCCTCCCATATCTCCAGGTCTAATATCTGACAAGGATTATAGTAGTTCGCAGGTCGCAGTTGTAAATGAGAACTTGTTCTCAACTAGCTTAACTGGTTAAATAAAGGTGAAATTTAAAAAATTTAAAAAGTTGAGTACCAAGTCGGTTTGAGCCATGTTTCCTGCACACAAATCACATCAGGCTTAGCTGGCATATCCACAATGAACTGCTTGATCTCCTGCTCATTAGGAAACAGGCTCCGAGCATCCCATTGTAGTATTACCACCATAACTAAGATCCAGTAATACATGACTCCCGCCAGGGCTGATTGAGGTAATCTCGAACCTCTTCCCATGTCAACCCTGTCATGCTCAGATGTCTCCCAGAGTCTTTCACTATTAGCTGAATCTTCTCTGTTTTACTTTACTTTAGCAGTGCTATTGATAGCTCCTGCTACGAACGTCTCCAGTTTTCTCTGTGTATTCCATATTGCTGCCCACCTGCCCCATAATCCCCGGTCTACATGCTCCTACCCATCTCTCCCTTGAACCTGTACCTCCCTGGACCACCCTCACAGCCTCAGCATATGAAACTCTTCTCTCCACTCTCACTTGTTGCACCTCCACTGCCTGCTTCATTGCCTCACACCCACCATATGCCCCACTATTAACATCCCCACAGCTGCAGCACTTTGTTTGTACACCATCCCCACACTTCCCATACTCATGCTCCACTCATCACCTGGCACACCTCTTTTTCTCTTTGCAGGCTGTTGCCACATGCCCAAACCTCTGGCAGTTATGACATCTTAAAAACTTATACGGGATTGGTGTCCCTATACCGAGATGGTTGAGCTAACGTGCGCTAATGTGATTAGCATAACGTTGTAAGTAAGTAAGCTTTCCAGGACATAGACATGTCTTATATTGGCAGAAAGCTTAAATTCTTGTTAATCTAACTGCACTGTCCAATTTACAGTAGCTATTACAGTGAAAAATACCATGCAATTGTTTCAGGAGAGTGCACAACCACAAAAAACTTTTATCACAGCAACTGGTTTGATACATTCACCTCTGAAGATAAATAATGTACTTGCATTCAGTAATCTTGTTCTGATTTGTCATCCTGAGTGTCCCAGAGATAAAAGTTAGCATAGTTTTGTTTGATAAAATACATCTTTATATTCAAATGTAGGAGCTGGGTTCTACAGTTTGAACCCCTGCTGTCTTTGGCTCCACACTCACCCTGCCCGGCCATCTAGATGTGTAAAAGTTAGCGTATAAGTATATGATCCATCAAATTCCTGGGAGTGTGTAAACTTACAAAAATGATATGCTAATAAAAAATGTATGTTCTTTATAGTTATGTACTAGAAAATGTATCAATTGACCAATTCGGCACATTTGGGCAGACTTAATATAAAAAAATATTGTCCAGTATTGCAATGCTTCACTGGATCAATCTCAAACTTTGCACACACAGTGCTGCCATCTAGTTGCCAAAATCGAAATTGTGCCTAAACTGCAATATTATATTATGGCCTTTCTCTTGCATTTCAAGGATGGGACAAACAAACAAAATAGAAAACGCATATTTTTTGTTTGTATTATCTTTTACCAGATCTAAATGTGTTATTCTCCTACATTAATTTCAAATTGTAAAAAAATTACAGAAGAAGAAGAAGAAGACGACGACAACTATTGTGTAGTTCATTGACAGTTTTAGTTGTGTGTTGACTGTTGATGCCTGCTCCTATCAGTTTACTGACTATGTGTGTTCAACCAAGGAGCTTAACAGAGCATATGTCTTAGAGCAGTGATCAGTTGGCTTTTATTGCAATTGGAGAATACTTGACTGTTAGCTTCCCAGAAGGAATTACCAGATGTTTTTTTTCTGGATTCACCGGATTCTGGATTATTTTATGAAAGACAGAGAGACAGATGCTACCATATTTTTTCAAAGTGTGTAGGGGGAGCCAAGAATGAAAATAATTTATCAAAAGGTTGAACTGTACAGAACATTAAGAACACCTTCCTAATATGGAGTTGCACCCAGTCCAGCATGTCCCTTATGCCTCGGTCACACCGACAGCATTATTGAATTTTGGTACACCAGAAGTACATTCATTTCCAATGGAACGCTGTGTTTGCCTTGCAGCATTGCATTGCAGAGGCAGTTGCAGTACGTTCTGTGTGGTGCATATGTTGGATTTATCGAACGTATGCATCAAACTGTATGCGTAGACGGCTTGACAGAAATGGTAGCAGAAGGTGAATGTTGAACTTTTCTTTCACACATATCCAGATGATGGTACTATTTTACGCAACGCAGCAGCATTCCGTTGGAAATCAATGTACTTCTGTGTACCAAAATGCAATTATACTGTTGGTGTGATCGAGGCGTTACATCTCAAACACACCGACTGTGGCATTGCGTTTTGGTACACCAGAAGTACATTCATTTCCAATGGAATGCTGTGTTTGCCTTGCAGCATTGCATTGCAGAAGCAGTTCAGTGCGTTCTGTGAGGTGCATACGCTGGATTTATCGAACGCATGCATCAACTTGTATAGATAGACTTGACAGAATGTAGCAAAATGTGAATGTTGAACTTGTTGCACACATATCCAGTAAAGAAAACAGTGGGATTACATAATAAAAAACAATGACTGCAGAATTTATTTAAATATTTTATTCATTTATTTGCCAAGCAGCATACATATTATTTATTCGATGACATCTACAAATGTATTGTGACAGCCTATAATATAATTTCTCTCCAAAATGCATAGTTTTGGAGGGAAATGCAATAATAAATAGTGAAGATAGTACAGTGTAGGCTCTTTCAACAATGAGACCATCGTTGAGCAAGGTGGTCTTGATCACCGAAAGCGCAGGTCTGTGTGTGTCCAGAGATGGTTGAAGCCAGTTTGTTCACCTGCTCCAGATGGTTGGAGCCAGGATCGCCCGGATGGATACCAACTACCGGTTGTCCATCAGCTCAGTTAAACGCCTGGCGATTTGTCTCCGGTAAACTAAATTCAAGTGATTCAGCTTACGGTGGCAGGGATTGCCCCCTCTGTGGCCCAAGCCATTTGGGACTGTCTGGTCAGTGAATACATGCCTGTCCGCAAGGAGGAAGACTGGAGGGCCATCGCTGCTGATTTCCTCAACTGTCTTGGCTCCATTGATGGGAAACATGTAGTAATCTAGGCTCTACCGTGCTTGTGTTCGCAAATCTACCCCACTGTACACAATCCATGTCTCAATTGTCTCAAGGCTTAAAAATCCTTCTTTAACCTGTCTCCTCCCCTTCATCTACACTGATTGAAGTGGATTTAACAAGTGACATCAATAAGGGATCATAGCTTTACCTGGATTCACCTAGTCCGTCATAATGTTTTGTACACTCAGTGTATGTTGTCCATCACTCAATAGTTGTCTCCGTGGTGATAGTACTTTTCATGACTTTACAAGATTACAAGATTAGTCGTACTCTTAGCAATAACAAAAACTGACTGTCCCGATTTGATAATGCCCTTACCCATCTTGTGTGTACAGTTGTTTACCACACATATTTGTTGAGCACTCTCGTGGAGTTTTCTACAGAAATAAATTACTTTTGAAAGCTAGTAAACAAGTTGTTCCTTTAGATGTGGTTGTAATATGGCCTGCCTGTGTACTACAATATTTCCAGCTGTTTCAGAGGAGCAGATCTCTGCCATTCCAAACCATGAAGATCCACATTATCCAACTACCCTCTTTCGATGGAAGATAAGATATCCCCTTTCCTACTAAACTAGTCCATCTTTATAAGCCAAGCAGTTATCTCATTGCTGATGATATCCCTGAGATGTATGCACTCACTATTTGGCATAACTCACTTTTATGCTTGTGGTTAACCAACAATGTGGAATTTTTTTTTCTTCTATTTTCTCAAAACATGCATTTTTTCCTACTGGATTATTCCTTAGAAATGTGTCAGTAATGGGAGTTTTGAATTGAAAGTATAATTCGCTGTTGATGTGTTGAATATGTCACATTGGCTGGAGCTAAACGTGGGTCACGGACTGGTGTACATTGACCTAGCTTTCTCTGGACTCTATGTCCAAGCAATGTCACTCCATTACACTCTGTCAATCACTACATTAAAGTTTTTCTGATATAGGATGATTTGTTTTTTACATACATAGGACAGATTATTTCCTAAAATCTGTGTCTTTTGATGGAGAGCCGCATCCTGCATAGCCGACCCTGGGATGGAGAACCCCTGTGACCATTTGTCATCAGGGTGCATTTCTTTCATATCCGCATCACCTCTCCTCTACAAGGGTCAAAGAGTCTCGATATTTGCAGACTATACCACAGCGATTTCATCAACAAAAACGTGAAAGCGGCTGTTGTACTGCATTGTGTGGAACAAACGGTTTGTTAGCTGTTCTTGTTAGCAGGCTAGTTAGCAGGCCGGCTGGCAGACTGGTTGGCTAGCGTAGCCAACTTTGCTGGGTTCATTGACACTTGAATGTCATTATTTTTTTATTTTAATTTCCAACCCATGTTGGTGAGTATACAGTTGACTCCCCACTATAATGTGATACAATGCAGATATGCATATATATATTCTTTATTCCACTCACATTATTGCTTTTTATTTGTATCATTACTATTTTACTTTGATTTAAGCCGCATCAAATGCCAATATCTGGCTGTTTTCATGGTTCAGTTGCAGTTTTGCACTTTTATTGCTCTTAAACCTCTCTTAACCGAGGTTAGTTTTCCTTAGACTCTATGCATGGCTGGTTTACTCTGGTTAAATAGTCACAAATCTCAGGTAGCACAGTATAAGAGTTATCATGCTTTACTCTAAACTTTTTTTGTATTTAGGGTTTTGCTTGCATCTCAGTTGGGGAGATGCTTCGGCAAGGGAGGTTGTGAGGGAAGGGGTTTTTCCCTCTTTATTTGTATATAGTTTTTATATGTTTTTTTGCGCTTTGTTGCTTGTCTTTGTTTTTTTTTATTTGAGCTATTAGGGTCAACTAAGATCTTTAGTTTACATTGTACCTTGTCCTTTACACGTCCTCTCTCTCTTAAGACATGACTCAGCCTAGTGTAGTCCATCCAGCTGGAGGGAATGGATTTAATTTTCTTACTTGGAATTGCAGGGACATCAATAACCCAGGTAAATGTAGTAAGATGCTCCACCACCTTCATCAATTGAAAGCTCACATCATCTTTCTCCAGTAAACTCATCTGAAGGTATCACAACACTCAAGTCTTACGTGCACATGGGTGGGCCAGGTGTTCCATTCCTCATTTCCAAGTAAGGCAAGAGGGGTGGCTATTTTTCTTCACAGATCGGTACCTTTTACATGTTCTAATGTGATCGCAGATCCCCATGGTAGATACATAATTGTTAGTGGTAGGCTGCTCAATACGAATGTACTTTTTTATCAACATTTATGCTCCTAATTGGGACAATGGTGATTTTTTCAAATTGGTTTTCTCTACACTCCCCGATATGTCCTCCCATATGTTGATCTTAGGTGGTGACTTTAACTGTTGGTTAGACCCAGATTTGGATCGATCCTCCACTAAACCTACTACCTTGTCAACCTCAGCTAGAGTTGTCTGAAACTTTATGTCTGAATTTGCAGTTTCAGACCCTTGGAGAATGTTTAATCCATCTGGAAAAGCATACCATTTTTTCTCATCGGTTCACCACACTTTTACACGCACAGACTACTTCCTTGTAGATGATAGACTTCTCCATTCCATATCTTCATGTTCATATAATCCAATTGTTATATCTGACCACGCCCCTGTTACTATGGAAGTGGTCTTTCAAACTGTTGACAACCTGTGACCGCCTATGGCGGTTAAAGACTCAACTGCTTTGTAATGAACACTTTGTCAATTTTGTTTTGGGTCAAATCGACTTTTTCATGAGTACAAATAGAACCCCAAACATCTCTGCGTCTACTCTCTGGGAAACTTTGACAGCTTATATCAGATGTGAAATTATTTCCTACACAGCACACGAGAACAAACTGAAAAAGGATAGGCTATGTTAACACGCTGTATTGCCCAATTAGATCACATTTATGCCGTTTCACCATCTCCAGATATTTATAAGGAGCGTTTAACTTTGCAAGCAGAATTTGACACATTATTAACAGACCAGGTTACTGAACTGCTTGTCAAGTCTAGAAGCACTTACTACGAACAAGGAGATAAAGCCAGTAAATTATTAGCTCACAAGTTACATCAACTATCATCATCACACCAGATTCCTAAAATTCGTACATCGTCTGGGATATCATTAGACCCTAGGGGGATCAGTGATTAGTATAAGTGATTTTACCAGTCTTTATATACTTCTGAAAGTAAAGCAGATATATTGGAATTGGAGGATTTCTTCCACTCACTTGTTGTGCCTTCTGTCAGCCGGGATTTGGTAAAAATATTTGAGCAGCCAATCACTGCTGAAGAATTGTCTAACGCTGTCAAATCCCTTCAATCCGGGAGAAGCTCAGGGCCTGACAGCTACTCTGCATAGTTTAATAAAAAGCTTCTCTCCAAAATAGCCCCCCTATTCTAATTGAAATGTACAATGAAGCATTTGCAAATGGTGCGCTCCCACAGGCAACCATTTGTCTTATTCTTTAAAAAAACAAAGACCCTCTTGACTATGTATCATACCGTCCAATTAGCCTGCTAAATGTCGACTATAAAATTCTAGCCAAACTTCTGGCAACGCGTCTGGAAACAGTCCTCCCATCAATTATCTCTCAAAATCAAACAGAATTTATTAAAAATAGACACTCATTCTTCAATCTTCAACGATTATTTTATATTATATATAATCCCTCTGTCACCAATGCCTCTGAAGCCATTTTATCCCTGGATGCGGAGAAAGCGTTTGAACGGGTGGAATGGAAATACCTATTTTACACTCTAAATAAATTCAGCTTTGGCTCCAAATTCATTACTTGGATAAGACTTCTGTACTCATCCCCTCAAGCCTCTGTCAGGACTAATAACACTCAATCAGATTGCTTCCCTTTGCAACGATCGACATGCCAGGGTTGCCCTTTAAGTCCCTTACTGTTTGCCCTCGCCATAGAACCCCTTGCAATAGCACTTCGCTCCAACCCCCTCATCAAAGGTATAGTCAGATACGGACACGAACACAAACTGTCTTCATATGCAGATGATTTATTATTATACACATCCAACCTTTCTGTTTCTGTTCCTGCTGCCCTTGCCACTTTCACATCCTTCGGTCACTTATCAGGGTATGAACTGAATCTCAGTAAAAGTGAATTGATGCCGCTTAATGTGGCCGCAAAAGAATTCACTTTACATAACTTGCCATTTAAATAAAACTACTGTGAGCAATTTTATCTCGGGGTGCACGTCACAATCAGATTTGAAAATCTTTTTCAGGACAATTTTGCTCCTCTTTTAACCCATACTAATGACGATTTGGAACGCTGGACTTTGCTACACCTCTTCTTAGTCGCAATAATTAATTATATTAAAATTAATTATCTCCCTAAATTTTTATATCTCTACCAGTGCCTACCTATTTTTCTTCCCAATACGTTTTTCAAAAAGATCGATGGCCTAATTCGACCTTTCATATGGGACAAAAAGCACAAAGCAGCATTTGCAGAGGCCCAAACCAGGTGGAGGTCTAGCGCGACCGGATTTCAGATTCTATTATTGGGCCGCTAACCTTAGGATCATTCAGTACTGGTTGCAGAGCAGAGAGATATTCCCACCCCCAATTTGGCTAGAGATGGAGGCCGCCTCATCTATACCAGCATCATTGTCTTCCCTCGCTCACTCCTCCGTTACAGTCCCTCCTCCTTTACCAAAAATATATATGTCAAAACAACATTGAAGATCTGGAATCAATTTAGACGCCACTTTGGGTTTCAGACAACCTCTTTTTTCACTCAGGTAGCCTCAAACCCAGCTTTTCCCCCATCTATGGTTGGTGGTGCTTTCTCAACATGGTCTAGTCTTGGTATTAAAAGATTTAGAGATCTCTATATTAACAATACATTTAGTACGTTTGAACAATTATCAGCTAAATTTGGTCTCCCCAGACATCATTTCTTTAGGTTATTACAAATCCGGAGTTACGTCCGCTGCATAGATCCAGGATTCCCCTCCCTTCCTGGTGAAACCCAGTTCAACACATTTCTTATCCCACTTCCTACTCTGAAAGGCACCTTGTCAATAATCTTTAGTCAAATTTGCTCACTACAAACCATCTCATTAAACAATATTAAATCCTCATGGGAGGAGGAACTGGGTGAGGAAGTATCTCATGAACTATGGGAAGGGGCACTTTAAAGGATACATACCTCTTCTATTTGCGCTCGGCATGATCTCATTCAATGCAAACTCATTCATAGGGCTCACTGGTCCAAAGCAAGATTATCCAAAATTTACAAGGATGTGAACACTAATTGTGTACGTTGTAACCAGTCTCCTGCTAATCATGTACACATGTTTTGGTGTTGCCCATCTCTTGTTGGTTTCTGGAAAGACATCTTTAACACACTCTCAGAATTAAGCGGCACACAGATCGAAGCAGACCCTTTTATTGCATTATTTGGGGTTTCCTTACCCACATTACAACTGACCAAAATGAATAAGCCTTTGTCACTTCGTTAGCGAGACGATTCATTTTTCTTAGATGAAATCCTCTGCACCGCCTTCTCATGCTCTTTGGATTAAATCCTTTTTGAATTGCATAAAGTTGGAAAAAATTCAACACACACTCAATGGGTCTATAGACAAATTCTGTGCAATGTGGGCTCCCTTCTTTTCTTATGTTAAACGACTACATTTCCCTGCAGTTCCAGAGTGATGTATATGTATATATTGGTGATGTAAGAGGCCTGGTATGTGCATACACGGCATCTCGGATGTTAAGGATGACTATATTATCTGTGCTAGTTGACCTGTAACAACTGTATCAAAATATATATATGTTTTGTCTTTGTTTCTTTGTTGGTATATTTCTTTGTTATATGTGTTGTTTTATATTACTACCAAATAACTTGTGCAATTATTTTGTAAATGCTGGTGTTGAAAATCCAATAAACAAAGTTTTTAAAAAAGAAAGAAAAAAAGAATGAATACTATATAGGAATACATTTTTTAAAGTTATTCAAGTATAAATCATCAAAGTTACGATAGATTGCCATAGATTCTCTGTTAATTACCAATATTACTGAAGATTCCGGTAACTTTGGTAAATTACAGGTAGCTTTGCAACCCTAGTCCCACTACTGTATATGCCCAAAACACAGCACGCCTTTCCCCCAGTCTCTCCATATTTCCTGAGGATGTCTAATATTTTCTGAGATAGCTCACTCCATTTGTACGTGACATAATTCAACAAAGGAACATCTGAATGCTGTTAGGCGCAGTACACATTTTATTTTATTTATTCTATGATTGAGGCAGCGAGGTACAGTCTGTGCACTGCTAGGGACTCAATCACACTCAAGTTCAAAACTGCTAAATGGTGCATTGTTTGTGAACCCCGTCAACCCAATACCAGTCCATTGTCCTGCTGACTCCAACATCTTTAACATTAGTACCATAGGATTTTCAAAAGAAAGGGGATGAAAAACATATTTCTCCAGCTGGTAAATGTAATGTTTCTCTATTGTATTCATTTTAGTAATGAACATCTTTAAGAGAGGCTTTAAAATAGGTACACTAATAATGGCATGTGGATGTTTTCCAGAATGAGTTTGAAGCATGCTTATGATCCAGCTGGGATTTGTGGATAAGGGGGTGGCTTTATGAAATGTGAGGTAAGTCTTTACAAGTCTCTGATGATGTGTTAAAACTGTGGGCCATTGCCAGTTTGCACCTTGTCACTAGGAGCACCATGAAGTACATCTAAATAGTATATTGCACAAGGATTTAACCAATCTGCTTTAAACCCGTGATTTTCAACCCCAGACAGTGCTCTAAATATCACAAACAAGCGTTTTACTGTGTTTGCATAACAACAAATCATATAAAAAGACACCATCTGAATACATTTCTTCAAGGTTTCAAGGTGTACTTCATCAATTCTAAATAAAAATGGATTTCACAGCAATGACAGGTAACACAGTCTCCAGGCTACACTTCTGCTTATGTCGTGAAAGCCTAGCAGGTACAAGTAAAGAACTGGAAACAAGTCAATAAGTCTGTAATGAAAAAGTGATTTCATCACAAACTAGCACAGAGTGACTACACTTAAAGTTTTCTAAAATACTTCCTTCGCTACACATATTCAGACTGATAAATATTTGGAAGTGGCTTTAACTATACAAAACCAGACATCTGAACCAGACATCCTGCTATGGATAGGTAGAAGGCACAGGAGGTTGGTGGCACCTTAATTGGGGAAAACGGGCTTGTGGTAATATTTGGAGCGGAATCAGTGGAATGACATCAAATACATGGTTTCCATGTGTTTGATGCCATTCCATTCACTCCGTTCCAGACATTATTATGAGCCGTCCTCCCCTCAGCAGCCTCCACTGGTAAAAGGACTATATTACACCTCATCTGGAGGGATAGAGATGAAGACGATGCTACAGGGAAGGGGATACTTGGTCAGTTGCACAACTGAATGCATTCAACTGAAATATGTCTTACACATTTTAAACCAACCCCTCTGAATCAGAGAGGTGCCGGGGGATGCCTTAATCAACGTCATTGGTGCCCAGGGAGCAGTTGTTGTTGTGGGCTAACTGCCTTGCTCAAGGGCAGAACGACAGATTTTCCACCCTTGCCGGCTCTGGGATTCAAACCAGCAACCATTGCTCTCAACCGCAGGGGTTCCTGTCGCCCCGATGATACTGATCCATTGTGTGGACAAGACCACAGTCACTGGACCAAAACCACACTCTGATGCCTACAAATGTGTTTGAGTGTGATAAGACAAAAGTATTCATCCCCCATTGGCATTTTTCTATTTAGTTGCATTACAACCTGCAATTCAAATGGATTTTTATTTGGATTTCATGTAATGGACATACACAAAATAGTCAAAATTGGTGAAGTGACATGAAAGAAGTTACTTGTTTCAAAAAATTCAAAAAAAGTCAAATCGGAAAACTGGTGCGTGCATATGTATTCACCCCCTTTGCTATGAAGCCCCTAAATAAGATCTGGTTCAACCAATTACCTTCAGAAGTCACATCATCAGTTAAATAAAGTCCACCTGTGTGCAATCTAAGTATCACATGATCTGTCACATGATCTCAGTATATATACACCTGTTCTGAAAGGCCCCAGAGTCTGCAAAACCTCTAAGCAATAGGCACCATGAAGACCAAGTAGCTCTCCAAACAGGTCAGGGACAAAGTTGTGGAGAAGTACAGATCAGGGTTGGGTTATAAAAAAATATCCAAAACTTTGAACATCCCATGTAGCACCATTAAAACCATTATTAAAAAATGGAAAGAATATGGCACCACAACAAACCTGCCAACAGAGGGCCGCCCACCAAAACTCATGGACCAGGCAAGGAGGGCAGTAATCAGAGAGGCAACAGAGACCAAAGATAAGCCTGAAGGAGATGCAAAGCTCCACAGCGGAGACTGGAGAATCTGTTCATAGGACCACTTTAAGCCGTACACTCCACAGAGCTGGGCTTTACGGAAGAGTGGCCAGAAAAAAACATTGCTTAAAGAAAAAAAGAATAAATAATAACACGTTTGGTGTTCGCCAAAAGGCATGTGGGAGACTCCCCAAACATATGGAAGAAGGTCCTCTGATCAGATGAGACTAAAATTGAGCTATTTGGCCATCAAGGAAAATGTCTGGCGCAAACCCAACACCTCTCATCACCCCGAGAACACCATCCCCACAGTAAAGTATGGTGGTGGCAGCATCATGCTGTGGGGAGGTTTTTCATCGGCAGGGACTGGGAAACTGGTCAGAATTGAAGGAATGGCGCTAAATACAGGGAAATTCTTGAGGGAAACCTGTCTGTCTTCCAGAGATTTGAGACTGGGACGGAGGTTCACTTTCCAGCAGGACAATGACCCTAAACATACTACTAAATCAACACTCGAGTGGTGAGGGGAAACATTTAAATGTCTTGGAATAGCCTAGTCAAAGCCCGGACCTCAATCCAATTCAGAATTTGTGGTATGACTTAAAGATTGCTGTACAACAGCAGAACCCATCCAACTCGAAGGAGCTGGAGCAGTTTTGCCTTGAAGAATGGGCAAAAATCCCAGTGGCTAGATGTGCCAAGCTTATAGAGACATACCCCAAGAGACTTGCAGCTGTAATTGCTGCAAAAGGTCTCTACAAAGTATTGACTTTTGTGGGGGTGAATAGTTATGCACTCTCTAGTTTAATTTTTTTGTCTTATTTCTTGTTTGTTTCACAATAAAAACATTTGCATCTTCAAAGTGGTAGGCATGTTGTGTAAATCAAAGGATACAACCCCTCAAAAAATCTATTTTAATTCCAGGTTGTAAGGCAACAAAATAGGAAAAATGCCAAGGGGTGAATACTTTTGGAAGCCACTGTAGTTCCATCAAGTGTGTTTACGTAAGACTCACTATCTCCTACTGGCAAGAGGAAGCATTACATAATACAACTGGTGCATTGAATCTTTTGGCCCATAGACTGCCTAAGACTTACATGCTGACCACACCGCTCGCGTCGTGTGTGCGAGCGTTGCAATATAAATGTACACATAGAGGTTATTCAATCATTGCACCCACACTGCTCGCACGCGTCAACGAGTGTGTGTGTAACCAGGAACTTGGTTCTATTTGTGACGCTTGATAAGCTGCAAGTCCTGCCTCTCCCATCTCCTCATTGGTTTTTAGGAGCATATACCCACGTGGGTGATTGAAAGGTGAACTGAGGTCCACACTCCAGTCCAGTTGGTGGTGGTAATGCACCTTAAAGTTGATTGCCAACTGCCATATAAAGTCCAAAGAAGAAAAAGAAGCCTGAAGGAGGGGAGATTGTTTCTAATAAACTCGGTTTACCCTTTCATCTGTGGATTAATTGTCAGAGTAGAGGCACTTCAGGTCAAATAACAACCCAATGATTATATCCCGCGTGTTCTGATCAGGTGTGAGTGGACAAAATCAACATGCGTACGATGGCGCAAGTGAGCGGTCAGCATGTTAGTATCAATGGGTGAAGTCGTCATAGCCTGGTTTAGAGGCTTACCATCAATACGCTATGGACTTTTTTGGTCAAGAAATTGTGATGAGCAACAATGACAAAATACCATGTGAACCCTGAAAGGCACAGCTTGAAGAATCTACTGTAAGGCAAAGGATATGTATGTCAGGAATTTTATTGATTTAATTTACACTACCAAAGGTATGTGGACACCTGCTCTTCGAACATCTCATTCCAAAATCATGGAGATTAATATGGAGTTGGTCGTCTAGAATGGCATTGTATGCTATAGCATTAAGATTTCCCTTCACTGGAACTAAGAGGCCTAGCCCGAACCATGAAACAGCCCCAGACCATTATTACTCCTTCACCAAACATTACAGTTGACACTATGCATTGGGGCAGGTAGCATATTTTTCCGTCAGACTGCCAGATGGTGAAGCATGATCCATCACTCCAGAGAATCTAATTTCCACTGCTCCAGAGTCCAATAGCAGCAAGCTTTACACCACTCCAGGAGATGCTTGCATTGTGATCTTAGGCTTGTGTGTGGCTGCTCAGCCATGGAAACCCATTTAATGAAGCTCCCGATGAACAGTTCTTGTGCTGACGTTTCTTCCAGATGCAGTTTGGAACTCTTTAGTGAGTTTTGCAACTCGGTAGTGGGTGTTGCATCCAAGGACAGACGATTTTTTACACGTTTCAGCACTTGGCGGCCACGTTCTGTGAGCTTGTGTGGCCTACCACTTCGTGGCTGAGCTGTTGTTGCTCCTAGACGTTTCCACTTCACAATAACAGCACTTACAGTTGACCAGGGCAGCTCTAGCGGGGCAGAAATTTGACTAACTGACTTGTTAAGGTGGCATCCTATGACGATGCCACGTTGAAAGTCACTGAGCTCTTCAGTAAGGCCATTCTACTGCCAATGGTTGTCTATCAAGATTGCATGGCTGTGTGCTCGATTTTATACATCTGTCAGCAACGGGTGTGGCTGAAATAGCCAAATCCACTCATTTGAAGGGGTGTCCACATACTTTTGTATATATAGCGTATACAAAATGAAACCCAACTATGTCACATTATCCATTGATACTGCTGACTGAGGAATTTCATATAATTGTGAGGACTCGTTTGCACACATTTACTTTCATTTATTTGCAATAATTCATTCTTTCACCATGACAACCATACACCAATGCTGAGTGAACAATACAAAGACACAAAAAGACATTTATACACACAATATAATTTTTTTTAAATGATAAACTAACAAACAGCCATGAATTAATCAAACACTGTTACATGCATTAACAAATTACTTAAACCACGGGAATGTAATTGCTCTCAGATAACATTGTGTTTTTAATTAAAGCCCCCATGCAGTCTTTTGAATTTTTAAATCATCAATGTATGTCTAATAAATCACTGTGTGTTTATTGAAAATAACTCCAAATATACAGTACCAGTCAAAGGTTTGGACACACCTACTCATTCAAGGGTTTCTCTGTATTTTTTGTATTTTCTACATTGTAGAATAATAGTGAAAACATCAAAACTATTAAATAACATATGGAATCATGTAGTAACCAAAAAAGTATTAAACAAATCAAAATATATTTGAAATTCTTAAAAGTAGCCAGCCTTTACCTTAATGACAGCTTTGCACACTCTTGGCATTCTCTCAACCAGCTTCACATGGAATGCTTTTACAAACCTCTTGAAGGCGTTCCCACATATGCTGAGCACTTGTTGGCTGCTTTTCCTTCACTCTGCGGTCCAACTCATCCCAAACCATCTCAATTGGGTTGAGGTCAGGTGATTGTGCAGGCCAGGTCATCTGATGCAGCACTCCATCACTCTCCTTCTTGGTCAAATAGCCCTTACACAGCCTGGAGGTGTGTTGGGTCATTATCCTGTTCAAAACGATAGTCCCACTAAGTGCAAACCAGATGGGATGGCGTATGGCTGCAGAATGCTGTGGTAGCCATGCTGGTTAAGTGTGCCTTGAATTCTAAATAAATCACTGACAGTGTCACCAACAAAGCACCCCCACACAATCACGCCTCTTCCATGCTTCACAGTGGGAACCACACACGCAGACGCACACACGCAGAGAACCAAAAATCTCAAATTTGGACTCATCAGACCAAAGGACAGATTTCCACTGGTCTAATGTCCATTGCTCGTGTTTCTTGGCCCAAGCAAGTCTCTTCTTCTTATTGGTGTCCTTTAGTAGTGGTTTCTTTGCAGCAATTCGACCACGAAGGCCTTATTCACGCAGTCTCCTCTTAACAGTTGATGTTGAGATCTGTCTGTTACTTGAACTCTGTGATGCATTTATTTGGTCTGCAATCTGAGGTGCAGTTAACTCTAATGAACTTATCCTCTGCAGCAGAGGTAGAGGTAACTTTCATCATAACGCTTGATGTTTTTTGCGACTGCACTTGAGGAAACTTTCAAAGTTCTTAATTTTTCGCATTGACTTAAAGTAATGATGGACTGGCGTTTCTCTTTGCTTATTTGAGCTGTTCTTGCCATAATATGGACTTGGTCTTTTACCAAATAGGGCTATCTTCTGTATGCCACCCCTACCTTGTCACAACACAACTGATTGGTACAAATGCATTAAGGAAAGAAATTCCACAAATTAACAAGGCACATCTGTTAATTGAAATGCATTGTATGTGAGTACCTCATGAAGCTGGTTGAGAGAATGCCTTTGACAGCTTTGCACTCTTGGCAAAGGGCGGCTACTTTGAAGAATCTCAAATATATTTTGATTTGTTTAACACTTTTTTTGGTTACTACATGATTCCATGTGTTATTTCATAGTTTTGATGTCTTCACTATTATTCTACAATGTAGAAAATAGTAAACAAAGAAAAACCCTGGAATGAGTAGGTGTGTCCAAGCTTTTGACTGGTAATGTATGTTTTATCATTTATTTCCCTGGGCCTCCTTTTGCCATTGAAATGCTCAGACTGATCGTGTGGGTGTGTAGATAAAATAAAATAAAGTTTAACAGTTCTTACACAAAAAGGACATTATAATCATTTTCAACATTTCAGAGTGTACTTTCGACATTATAGTGTAGAATACTAAAAATACAAAAAAAACTGGAAAAATCACATTAACTGCACTGCCCATTTAAAGGCTCAATAAGGCACTAAATCATCCTCTATGCTGACATTATGCAAACTTGCCATTGACTTGACAATTGTGCAGTGCAGCAGGGTGATTGGCACTGGGACTTTGTGATTAATTGAGATGTTACATTTACTGGATTTAGTTTGGCTAATCTCTAAAGAAACTACCACTGGCAAACAATCCTTCCGCTGCTCAGAATAACTTATTTGTCAGTGAGAAACAAATATTAAATGTATAAAAATCAGACTGATACATTATTGGAATGTCATTTTGGAGACATCTCTCCATTTTCTGAATATAATACCTCTGCCAACTCTCTAGAGCCTTCATTTTTTGAAAAAGAGGCAAACATCCAACACTTGGCTTTGCTTTGTCACAATGATATCCATCCATTCTTGTTGGTTCTAGAATGGAAGAGATGAGCTTAGCCCTCATGACCTTGACAAGGTAACAGACCTGGCCATCTATGGACAACATAGATGTATTTCTATGAGGAAAGCTGTCCATCAGGAGACGTCTGTAGAACCTTAAGTACAACTTATCTTTGTACTGTTGACCTAGATGTGTACATGGGCCACTGTAGACAAATAGTTGACAAGTCATCAGCTGGTTGTTTGTGGTGTGAGCCACACAGATATCCTGACTGGCAGTGGAATGAGGGGACAGTCAAAGATTTAGGGGAGACAGGACAAATTCCTGTTGATCTTCCTTGTCCTAGTCATCCCGTGTCCCTCTCTCTTCCAATCACTACTGAGGATCTACAGATGGGCATGGTGGTGGGCGGGTAGGAGGTGGTGGCAGGGAGCCTCGTCCTGGTGGAGGGGGTAGAGCGCCGGTTGGGGATGCAGGTGGTGGAGGGGAGGGGGGGCACATAGGAGGGGGTATATACAGAGTGGTTGGAGGAAGGGCTCGAGTTGGAGGAGGAGTGTAAGGTGGAGGTGTAATGGTAAAAAAAGGAGGGGGTGTTGAGGGCAGTGTGGAGGTAGAGGATGGTGAAAGGGATGCTGGGGGGCTGTTGGGGGGAGGGGGGAGCATGCCTTGGGGAGGCGGTGGACTAGATCCTCTTGGAGGGGTGTAGATGGGGGCTGAGTGATGGTTGTAGTGGGGGTAGCAAGGAGGAGGATTGAACTTGACCCGGGTGAAGTTCATGCATCGGCCCTGAAACGTAAGACAGAGACAAGGTGAGAAAAACGCAATGTACTACTTCTGAATCCACTGCTGTTGTAGAGGTGGTGTGCTTCATAGTAAAAGGCAATAAAAGGTATGCATTATCCAGTCTCCATACATATCTAAAGCCCCGTTTATACCTGCCGCTAACATGCGTTCTTCATTCTGATCTTGCCAGTTTATACTTATAAGATCTGATCAAAATCAGTTCCCAATGTGTCTTTTAAATCGACTACACCTGTCTAAAATTGTGGGCACATCAGAATGAGGACAAGATCAGGGCAAATGACGCATGTTAGAACCAGGTATAAAAGTGGCTTGAGAGACAGAGCTCATGATTAAAATTAGGAAGGTCAGTCACATTGATGTTCCACAGACACATCACAGGAGGTTGGCAACACCTTAAATTGGGAAGGACGGGCTCGTGGTAATGGCTGGAGCGGAATCAGTAGAATGGTATCAAATACGTCAACAAGCACATGTTTGCTGCCATTCCATTCGCGCCGTTCCAGCCATTATTATGAGCCCTCAGCAGCCTCTACTGACACATTTTATTGCTTCGTCAGGTGAGCTGGTCAGTTGAATTTGCTGTTAAATGAAAAAAATAAAAGCTGGAGGCGTAACAACGTGGAATGGACTGACCACTACACTAGATGTTCCTACATTATGGCAACCAACTTTTTAAGGGCGTGTACATTGTCCGTCGTCTACACTTCTGTTTCATATCGCTGGGTTGGGGAGACAAACACACATTCTCTGATTTCCCCTTCATGTCTGCATAGTGTCAGCGCTACATCCAAAGAAATATCCTTGCTGCAAAAGAATTTACTCAAAAGAAGATATTTGTGATGCTATCCCATGCTAAACAATGTCAAAGTCCTAATCCTTAAAAGGACAAAGATCAGAGAGTACCTATGATTTAAGATTCATGTATTTATATTCGAAACAATAGCCAGTGGTTTGGAACATTAGGAAACACCAACATAAAAAGTGTCTTAATAGGGTGTTGAGTCACCACAAGCCAGAACAGCTTCAATGCACCTTGGCATAGATTCTACACGTTTCTGGAATGCTATTGGAATGTCTACTGCTGACTACCAGAATTTTGGTATCTTATAAGGATTTTATGTAATTATCACAAGACATCTAGTGTTTAGTTTATTAATTCAACCATTTAAAATAACAAGCACATACAAAACTTAGCCATAAATGCACATGAGTAAAATCATTGAGAATAAAGTCTGGGACTTATTTCCATTGTGGTCTTCTTGAGACAAGATGGCTTGGCAAGATCCAACATGGTTGCACACAGTATGACAGCGAGATGATAACAAAACAAAAACAAAGCAAAAGAACATATCTCATCATTGCAATTACATCGTATGGTACATTCTATTGGGAACAGAAGGCATCAAACTGTTTTTTACTTTATTTTTAAAGCTGCCCACAATGGACAGTTTTTATGGGCAGAGGCAATTCCTCTCCGAGGCTCCAGTATACAAGAAAATACCTTTCCCAGCATTACTCCTGAACCTGTATAAGCACACATTTGCAACACCTGATCAGGTGCTGTGAGTGTGCATCCCTAACATGGGGAAAGTAATCAGTTAGACATCTGGGCGCAGAACCATAAATACTCCTGTAAACCAAACCCAGTCCATGGACTCATTTTCAGTACTACCCTGATCAGCTTGTTCTGGGCAATCTGAAGCTTCCCCTTCAGAGGCTTAGATAAGCCCCCAAACCAGGAAGCACTAGTGTAGTCAAAATGGCATTGAATGAGGGCAGTGGCTAACACTCATGGAGTCCTTGTCAAACCGCGTGGACTTTTTAGCCAAAAACGCAGTCCTGGCATTAACCTTCCCTAGCACTTTAGTGGCCATGCTCACACCTCCCAGGCTTACATGGGATGCGGATGCGTCCCAGGTAGCTAACAGAGATTTTAGTAGTCAGCACCTCACCCACTAACTCCACTCTGATTTCAGGGGACCTACACAATTTAGGTCTGGACCCAAAAATAACTGCCTCAGTTTTACTAAAGTGCAGCTTATTATCTCTAAGCCATTTGCTAATGTTAGTAAGCTCTGTGCTAAGTATGCTCTCCAACATATTTTTACTTTTATGAGACAACATAAATGTATAGTCAGCCGCATAAAGGCAAAGATGGCAAGAACAAGCATCGTTCATATCGTTTATAACAGTAGAGGCCCAAGCACGCTCCCTTGCGGAATGCCACAACTCATTGGTTTTGTCAGAGACAGTGAACCATTAACCTCTTCCACTTGCTCCCTACCTGACAAGTAGGACTTTACCCAGCTTAGAGGGATACTGCTTAACCCTAGTGCCTCTAGTTTGGAGATTAGGAGACAGTGGTTAACTGTATCAAAGGCCTTCTGTTGGTCAAGCAGTACCATTCCACAGAGATTTCCCTCATCAATCTCTTTCCTGATGAAGTCAGTCAAGTAAAGTAGATGTGAATAAGTGGAGTATGTTTTTCTGAACCCTGACTGAAAATCATACATTAGACCTAAATTTGCCTATGTACAAATCTCTCCAGGATCTTTGATGGTATACTGAGGATAGATACAGGCCTATAATTCCCAGGGTCAGACTTTATCCCCTTATACATACTGTATGTATAACTTTAGCTTGTTTCGTCCCTGGGAAAGATGCCTTGTTCAACAGAAAATATTATCCAGGCCTGTGGTTTTTGAGCATTTAAGCTTGGCTAGTGTACTGGCTATTTTAGCTGTTGCTACCTTTACAAAAGAGAACGTTTGGCTCTGCATAATACTTATTGACTTGGTTGTTTCCATACAAACCAGAACTGGTGGGCAGCTTGCTTACCAGCTTACTGGCAACAGAAGTTAAAATAAATAAAATAAAAAGAGTTCAATTCATTGGAAACTTCAGCTTTTCCATCTCCCCCCTGATGTTCAGTCCAATACTGTTTAGTTTGTTTTTGGTAGAACTACTACAGCATAGTTCCTTAAAATGATTTCCAAAGCTTTTTAGTGTAATTTTTGCTCTCAATGATTTTAAAATCAGCAAAGTAACCCCACTTAGCTTCATCCATCCTTCTCTGTGCTTCATTTCTGTGATGTTTATATAGGAGAAAAATCAGGCTGCTCTTGAGTTCTTGCATTTCTTAAAGGCCTTATTCCTTGCTTTGATAGATTCTAGAATGTCATGATTAAACCAAGGGCTCGCTCTGCTTTACCCTGACCCGTCTTAGGGGAGCCATCAGATTCACCACATCAAGGAATCTACATTTTGCTTCCCAGGCACTGTCTACCCCTACACTATCCAGCACAGGTGACCAGTCAAGTTTACCCACTTGCTCCCTAAACATTTCAACACAGTTGTCTAACAGTTTAGTGACACCTACATATATCTTTAAAAACTCTCCTTGTGCAAAATGTAAAAATAAAAAAAATATTACTATTACTCTGAAAAATGTTGGATTTAATCAGACATCAATATTAAGTCAATCGTACTTTGCACTGTTTCACATACCCTGGTGGGAACTTTTATCATTTGGGTCAGAGCAAATGATCTACAGAAGTGCATAAATACATTGTAGGTTGGGCTATCCATTTTGCAGACATCAGTATTGAAATCCCCTAACAGGGAATCACTACAGTTTGACAATTTAGAGACCTTAATAGAATGCATTCTGATTGGCAGGCCGTAACACACCCAACAAAAATCGACTTGTTATTGGGAAACCAGACATCCAGCCAGACAATGTCCACATCATCGATTAAATCAAAACTGAAGTTATAAGCAATATTCAAGCTTACAAAGACAAATAAACCCCCACTGTTCTGATTCCGATCCTTCCTAACAGAGTAATTGCTCATCTTAATTTCTGAGTCACGAACAGATGAATCCCACCGTCTCTGTAAAACATAAGTCACCCACCTCTGATTTGCGAACCAACAGGCATATCTCATCAATTTTCGGTAGTAGGCTTCTGACGTTTAAATGTAAACCTCGCTGAATTCCCGATTCACTTGTAACCGCTTCCCGCTGCACTGCCTCTGCTGCTATGGAGCACCCCTCCCCAGGTGCACGCATTGCCAGCTCACCTACCGCTAATCTGTCGTCCTCACCACCACGTCCCCCGCCTCTGGTGCCCTGTGCCCTGCTGTGGAGCCCCCCTCTGGTGCGCTCTCCATCCTAGGTGAGTCCTCTGGTCCCACTCCACCTTCGATGCTCAGACACCCCGCGGTACAGCACACCGACAGCAAAGGTCAATTTCATTGACCCAATGCCCAAAACTAGGACAGCTGCATTTCAGATGAATCAACTGCACGCATTCCAAAACATACCAAAGCTTTGCAGTTAGTCTTAACCCAACGTTTGCAGGAGGTGCATAGGCCGTTTGATGGTGTTTGTGATAAACTGAGGTGGAGGGCATTGATGGATATCACTCGATAGGAGAAGGCATAGAGTTATTATAAGATCTCCACAATTAATTTGTGATTTCATACTGGCCTTGGATGATCGTTTTGGTTTGTGCCATGGTCTAATGAAAGTTTGGTATATAACATTCCTTCCAAATCCGAAGTGCTGGATGCCATCAAAAGGGTTGGCAGGACTGAGAAGTTGCTGAGAATTTACCATTCTTTCATCTAGATGCAGATGCAATTATTTTCAGTGATGTTTAAAACAAACAAAGTAAAAGTGCTGCCACCATGCTAAATTTGCCGATTACCATCTTGCACACACTTTTAGTGTGTGCCCTTGAGTACAGCAGAGTACAGCAGATTATCACAGGTGTCTGTAATTATCTCTGGCCGTCTGTGCGGCCTTATCACATGGAAGATTAAATAAGATGATTTTAAAATAATAGGTAAAAGATGAAAAACATTATCCTAAATATAAACAAGCAACTTAGTGAATACCATTGGTGTTTGATATGAGGGTTTAAGAATGAAATATACTTTTTTTTAAATTCACATGCACCATGTCAATATGCGTCACACTGGTGGCATTTGTGGAAAAAGCTAATAGTTGAAAGAGTTAATTGAAAATATTGCCATTGATTATTTCTCTTGAACATATGGTCTATCTACTAGAAACTCATGGACAGTATGGACACAGATATAAAAATGAATACTATATATGGATACATTTTTTTTAAAGATTGGTAATTAACAAACAAATCAATGGCAAAATTACTGAAGATTCTGGTAGGTTTGATAAATGACCAGTAGCTTTGCAACCCTAATATCACCACATCAATGTTTTCCTTGTCTCGAATTGAAATCCCTACAGCCCCAACACAGGGGCAGCGGAGGAAGCATGGGCTCAGCTCTCTCCCGACTAGCCCTGTCAGGGCACTGGAACATTGGATAAAGGGCATCGGACTGAGTAGGAAATGTCCAGAGGCAGTATTGCTTGTGTCCTGACCAGATTCTGTCCCTCGCAGATGCATTGATTTGAGGGGAACTAAAAACAAATGCCTTGACTTGAGATCTTAATTGCAACCAGAGCAGCCTTGTTCACTGAGAGTCAACAAGAAAACTAGAGCTCTCCGCCTAGCTTCCTGTATACTAATGAACAGCTTTCTGAAGGTCGAACTCCTACTGTTAATTATGAAAGGCTCAGTGGTGATTAAAGCCAGCAGTCATCTATAGTGTGATAGGCAATAGAGTGTAATTTTTATTTTGTATCTTTTTTCTCCTGTAAACTATTATTTCCTCTTATGTGCTATCCTTTGCTGAAGGCAATGTCATGAGTCATGACAACGTTCCACATTTTCTGATGTCTCTGTGTCATTTCCACTGTCTCTCGTCACCATCTTACGGTGGAGAGTGCAGGCCAATGGAGCTGCAGTAAACAGTTCTACCTAAGAAGACTGCATTGGTCTTTGTGTGCAGTCAGTGTCCCAAACCTTTCATGTGCCCCCTGCATACCCCAGTGCTTACCCTCGCCCTGCTGGGTACCTTACACTCTTAGAAAAAAGGGTTCCAAATGGGTTCTGCGGCTGTCCCCATAGGATAACTCTTTTTGGTTCCATGTAGAACCCTCTGTGGAAAGGGAACCCAAAAGGGTTCTACCTGGAACAAAAAGGGGTTATTTTTGGTTCTAGATAGCACCTTCTTTTCTAAGAGTGTACTGTAATATCCTCACACTCATCAACAAGTCACACAATAACCCACATGGCGTTATATACACGGAAGAAAACTAATAAAATCAGCCACATTGCACAACATTGCCAAAATCTTTGGAAAACGCAAATATCTTTGCAGAAATCATTGTTTGTGCCCATCTCTCAGATGACATGATTGAAGAACTTTGCTGACAATGCACTTCAGCTCCATCCACCCTGAATAGCTAAACATTAATTCAGGTTTAAGTGAAGGAGGAAGTAAAGTCTACAGAATCAATATTCCTCTCTGTTCTCCCTCCCTCCCAGCCCCCAGCCCAGTCACACCGGACCACAGCTCTTATCACAAGCCTGTAACTCTCCAAGGACAGGCTCTGAACAGTAGAGGTCAGCCAGTCTGGGAGGAGGAGTTGTCAAGGGGGTTTATATTTAATTTACCTTCTGTTAAAACCAACTGAGGTCGATGTCTGTGGCCGCACAAAAAATTGTTGACATCAACACCTTTTATTAAATAAAACTCTGTGTGTTTACACTAGAGACTTCCTGTTTTTGCATGGGCTGCATCACATCAAGGCTCAGGATTCCGGTCTGGAAGCACGCTTTCGAATTCCCAGAGGACAGTTAACTAACCTACGGCCCAAAAAGACAATTCCCATAGACGGCCCCATAGAGAAGTCAAATTAGAATATTTCTAATAAGGACTTTAGTCATCACCTTTGTGCACAATACATGCATTGAATAATTCAAATGATTGTCGCTGATGCCCCCCCCCCCCATCACTCACAGCCGAGGATATGAACATTTTATATTCATACTCTGACGTTATGAGCCCAGCTGGCGAGGGGGAAGTGGCGGTTGGTTTGTTTAGCTGTCCACATGCTTGGCACGCTCCCTGAGCTGGCTGAGTTCCCGGAGAATGTTCGCGTGATCCAGCTGTCTGTCCACATGCGTAGTAATCCCAGTAAAACCGGATCTAGAAAGACGGCAGCAAATTCAAAATGGCGTATGTGAGTGTGAGTAGTGTACGTTGAAAACAACGGTTGGTCATCTTGGGCGCTGTGTCCATTTCTTTAATAGCTCAATGGCCGCAATCCACTGAATCAGAATGGTTTGAGCTAGTAACTATTTGGATCTCACTATCGAAACCTGAGACTCAGAGGCTCCACAAGAGTCGCCTGAAGGTAACCCAGTACTGGGTGGTAGAAATGAATACAAGTGAATATGGGGAAGAATGTGCCAAAACAAAAGGGGTTAAATATATGTAAAAAAAGATATATATCCTGAGCTTTCTCATATCGCTCAGATACAGAACACTTAAAAACATTCTTCCTTTTGATTTGTTTTTTGACTGTTTTCCGATGTATAAATGTATTATTCAATGCATTTCTATGAGTTAACAGCAGTAAGGCCAAATTCAATGTTTCATCAAATAATGTTTTTATACTTTGCTTATGCCTACAGTGGTTCTAAAATAAAATAGCAAAATGATCAATGGTATAACCATCTGAAAAAAATTCCATATGTTAGCTTAGTAGATATCGCCCTCTAAAGTGAGTTGGGCGGACGGGGGTGAATTCATTAAATTGGGATACATTATGTCTAGTTTCTGAAGTCAGTTTTCTCTTCAGTTCTCTCTTTCTATGTCTGCTTTATTGCTAACAGCTGTGCCCATTTCGGTTTCTACATTTTCTGTTGTTTCAAAATGTACTCCTGCCAACCCCTATGCACAGCCTGATTCATGAGTCACCAAATAAAAACAGACTGGCTTTATGGAGGTGGTGGGAGTGATGGGGTTAATTATAGTCTATTGCCTCACTAGTGGCACAGTGGTCTAAGGCACTGCATTGTAGTGCTAGCTGTGCAACTAGAGATTCTGGGTTCGAGTCCAGGCTCTGTCGCAGCCGGCCGCGACCGGGAGGCCCATGGGGCGGCGCACAATTGGCCCAGCGTCGTCCGGGTTAGGGAGGGTTTGGCCGACAGGGATATCCTTGTCTCATCGCGCACTAGCGACTCCTGTGGCGGGCCTGGCGCAGTGCACGCTGACACGGGTCGCCAGGTGTATGGTGTTTCCTCC
Source organism: Salvelinus alpinus (assembly GCF_045679555.1). Classification (NCBI taxonomy): domain Eukaryota; kingdom Metazoa; phylum Chordata; class Actinopteri; order Salmoniformes; family Salmonidae; genus Salvelinus; species Salvelinus alpinus. The sequence goes on from NC_092104.1 coordinate 34,597,659, forward strand.
GACACATTGGTGCGGCTGGCTTCCGGTTTGGATGGGCATTGTGTCAAGAAGCAGTGCGGCTTGGTTGGGTTGTGTTTCAGAGGACGCATGGCCTTCGCCTCTCCCGAGTCCATACGAGAGTTGCAGCGATGAGACAAGACTAACTACTACCAATTGGATAGCACGAAATTGGGGAGTAAAAAGGGGTAAAAAAAATATATATATATATATATTTTCTAACCAATATACCCTTTACTAAATTACAAGTAAAAATGTTAACACTTAACATTGCAAGAAAGGCATTTCACTGTACTTGTGCACGTGACATTAAAAACCTGATTCCTTTTTGCTTGGATTTCATAGTTCCATATAAAATAATAATAATAATAATAAATATAGACGCTACCGGTCAAAAGTTTTAGAACACCTACTCATTCAAGGGTTTTTCTTTATTTTGACTATTTTCTACATTGTAGAATAATAGAAGACATCAAAACTATGAAATAAGACATATGGAATCATGTAGTAACCCCAAAAAGTGTTAAACAAATCAACAAATATTTTGTATTTGAGATTCTTCAAAGCTTTGCACACTCTTGGCATTCTCTCAAACAGCTTCATGAGGTAGTCACCTGGAATGCATTTCAATTAACAGGTTTGAGCCAATCAGTTGTGTTGTGAGAAGGCAGAGGTGGTATACAGAAGATAGCCCTATTTGGTAAAAGACCAAGTCCATATTATGGCAAGAACAGCTCAAATAAGCAAAGAGAAACGACAGTCCCTCATTACTTTAAAACATGAAGGTCAGTCAATCCGGGAACATTTCAAGAACTTTGAAAGTTTCTTCAGGAGCAGTTGCAAAAATCATCAAGCGCTATGATGAAACTGGCTCTCATGAGGACCACCACAGGAAAGACCCAGAGTTACCTCTGCTGCAGAGGATAAGTTAGAGCTATCAGCCTCAGAAATTGCAGACCAAATAAATGCTTCAGAGTTCAAGTAACAGACACATCTCAACATCAACTGTTCAGAGGAGACTGTGTGAACTCATGGTCAAATTGCTGCAAAGAAATCACTACTAAAAGAACACGAATAACAAGAAGAGACTTGATTGGGCCAAGAAACACGAGCAAAGACATTAGACCGGTGGAAATCTGTCCTTTGGTCTGATGAGTCCAAATTTTTGATTTTTGGTTCCAACCGCTGTGTCTTTGTGAGATGCAGAGTAGGTGAACGGATGATCTCCACATGTGTGGTTCCCACCATGGAGCATGGAGGTGGTGGTGCTTTGCAGGTGACACTGTCTGTGATTTACTTAGAATTCAAGGCACACTTAAGCAACATGGCTACCAAAGCATTCTGCAGCGATATGTCATCCCATCTGGTTTGCGCTTAGTGGGACTATCATTTGTTATTCAACAGGACACTGACCCAACACACCTCCAGGCTGTGTAAGGGCTATTTGACCAAGAAGGAGAGTGATGGAGTGCTGCATCAGATGACCTGGCCTGTACAATCACCTGACCTCAACCCAATTGAGATGGTTTGGGATGAGTTGGACCGCAGAGAAGGAAAAGCAGCCAACAAGTGCTCAGCATATGTGGGAACTCCTTCAAGACTGTTGGAAAAGCCTTCCTCATGAAGCTGGTTGAGAGAATTCCAAGAGTGTGCAAAGCTGTCATCAAGGCAAAGGGTGGCTACTTTGAAGAATCTAAAATATACTTTTTTGGTTACTACATGATTCCATATGTGTTATTTCATAGTTTTGATGTCTTCACTATTATTCTACAATATAGAAAATAGAAGAAAAAAAATCAGTTTCTCTGGTTTTACTATTTATAGGTATGTTTGGGTAAAATAATTTTTGTTTGTTTTATTCTATAAACTACTGACAACATTTCTCCAAAATTCCTAATAAAAATATTGTAATTTAGAGTATTTATTTGCAGAAAATGACAACTGGTCAAAATAAATTAGATGCAGTATTGTCAGACCTCGAATAATGCAAAGAACATTTTTAAACAGCACAATACTAATGTTTTAATTTAGGAAGAGTTCAGAAATAAATATTTGGTGGAATAACCCTGATTTTCAATCACAGCTTTCATGTGTCTTGGCATGCTCTCCACCAGTCTTTCACATCGATGTTGGGTGACTTTATGCTTCTCCTGGCGCAAAAAACATTCAAGCAGCTCGGCTTTGTTCGATGGCTTGTGACCATCCATCTTCCTCTTGATCACATTCCAGAGGTTTTCAAAGGGGTTCAGGTCTGGAGATTGGGCTGGCCATGACAGGGTCTTGATCTGATGGTCCTCCATCCACACCTTGATTGACCTGGCTGTGTGGCATGGAGCATTGTCCTGCTGGAAAAACCAATCCTCAGAGTTTGGGAACATTGTCGAGTTTTCTTCCAGGACAACATTGCACGTGGCTTGATTCATGCGTCCTTCACAAAGACAAATCTGTCCGATTCCAGCCTTGCTGAAGCACCCCCAGATCATCACCGATCCACCAAATTTCAGTGGGTGTGAGACCTGGAGAAGCCTACAATCCACAGTGTGAAATTTGGTGGAGGATCGGTGATGATCTGGGGGAGTCACCTCTTCACTGTTGACATTGACACTGGTGTTTTGCAGGTACTATTTATTGAAGCTGACAGTTGAGGACTCGTGACTCGTCTGTTTCTCAAACTAGACACTCTAATGTACTTGTCCTCTTGCTCAGTTGTGCACCGGGGCCTCCCACTCCTCTTTCTATTCTGGTTAGGGCCAGTTTGCACTGTTCTGTGAAGGGAGTAGTACACAGCGCTGTACAAGATCTTCAGTTTCTTGGCAATTTCTCACACGGAATAGCCTTCATTTCTCAGAACAAGAATAGACTGATGAGTTTCAGAAGAAAGTATTTTGTTTCTGGCCATTTTGAGCCTGTAATCGAATCTGCACCAGATACTCAACTAGTCTAAAGAAGGACAGTTTTAATTCCTCTTTAAATCAGCACAAGTTTCCAGCTGTGCTAACATAATTGCAAAAGGGTTTTCTAATGATCAATTACCCTTTTAAAATTATAAACTTGGATTAGCTAACAACGTGCCATTGGAAGACAGGAGTGATGGTTGCTGATAATGGGCCTTGTACGCATATGTAGATATTCCATTTAAACAATCTGACGTTTCCAGCTACCATAGTCATTTACAACATTAACAATGTCTACACTGTATTTCTGATCAATTTGATGTTATTTTAATGGACAAAAAAAATAAAACATCTTTCAAAAAGGACATTTCTAAGTGACCCCAAACTTTGAATGGTAGTGGATATAATTATTTTATTTTCATTTCATTTCATTGTCATTTAGCAGACACTCTTATCCAGAGCGACTTACATTAGTGCATTCCTCTGAAGATAGCTAGGTGAGACAACAAAATATCACAATCGTAGCAAGTACCTTTCCCCCAACAAAGTAGTTATCAGCAAAGTTAGTGCTAGTAGGAAAAGACAAGCACTCAATGCACTTGGGGTAGGTAAGACCTTATTGTTAAATAGTTCAACTTCAGAACCTTTTGCTCTGAGAGATTTAAACAGGTCAATAAACATCATGTGGTGATATAATAGTATAGCTAAAGTACTGTATGTTTTAGAGACTCCTGTACAGAACAATTGTGTTACTGCACATGTCAGTTGGTTACAGGTTTCTGGATCAGGAAAATTGCAAAGAGAAGTCATTTTCCTGCCATGGAAACCATGACGTGTTTCAGAGAGCACTGGGTTCAATTTGAAGCAGTCAGAGTTGGCTAGTATACGTGGGCCTGATTATTGTCCTCACATGAGCCTTGCTCTGTCTACATGTATCCAGCTTGTTGGCTCTTACCTTGTCTCCTGGGTGTGGTCTCAACACAGACACGCGGTCATAGCCTTTCGACAGCAACACCCACAGAGCGTCCAATTTGCCCTGCAATCACAGAGCAGTACACAATACCAATAATAATGCTTTTTGTTTTTTTGTGGGTTTGTGTGTATTGTGACTAAGTCGCTATACAGCATGTATATTTACACTCCATAGTCATACTTTCGAACTCAAACCACAACTCCACAATTTTGTCATTGAATGCCTATCTGTCACCAATAAGAGGATTCACTTTGTAGATCGTAATCCGATTTAATGATAAAACATCTGACTCAGATTATTTCAATTTTCCTCCTCAAAGCCAGAGCCTGAACAAATGATATTTGATCATTGTGAATTCTGCATAGACCCAGCCACTGCTAAGAGGTTGGAAAATAATCTGTTTTTCTTCACAAAACTGCTAGCTCTGCAGCCCTTGTCTCTTGGAGGTCAGTCAAGTGTGTATCTGGTTTATATTAGCTATCCCCTGCTGACTGTCAGGATGTATAGAACAATGCCTTTAACTAGCTCCTGGACCTGTGCGTAGGGGCACCATGCCAGTGGTCACCTAAGGACTGGGACACCAACACTCAAATATTCCACATGAAATTCCTACATAATCAACTCCAGCTTCAACCCATCCCATCAGTCTTTACACAAAATATACAAAACATTAAGAACACCTTCCTAAATATTGACTTGCACCCCCCCCTCCCCCTGAACAGCCTCAAATCGTTGGGGCAGGGACTCTACAAGGTGTCGAAAGCGATCCACAGGGATGCTGGCCCATGTTGACTCCAATGCTCCCCACAGTTGTGTCAAGTTGGCTGGATGTTCTTTGGGTGGTGACCATTCTTGACACACACAGGAAACTGTTGAGTGTGAAAAACCCAGCAGCGTTGCAGTTCTTGACACAAACCTGTGTGCCTGGCACCTACTACCACACCCCGTTCAAAGGCACTTAAATATGTTGTCTTGCACATTCACCCTCTGAATGGCACACACACATACACAATCCATGTCTGAATTGTCTCAAGGCTTAAGAATCCTTCTTTAACTGGTCTCCTCTCCTTCATTAAATTGATTTAACATGTGACAACAATAAGGGATCATAGCTTTCACCTGTATTCACCTGGTCAGTCCATGTCAAGTTCATAATGTTTTGTACACTCAGTGTATATAATATAGGAAGCCATGTTGAGTATGTGATTGAACTTGACAGCTTTGTGTGCAATGCGTTTATTTTATATTGGCCATGTCAATACCTTGATTGGTGAGTACCACTTGTGAGGGCCTGGAGGCTTGCGCATGCCATTATTGAGAATGCGGGTGGGGGACTGTATGAACTCCTGCTCAGGCATTTTCACCCTGGCATTCTTTGCCTTCTCCAGTTTGGCTCCCTCCTCAGTAGAGCCTTTCTCACCCCAACGCACCTGACAAATAATAACAAGCAGAGATTTTTAAACATGTCTAGCTTAATTTCAACCTGGCACATTCAATTTGTCACAGTCTACACCTGTTGTTTACGAAGCATAACAGTGAAATGCTTACCTAAGGGCCATTTCCAACAAAGCAGAGAGAAAAATTGAGGAAAAATAACACAAGGAACAAATACACAATGAGTAACGATAACTTGGCTATATACAGGGAGTACCAGTACCGAGTCGAGGTGCAGGAGTACGAGGTAATTGAGGTAAATATTTATAGATAATGAACAGTAGCAGTAGCGTATATGAGGAGTCTAAAAATTTGTGCAAAAAGGGTCAATGCAGATAGTCTGACTAGCTCTTTGGTTAACTATTTAGCAGTCTTATGGCTTGGGGGTAGAAGCTGTTCAGGGTTTGTTGGTTCCAGACTTGGTGCATTGGTACTGCTTGCCGTGCGATAGAAGAGAAAACAGTCTATGACTTGGGTGGCTGGAGTCTGACAATTTTAGGGCCTTCCTCTGACAGCGCCTGGTATAGAGGTCCTGGATGGCAGTGAGCTCGGCCCCAGTGGTGTACTGGGCCGTACGCACCACCCTCTGTAGCGCCTGCGTTCAGATGCAGAGCCGTTGCCATACCAGGCGGTGATCCAGCCAGTTAAGATGCTCTCTATGGTGCAGCTGTAGAACTTTATGAGGATCTAAGGGCTCATGCCAAATCTTTTCAGCCTCCTGAGGGGGAAGAGACATTATCATGCCCTCTTCACAACTGTGTTGGTGTGTTTGGACCATGATAAGTCCTTGGTGATGTGGACACCGAGGAACTTTAAGCTCTCAACCCGCACCACTACAACCCCGTCGATGTGAATGGGGGCGTGCTCGGCCAACCACTAAGTGTGTGCTTGGTTGTTTGCCATTGCTGATCTGTCAAACAGAGTTCCTAGATCAAATAGCATGGAGAGAACAGCTGTAGATTGACAGGCGATTGAGGGCAAGTACAGTATTATGAAATCAGCTTGTCGGAGCTTAAATACAGCAGGGTTCCAGCGAAGCTCACCTCCATCCTTTTGATTCCACCCACACCTCTGCCCCCATAGTAGGAGGCATCGACCGTGGGCCACTTCTTCTTAGGCATCCCATCTTCTTCCTCATCCTGTGGTGGTGGGGGGGGGAGAGATAGCGTAAAGATCCCACTCTTTGCACAATGCCCCAGACAGGGTTAATAAAAATTCAGGGTGTGAGATGATTAATCATTTCATACACACTGGCACTGTTGGTTCTGAGGTACAGCCTATACACCAAGCACTCTGCCTCTCCATCTCTCATATACCCTACTCACAATGTAATATTTCAGGCCCTGGGTATGATTTCCTTTTTATGTCTAAATTAGTCTCCTTCTCCTCTCTCCCCCCCCCTCGCCTTCTCCCGTCCCGTCCATGGCATGCGTCAGATCAGAGGAAATGACCGAGCCCACAGCCCCCCTCATGTTTCAGCTCTTTAATAGACCCAGATTCAGACTAATCGAATCCATCAGGCCTATGATCAGGGACTGCCAGAGAGGAGGAAATAACAACAGGCTGACGCCATCGCCCTCACAGAGACACGGACAATGGGCAAAAAGCTTCACAGAAAACTGGAGGAGATACCTCCTGTATGATTGAATTGAATTAGAGGAGTGGGGGAGATGATTACTTCACACTTTTTGTGTACATTCCATGCGCTGGTTAATGAGGGGATTTTATGACAATATCTTACAAAAACAGCTAAAAAGACTGGTAAATCTATGATATACAAGTTGAGAAGAAAAGTAAATTGGACTGTCACTATACACCTTTTTGGCTGCCTCTATTCTTTCATGACTTTATTCCATTTTTGGATGCAACTTTGGTTGTAAAGGATTTATACTAAAAGGAAAATAATTTCAACATTATTAAATGAGTATGGGCTGTAAAAACGCTCAGTGTTATTAAAATGAGTCACATATGACCGGGATAGAATTCTGTTGCTAGTTGAGAATGTTTTGTAACTAGAGTCATTTGCGATGCTGTATTATTGTGAAGAAAATATTATTGAAGAATTATTTGATTAATCAGATTAGTCAGTGAATTCCCAGTGGGATCTCAAGAAAGGGACTCCAAAACAGATGCCTCTTAAATAAGGCCTTAATTGCAACCTTAAACTAAAAAAAGGAATCCCATATAGTGATCTAAACGGACAATTATTCTCAGCTTTATTTTTATCATACAGGGGAGGTATAGAAATGGATGATCAGTTTGTACAGTGACCAGAGAAGGGTCTGTTCAAAGAAGCTCTCATGCCTTTTTATCAGAAGGTATTTGCTGAGAGTAAGGGGGGGTTTAGGATGAGCTGAGGGGAAAGACAGGGCTTCATAGTGGGAGGGTGTTGTCCTCATGACATGGGCCGAAGAAACAGCTTGGTCATATGTCAGTCTATAAAATCAAGGGGAATATTAAAGGTCAGTGAGTTGAGGTTATTGAAGAAAATGGACCATAAGCAATGGGTTCCTACACCTATTAACACTTCAAATGGATGTGCTACACTGTCCTTGTAGCCTAGGTTTTCTCTCTCGTGGATAGGGAATATACATCAAGGATAACTGTTGTTCAGTAAAAATCTCCAAAAAAAGAATGTGACTACTTTAACTATAAAACAAATGGCTGCAAGTGTATTTATGTTCTGCTTAATGGCCATTACATAATTTAACAGCCATATCATTGTGTAACAGTGAGTGAATGGAAACTTTTCTTCTGGAGACCAATAGAAGACATAAAATATATTAACCCACACCCCGAAAGTAATCAACATCAAGGGTTTACCTACCGAACTGTCTTCCACCACTGCTGGTGGGGGCTCATGGATAATCTATGGTGAGAGAAAGAGGAGGGGGGGGGGGGAGTTTACACTCGTGACAAGCATGTAAAAAAGCAAATGTACTTCAAAAACACATTAAAATATATGTCACAGTAATGTGTGCCAAAAACAGGGTTGCATGAAAACACATGGCTCAGGAATTGTTTTTCTCTCTCCTTTTTCCTACTATTTACAAGGGGGGTGGGGGAATAGTAAAGGGCATTCGAGTCTATGCTCCACGCTCACTTGTTTTTCTGTTTTTAGCTATGAGGAAATTCAAGAAACCCTGTGTAAAATATGTTCCAGAAAAAAGGACATCTTCACAGACATGTAGGCTTTTAACTACCAGCTCCTCCTGTTGGATTTTGGCAGAGCCCTGTGATGATGTAGAAAAATATTAAAATCATTGAGATGTTTAGTAAATATTGATAATCTGTATTTTCCTCATTCACTTTGCTCAATCTATAGGAAAATACATGCTTGGGGTGTGTCCATGGCTAACAAAACGTTGAGCAACTATAACTAAGTACATTTCCTTAGAAATGAACCCGGCCAAGGCAATGAATATTCATTACTTGAAATTAGATTATTTTCCCCTGTGCTTCCCAATCCCAAAGGCTGGGATGCTATCTGATTTCCCATGGTAACATTGCATCACTCTCCTAAACAGTGCTGGGCAAGGGTTTCCACTGAAAATAACTGACAAGAACTAAAAAGAGAGTGTAACATATATAAAAAAAAAAACTCTGCGTCTTTCCAACTTCTCTGTTTCCAGGCTTGATGGGAAATACACATTTTTAATTCCGTATAGGAGACCAAAGCGGTTAAATTGTGATCCATTTTGTCAGGCCTAGCTGGGAGGATTTTTGTCTAAATACTAGAACAGCATAAAGAAGCTATATCGTCCTCGACCTTGGAGCTGAGAACCACTGTTCTGTGACCCTCCAGTGGAACAAACTACTTCAACAGAGGGACTAAGTACTTCAGCACACCTTTACCACTGACCTCTGGTGGCCTACGGGCATAATGGACTAATTAAATCAATTGGAGGCAAAAAGGCCAAAGAGTCTCATCCTTCACTGACTCATATAACCCCTCTCACCATGGAAATACTGTTTAGATTAGCAAGATGACTTGAGTGTGATTTATTCAGATAAAATAACTCCGTAAAATACATCCGTGATCATCTGTGATAAAGTACATAGATAAAGTACATAGAGTTCTCTCAGAAAAGACTTACTGGGAATGCTTCAAGCTACACATAGGTCTACCATATAGGGCCATTTGTATTTAATAAAATAAAAGTTTAAAAAAGGTTCACGCTTTTAAGACACTGTCCATGAGTGTGAATGTGACATATAGTTTATGTGACTCACCACAGTGCAGCAAAGAGGCCAGAACCACCAGAGAATCATGAGGATTAAAAGCAGCATGAGGATGAGCAGGGCGATGGCCAGGATGGTTCCATCAGACTGGGACAAAGAGAGAGAGAGAGAGGGACACAGGTCAAACTCAGTCTCCACTGACCTGCATGTTCCACCACAGTGCAAAGGCTGAGACCCATCAGAAAGTTAAAGTGCCTGTAATCATGTAACTACAGGGGACTAACTGTCATAGTTTGGGACAGTTATTGGTTCATGTGAGTCTTTGATGGGGGTACTGCAACAACATGCACCACCCCACTGTACTTACACAGCCCACTGTTGTAATGGTGACTGAACTGGAGATAAAACTGAGACCTTCATTCATGCTGACATAGAGGTTGGCTGCCCTGGAACACAACAGGGGTGTAAAGAGATAGCGTGTGGTTAGGATGGGTGACAGAAACATTAGCAGGTAAACAGCAGATAAAGAGAAAAACTGATATTCTTTCAGTGATTATAGTACTTACATTCCCTCTTCCTGGAGAATGGGTGCAGGACAGAGGAGATACGTATCTTCCACTATTAATGGCTTCACACCTAGGAGTACAGGAGAACAAAGGGTCACAACATTGACTCATACACAAACATATTGGTTCTGCTCTAGTCAAAGTGTAATTCAGACTGCACAGATCAGAACCCATTGACCTTTTGAGAAGTGGAGCAACTGCATACCTACCGTACCAGTCAAAAGTTTGGACACACCTACCCATTCAAAGGTTTTTCTTTTTTTCTTTCTACTATTTCCTCATTGTAGAATAATAGTGAAGACATCAAAACTATGAAATAACACAAGGAAGCGTGTAGTAACCCCAAAAAAAAGTGTTACAATATTTTATATTTGACATTCTTCAAAGTAGCTACCCTTTGCCTTGATGACAACTTTGCACAATATTGGCATTCTCTCAACCAGCTTCATGAGGGAGCCACCTGGAATGCATTTCAATTAACAGGTGTGCCTTGTAAAAGTTGAGGAACTTCTTTCCTTCTTAATGTGTTTGAGCCAATCAGTTGTGTTGTGACAAGGTAGAGGTGGCATACAGCAGATAGCCCTCCTTGGTAAAAGACCAAGTCCATATTATGGCAAGAACAGCTCAAATAATCAAAGAGAAACAACAGTCCCTCATTACTTTAAGACATGAAGGTTAGTCAATGAGGAAACTTACAAAGTTCTTGAAATTTTTCACAAGTACAGTCGCAAAAAACATCAAGTGCTATGATGAAACTGGCTCTCATGAGGACTGCCACAGGAAAGGAAGACCCAGAGTTACCTCTGCTGCAGAAGATAAGATTGCAGACCAAATGAATGCTTCACAGAGTTCAAGTAAGACACATCTCAACTGTTCAGAGGAGACTGTGTGAATCCGGCCTTCATGGTTGAATTGCTGCAAAGAAACCACTACTAAAGGACACCAAAAAGAAGAAGAGACTTGCTTTGGCCAAGAAACACGAGCAAGGGACATTAGACCGTTGGAAATCTGTCCTTTGGTCTGATAAGTCCAAATTTTTGATGTCAACCTCTGTGTCTGTGAGACGCAGAGTAGGAGAACGGATGATCTCCACATGTGTGGTTCTCACAGTGAAGCATAGAAGGAGGTGTGATGGTGCTTTTCTGGTGACACTGTCAGTGATTTAACCAGCACGGCTACCACAGCATTCTGCAGCGATATGCCATCCCATCTGGTTTGTGCTTAGCGGGACTATCATTTGTTTTTCAACAGGACAATGACCCAACACACCTCCAGGCTGTGTAAGGGCTATTTGACCAAGGAGAGTGATGAGTGCTGCATCAGATGACCTGTCTTCCACAATCACCCACACTCAACCCAATTGAGATGGTTTGGGATGAGTTGGACCGCAGAGTGAAATAAAATCAGCCAACAAGTGCTCAGCATATGCGGGAACTCCTTCAAGACTGTTGGAAAAGCATTCCTCATGAAGATGGTTGAGAGAATGGCAAGATTGTGCAAAGCTGTTATCAAGGCTGTCATCAAGGCAAAGGGTGGTTACTTTGAAAAATCTCAAATAAACAAATCAAAGTATATTTGTGTAACACTTTTTTGGTTACTACATGATTCCATGTGTTATTTCATAGTTTTGATGTCCTCACTATTATTCTACAATGTAGAAAATAGTACAAAAAGAAAAACCCTTGAATGAGAAGGTGTGTCTAAACTTTTGACTGGTATTGTATATCATGAGCTTAGATGTATATCATGTCCCAAATCTTTCTTCAACTGATGTCTGAAGTTCATTGACTAATGATCATGAAATGTCATCATCTAAATTGGATTATTGGTATTGGACTATGACAGGACAATCTGATTAATGATGACAACAGAACAGATGTCATACAGTATCTGATGGTAACTCAAGACCAATCTAACATAATACAGAGATGCTTGAGGACTGATTTCAATACCTCTAGTTTAGACATGTACACCCATTTGACAAGTGGTGGAAAAAGTACACAATTGTTATACAGTACTTGAGGAAAAGTATAGATACCTTAATAGAAGGTACTCAAGTAAAAGTGAAAGTCAGCCAGTAAAATACTACTTGAATAAAAGTCTAAAAGTATTTGGTTCTAAATATAATTAAGTATCAAAAGTAAATGTAATTGCTAAAATATACTTAAGTATCATTTCCTAATAATAAAGTAAACCAGACACCACCTTGTTATTGTTTTTAAAATGCACAGATAGCCGGGGGTACACACTAACACTCAGACATAATTTACAAACTATGCATGTGTGTTTAGTGAGTCTGCCAGATCAGAGGCAGTAGGGATGACCATGTGTTATCTTGATAAGTGCGGGAATTGGACCATTTTCCTGTCCTGCTAAGCACTCAACATGTAATGAGTACTTTTGGGTGTCAGGGAAAATGTATGGAGTAAAAAGTACATCCTTTTCTTTAGGAATGTAGTGAAGTAAAAGTTGTCAAACTATAAATAAAGTAAAGTACAGATACACCAAAAAACTACTTAAGTAGTACTTTAAAGTATTTTTACACCACTGCATCTTCGTTTTTAAAGTTGTGTCCAACTTATGAAACTTTTGAAAACAGATCCAGTGAGCATCGTCGTTGCCCAAGCTGCCTGTTATTCCTGGCTCAGGTTGAACATACCCCGGCACTGAGGAAATCAACATGAGCACTCCACAGCAAACGGATGACAGCTCCTCTCCAGTAACACCCCGCAGGATGGAGGGGAGGAGTGGGGAGCAGGAGATCAATACTGCTGCCTGCCAAGCTAAGCTTAGAGCCAACACAAACTCAGCCAGATATCCCACTCAGAGTTCAACTGAGCAGTCTCCCACCTTACACTCTGCATGGACTTAAACTATCAAATGGGACCGAGAGAGCTGAGAGCCTTTTTTAAGGCAGATTGACTGGCTGGTTGGCTGACTGGCTAGCTGACTACAAAGGACTCTCTGGTCATTCTCTCAGGTGAAGGGTTATCGGGGCCCAAATCTCTGCAGTGGTCATGTTTCTACCATGCACTCTTAGAAAATATCTAGAACCTGAAAAATGCTTTTTGATTCCAGGTAGAACCCTAGGCATTCAGGCCAAAGAGTTCAATCTTGGTTTCATCTGACCAGAGAATCTTGTTTCTCATTGTCTGAGAGTCCTTTAGGTGCCTTTTGGCAAACTTCAAGTGAACTGTCATGTGCCTTTTATTGAGGAGTGGCTTCCGTCTGGCCACCCTACCATAAAGGCCTGATTGCAGCACTCCACCAGAGATGGTTGTCCTTCTGGAAGGTTCTCCCATCTTCACAGAGGAACTATGGAGCTCTGTCAGAGTGACCATCGGGATCTTGGTCACCTCCCTGACCAAGACCCTTCTCCCCCGATTGCACAGTTTGGCCTGGCGGCCAGCTCTAGGAAGAGTCTTGGTAGTTCCAAACTTCTTCCGTTAAAGAATGATTGAGGCCACTGTGTTCTTGGGGACCTTCAATGCTGCAGAAATGTTTTGGTACCCTTCCCCAGATCTGTGCCTCAACATAATCCTGTCTCGGGGCTCTACGGACAATTCCTTCGATCTCATGGCTTGGTTTTTGCTCTGACATGCACTGTCAACTGTGGGACCTTATATAGACAGGTGTGTGCCTTTACAAATCATGTCCAATTAATTGAATTTACTACAGATGAACTCCAATCAAGTTGTAGAAACATCTCAAGGATGATCAATGGAAACAGGATGCACCTGAGCTCAATTTCAAGTACTTATGTAAATAAGGTATTTCTGTTTTTTATTTGTGCTAAATAAAATAAAAATTAACAAATGTTTTCACTGTCATCATGGGGTATTGTGTGTAGATTGATGAGAAAAATAAATAATTTAATCAATTTTAGAATGAGGCTGTAACGTAACAAAATGTGGAAAAAGTCAAGGTGTCAATACTCCAAATGCCCTGTAGAACCCTTTCCACAGAGGGTTCTGTATGGAACCCAATAGGGTTCTACCTGGAACCAAAAAGGGTTCTCCAATGAGGACAGCTGAAGAATGTTTTTGGAACCTATTTTTTTCTAAGAGTGTAGGGATCTAGATGCTGGTCAACAGCTTTGCTTCATCTCACACGTTATTACACCATTTACTCTGTGCACATGAGCAAAGGTCATGCTTTACTGCTGAGTGTAGACATGCTCACAGTTTAATCTTACTCAATAAATTACAGTGTGTGATCAGTAACTAGCCTCTCAGTGAGATGACTAAGTGTTCGGTAGGATCCCTCCGATCAGGCACATGAGGTCAAATCCATTTTACTTGCAGTAATCTATTTGTATAATCTGAATTAATTGCACATACATCTCAAAATGTTTTTCAACTAATACAACAACTGGACATAGCTACTGACAATACCATAATGTGTCTGTGAAATAAATCTTGCTGTCAGTCAACACAGATTTCTGGAGAACTATGCAATCTCAATAAAATGACTATTTTTCCTAATCCACCTCTTTTTATCACGTCACTAGGTGTGGATCCTCATTCTTCACATATCTCAATGCTTCTGCTCACTAGCCATCAGGGCAACATCTGTCACAGAGAGGAAAGAATACCCACGACGTGTCTTCACTGCCAAAGCTCAGAGGGCCTATATTTGCTCCTGCTGGTTTTCCTGGAGACATCCATTCAGCTGCTGAACACATGTAGCTACACATTGCTCCTTTCCTACGAGGTCCCCAAACTTTTGTAGGTTATGGAGAGGCTATAGAGGGGAGATGGTGTTTGCGGTGGTTAGGGGTTCTGCAGATTACAGGAGAGCCCACCATGGGACAAGGTGAATCAGTCATATGAGACCAATGACACTCAACAACAGGAAACAATAATCCAATAGCGATTTATAGGTGGCCCCTGTTGTCTGGAATCGGTTCAGGGCTAAACATGCTCTACTGGACAGTTGGTAAACAGCTGTCTATCCTTTTTACCTCAATTGTTTCCATGTCTTCCGCTTGTCTGTGGGGAGTTGTATGTATAATTACATACAATTAACATTCTGGGTCACCGTAAACCATTCTCTCCATCACTCTACTTCAGAGTAGGAGAAATGTGTTAGCAGTCCCTAGGTCATTCATGCTAAGCAGCACCATACTGTAAAAGTTATTCAACCGTAATATTGAACGGCGCTGAAGACTGCGCTTTGATCTGCTATCAAATTCCATAGATGAAATCCTTCATTGCAATTCAGACCTTCTGAATGAAGGCCAATAACTTACTTTAGAACAGACATCAACTTGGTGCCTGTGTCTCCAGACCCTGTTCTGACATTGAGGGTAAAACCTCTTCCAGCCTAAGCATCCTATTCTTCTCTTCACTTCAGGCCTAGACTCCAGACTTGCTTGCTTGCTCGCTGGCTATTTTCTATTTTCTATTAGAGCATGGCCTCCCACAGCTACATGTTGGCATGCATCAGAGGGGGCTGGTCTCACACATCCATTAGGCCACTTCTAAAGATCACAGGGGAACTTGGATGTACCTCTAGGACTTTCCCCCTCACTAACTTCTGTGTGGCACTGTTTTCCCTTGATCTTCTGGCTCTGGCACAGTCACAGGCCGTTAAAGCACAATGTACCCTTCAAAAGACACAAACCAGTAATACCAGGAGCAAATAGCATGAGCACTTGTTTTGACATAGAGGACCTCTGCTGACTCTGCACTCCTGAAGAGCACTTTTGGGAAGCATTGTGAAACATCAATTGGTAAACATGGACTTTTACCGTGTCCAACTCATACAGTAAATCACCACGTTGGTCACACATTTCCTGAGCAGTTTGCAGCTGCAGGAATGGCGTCTTTGTGTTTGTTATTACATGATTAGCAAATGACGTACACATTATGAACAAGCCATTGAAACAGAAAAGAGCACCCTTGTCTATTTACTTTCAGTTCGTATTCCACTTACTCTTGGTGAGTGTGTCGTTGATTCGGAAACTGCACAGGACCTTATGGACATTCCGAGCATGGAGGAAGCCGTTTCCTCTCACCACCACCTGGAACGTTTCTGGAGGGAGAAGAGAGGAGCACAGTGACTGAATTTGTCCCACCACATGTAATACTGTAGCTGTTCAGGCTAACATCTGAGTCTATCATGTCAGCATCTCACACTCTGGTTACATTCTGCCAATAAACTGCCCTGACCATAGTAGTTGTTGAAGATAAATTATTTCTCTGGATGCCTGCATAATTGAGATCTTGCGGTCAATGAGACTTCAACTGCAGTTGTTCAGACATGTGGATATATAGTGGCTCTCTGGAGCCAATACCACAGAACCCAGAAAACATGAAGCGTAAATACTTATTTCTACAGTGGGGAAAGTGGTGGGTTGCAAGACTGTAGAATGGACAATGACTGAGCAGCATTACACAGCGGACAAAGACAGCTATGATTTGTGTCCTTAGTACAGTAGTTAAATGGAGTTGAGACCAGGTCTGGGTTGAATCGTTCATGACAAATGAAGTTGCTGCTACTGTGTGTAGGAGATACTGTATATACTGCACACCAGGCTCCTGCCCAGGTAGATTTTTATTCTCTTCCTGTTGTGAGCTCCAATGTGGGGGGCCTTTAAATGTATGATTTAGTGAAGACCTGAGAGACCAGAAAGGATAAATGGGTTGGGCCAGAGGTCTATAAACTTACCTCCTGCACAGATACTGGAGGGCTCAGCCGCCAGGATCTCAATACAGGACTTCTTTAATATCTGGGGGAGGGAGGTGAGAGGTGAGGAGGGGGGAGACAGGGGGGGGGGGGGGGGGGGGGGGGCAAGGTCCGGACATTCTCACAGTATCTCACACTTGTTACAGAAGGTTGTGTGTTTATTTGTTGAGAGTATTGGTTTACAATATAATCCCTATACTCCTTTTCCTGTCAATTACAGTAACAGTGTGTACCAGTGCACCTCGATACCATGATCTGCTTGATGTCTCCTGTTCTCATCTCTGTGCTCCTCACTGTCCTTGTGCTCTGGGTGTATATCTCTCTCTATACCCCCACTGTCCAGGGAAAGTATGTGTTGTATTCCTGAAGATCAGACTGACTTACAACATGCTGCCCTTTTTCCTCGACTCTGAGCCATGAGAGAAACTCAGTGCCCAGGTGACAGTGGCCTCTCCACCACGACTCTCCTTTTCTTTCATCCGTTCGCTTTTTCAAATCGGCCGAGCGGATACAACATTATAAGTACATTCCTTTGAGGTGGAAGCTAGAAGATATAATGAATTCATTCACTGATCCTGTTTGGTAAGAGCTTGGATCAAAAGCTGGGAAGTCACAGCATGTTTTCCTGGAATGTTGTTCCTGGTGAGTTTTGATGGCCAGAATATTTGTTTATTGTTTTCATTTGTCCTATTTTCCCTCGTTTCCTATTTGAGTAATGTGTTAATGGATTGAGAGAGATGTACTGCAGTGAGGATATGAGTTCCATGTGGAACCATTTCCTCTGACCTCCTAGAACAGGTATAATTATCAAACACCCGTGTGCATATTAAACATGCTGTTATAAACTGGGTGGTTCGAGCCCTGAATGCTGATTGGCTGAAAGCTGTGGTATATCAGACCGTATACCACGGGTATGACAAATCATTTATTTTTACTGCTCCAATTATTTTAGTAACCAGTTTATAATGGCAATAAAGCACCTCAGGGGTTTGTGATATATGGCAAATATACCACGGCTAAGGGCTGTGTACTAGCAATCTGCGTTGCGTTGTGCGTATGCACAGCCCTTAGCCGTGGTATTTTGGCCATATACCACACCCCCTCGGGCCTTATTGCTTAATTATTCTAGCTTTCCTTGTGTTAGTAGTCAGGTCTCTTACCGAATCAATGACCCCCTGCAGTGCTTCAAAGCCATCGTTCACTGGGAATACATGGTCCTTGCTATCAGCAATCTTTGCCAGCTGAGGAAGAAAAAAAGTTTCATTCAATTCATGCTGAACTTTCACAAACCCACCAACCTCTTTTCCATCTTATGTTTGGGACACAGTGTGAGATGTCAAATCAGAGCACACAGAAGCAAGACGTGTCAACACACCTGTGTTTCATTGAAGTCCTTCACCCCCACACAGTATACGGAGGCACCCAGACTTCGCGAGCGGTTGGCCTGTCAGGTATTCACAGAGGAGAGCAAAAACAAGAAAAACTGTCAAGACCTGGAAGCTATTAAAGCACTGCATTGCACAACATCGACCAACACACAACCACAGAAAACCCTCCAGATCGCTCCTCTGGACCTGTCGTGACTCTGAGCCATAGATTTGAGTAATAGTTAAGAGATAACACAGCACTGAGTTCTTGTTGACTGACATTCAATATTGTTTCTAAAAATAATTAAACGCTGATGGAAACACTTGAGTGGCTAGAGCCAATAGAGCTCACGATTCAAATGTTACATTTCATGAGCATCTGAAAGAAGGCCCTTCAGAGCTGAGTTGACAATTTTATTCAATATGAGTGACAGCATAAAGCTTCAAGTTATTGCTCCGAGGCTCCCTGTTCAGGGTAAGTGGCATTTTCCCCACAACATTTTGAAAGCTACTGAGAAAGATACAGTATCTGCATCACTTCCTCAAGTGTGTCCAAGGGTGCTCAGAACTGATTAAACAGCCCTAGCTCTGCACGCCTGCTGCACCTGCACTCCCAACTAAATCATTGGTTCCTTGTGCAGATGTGTGGCGAATGACTCTGCCTTCTTTATTCATGGGCAGATGGGAGACATAAATCTGACAGAAACGTTGGCCCCCCTTTTCCTTCTCTGAAAAGAATGGATCAAAGTGCTACTGAGGTGATGTATATGGTGCTGCTGTTTGATCTGTGCCAACAGGAGTGCCGCTTCTGTTTACAATTTGTGGGCTCGTCTTTCTCCCTCTGGCTATATTTGCTGTTTACCTCTCTCTGTCTCAGGCTGTGATTACCTCTCTCTCAGCATAGTAGAAGAGGTCCTCATGCAACTCTCCATCTGTGAGAGCTATGATGACACTGGCAGTACGGTATCCTATCAGACAGAAAACCTATGATTAGGATCTAATTGCTGCCACAGCGCTATCCAAATAATAATGTCAGACTAACAGATAGACAGGAGAAATTCATATATCATGCACAACTTCCAGCAGGAAACAATTGACATTTTTTATTTAACTACACACCTTCTGAGTTTCCATAATATATCTGCTCACTGGCCTGTAAAAAAAGATGTATTGGATTCAAACAGTACAATGGCTAAAGTGGTCCTGTGAATACAGTAACTCTTCCATACTAATACAGGTGCCATTTTGGCTCCAAATCATGTTCTTTGTTCTTAAGCCAGAATGGAGATAGATTCCAGCTCAGAGCTCAGCTAAAAGCAGACAGCTCACCCTCTGGATGCCCTCGTGCATAAAGGTGTCTCCACCTGGAAGTACCTTCTGGAGCTCCTCCAGACCTTTGCGAATCTGCTCCCTGAGCAAGCAAACAGATGGAAGGGCAGTTCATATTCATCATGTCTCACCCCTCACCCTGCAAAAGTCCTCCACTGGGCACAGATGTCGACTCAACATCTATTCCAAGTTGGTTCAACGTCATTTAATTGAAATGTGGAAACAACGGTGATTCAACCAGTGTGCCCAGTCTGATAGATCTAACTGCAGCTAAACAGCTATTACAACTACATTCGCTAGAGCTTCAAATGAGAGTAGCTTTAGGTTTTGATGTAAGAAGAGTCATAATAGTGATAAAATTATAAATGTGTGACGTCCTACTATCAAATCATAATGTCAAACTCAAACATTGAGTACAGCATTGAACTGCATGCACACCCATAATCATGAACAACAAGTGAGTCGTTTTGTGCCCTCAAATCGAACAGATTTCCCTTTTGACTGATTTCTTGTACAATGCATAGTCTTCTCCCTAAACTAAAAGCTGACAGACGGATATGACGTGACAAAGACAATAAGCACAGAAACAAAGACCTAGCATGATCTCTCTATTGAAGTGGTATTCCATTTCAGAGAGTAGTGATGGGCTTTGTGTGTGCTTCAGGTTTTAAGAGTGTCCTACTGGCACAGGACATTGTCTAGCAGATGGTGGGGGAAATGAGTCCTGTGTGAAATGAGACAGCAGGAAGACCATAAACATTGAAAATGTTTCAGTGCCTGCGTGGACAATGCGCCTAAGGAAAGATTAGACCCATATGCGACATGTAATATATTGTGAGCCACATGCTGAAGCTTACAGTTTGCCAAAGAATTGACAGCATTGTCAGTCAAACTCAATGTGAGGGTATTGTTTTCCGTGATTCTTATGTCTCTAATTCAATGAACCTTAAACAAATCCTGCATGTTTCTCTGGATTCTTGATAATCAACTCAGTTCAGAATCAGCAAATACCTGCCATCTTGTGGAGAGGTAATACCCCAAATCCTAAGAAAGAAAGATTGTTCCCTCACCTGTCCTCTGTGAGCCGCATCAAAATCCTTCCCTCAGTGGAGAACACAATGAAGGACATGCGCAGCTGTGGACTGGAGAGAAATTGACAACATTTATACAGTATATTAACTTTCTTTACATTTTAGCCATATAGCAGACACTCTTATCAGGAGCAACTTATAGTTAGTGCATTCATCTTAAGACAGCTAGGTGGGACAACCACATATTACAGGCATAGAAAGTACATTCAGAGTCAGAGATAGAAGGGGGGGGGATTAATCTGGTATCTTTATCTGGTAGACATTCATACCCACACACACGGTTAACAGTTGAAAGTTTTGTTAATATTGAATTTATATAACTTTACATTACAGGGTCTTTGTAAACTATTCTCACCTTATGAACTTATGAGCCAGATGTTCCACAAAGTGATAGATTTCAATCCAGTGGTGCTGCACACTCCCAGATCTGTAAAGAGAGAGAACATATTGATGAGTGTTTTGTATAACAGTCTGGAGGAAGTGGAGAGGTTAAGGACTATCTGACAGATGGGGGATGAGAGTCAGGGGAATCAATGTGTACTGCATCTATCTCTATTGTAGAAAGGCAGCATCTGCTTTAAACATTTTCTTTATTATGTGAATCCTATAGCACAGTAAAAGACTGTTTGACACAAAGGGGAAAGGGGATACCTAGTAAGTTGCACAACTGAATGCATTAAACTGAAAGGTGTCTGCCTTAAATTGACGTCTGCATCGTCGGCGCCAAGGGAGCAGTTGTTGTTGTGGGTTAACTGCCTTGCTCAAGGGCAGAACGACAGATTTTTTCCACCTTGCCGGCCCTGGGATTCAAACCAGCAACCTTTTGGTTACTGGCCCAACGGTATTAACCGCCAGGCTAGATGCCGCCAGGTAATACATGCACACCTTTCTACAATCTTTTTTCTGCAATCAGACTTTTTACTCAACTTTGTGCTACTTCTTTTGCACATCACGCTGTATCCTATGCTTAACACCCCGTCCGTCCAACAATCTGAGCTAGATGCCCTCAATCTCACACAAATGATCAATGAACCCACCAGGTACAACCCCAAATCTGTAAACACGAGCACCCTCATAGATATCATCCTGCCCTCTAAATAAACCTCTGCTGTCTTCAACCAGGATCCTAGCAATCACTGCCTCAATGCCTGCGTCCGTAATGGGTCTGCGGTCAAACGACCACCCCTCATCACTGTCAAATGCTCCCTAAAAACGCTTCTGCGAGCAGGCCTTTCTAATCGACCTGGCCCGGGTATCCTGGAAGGATATTGACCTCATTCTGTCAGTAAACGATGCCTGGTTATTCTTTAAAAGTGCTTTCCTCACCATCTTAAATAAGCATGCCCCATTCAAAAAATGTGGAACCAGGAACAGATTTAGCCCTTGGTTCACTCCAGACCTGAATGCCCTTGACCAGCACAAAAACATCCTGTGGTGTACTGCATTAGCATCGAATAGCCCCCGCGATATGCAACTTTTCAGGGAAGTTAGGAACCAATATAAACAGGCAGTTAGGAAAGCAAAGGATAGCTTTTTCAAACAGAAATTTACATCCTGTAGCACAAACTCTCGGGCCAACTCTTTTCTCTGTATACAGTACATCAATGATGTCGCTTTTGCTGCTGGTGATTCTCTCATCCACCTCTACGCAAACGACACCATTCTGTATACTTCTGGCCCGTCTTTGGACACTGTGTTAACTAACCTCCAGACGAGCTTCAATGCCATACAACACTCCTTCCGTGGCCTCCAAATGCTCTTAAATGCAGTAAAACTAAATGCATGCTCTTCAACCAATCACTGCCCGCACCTACTCGCCCGTCCAACATCACTACTCTGGACGGTTCTGAATATGTGGACAACTACAAATACCTAGGTGTCTGGTTAGACTGTAAACTCTCCTTCCAGACTCACATTAAGCATCTCCAATCCAAAATGAAATCTAGAATCGGCTTCCTATTTCGCAACAAAGCATCCTTCAACAATGCTGCCAAACATATCCTCGTAAAACTGACTATCCTACCGATCCTCGACTTCAGCGATGTCATTTACAAAATAGCCTCCAACACTCTACTCAGCAAATTGGATGCAGTCTATCACAGTGCCATACATTCTGTCACCAAAGCACCATTTACTACCCACCTCTGCGACCTATATGCTCTTGTTGGCTGGCCCTCTCTTCATTATCAGTCGCCAAACCCACTGGCTCCATCCTCATCTATTAGTCTTTGCTAGGTAAAGCCCTGCCTTATCTAAGCTCCCTGGTCACCATAGCAGCACCCACCCGTAGCACGTGCTCCAGCAAGTATATTTCACTGGTCACCCCCAAAGCCTATTCCTCCTTTCGTTCCAGTTCTCTGCTGCCAATGACTGGAACAATTTTTTATTATTATTATTTTTTAAATAAATAGTCACTGAAGCTGGAGACTCCCTCACTAACTTTAAGCATCAGCTGTCAGAGCAGCTCACAGATCACTGCACCTGTACATAGCCCATCCAACTACCTCATCCCCATATTGTCATTTATTTTTGCTCCTTTGCACCCCAGTAGCTCTACTTGCACATTCATCTTCTGCACATTTATCACTCCAGTGTTTAATTGCTCAATTGTAATTACTTTGCCACTACGGCCTATTTATTGCCTTACCTCCCTAATCTCACCTCATTTGCACACACTGTATATAGATTCCTATTGTGTTATTGACTGTACGTTTGTTTATTCCATGTGTAACTCTGTGTTGTTGTTTGTGTCGCACTGCTTTGCTTTATCTCGGCCAGGTCGCAGTTGTAAATGAGAACTTGTTCTCAACTGGCCTACCTGGTTAAATAAAGGTGAAATACTTTTTTATTTTTTATTATCCCATCCAACCATTACAGTTTGACGATATATTCATCTTGGCTGAATGTAGTCTTTCCCTGCCGGTGTGTACTGTGGCAACACTCCTGTATGCCTCTTCTTTCCTGAAAATGAGGGTATTGCTTCAGAAGCACCCATTCCATTAGAACACACAAACACCTTGGTTAGAAAGCAACAATGTAGCCTATAACGCTGATTGATTAGATAGTTGCCATCTTTGGACTGCACCAATGATCTCATGCTGATGCAGATCAGTGAAATCCTTCTTCTCAGATTACTGTCAATGTGTTTATAATGCAGCCCCAGTAATGATCCCCGTCTTATTGGAATCAAGTAAATGATCAGCCATTTTGTGTTACTAGAGTCAGGGAAATGATCAGTCATTATGCCTACATGCCTGAGTTATGTATTTGAATTAGGCCAGTCTAACGGGGCTGTAGTACCGTACTCAACATCACTACGTATGCATAGCTGACCGATTCATTACAGAATTTTGTGGTTTAAATCTCCTTGTGCTTATTTGATGATTATGTTTTGTTAAAGAGGCACTCCAGTCTCCTTCTCACCTCATTTAACACCTGATTTAGTTAACAAAAGGCACATCTCAATAGGTGGTCCAGGTAAGTCATGACATCACAAGTAGGGGGGTGGGTCTTTCCTCTTTTGTTCTCTATTGCTCCTCAACGGAGGGGAGGCCGATGACGTCACAACTTCCCATCAGACCAACTCATTGAATTCCCTACTCCTTGAAGTTCAGTTGTGTCTAAAAAATGTATATTTTTTAAACACTATTTTGCTCAAAACATTTTTTTTTACCCATGAGTGTATGTACTTTACGGTATTTATACTTGGGCTGTCACTTTTCAACAGTTCAAAAATCACTGAACTCTAACCTTGATAATTGTTTCTTACAATTCAATTTTGTTGACAGTAGGTTGACCGGCCATATGATTCGTTTTTCTTTCTTTCTTTCTGTGTGTCATTCTTTTAATTCCTGTCTTTACTCCTATCCTCTTCTTTCTCCCTCTCGGAGCATTTCTCAAAACACCTCTTTATCCATTGTTACCAGGATACGAGTCCCAGCATAGACAGCGCAGCCAAAAGGCTGAAACATTGGAACATCTGGACCTAATGGAGAAAGGGTTCTGCAGACACACAGAGGAGTTGACACAGAGAGGAGTGATGATCAGACAGAGAATACAGAAGGACAGTTATGGTAAAAAGGGATACCAGTTCAAACAAAGAGAGGTAGAGGAATGCAGCTGGAATTAAGGGGCCACCAACCTCCTGGTGTCTAACATTCTCTTTCTTTATGCATTTTCTGTTAGCAAAACATTGTGCACACACACAGCAGTATGCTCATCATACTCTCTACATCAGTCTTTTGAATCTTACAATTCGAGATGTCTGCCTGAATTTCCACTTAGCTAAAATGTTATGCCACCACAGAAATGTCTGCCTGGAATTGGCATTCTGATGTAGGGCAAAAGGAAAAACAATCTTCATCCATGAGTAAGAGACTAAACAATGGAGGAGAGGAAAAGGCATACCCAAATGAAAGAGGACGAAGCTGAAGCATGCTCACCCACATAAGACAAATAATCATGCAGGCAGTAAGGTAATGAGTGTTGTCATTTGAAAGTATTGGAGTTCAGAGGGTAGCAATATCTATTAAAACCAGAAGAGGCTCTATTTTACCCTATCATTAGGTATGACCGGAAAGATCCACTGCCCTCACCCACCTGGAAAAAGGGAATGCACAAGTGAAGATGCTGTAAATCGACTACAGCTTGGTCTTCAATACCATAGTGCTCTCTAAGCTCACCACAAAGCTCTCGGCCCTGGGACTTAACTCCTCCATATAGAACTGGGTCTTAAACTTCCTGACGGCCACCCCCAGGTGGTGAAGGTAGGTAATATCACCTCCTCCACACTGACCCTCAACACGGGGGAACAGTTCCAACTCCATCAATATCGCTGATGACACGACAGTAGTAGGCATGATTAGCAACAACGACGAGACGGCCTACAGAGATTAGGTGGGCACTCTGATGGCGTGGTGCAAGGTAAACAACTTCTCCCTCAAAGTCAGCAAATCAAAGGAGCCGATTGTAGACTTCAGGAGGAACCAGGCTAGCACTCCTCCATATAGAACTTGGTCCTAAACTTCCTGACGGCCACCCCCAGGTGGTGAAGGTAGGTAATATCACCTCCTCCACACTGACCCTCAACACGGGGGAACAGTTCCAACTCCATCAATATCGCTGATGACACGACAGTAGTAGGCATGATTAGCAACAACGACGAGACGGCCTACAGAGATTAGGTGGGCACTCTGATGGCGTGGTGCAAGGTAAACAACTTCTCCCTCAAAGTCAGCAAATCAAAGGAGCCGATTGTAGACTTCAGGAGGAACCAGGCTAGGCACTCCTCCATATAGAACTTGGTCCTAAACTTCCTGACGGCCACCCCCAGGTGGTGAAGGTAGGTAATATCACCTCCTCCACACTGACCCTCAACACGGGGCTGCCGTGGAGACGGTCAAAAACCTTTAAAGTTTCTCTGTGTACACATCTCAGAGAAGCTGAAATGGTCAAACCACAAAGACGCCGTGGTGAAGAAAGCAGGAGGTTTACGAAATTCGGCCTGTTCCCGAGGGCCCTCACAGTGTTGGACAGGTGCACCATCGAGATCACACTGTTGGGCTGCATCAGCCTGGTATGGCAACTCCTGACCACAAGGTTCTACAGATGACGCACACTGTCTGGAGGGCAATTGTTGGGCCAAATGTGCGCCGCCCTATGGGACTCCCAATCACGACCGGATGTGATACAGCCTGGATAGAGATACATACACACACCCACCCACGCCTTTTTCTATTATTTTACTTAGTATTATTATTTGTATTATTGTTTCACTCACTTCTCTGACCTGCATTGTTGGAGCATAAGAATTTCGCTGTACCCTGCAATTACATCTGCGACCCTGTGCATGTGACTCAAACTGATTTGATTTGCCTTTGCTCACAATAATTAGGCCCTTTTTAATGGAGGGTAAGGAAGCCAATATATAGTTTGATAATTTAGGTGAACTAACACTACGGAGAACTAGTGCAGAAGTGACAGGGAAAGTCTACCTACAGTAGAAATACATCTGAGAATATCATAGGGTGGCATATATGCGATATTATTGGTTGTGGTTGAAATGCTAAAAACTGGGGCAGCTCCATGAAACAGACACTCTGAATCAGTCCAATGCCAACAACATGTCTGAGTGAAAATGAAAACATGCAAGAATCAGCAAGCTAGTTAATTGCATGCAGGATTGATTTGTCCACATGTTAGTCACACAGAGATAAACACGGTTCTTGGAAATCTACAGTTCATTTGTAAAGTATTCAGACCCATTGACTTTTTCCACATTTTGTTTTAGCCTAATTCTGAAATGGATTAAATTGTTTTCCCTCATCAATCTACACACAATACCCCATAATGACAAAGCAAAAACAGATTACAATTGCTGGCAAATTTATTTACAAAAATGAAATATCACATTTCCATAAGTATTCAGACCCTTTACTCAGTACTTTGTTGAAGCACCGTTGGCAGTGATTACAGCCTACAATCTTGGCACACCTGCTTTTGGGGAGTTTCTCCCATTCTTCTTGCAGATCCTCGCAAGCTCTGTCAGGTTGGATGGGGAGCGTCACTGCACAGCTATTTCCAGGTCTCTCCAGAGATGTTCGATCGGGTTCAAGTCCGGACTCTAGCTGGGCCACTCAAGGACATTCAGTGACTTATCCTGAAGCCACTCCTATATTGTCTTGGCTGTGTGCTTAGGGTTGTTGTCCAGTTGGAAGGTGAACCTTCAACACAGTCTGAAGTTCTGAGCGCTCTGGAGCAGGTTTTCATCAAGGATCTCTCTGTACTTTGCTCCGTTCATCTTTCCCAACTAGTCTCAGAGTCCCTGCCGCTTAAAAACATCCCCACAGCATGATGCTGCCACCACCATCTCTCACCATAGGGATGGTGCCAGGTTTCCACCAGACGTGACGCTTGGCATTCAGGCCAAAGAGTTCAATATTGGTTTCATCAGAACAGAGAATCTTGTTTCTCATGGTCTGAGTCCTTTAGGTGCCTTTTGGCAAACTCAAAGCAGGCTGTCATGCGCCTTTTACTGAGGAGTGGCTTCCGTCTGGCCACTCTACCATAAACGCCTGATTGGTGGAGTGCTGCAGAGATGGTTGTCCTTCTGGAAGGTTCTCCCATCTCCACAGAGGAACTGTGGCGCTCTGTCAGAGTGACCATCGGGTTGTTGGTCATCACCCGAACCAAGGGCCTTCTGCACCGATTGCTCAGTTTGGCTAGGCGGCCAGCTCTAGGAAGAGTCTTGGTGGTTCTAAACTACTTCCATTTAACAATGATGGAGGCCACTGTGTTCTTGGGGAGCTGCAATGCTGCAGACATTTTTTGGTACCATTCCCCAGATCTGTGCATCGACACAATCCTGTCTCGGAGCTCTACTGACAATTCCTTCAACCTCATGGCTTGGTTTTTTCTCTGATATGCACTGTCAACTGTGGGACCTTATATAGACAGGTGTGTGCCTTTCCAAATCATGTCCAGTCAATTGAATTTACCACAGGTGGACTGCAATCAAGTTGTAGTAACATCTCAAGGATGATCAATGGAAACAGGATGCACCTGAACTCAATTTCGAGTTCCATAGCAAAGGGTCTGAATACTTACGGAAATAAGGTATTTCTGTTTTTTCACTTCGTTGTTATGGGGTATTGTGTGTAGATGGATTAAATAAAACATTTCCTCATAAATTTTAGAATAAGGCTGTAACGTAACAGAATGTGGTCTGAATACTTTTAGAATTCACTGTATGTAACTCAAGAAAACAGGGGACAGGTAAACACTGCTTTTGTGAAGAGTTTTAAAGAGGCTCATGTCACCGCCTTCCACCGGTGTCCCAATGCGGTAGTCCGGTCCTGCCAAGTACGACAATATTTGGATCACTTCTGTCAAGCCTTCCAAAGTGTGCTACATTATGGGGATACAATTGTCTGATTTGCACCTACATGACAACTGCATAAACTTTACAAAAACCACGAGATCAAAAGTAATTTTGACTGCAGTCAACTGCAAGTTTCTGCAGTTGCTCTTCACCAACTTCATCCTGCAGCCATAGATTGCATTGTGGGAGGCTCTATTGTCAACCAATAATTAGGGTGTTTTTGTTTGACACACAGAAACGTGACCAAACAGGAACGAACTTTGCCAAGATTCATGTACACCAGTGGTCACCAACCTTTGAGTCAAGATCATTTTCTCAGTCAAAATGCAAGTCAAGATGTACCACTCAGATTATATATATATATATATATTTTTTTTTTAAACATGACTTAAAAAATGTAACATTAACGTAATAAAAACAGTTCTATAAAGATTTTGATTTGTGCAGTAGGCCTAATACATTATCACAGCATATTGGCTATATACCTGGCCTGCCAATATTGTTCTTCTCAGATCATATAATATTTCAAAACTCGAGCTTTGATAAATTAGATCAGGTGTAGCACTCGCAAGGCACAGCTGAGCATAAATTTAAATAATTTGCTGTTTTATTTTACTGGATTAATGGTACCTGCATCTGTCATGGTGCTTTCAAGGCAACTGGGAACAAGGACAAATCATGACGTCAGTGATCTTCAGGTCGTGAAGTCGGAATTCTAGAAAGATGCCCGAGTTTCCGACTTGGAATTCCGAGTTGGATGACCGTTCAAAATGATTTTTCCCTGTCAAATGTCGGAAGTATGAGGTTTCCAGTTGAACACAGCATTAGTCTCAGCCTCTCACGGTCACATTGTTCTAAAGAGACTTACACGGTTATCAAAACGTCACGCCAGGGTAAGCCTACATGAAACACAGGCCTTATTTTAAGTGTTTCTAAAAAATAAAATAAAAAATTATTGGAACCATTTCCCTGTTTGACCGCTAGGTTTTATGGGTTTTATGACTTATACCGTGGTACTCTATGCCTACCTGGTGTGCAGGGCTTCTGAATCAAGTACACCTTCCACCAACAGCGCAACACGAAAAAAAAGAGCAAGCCTGTATCGTTGGCTTTTCTACAGAAATGTTTGGTGGTCAACTAGGAACGTTTTTATTTATTTATTTCACCTTTATTTAACCAGGTAGGCCAGGTGAGAACAAGTTCTCATTGACAACTGCGACCTGGCCAAGATAAAGCAAAGCAGTGCGACAAAAACAACAACACAGAGTTACACATGGGTGTATTGTCTTGAAGATCGACCGGTTGGTGACCACTGATGTTATACAGTGGATATGTACAAATGAATGTGATATTTGAGTTTCTCTCTCGCCAACTGATAGTACATTGTACACACAGTTATGAACTCTGCCCCCAATAGTGTATGACCAGCAGTGGAGAGATAAGGTGGAAAGAGAATGATGAATGACAAACTCACTTGTCCAGAACAAAGTAGAGGTCAAAGCTCCCGAAGCAGGATGATCCAGTCTCCCCCCTGTCCTGGTTGTGCCCAGCGTTACCAGCTGTCAGCACCACCAGCACACTCACAACACCAAGCAGCACTGGTAACCAGGAGCCTCTGCACCCATATAAAGACATTATTCCAGTTTGGAGGAGCCTATTTCACATAAGAGGAAGAATAAAACCACTTGGAAAACAGGTGGAGAAAAACCTTTCCTTTGTACAAAAAAAACAATTCCTTATTTCTCTATATTGATCCAGTATTCTTCAGTATTGAAAATAAGTTATCTGAAAGGGTGCAGTGGAGGCAGAGAATGCACTGATGCTATGAATCTAGTCCGTCTCAACAGAGTCAGGAAGCTCTAATAACTGGGTAAGAGACAAGCAAGCACAGGCTACATGCACTAAGTCACACAGCAGCAAACTCCTGGTCTTCCTTTGTCCTACTTCCCAACAGTAAGAAAATAGCTACAAAGTAAGTGCATTCCAGGCAGCTCCACAGAAAACGATGTAATTGTGTCTAACTTACAGTCCCTTTCCAAAACTCTGACTTTCTTTTTCCTTTTTTTCACGTGGTTGAAGAGCGAATTAAAACAAGTGAGAAAGACAAACTCCACTTCTACTGCCATCTACTGGTTACAATCGGTGGTGACAATGTTCTAAATCAGGAGCTTATCTGGGGCCTCATTTATCAACCATTATCAACCATGCGCACATACAATTCTCACTGAATTCTGGCATATGTGGAGATTCTAAGTTTTGCGTGCGTAACAAATTTTTGAGATTTATCAAACTGTCGCAACATATACGCATATTTTCATTAATAAATCAGAGCCATACTATATTTGTGCGTTACAATTACAACCCCGCCTGTAAAACGCCCTCCATTATACCTTTATGGTAAGAAAAAAATAATAATACGTAATTTGCTGTATGATTTGGAGATGTTGGAACTGGACCATGACAGTTTCTAAAGCCAGTGGCAAATTTGATCACATGTATTTAAACGTAATTTTTATATTTTGAAGTAACGTTTTCAAAATAAAATGCATGATCTCTACTTTTGAGCAGGTGGTTCATGCTAAATGGCCTCGCATTCTGCTAGTTTGATTGTCAATTTAAACGGAAATGCACCAGCACATTTCTATGGAAAATACAATTCAATATATTGTTTGTGAATAGATGATTGTGTTTCTATATCTTACATTGGTATAGGCTCTGAATTTAAATAGGCTACTATCGCAGAGCAATACTGTAGCCTACCCATCCTTTCAAATATTTTAAATAGGCTACCGGATCTCTACCTTTGAGCAGGTGGTTAGGCTATTAAATGAGTACCATTTTATAAACGCAGACAGATAATTTGTTCATTGGACATGTGGGATCTTTTTCTGTCGGTAAAATGTATTATGCGAGAAATGGCGGTGGAAACAACTTTATGTAGAATTATTGATATAATAACCATCATATGGACGTAAACTTGGGTGTCCGCCTCCCACTACAACTCGGGAAACCATGCAGTTTATGAGGCTACAGATTAAATAAATAATGATGAACATCACAGGTTGGAGAAATTGCATGGTGATGAGGTTGATGCTCCTTTCCAATAAATGTCTGGGGTTTGATTCTGGTGACATGATGATCGATGCTTGACTGCCATTTGACAAATATTATTGTAGACAAGCCTACCCCCACAATATCATGTAGACTAGCCTACCCCTACAGCCTACTGTATCTGCAAGCTGTTGGAGTGCACATGCCTATACCAGAGAGGCATGTTTTCTATTTAATGCAACAGTTATTGGGACAAAACTACACTATTTATACAAAAGTATGTGGACACCCCTTCAAGTGAGTGGATTCGCCTATTTCAGACACACCCGTTGCTGACAGGTGTATAAAATCGAGCACACAGCCATGCAATCTCCATAGACAAACATTGGCAGTAGAACGGCCTTACTGAAGACACAGTGACTTTCAATGTGGCACCGTCATAGGATGCCACCTTTCCAACAAGTCAGTTCTTAAAATGTCTGCCCTGCTAGAGCTGCCCCGGTCAACTATAAGTGCTGTTATTGTGAAGTGTAAATATGGTCTGGGGCTGTTTTTCATGGTTTGGGATAGACCCCTTAGTACCAGTGAAGGGAATTCTTAACCCTAAAGCATAGAATGACATTCTAGATGACTCTGTGCTTCCAACTTTGTGGCAACAGTTTGGCCTTTTCCTGTTTCAGTACTACAATGCCCCCGTGAACAAAGCGAGGTCCATACAGAAATGGTTTGTCGAGATCTGTGTGGAAGAACTTGACTGGCCTGCACAGATCCCTGACCTCAACCCCATCGAACACCTTTGGGATTAATTGGAACGCTGACTGTGAGCCAGGCCAAATCGCCAACATCAGTGCCCGACCTCACTGAAGCTCTTGTGGAAGCAAGTCCCCGCAGCAATGTTCCAACATCTAGCGGAAAGCCTTCCCAGAAGAGTGGAGGCTGTTATAGCAGCAACGGGGGAACCAACTCCATATTAATGCCCATGATTTTGGAATGAGATGTTTGACGAGCAAGTGTCCACATACTTTTGGTCATGTAGTGTGTCTGTAGAGTTGAAAATGCGATGGAAACACAATGAACTACTGGTGGGAAGATGTGCATATTTTCTTTATGTGTATTTTTAGAATATTAGCATGAAAATCTGTCACCCATTTGATGGAAACCTAGCTATTGTCTAGTTAGTATGTCTACTCAAAAATGTTTTTAGCTACAGTGGTAGCCCACAAACTTCAAAGCAAAATATCAACTATCTGTTCATCAGTTAAATTCTACAGTATATTATAAACCGTGCTCCCTTTGGGATGTAAGGATCAAAATAGGTTACTTGAAAAAATAGCCTATCTAATAGGCCTGATTTAAATAATTTATATTGTTTACTTGAGAAACACTACCGTTCAAAAGTTTGGAGTCACTTAGAAATATCCTTGTTTTTGAAAGAAAAGCAAAAAAAGTGTCCATTAAAATAACATCAAATTGATCAGAAATACAGTGTAGACATTGTTAATGTTGTAAAGGACTATTGTAGCTGGAAACGGCTGATTTTTTTTATGGAATATCTACATAGGCGTACAGAGGCCCATTATCAGCAACCATCACTCCTGTGTTCCAATGGCACGTTGTGTTAGCTAATCCAAGTTTATCATTTTAAAAGGGTAATTGATCATTAGAAAACCCTTTTGAAATTATGTTAGCACAGCTGAAAACTGTTGTTCTGATTAAAGAAGCAATAAAACTGGCCTTCTTTAGACTAGTTGAGTATCTGGAGCATCAGCATTTGTGGGTTCGATTACAGGCTCAAAATGGCTAGAAACAAAGAATTTTCTTTTGAAACTCGTAAGTCTATTCTTGTTCTGAGAAATGAAGGTTATTCCATGCAAGAAATTGCCAAGAAACTGAAGATCTTGTACAACGCTGTGTACTATTCCCTTCACAGAACAGTGCAAATTGGCTCTAACCAGAATAGAAAGAGGAGTGGGAGGCCCCGGTGCACAACTGAGCAAGAGGACAAGTACATTAGAGTGTCTAGTTTGAGAAACAAATGCCTCACAAGTCCTAAACTGGCAGCTTCATTAAATAGTACCAGCAAAACACTGTATTCCATAAGAAATCAGCTGTTTTCAGCTACAATAGTCATTTACAACATTAACAATGTCTACACTGTATTTCGGATCAATTTTATGTAATGGACAAAAATGTGCTTTTTTTTCAAAAACAAAGAAATGTCTAAGTGACCCCAAACTTTTGAACGATTGTGTATATGTTTCCAATGTATTTTCTCTATCATGTAGTTTAAATCCACCATAAATTCTAACTCAAAACAAATGTGGTGAGTTAAAAATATTCATTTTGTAGTATTTATAATGTCCACATTATGACAACAAAATTAAACCCTATTAGGATACCTATGTGTGTCACGTTCCTGACCTTATTTCCCCTTTTTTGTCTTTATTTAGTATGGTCAGGGCGTGAGTTGGGGTGGGCAGTCTATGTTATTTGTTTCTATGTTTAGGTTTGTTAGTTTGGCCTAATATGGTTCTCAATCAGAGGCAGGTGTTTGTCATTGTCTCTGATTGGGAACCATATTAAGGTAGGCTGTTTTCAATGTTTGTTTGTGGGTGATTGTTGCTGTGTCTGTGTTTGTTCGCCACACGGTACTGTTTTGTTCGTGCGTTCATGTTTTATATGTTCTCAAGTTCAGGTCTGTTCACGGCGTTTATTGTTTTGTAGTTTGTTCAAGTGTTTTTTCGTCTTCGTTTAATAAACGATAGTATATATTCAAACCACGCTGCGCTTTGGTCCGATCCTTGCTCCTCCTCAGACGAGGAGGAAGACGAACGTTACAATGTGCCATGAAGAACTACAGTAAATTACAGTAAATTAGCAACAACACAGCTTTTGGTATTGGACAATCAACCAAATTAAAGGACTGTTCTATCACCTCCAAAATCCTGAAAACATAGCATGCAAAATGACTTGATTCACATGAATGTAGACTGGATTCTGATGTAATGCTACTAGCTAGGGGTCTTGTGGGGAAGTAGAGAACTTCACATGCTTTTAAGTAGTGGGTCTTTTGGGAGTAGCCTACCCTCTCTTCCTCCCCACCCGTAAACAAAAGTGAGAAAAGTGCTTACCATACTGTTTACATAAGAGCCACTGCTTTTTCAGGATTCAGGGCAGGCGCAGGCCAGGGCCTCAATTATCAATGGTGCGTGCTCACAAAAAAAACTAAACGCTGTACGCACCAGTTTTACCGCAAAGGTTGGTATTTAGCCATTTTGAACTTGAGGGGAAAATGTATGTATCTCCATGTAAATCTCAGACCATGTGTACACACAAGATTAGTGGATGATCAACTGTATTGCAAGCAAATATTGTTATTTTGGTGGAAATTGAGGTGTTTGATGCACAGGAATTATAATGGTAGTAAAATAAAAACATTAAAACGTAAGCCTAATGCTCAAACGGATGCATTTGTCATTGGTGGGAGATCGCATAGCAGCATGTGGCTAATATATTTATTTTACTTTTATTATATAGGCCTAAATCTTGATTATATTGCAGGGCATGTCTCTCCTTTTCTGATATGACTGGTTTATTTCTGCTACACAACAAGTATTGGGCTACCATTTATCCATTGCTCATTCAATAGACAACCATGCTCGAAAGTAAATAAACCGGTAGCCTATTTAAAACTTCTTATGGATGAAATCCCGTTAACGGGATCGATTTGACAACAGCCAGTGAAAGTGCAGGGCGCCAAATTCAAACAACAGAAATCTCATAATTAAAATTCCTCAAACATACAAGTATTATACACCATTTTAAAGATAGACTTGTTGTTAATCCCACCACAGTGTCTAATTTCAAAAAGGCTTTACGACGAAAGCATACCATGCGATTATGTTAGGTCAGCACCTAGTCACAGAAAAACACAGCCATTTTTCCAGCCAAAGAGAGGAGTCACAAAAAGCAGAAATAGAGATAAAATTAATCACTAACCTTTGATGATCTTCATCAGATGACACTCATAGGACTTCATGTTACACAATACATGTATGTTTTGTTCGATAAAGTTCATATTTATATCCAAAAATCTCAGTTTACATTGGCGCATTATGTTCAGTAATGTTTTGCTTCCAAAACATCTGGTGATTTTGCAGAGAGCCACACCAATTTACAGAAATACTCATCATAAATGTTGATAGAAATACAAGTGTTATACATGGAATTATAGATATACTTCTCCTTAATGCAACCGCTGTGTCAGATTTCAAAAAAGCTTTACGGAAAAGCACACCATGCAATAATCTGAGTACAGCGCTCAGGCACCAAAACAAGCCATACAGATACCCGCCATGTTGTGGAGTCAACAGAAGTCAGAAATAGCATTATAAATATTCACTTACCTTTGATGATCTTCATCGGAATGCACTCCCAGGAATCCCAGTTCCACAATAAATGTTTGTTTTGTTCGATAAAGTCCATAATTTATGTCCAAATACCTCCTTTTTGTTCGCGCGTTTAGTTCACAAATCCAAATTCACGAGGCGCAGGCACTTAGTCCAGACAAAAAGTTATATTACAGTTCGTAGAAACATGTCAAACGATGTATAGAATCAATCTTTAGGATGTTTTTAACATAAATCTTCAATACTGTTTCAACCGGACAATTCCTTTGTCTTTAGAAATGGAAAGGAACAGAGCTCGCTCTCACGGCCGCGCCCCTGACTTAGCTCATGGCATTCTGCCAGACCCCTTAGTCAAACAGCTCTTATTTGCTCCTTCACAGTAGAAGCCTGAAACAAGGTTCTAAAGACTGTTGACATCTAGTGGAAGCCTTAGGAAGTACAATCGGACCAAATTTTACACTGTATATTGGATAGGCAAAGACTTGAACGCCTACAAACCTCAGATTTCCCACTTCCTGGTTGGATTTTTTCTCAGGTTTTTGCCTGCCATATGAGTTCTGTTATACTCACAGACATCATTCAAACAGTTTTAGAAACTTCAGAGTGGTTTCTATCCAAATCTACTAATAATATGCATATCTTAGCTTCCTGGCCTGAGTAGCAGGCAGTTTACTCTGGGCACCTTATTCATCCAAGCTACTCAATACTGCCCCCCAG
This sequence comes from Salvelinus alpinus, assembly GCF_045679555.1. Classification (NCBI taxonomy): domain Eukaryota; kingdom Metazoa; phylum Chordata; class Actinopteri; order Salmoniformes; family Salmonidae; genus Salvelinus; species Salvelinus alpinus. Next base: position 34,634,238 of record NC_092104.1, read on the forward strand.
CCATAAGAAGTTAAAATATTTGACAATATGGGTGACATTTTAGCCCCACAACCACAGGGCTCTCCAGAGGGTGGTGCGGTCTGCACAAGGCATCACCGGGAAGCTTCTATCTCAAGGCCATCAGACTGTTAAATAGCCATCACTAGCACAGAGAGGCTGCTCCCTACATACACAAACTTCAAATCATTGGCCACTTTTATAAATGGAACACTAGTCACTTTAATAATGTTTACATATCTTGCATTACTCATCTCATATATATATATATATATATACTGTATTCTACTGTATCTTAGTCTATGCCACTCTGACATTGCTCGTCCTTAAATTTATACATTCTTAATCATACATTCCTTTACTTAGATTTGTGTGTATTAGGCATTTGATGTGAAATTGTTAGATATTACTTGTTAGATTTTGCTGCACTGTCGGAACTAGAAGCACAAGCATTTCGCTACACCCGCAGTAACATCTGCTAAACACGTGTATGTGACAAATAAAATGTGATTTGATTTATTTAATCTCAGAGCCTATACCAAGGCAGGAGATAGAAACACAACCATGTATTGATGAACAAAATATTGAACAGCAATTCCTCTTTTGCATAGAAGTGTGGGCTCTAGGCAGCACTTTTAAATTGTTTGAATAGACAATCAATCTTGCAGAATGTGTGGCCAGTGTTTGGCACTCGCTATAGAGCCCCACAGTGGAGGTATCATAATACTCATAAAACCTAGCGGTGAAACAGGGAAATGGTTCCAATCGTTTTTCCACCATTCATTTTGTACCATAGGGAATTATAGAAACACTTAAAATTGTGTTTTGTGTAAACGTACCCTGACGTGACATTTTGATAACCATATATTTGGTTCTATTTACTCTCAGATTAGAAAATGCTAATTAGCATCAAAGTAGACAGTGGTAATTAGCATCAAAGTAGACATCATGCAAGACTGCAAATCCCTGCAAGTTAATCCTCGATTTGTCAATCTTGTCCAGATCATCATGTTATTTGTTATCATCACATTAGTAGCTAATTAGCATTTAATTTTTGGGGGGCAAATACAGGCAAATATATTGATAAGTCACTTTCTCCTAGAGAGATTTACACGGTTATCAAAACGTAACGCCAGGGTAAGCCTACACGGAACACAGCCCTTATTTTAAGTGTTTCTAAAATCCCTTGAATGGTGGAAAAACGATTGGGACCATTTCCTTGTTTGACCGCTAGGTTTTATGGGTATTATGACTCATACTGTGGTACTATATTGTCACGTTCCTGACCTTATTTCCTTTGTTTAGTATGTGTTTAAGTGGTCAGGACGTGAGCTGGGTGGGCATTCTATGTTAGGTGTTTCTATGTTGGAATCATTGGTAATTAGCCTGATATGGTTCTCAATCAGGGGCAGGTGTTTTACGTTTCCTCTGATTGAGAACCATATTAAGGTAGGCTGTTCACACCGTTTGTTTGTGGGTGATTGTCTTCCGTGTCAGTTTATGTACCACACGGGACTGTTTCGGTTTGTCTAGTCTGTTCGTGCGTTCTTCATTTTATGTAAGTTCTAATGTTCAGGTCTGTATATGTGTAGTGTTTAGTGTCAGCACTATTTTGTTTGAATAGCTTCACGGTCGTCTGTTTGTTGTTTTGTTCGTTTATATAAGTATTCGTGTTCGTCTTCTTAATAATAAAGAAGGATGTATTGTTATCATGCTGCGCCTTGGTCCACTCTTCCTCAAAGTTACGACGATCGTGACATATATGCATTTTCAGTTTGAAAAATAGTATTTTTAAGACTTGACTTCTCAGTAACTGGGAAACATTGTAACAGTCCTGAACTACTTTGTTGTTATTTATCTCCTGTAGGCCTTGCTGGCGAGGGCACACTCCTCAACCACCTTTAGTGTCTCTGTCGTTCTTCCTCAGCCCTATTTTGTTGGGTATTAACCCAAGAATGAGGGTGTGACAAGCTGGTTTGCATGCCTGGAAGTCCATGTGTTTCCCTCTGACTGGACTTGTGCTGGGTCTGGATTAAATGTTTTCCCCATGCCAGCTGCTCGTTCTTTGGTTTGTGGGGTGTCCGTTTGGCCCATTGCTGCAGTTTGGGTGGGTCATGAGGAATGTCCAAGCACACAGGAGGTTCAGTGAGGGCACACTGCTTCTTCTCTTCACCCTTGGCTGGCTGAAGCACAGGTCTGGTGGTGCCTGTGTCGAGGCCCTTGATACCAGCAGAGGAGTGGTGGTTCTGCCCGGTGTCAAGGGTGAGGCCCCTGGTGCTGGCAGCAGGGTGGTGGTTTTGCCCAGTGTTGTGGGTGAGGCCCTTGGCGTTGGCAGCAGGGTGGTTGTTCTGCCCAGTTTCGAGGACGGAGAACTCTGAGCAGGCAGCAGGGTGATGGCCCTGCCCAGTGTCAGGGACCATGGTGCCAGCAGAGGTGTGGTGGCTCTGCCCGGTGTTGAGGGCTGAGACCTTGGAGCTGGCAGCAGGGTGATGGCCCTTCAGATGACTGTTAGCTAGCTAACTGAACTAAGTTACTGTACTGCAACATTAGCTGGCTATAAACTGTACTGCTGTAGTGCCATAGACTTTTAATATGTGGATGGCGTGGGAAGAAGCTCCAAAAATCACCTTCTCTCTTCAGGATGTTTATTGTAGATAAACAGTAACTAAGGTGTTATAACTTAACTCCAGTTCAGATCACACATAGGTGTACATATCAGGGCCATACATCATAACTGAGCAACCAACAGAAAAACACTTAACCTAATTTACAATATCATGACAATTGGAACATACAGGTGTCAATCATGTAGGGATCAAAGTAGGCGCGACATACTGCTTCTGTGGCACAACAATATTTTCCATAACCAAAAATATTGTGTTTTCAGCTGTTTCAAGCTGGTGTACAAAACCTAAAGTAAAAGACGCAAAAAATGAAACGAAAGAACGGGAAACATAGAAATAGAACACATCTACAGCTTCTTAGGCTTACTGTCAATGAGAATGGCAGATCTATAACTCATATTTCTATGTGCATTTAGTGTGGTTGTCCAAAAAGTTACATATTGCAGCTTTAAAACAGCAACATTTTCTCTCAGCCTCATTACAATATGTATAGAATAGTATGAGCTTGGCTATGAAACTGCACATTACCAAATTTATAGAATTGTAGGAAGTCAGCTGTTTCCCCCAAAAAAGGACCTTGCGAAGGACGGGCGAAACTGCGTTACGCCACTACACTGGGCACCATAACATGCACCGTCCTTAAGAAATAGTAATCCAGTCCGTGTTTTGTATATGTGTGCAGAAGTGACTGTGGCGGTGGCTCGCGCCCACGCAAAACAAAAGGAATTCGGCCGTAATACATCAACGAGGCGTAGCTAGTAGCTAACGTCAGTCCTTCACAAATTTGTGACAAAATCTAGACGTAATTTGTTTGTTGAAATTTATATATGACATAATTTGGTGTAAATTATTGTTCGATTGCAAATACGTAATGCTATCAATGGCAGTAGCATGAAAAGGTGAGTAGCCGATGCTACTAGCGCGTGCTAGGTTTAATGCTACGTTACCATGTTGGCTAGCTAACGTAATGTTCGCCTTGTTAATATTTGCTACATTAATACACGTTGTAAATCCCTGTATAGTTATCAGTTACACCTCCTGTTAGCCATGCTCTAACGTTAGTTTAATGAATATATCGTGTTGTTGCTAACTAGCGTTAGCCGTCTAGCTAAGACATGTAGTTAGCCAACTAGTCATGTCAACAACGCAGAGCTTGCGTACCGCCGTGTATTTTACGATCAACATTAGGGGAACGTCTCAAGAAGCTATGTACTGTAGCTCGCTAAAGAAATGACGTTACGTGTAACTAGTTAGTCAACGTCACTTGACTAAGCTGACGTTACAAAATGGATAAGAATGGTGCTTGTACTAACCAGCTGTGGGCTAAAGAGGAGGGGTACAAATTACATGTGATGTCACATGATGATGTTTGAATATGATAGTGGTATTGATCACAGTTCTTCCTTGTTCAGGCTTGGATTGAAAGCAGAACTCTGTCTCAGAGCTGTAGGGCCCTTGGGGCCCCAGTAGAGGATGCACCGTGGTGTGGACAAGGACTTCCAGACTTCAGCGCGAAGGATGGGTACATCCTTGCTGTTCCAGTTGTCTGTCCATGAGCGTGAACTGGACTTGGTGTTCCTGGACCACAGCTATGCTAAGCCATGGAATGCCCACCCGGACGCCAGCAGTGCCCGGCCCACGCGCATGCTGTTCGTCACACCCCGTCGGCAACCTGATGCCGTTCCGTGAGTTTCAACCCTCATTATCCTCACCGATGACTCATTGCCCAAACAATTTTAACATTGAAAACCTGTCTGTCTCAGAACAAATGTCATTTTGTAGCAGTAGCTTTATCACGACAATAATAAAGTTACAGCTTAAACTGGATGACAGCATTTACTGAAGTATGTTTGTGTTCTTTTGCAGGGAATCAGACCTGTCAATAGATGTGGAATCTGTCACGCCTACACCTATTCCACTCTATGACAATCAGAAAGCACGCAGTGTTATGAAGGAGTGTGAGCGACATGTTTTATTTGCTCGCACAGTTGCAGAGGGTCCCCCACCCCCTGACGACTGGGAGGAACACATCAACAAGTGAGTGGCCTCCACCCGACCTCCCTTTGAATAACCCTATTGAGGTTTAAAAATATATCTATGTTCCGTAAGGACTTATGTGTTGCAGATGCCTTGTTTGCTCAGCTCTTGTATACACCGTCTTTGTCTCAATCTCCATTTCAAATGGTGATAATCGTCAGACTTCATTACTGATATACACTGCTTGTATTACAGGGCTGGATGGTCGGTCATTCAAAACAAGTTGTTTAATAAGGTGCTGAAGGCTCTGCAAGCTGAAAGACTGGCCCGGCTGGCCAATGAAAACGTGAGTTCATATGCACCAACTAAATGCTTTTGTATGTGGTGCTAATTCAGTTTCAATGACTATCAAAGTTCCTGTCCCTCTAGTCTTACCACCCCTTCCCCTGACTCATAGGCCTCCAATGAGCCAGTATTGCGCAGGATTGCTGTGGACAAGTGTGCCCGAAAGGTGCGCCATGCACTTGCCAGTGTCAACTGGGACACCAAATTGACCCAGTGGCTACACAGCACCCTGATAGAATCCCTCAGTCTGGCCATGCTGGCCGCTTACCTAGATGTACTGCAGACACTCAAGAGCAAGGTACTCCTTTCCGTCTGTCTCTTTCTCTCTCAAAATGTGTTTACACATTATATAACAATGCATGTCACAACATCAAATAGAGGGATACATTCTATACCTGTGACAATCATCAAATAAAGCTTTTTTTATACCGCACATTTCAGACATAGAATTCAACACAATGTGCTTAATAGGAATAAACAATGAAAATGAATACTGAAATATTTACTACACAACAAACATAAGAGGATTAAAAACTAAAGAATAACAATCAAAACTGAACGATTTTAAGATCTCTTTTAAAAATGTCCACAGTTTCGGCCCCCCTCAGGTTTTCTGGCAGGCTATTCCAGAGGCTGGGGTCATAATAACTAAAGGCTGCCTCTCCATGCCTCTTGGTCCTAGGCTTTGGGATAGTTAAAAGGCCTGTGCTAGAGGACCTGAGGGACCTACTGGCTAAATGACTTAAAAGCCTGTCTGACATGTATTGGAGTGCACAATTGTGGATTGATTTTAAAAACGAATAGAAGAAACTTAAAATTCATTCTGAAACTCAAAGGCACCCGGTGCAGAGACCTTAAAACCGGTGTAATGTAATGTCTGATCTTGGTCATTACCCGTGCTGCAGCATTCTGCATGTTTTGCAGTTGACCAATGGCTTTCTTGGGTAGACCAGAAAGGAGATCAGTACACTAGTCAAGCCTGCTTGTAATGAAAGCATGGATGAGTCTCTCAGTATCAGCCTGAGCGAGGAATGTTCCTCAGGTGGTAAAAAGTTTTTTGGTCACATTCCTGTATAATTTTAAATTGAATTCAGAATCTAAAATAACACCTACATTTTTTACCTGCTGTTTTATCTTTATTGCCTGTGAATTAAAATGTGCGGCCAGATTCTCTGTGCTTTGGCTCCAACAATAAGTACCTCAGTCTTGTCTTGATTTAGCTGGAAGAAGTTGTTAGCCATCCAAGTATTTAAATCATTAATAGTCTAATTTATCCGTGTAGCTAAAATCCTGTGGTGAGACAGATGTAAAGTTGTGTATCGTCTGCGTAGCAGTGAAAATCAATGCTGTGCTTTCTGATAACGCTGCCAACAGGTAACATGTTTAAACTGAACAGTACCGAACCAAAAATCGAACCTTGTGGAACGCCACGTGATATGTATTTTCTCTGAGTTATGTTTACCAAGGGTGAAAAACTCTCGACCGGTTAAGTAGGTCCTAAACCAATTAGAACTAGACCGGTTAGGCCAGAAGGACATCATGGTCAACAGTGTCGAATGCAACATATAAATCCAAGAGTACAAGGACAAGAGAGCTGTTGGGCATCTGCGTTGGGTCATTTACCACTTTAACTAAGGCTGTCTCTATGCTGTGGTAGGCCCGAAAACCAGATTGGAATTTTGCAAAAAATACAGTTTGCACTTGAAAAACTAATTTAGCTGTTTGTAAACCAATTTCTCCAGAATTTTGCTAAAGAATGGAAGGTTGGAGATTGGCTGACAATTGCTAAGCGCTGAAGAATCTAGATTACTTTTCTTCAGAAGGGGTTTGTTTCACCATAGCAGTTTTTACTGCAGTCGGGAAAGTGCCTGTGAACAGGGAGTGATTTTCAATAGCTTACACTTCTTTAGATATGCAATTAAAATCTGTTTTGAAGGTGGTGGGGATAGGATCTAGAAGTATTAAGTTGTGATATCACTTTCCTGAGCATGGCTGTGTCATCCAGGGAAAGTAAATCCATAGTGCCTTTGCGTGGTAGGCTAGGGCACATATCATCAAAACTCTCATCAGGTCTTGCTTGATTGATACCCAGCCTAATGTTTATCTTATCTCTGAAATATGCCGCAAACTCATCACAGTTAGATGTGGAGGGAAGTTCATATAGGTTTGCGGGGGTAGGATTTATCAGGCCATTAATGGTCAAGAAGAGCACTTTCGAATTATTCTGATTATTGGTGATCAAGTTAGAAATATTTGCCTGTCTGGCAAGTTGCTTTCTCAGAATGTCATAATGGACCTGCAACTTTGACTTCATCCACTTCTGTTTTGCCTTTCTGTAATTTCTTAAATGTATTAGTTTCCTCACTCATCCAAGGGGTTCTCCATTAGAATGTTGGCTTTTTCAACTTTACTGGAGCTATGGCATCAATGGTTGTCCTTTTATTTGCTATTAAAATTATCAACTAAATCATTACGAGGGAGGCAGAATCGGTGATGGAGTATTGTTCACTCAGTTAAAATCTGTAGCAACTTCAGAGGTAAGATGGTGTTTCTTAATAATGTGTTCAGTATTACCATGTGCTATGGGCAAAAAGGTAGTAAGAAATACATAGTGGTGATCAGATAAAGCAGCAACAACAATAGTGGATATGTCAATAGAAAGCCCCTTGGTAATAATCAGGTCCAGAGTATGGCCAGGATGACTCAACATCTGTCTGTGCAGTTGCCCTCGCTGATTGACAGGATGCTGCTGACTTCATCAGTGAAGACTGGAGCGGCCGGTGCAGAGGCCCTCTCTCTGCTACTGAAGAGGCCCTGGGACCCAGCCGTGGGCGTTCTGTCTCACAACAAACCGGTAGGTCTCTACTGCTAATCCCTGTCTGTGGTTCTGGGAGCAATCAGAATTCACTGCAGTCAGAATGAAAAAGACAATGGAAACAAGCTCACATTCCTAATGGTAGTAGGGATGAAATTGATAGTTGTGGCAGGAAGTGCTTAGTAGTTTCATCTTTATACTGTTTTACAGTGCATTGCAAAAGTATTCATTCCCCTTGGCATTTTTCAAATTTTTTTGCATTACAAACTCTAATTTAAATTGATTTTTATTTGGATTTCATGTAATGGACATACACAAAATAGTCCAAATTGGTGAAGTGAAGTGAAATGAAAAAAAAAAAAAAAAAAACTTAAAAGTGGTGGGTGCATATGTATTCACCCCCTTTAAATATGATCTGGTGCAACCAATTACCTTCAGAAGTCACATCATTAGTTAAATAAAGTCCACCTGTGTGCAATCTAAGTGTCACATGATCTCAGTGTATATATACACCTGTTCTGAAACACCACTAAGCAAGTGGCGGCACCGTGAAGACCAAGGAGCTCGCCAAACAGGTCAGGGACAAAGTTGTGGAGAAGTACAGATCATGGTTGGTTTATAAAAAAATATCCAAAACTTTGAACATCCCACTGAGCACCGTTAAATCCATTATTAAAAAATTGAAAGAATATGGCACCACAACAAACCTGCCAAGAGAGTGCAGCCCACCAAAACTCACGCACCAGGCAAGGAGGCCATTAATCAGAGAGGCAACAAAGAGACAAAAGATAACCCTGAAGGACTGCAAAGCTCCACAGTGGAGATTGGAGTATCTGTCCATAGAACAACATTAAGCCATACACTCCACAGAGCTGGGCTTTACGGAAGAGTGGCCAGAAAAAAACATTGCTTAAAGAAAAAAAATAAGCAAACACGTTTGGTGTTCGCCAAAAGGCATGTCAGATGAGACTAAAATTTGAGCTTTTTGACCATCAAGGAAAATGCTATGTCTGGCGCAAACCCAACACCTCTCATCCCCACAGTGAAGCATGGTGGTGGCAGCATCATGCTGTGGGGATGTTTTTAATCGGCAGGGTCTGGGGAACTGGTCAGAATTGAAGGAATGATGGATGGCTCTAAATTGAGGGAAACCTGTCTGTCTTCCAGAGATTTGAGACTGGGCCAGCAGTTCACCTTCCAGCAGGACAATGACCATAAACAGTTAAATGTCTTGGAATTGCCTAGTCAAAGCCCAGACCTCAATCCATTTGAGAATCTGTGGTATGACTTAAAGATTGCTGTACAACAGCGGAACCCATCCAACTCGATGGAGCTGGAGCAGTTTTGCCTTGAAGAATGGGCAGAAATCCCAGTGGCTAGATGTGCCAAGCTTATAGAGACATACCCCAAGAGACTTGCAGCTGTAATTGCTGCAAAAGGTGTCTCTACAAAGTATTGACTTTGGGCGGGTGAATAGTTATGCACTCTCTAGTTTAATTTTTTTGTCTTATTTCTTGTTTGTTTCACAATAAAAACATTTGCATCTTCAAAGTGGTAGGCATGTTGTGTAAATCAAAGGATACAACCCCTCAAAATCTTTTTTAATTCCAGGTTGTAAGGCAACAAAATAGGAAAAATGCCAAGGGGTGAATACTTTTGGAAGCCACTGTAGTTCCATCACACAAGTTCTGTTTTTTTTGTTGTGTTATTTCATGTTTGTTTCACAACAAAAAATATTTTGCATCTTCAAAGTGGTAGGCATGTTGTGTAAATCAAATGATACAAACCTCCCCCCAAAAATCTATTTTAATTCCAGGTTGTAAGGCAAAAAATGTTGAAACATTCCAAGGGGGGTGAATACTTTCGCACGCCACTGTATATGCCTAACTTTGACCATTAAAAAATGTATGTTCCAGAAACTTACCTCAAACATCAAATCACTCCCTCATCCTTGTTGTGCAGTATGGGGCCCCTGAAAAAATACATGAAAAAAGGCACACACAAAAAATACATCCTTTCAGAAACAGCAAATATATCAGTATAGTGATGCAGGTCTTTGTCATTCAGAACCTTATCCGCAACTTTATATTCCATTTTGTGTGACTCAAGCTGTTTCTCCAACGCTGCTGTGCAGGCCGGGTGTGTCCGTATAGTATACGGTACATCTAAAGACCTGCATCACTATAGTGAGTGTTTCTAAGATGCGTATTTGGGTGTTTTTGGAGCATTTGTTCATGTTTTTTTTCAGGGCCCCATACTACAAAACAAGGATAAGGAACTGATTTGCTATTTGGGGTATGTTTCTCAATAACAAGTGAAATCACAAAGGTGTCTATGACCCTTCTATAACATTTCCATTTACTTAAAAAAAAGAGATTTGGTCGTTAAACTCAATTCTACTTTAATGTTTCTGGATTGACTTGGGATCCTCTGATTGCATTTCCTATTGATGTGATAATGACTGGATACCTATTTCTATTTTGTATTGCAGAGCAAGCTTCCTGGCTCCCCACTCATCTTAATTGCACCATCAGGACCCACCAATCCTGCTCTTTCTACCTCGCGCCGAATGAGATTTTGGCAGTCACAGCTCTCCTGCTTGGGAAAGGTTTGTATCTATTCATTCTCAAGTGTGATTGTGCATCACTGCGTTTTATACACACCCAACAGGTATAAACCAACATGTTTGTCTCAGGTAATCCCGGTAAATACCCACGTAAACAGTGGAGCCAATGTGGGCATCACTCAGTGTCTGGAGCACATGTTGGGCACCGTCAGGGCCAAAGTCATGGAGGTAAGGCTGTTGTATGAACCTGAAGTTGTGTAGCCAAATATCTGTTCCTAATGGACTAGGTCAGCGGTATTCAAACTTTTTCAGCAGGATCTCCAACTGTACAATTGGTACATTTCAACAAATACACTTAAATTCATTGATCTTTCATCTCTTAAGAAAATGAAAAGAAACCAATAAATATATTTACTCATTACAATTATATCTCAAATCATCTTTCTGGAAAACATTTCTATATTGTCCCATACAATAATCGGCATTCTTATTTTTTTCCGCAACCCCAGTGCAGTACCCCCATCTTTGAATACCACTGGACTAGATTGTTGCTGCAATTTCAGATGGTTCTTTGAAAGTTATGTGCTAGACTGTCTATTTGTCTCTTTATTTGCCCTTTAATGTATTTATGAACCAGGTCCACAGTCACTTCCCTCACAAACCCATTATCCTGGTTGGCTGGAATGTGGGAGCGCTCATCGCCTGTCATGTAAGGCTGCTATGACTGCTGTCTCTTTCTACTACATGGCATCAACATTTTCTGAGAGTGTTCTCTGTGATGCTCAGAAAGTTATACAGTGCCTTCATAAACGATTCACACCTCTTGATGTTTTTCATATTTTTGTTACAAAGTGTGTTTTAAGAGGGATTTAATTGTTGATGTTTTTTTTTGTTAAAAGAAAATATGAAAAATTAAACACTAATACTGTATCTTGATTAGATAAATATTCAACCCCCTGAGTCAATACAATTATAATCACCTTTGGCAGTGATTACAGCTGTGAGTCTTTCTGGGTACGTCTCTAAGAGCTTTCCACACCTGGATTATGCATCATTTACCTATGTATTATTTTCTAAATTCTTCAGTCTCTGTCAAATTGGTTGTTGATCATTGCTAGACAACAATTTCCAGGTCTTCCCATAGATTTTCAAGCCTTAAGTCAAAACTGTAACTCGGCAGTTCAGGAACATTCACCGTCTTCCTGGTAAGAAACACCAGTGTAGATTTGGCCTTGTGTTTTAGGTTATTTTCCTGCTTCATTTCCCAGTGTCTGGTGGAAAGCTGACTGAACCAGGTTTTCCTCTAGGATTTGGCCTCTGCTTAGCTCCATTCAGTTTCTTTTTTTTATGATGAAAAACTCCCAAGTTCTTAATGATTACAAGCATACCCATGATGCAGCCACCACTGTGCTTTAAAATATCGAGAGTAGTACTCTATTGTGTTCTATTGGATTTACTTTAACATAACCCCTTATTATTCATAACAAAAAGGGAATTATTATTATTTTGCAGCTGCAGCATTTTTTGCAGCATTACTTTAGTGTGTTGTTGCAAACAGGATGCATGTTTTGAAATATTTGTTCTGTACAGGCTTCCTTTTCACTCTTGTCAGTTAGGTTAGTATTGTAGAGTAACTACAATGTTGTTGATCCATCCTCAGTTTTCTCCTTTCACAGCCATTAAACTAACTGTTTAAGTCACCAATGGCCTCATGGTGAAATCCCTGAGGGGTTCCTTCCTCTCCGGCAACTGAGTTAGGAAGGACGCCTGTATCTTTGTAGTGACTTGGTGTATTGATTCACCATCCAAAGTGTCATTAACACCATGCTCAAAAGGATATTCAGTCTGCTTTTTTTTTCTTTTTCTTTTTTACCTGTCTACCAGTAGGTGCCCTTTGCAAGTTATTGGAAAAACTCCCTGGTCTTTGTGGTTGAATCCATGTTTGAAATTCACTCTTCGACAGAGGGACCTTACAGATAATTGAATGTGTGGGATACAGAGATGAGGTAGTCATTAAAAAAGCATGTTAAACACTATTATTGCACACAGAATGAGTCCATTCAACGTGTGACTTGTTAAGCAAATGTTTACCCCTGAAATTATTTAGGCTTACCTTAACAGCGGGGTTGAATACTTATTCACTCAAGACATTCCAGCTTTTAATTTTTAATTTGTAAAATAATTCAAAAAACATAATTCCACTTTGACATTTATTGGTTATTGTGTGTTTGCCAGTGACACAAATCAGGCTTTAACACAACAAAATGTGGAAAGTCAAGGTGTGAATACTTTCTGAACTTCTGGTGGAAAACAATCCTTGTGGAATCTGAGCTCTGAACTGTGTTGTAATTGGTGGATGTGACGTTGGTGCACTGCACATATTGACGTGGTTGTCCTCCCAGGTCTCTCTCATGGAATACCTGACTGCTGTGGTATGTCTTGGCTTTCCACTGCTAACCATCAATGGACCAAGAGGGGTAAGGAAATGTGCTCAAATGTTTCTTGCATTGTGGAGACATTTAGATATGATGCTTCGACTTACACAGATCAACATAATTTTGTCACATGTCTCTGGATCTTAGCTGTGTATTGACTGTTTTTGTATTGTTGACTGGCAGGATGTGGATGACCCCTTGCTGGACATGAAGACACCAGTGCTGTTTGTGGTTGGTCAGAATGCTCTGCAGTGTGGCACAGAGGCCATGGAGGAGTTCCGAGAGAAACTCCGTGCCGACAACAGCATGGTGGTGGTGGGGGGAGCCGACGACAACCTCAGGTGGGTTTACTCTAGGACTGGGAATTGCCATACGAAATTATCACGATACTTCGGTACCCATACGATATGTAATTCAATTGTATATGAATCACGATTCTTTGTTTTGCAATTCCATGTTCCAAACATTTTGCTCACTATATGTATTTTTAAGATGGCAAGGTAGCAGCAGTTGAAAGCATTCAGTCACTGAATGTTTTCTTGTGAAGACAAAAGGCCTGAAGTTTTCACTGCTCGCTGTAATTTTCTGCAGGGCTATTAAATTGAAGAATTTGAGTGCATCAGAGTTTGTTTCTCATTCCTAATTAAATGGTTTTCTTCATCAGAATCAACTCCACAAAGATGAAATCAGAGGGACTGACACAGACCATGGTGGATCGCTGCATTCAGGTTGGTCCATGTCGCTCTTGTCCTGTAAAGAAGCCATAGTGTTTTTATTCAAACTAATTTAGGTGAAGATTCTATGAAAACGTCAAAGGATTTTAAGGATTTAACCCTAGCCATCAAACTCCTCACATGGAGTGTCAATGAAATGCTTTTCATGCAGATATATGTCTGTCTCTCCTGTGTAGGATGAGATAGCAGACTTCCTGTCGGGGGTGCTGACGCGGGCGGAGAGCCACGGCCACGGCTCAGGAGAGCTGAGGGACCTTGACACGGAGAAGAAGAAGAAGCCTAGACGGGAGCTACCCTTTGACCTGGAAAGGGGCCGCCCCTCCTCCCCTGCCCTCAGAGTACCCATATCCCCCTCAGGCTCCGAGGTATGTCCTGCATCAGCTCAGGCACGCTCCTGAAGACTTGCAAGGAAATGCTAGGAATAATATATACATACATGCTGATCATTTGATTGGCTATGTTTTTATGGTTGTGTTCTCAGGACCTGTCCAGTGTGTGCAGTAGTCCCACCTCCAGCCCCAAGCCAAAGACGTCGGGACTGTCCCCAGCACAGAAGTCCAGTCTGATCACTGCCACACAACTCCTCAAGACCCATATGCAGCGGTCTGGGACTGTGCTCACACACAAGCAGGCACAAGGTTTGTGTGCCAACTAGCATGTACGAAAACAGACGCAGACACACACACCACAGCTCTCACATTTGACACATTTGTTTGTGTGCGCTTGTTTTAATGGGTCATTTAACTCTCTTGCCAATGGGTTTTTCAATAGCTCGGTGTGCTTGGGAAGATGTGAATGCAATATTGAATGGTGAAAATGGTTTACTTGGAAACAAATCTTGTTAGGGCAGTCACAACATCAGAAGGGCACAATGGAACATGACTATCTTTTCATCCCTTCTCTACTCCCTTTCGACTATCTTTCCACCTTTCTTTTCAATTAATTTCAGCCCAGTTTGCTGCTTTTATGAAACAAAACATGCTTGTGAGGAAAAATCTTCCTCCTGGCACTCCCTCCTGTGTCTTTGGTAAGTATGTCTTTCTCCTTTCTTTTCTCTTCCTTTCTGTCTGCCATCTCCCTCTTACTGCCAGATTATTGATGTACGTTGTTAACAGGGTCATATAACAATTTGACCCCCCCCCAATTTAACAAAAAGTGAGCATACACTGAACAAAATATAAATGCAACAATTTCAAAGATTTTACTGAGTTACAGTCCATATAAGGAAATCGGTCAATTGAAATAAATTAATTAGGTCCTAATCAATGGATTTCACATGACTGGGAATACAGATATGCTGTTGGTCACAGATGCCTTAAATTAAAAAAAAAATTAAAAAAGGGTAGGGGCGTAGATCTCAGAACCAGTCAGTATTTGGTGTTACCATTTGCCTAATGCAGCTTGACACATCTCTTTCGCATAGAGTTGATCAGGCTGTTGATTGTGGCCTGTGGAATGTTGTCCCACTCCTCTTTAATGCCTGTGCGAAGTTGCTGGATATTGGCGGGAACAGGAATACGCTGTCATACACATCGATCCAGAGCATCCCAAACATGCTCAATGGGTGACATGTCTGAGAATACAGGCCATGGAAGAACTTCGACATTATCAGCTTCCAGGAATTGTGTACAGGTCTGGGCTGACGTGGTTACACATGGTCTGTGGTTGTGAGGCCAATTGGACATACTACCAAATTATCTAAAATGGAGGTGGCTTATTAAATTCTCTGCCAACAGTTCTGGTGGACATTCCTGTAGTCAGCATTCCAATCGTGCGTACTCAAAACATCTGTGGCATTGTGTTGTGTGACAACTGCACATTTTAGAGTGGCCTTTTATTGTCTCCAGCACAAAGTGCCTCTGTAATGGTCATGCTGTTTAATCAGCTTCTTGATATGCCACATCTGTCAGGTGGATGGGTTATCTCGGCAAAGGAGAAATGCTAACCGGGATGTAAATTTGTCACATTTCAGATAAGTTTTTTTTGTGCGCCTGGAACATTTCTGGGATATTTTATTTCAGCTCATTAAACACTTTACATGTTGTGTTTTATATTTTTGTTCAGTATATTCCATTATACTTTAACAAGTGAATTTGTGATCAGGGTTGGAATGGCCTGGTCTGTTTATCCCAGTCAGTGATGTGTCTGTGTTTCAGTTCCTGTATCCAGTGAGCAGACCGAGGGCCTGGAGAGAGACGAGCTGCGGGCCCATCTGAAGAGAAGGCAGACTCCCAGTCCCACTCCCAGCAAAGCCTCCAAGAGAGCCAAGATTAAGGTGACCATTCTGCATGGAGAGACAGCAGGGGGCGCTGTCAGCTCTACAGCACAGGAAGGTAACTGGCTCAGATTTAACTATGAGCAGTTTTCTGAACCTTTAAGTGAATGATCCAGTAAAGAGAAATTGGAAGTTGTTGCCAAATGAATTGAAATATGTGTGGGGCTTATCTGAATGTTTATCATATATTTTCTTATTTCCACCATTTCTAAAGTCAATAGAAACCATTTTCAATGTTATAGTGTGGTGTTGTCTGATCAGATGTGGCTTATTTTCAAAATTGTCTGTTCTAATGCAGGGGGTCCTTCTGGAAAGCCCCTGGCTGTGACTGTTGGACAGACTGTGTCTGGAGCCAAGGAACTCTCTGGACTCCTCACATCCCAGCGGTAGGCCTGACACACGCACGCACACACAATGATCTCCAACTCCCCAGACAATCTCCTGTTGGGCAGCTCTGTGTGCAGCAAACGGATTGAGTTTTGGACTCTGGTTGGAAGTTGTTGAATAGGGAAAAAACTATGGGGTGGGTAGCTACCACAGCTCTGGTTATGTGTGTTGCTGCAGGTCTGGTAGTCTGACAGAGGTGTCTAGTGCCCTGAGCTCGGGGTCCAGCACTTTCCACAACCTGCAGAGTTGCATGGTGTCAGGGTCCTCCTCACCAGTCCAGGCGCAAGCTCCTGCTTCTGCCCAAGGTATCTCCTACCTGCCTGCACGACTGTCCTAACTCGGCACAGCAGCGGATCTCAAAGATGACTAGATCTCTAGACTCTAGACACTGAATATTTTCACTGATTTGTTAGTTGTAATGCAGAGGAACAGCAAATCCATCACACATTTAAAAAGACGAGAGTTCTGTTTTATGTCCTGATTTTGAGCACTTCATGAGAACAACCGATCTGAGCAAACAATGTTATTGATTACTTGTAGCGTTACTTCTGCATTATCTATGGCAGCTTAACCGTTGGACTTTTCTACCAGAGGTTGTTTTGTCGATTGGACGAATAGGGGTGGATCTCAACTGTCGTCAGTAGTTGTGTTGTTGAGCCTTCGGTATTGACTGTGTGTAAATGTGAGCAGTGCTGATTCATTCTCGCTGTGTTTGTGTGCAGCACCTTCCGCCAGCAGCCTCCTCCAAGGCCTAAGTTTCAGTCTTCAGGAGATCGTGACCAAATCCCCTAGCCTGCCCACCACCACAGCTAGCATGGGCAGCATTCAGGTACACCCTGGACTGTTCTCATGAACCTGCAAAAAGTCTACTCAGTATTGTGAGTTTGTGTCTGTGTGCTGACTCATTGTCTGACTGACTCCACCTCTCCTCTCCCCCCAGGCCTCTGGTGGGAAGCCCCAGGGTCAGGTCCTTAGCTCCATAGGTACTGGCAGCAGCACTCTGCTCCGGGCAGTGCCTGTGGTCTCCACTGGAGGGCTGTCCAAGACCACTGCCATCCACCAGCTACTCACCAATGGTGGGCTGGCCAAGCTGGCGAGCAGCCTCCCCAGTCTGGCACACATCTCCACCCAGAGTGCCGGTACGTCCCGAACTGCCAAACCACGGCGGCCACGCTGAATGCCCGGGTTCTCCTTAACCCCTTGATTTTCGGAAAAGCTAGAATAGCAGGACGGGCCCTATCGCCAGGTCACCTTGGCCACACTACAGATAGCTGACTGAGATGGTGGACAGCATGATCAATAATGTGTATGCAGATAGTCATCCATGAGGATCCTAGGTGTGGTCAGTATCAGGAAAGCCAGACTTGCAGCCATGAAACATCAAAGTGTACAGATTTGTATCGTAAGGGATGATGTGTTTTTGTACTAATGTTCATGTTTGGAAGAGCCATAAGGAAAACATCAATGAATACATGATCCAGGTGGATGTGACATTGGAATTAGCAGTTTGATGAAGTCATGTTTTAATACATATTGTTTATGTATTAGTCTACACATGTCAAATGTAAATGTTCAAAATGCTTACATGAGAATCTTTGAATATGTTCATGTTTGCCCGTAGGTTCCTTGATACATGGAACTCATTGATACAAAATTGTTGTCACGATAATTGTGAATCAAGAGGGCCAAAAACAAATGGACATTCTTGCATTTTGGCGTTTTGAATATCGCCTAAATGTCACATGACAACTGACGATGTCAATGGCCCTGTTCAGACTGCATTTGTTCACCAGATCTGTCCACTCGGTAGATGCCTTTTTATGTTTGTTTCATTTTGATTGCTTGTTCTTCATGTTACATTTTGTAAATCCATTAATTAAATCACCTGCAACAAGCAAGCAGCCGCCATGATTCCAGATGCACGCAAGGACCCACGGACTCACTGGACTTTGTAGAGAGGAAAGAGTATGAGGAGAAGTAGCAATAATATTCACATCCGGCATACCACCTGTTTCTATCATTGCAATAAAGACTGGAAAATAACCCATGTTTTCATTCCTCTTTTTTTGATCGAGAAATGGGTGTTGCTGTTGCGATATCCAAGTTGTCCACTCCTTTCCCAGGATTGCTGTTGTCTTTGATAGCGTCTTTTTTTGTAATTCTGTACAAAGTTCAAACCTGGATTAATAATAATTTACGCTAAGAGTAAAACGGTACTCGTCTCTCTCTAGTCTACATCTCCTGACATGGACTATTCTTACCATTTGAGAAAAGCAAGCCAGACATGACAATACAGGCAAAATGCAAAAGAAGCCCTTGGGCACGGAGTTGTATTTTAAGAACTATTTAATTTGATTTAGAGATGTTATTTTTTTTTCCTCATTGGATTAGCACACACTGCTGGACACCCGCTATTCAGGAATTTCAGTTGGAATGTCTGCTTTGCTGTGTCTGAGGGAAAATGCTGTCTGAACTAGGCTTGACACCCAGTTCTAGTATACATATCTGAGTAGATGTGTAACCCATACCATCACTTTGTTGGCAGCAGGGCTCAGAGCCCCCACCATTATAACTGTGATGCTGCGAGGACAGCCCAGCAGAATGACTACGCTGGGCCAGGCTGAGAGGCCACTGATGCTGTCCAAACCACCTGATATGAAGGTGGGTCTCCTCACGAGCAGCAATATGTTAACTTCTCCATCACATTTTCTAAAATGAAGATTTGTTTTCAAATCAAAATACTCTATTGCAGTGATGAACCCAAAGACCGCGCGCATCATGCCAGATGTGATACTGTCATCCTGGAGGAGTGGCTGGACTGGCTATGACCCGACTCCATAGAAAAGGAGTGTAGCCATGTACCCCCTGCTCTTATGTCTATTCTCTCCCCAATGCAACAGATGAACACTTGGCGAAGGGTTCCTTCCCCATGGTGTGAGTTGACTTGTGTAGTGGACCAGTCTCCATGCTGCAGGAAACTTCATCAGCCCAACAGCCATATATATGTATGGTCACACTCATTTCAGTTAAGAGTTGAAGATGGTATAAAATATTGAAGGTATTTTATTTTTGTCACAAGATCTCAGTTGACACTTTTGTAACCCTCAGCATCATTGAATAGGATATCTCTGACTTACAGGCAATGGATAATGTAACAGCCATATGATAGTTGTATATGTGTAGAGGGGAGAAATATTGTAATTGTTGTTACCTGTTATGTTATTTTCTTGACCATTTGATCTTTAAATTAAGCCTGTCTTTTGAGAGCATTACAACAGTTTTTTTTCTATATGCTTTGCTCTGTAACTTTGTTTGGCTTCCGTTAGGTCAATGGATTTCTAATTTGACCATCATTATGCTAGGTGGAATTTTACAGCTAATATTGTTTCATGTTTAATTAAAGCCTTTTGGCCTGGCAAGATGTTTCAAAAGCCGAACCATGGAATTGATTTCTCAATGTTCAGAAAAAATATTTTCTATGTAGCGTGACAATGATCATGTTTATAAGTAGGTGGACTACTCCTATGTTGAAAATGTGAATTTACAGATCTACATTTATAAACATTTTACTTTTAAAAGGTACAAAAGTGCGGTTCTCTCTGGGAGTCCTTACCTTTCAGTAATATAATCAAGAGAAAGAAATCCACTTTGTCTTCACTGAACTTTAATTTTCAAAAGGTGTTGGTCTAAATTATATTTATAATGTTATATCCAAAGTTCTGCGGCTGGCGGATTGTAATGATAATGCTTGGCACCATCGTTTGGGGATTTTCATGTAAGTTTGAATAGCTCAATTGGATTTTAGTGAAGAATTGAACAAGCATATCATCTCCAAACCTTATTCCAATTCAGAATACAATAATTGAACTGTCTCCTGCGCACTGAATTAATTTAATTTGCATTAAATGATGTGAGTGCATAATCATTCTCACAGGCAGCTGCATTAATATAGACCTACTCATTTAGCAGACATCCTCTGCACTGTGTCTGCGTTACACACATGGGTAACGGTCCGACAAGATAGAGGACAGTGTGTTTTAGCTCTTATATAAGCCAGGCTTTGTCTATTATAAGCAGACGATACATATGCCCATCAGGAAGATAGCGAGAGACCTCTGTCAACTAACTTCCCTACAGTTCATGTCCATTCCTTCAGCGACCCATGATGAGAAATATCATATTCACACTGCAGTATGGGACTATTACTGTAACACAACATGAGTGATCTACAGTGCATTCGGAAAGTATTCCCGACCCCTTGACTTTTTCCACATTTTGTTACATTACAGCCTTATTCTAAAATGGATTCCATAGTTTTTTCCCCCTCATCAATCTACACACAATACCACATAATGATAAAGCAAAAACAGGTTTTAAGAAATTTCTGAATGTGTATAAAAAAGGAAAAAAAACAGAAATATCACTTTTACATAACTATTCAGACCCTTTACTCAGTACTTTTTTGAAGCATCTTTGGCAGCAATTACAGCCTCAAGTCGTCTTGGGTATGACACTACAAGCTTGGCACACCTGCATTTGGGGCGATTCTCCCATTCTTCTCTGCAGATTCTCTCAAGATCTGTCAGGTTGGATGGGGAGCGTTGCTGCACAGCTATTTTCAGGTCTCTCCAGAGCTGTTCGATTGGGTTCAAGTCCGGGCTCTGAATGGGCACCTCAAGGACATTCAGAGACTTGTTCCGAAGCCACTCCTGCGTTGTCTTGGCTGTTTGCTTAGGGTCGTTGTCCTGTTGGAAGGTGAACTTTCGTCCCAATCTGAGGTCCTGAGCGTTCTGGAGTAGGTTTTCATCAAGGATCTCTCTGTACTTTGGTCCATTCATCTTTCCCTCGATCCTGACTAGTCTCCCAGTCCATGCCGCTGAAAAACATCCCCATAGCATGATGCTGCCACCACCATGCTTCATCTTAAGGATAGTGCCAGGTTTCCTCCAGACGTGACGCTTGGCATTCAGGCCAAAGACTTCAATCTTAGTTTCATCAGACCACCGAATCTTGTTTCTCATGGTCTGAGTCCTTTAGGTGCCTTTTGGCAAACTCCAAGTGGGCTGTCATGTGCCTTTTACTGAGGAGTGGCTTCCGTCTGGCCACTCTACCATAAAGGCCTGATTGGTGGAGTGCTGCAGAGATGGTTGTCCTTCTGGAAGGTGCTCCCATCTCCACAGAGGAACTCTGGAGCTCTGTCAGAGTGACCATCGGATTCTTGGTCACCTCCCTGATCAAGGCCCTTCTCCACCGATTGCTCAGTTTGGCCGGGCGGCCAGCTCTAGGAAGAGTCTTGGAGGTTCCAAACTTCTTCCATTTAAGAATGATGGAGGCCAGTGTGTTCTTGGGGACCTTCAATGCTGCAGGCATTTTTTGGTGCCCTTCCCCAGATATGTGCCTTGACACAATCCTGTCTTGGATCTCCACAGACAATTCCTTTGACCTCAAGGCTTGGTTTTTGCTCTGACATGCACTGTAAACTGTGGGAACTTATATAGACAGGTGTGTGCCTTTCCAAATCATGTTTAATCGATTGAATTTACCACAGATGGACTCCAATCAAGTTGTAGAAACATCTCAAGAATGATCAATGTAAACAGGATGAACCTGATCTCATTTTCGAGCTCATAGCAAAGGGTCTGAATACTTATGGTATTTCTGTTTAGTTTTTTATACATTTGCAAAAAATTCTGAAAACCTGTTTTCGTTTGTCATTATGTGGTATTGTGTGTAGATTGATGTAGATTCATCCATTTTAGAATAAGGCTGTAATGTAACAAAATGTGGAAAAAGTCAAGCGGTCTGAATACTTTCCGAATGCACTGTATATTGCCTGAAACACACTGAAATGGCCAATTTTTTTTCACACGACTCAGAAGTCACCTTTCAGTGTAAATTAAAGCTTTTCCTGTCTGTTCTAAACTATTTGAAATGTCAAAAACGGCCAAATTTGCTCTCCTTGGTTGCTTTTCAGTTTAAAAAAATTAAATCAAACTGCAATTTCATCATGATCTTTGTGTCAAAAGGACACTTTTATTTAGTCAACACAGCTCCATCCTGTTCACTCCCCAAGCAATGGGCTGAGACACATGACAAATCACGTACTCAACTAATCTCAACTCATCTCTAGTTTCAGTGGAAAAAGGAGTACACTAAAAGCTACCTAATCTATGTGTTTTTGCAAACTTTGAGTAATGTAGTTGGCCTATGATTACACAAAGAATGAGGGTTGGGAAAGCTTTCCCTGGAACTTGACATTGAAGCTGACCTTTTAGCAGTGATGCCACTTCATCAACAAGATACAGTGGGCAGCTGAGCCAGCATTGGCCCAAGGATGCTGGGGAGTTGGGTGGGCAGTTAGTTAGGAAATGATCAGTCTGCAGCATTGTGTTTCATTATTCCTCTATTGAATATTTGGTGCAAGTTTTTTTATAATATATGTGATAGAAATGAAAATAATCTAATAATCAGATTAAGTTACTATTTTTGAGTAATCCATTGCTGTACCTTATTTGTCATGCCCTCCTTTTGGGTTTCTTCACAATCACGTACACATTAAAATAGTTTCATCATTCTTCATGTTTATTTTTAGATAACAAATCAATGAGTGATCAGGGTTTTCTCTGCAGGTAAAATATTTCCATAACTGTAGTGTAAAATATGATAATTCTATGTGTTGGCAACAGGTGGCGCTTAACTCAATAAAAACCATTGCCTATATTTAAAATGATACACAGTAACTCCCTTTTTATTTAACCATGTATTTATTTTTCTCTAATTGTAGTTGGATATCTAATGAAGTGATAGTAATGTTCAATAGGCTGTGATAATGGTCACTGTCGCATACAGAAGATTTCTACCTTGTGTCTGTTGTAAGGGAACCCTATCTGACAATGTCACCCAGGAATAAAAGTGTATACGTGTGTGTGCGTGCACGTGTGTGGACTATAAGAGCAGAGAGAGGGGCATGATGATACACAAAATGTCACTTTGGTGATTTGTAGCTTTGGAATGATGATAGATTTGAGATTTTACTGACTCTCAAATCACATAAAAAAAACATACACATTGACCAGGAGGTATCATAAGAATGATGCTCTTAATTTTCCAGGATATTGTCCATGCACGCACATTTCCAGATCTTGTGCTGTGTTGAAATTAAATGTTTTGGTAAAATGTTATATATTTTTTCAAACATTGTAAAAATTGAAAGGCTTTCCAGAAGGTGTAAAAAAAAATACATTCAGTTTAAGGGTTATCATTTTATATAGGCTAATATAAAGTATTTTCCCATAGCCGTGGCCCCTCTCCAGACATACCAACGTGATGATGTGCCACGATCACCGAAGTTTGCTGGCAAATGCACTAGCCCGGAGCACGGCTAGGGGAGCGAATCACTGTCCCAGAATCAAGACATTGTGGAGAGGCTGAGCTCTGATTTTAAACCCGCCCTCCGGAGAGATCTCATTTCCCCCAAAACCTCCCATTTTCTCTCGCTCTCTTTCTGTCCCTCTCGTTCCTTACCTCTTATTTCTCGTCTTTTGCTGTACCCCTCACTCACGAATCATGGATCTCACAACGAGATGTTTGTTTCTTCTATCCTTCCTTTGCGTGATATCGGCGATCGATCTAGAAGCAATAGAAACAAGCTACTATGTGGAGCCCACTGCCACCTCAGATGTGATCGACTATAAGGATCCCTGTAAAGCTGGTAAGCTTTTGGAATGCTTTTTATCCAACATTTATGTGGACCTAAAACATGCCACGAAATGCTTTTATGTATTTGGAAGTGAGGGAAATTCATTTGGAGATGACAGCGGTGAATCGAGTTTTAAAATTGATTTTTTTTATGATTCTTTATTTTTGACCTATTGTCATAGTTTTGCTGATTTACACATGATTGAGCATAGTAACATACTGTTGGCATAACTCATGGTGGAAAGATGGCACTTGTGGAAATAAACCGAGGACATCCATGTAATTTCTCAGGGTACATTTTTCAAAGCATGGAAAAAAAGTTTGGAATCTTTACTGGAAGAACATAATGGAAAATGCTATTTGTTTTAAAGTTTCGCCATATCTTTATCTATAGTTAAGAGTATATTTAATGTATAACCTGTCTGTGTAGTTGTCAAAAATATGGCATTTTTAGAATAGCCTATTTAATCAAATGTATAGCCTAACTTGGAAGATTCATTTGGATAGCACCAAATTATCACCCATTGAACTGTCGGTTGAAATTATTAAAATCCTTGCCGTTGTTACATTTACTTAGTCTATCCAGGCCTTGGTCGTGAAGAAAAACACTGCATTCTACTATGTTATTATGAGGCTCTTGTGTTCCCCACCTGGTTTTGTCATTGCGCAAAATGACGTGCATTTACTTCACCGGCTGTTCACGCGACCACTGAAAACAAGCGGCTGGAGATTGGGGTGTTGTATGCTACATATGGGGTGTATTCATTACGCAATTTCTGTTGGAAAACATTTAACCGTTTACTCCAAACGAGAAATGTTTTGCAACGAACCCGAGAATTTCTATTGGACAAATTCAGGTAGGTCCCTCCCATTTTCGTTCCGTTTGCTTCCGTTTGGTTCTGTTTGGCTCATAGTGAATACACCCCTGATCTATTTCATCCTTATGTATGAATGATCTCCACTTCTGACCCCCTCTAAAAACCATTGGATCCATATAGTATGTGTTCTTCTAATTATATGTTGGCTGTTATCTGCAAGTTTCCTTGGACATTGCTCTCATCATCATGGGTCTTCTTCTCCCATAGCCAAGGTTGAAGGAGTCTTTATTCATAATCCAGACAATAAGTGCAGCCTAATTAAACTAAATCAAAACATTTGGATTAGCTACATCCAGTTCTGTTGAAGTGTCGGATTGCACCATCCCCTGTCTAGCTGATGTCTCCAAATATATAAAGTCAACATTCATAACAGAATAGGCCTATATTTTGCATAGAAGAGGATATCTCAGTTGTCATCGTAATAAACACTGTGCTGTGAATTCACTGTATCTCCTAGTGTCTTTGGGGAATTCTGAGAGATTCTTTCCTCATCTGGTGAATACATTTATGTTACAGATAGAGACATGGCTCCTCTTAGAAATGACCCCTCTGAAAGTTCTCCCTGGTACTTAAATGTTTTGGTGCTTGTATATGTCTCATTCTCGCTTGACAGCATCATGCAGGGGACGGGGATGTGGGCAATTCCATGGTAAACAGAGTGATGGCACAAACAGCACAAACCGTCATTCTTTTACCAAACTTTGCATCTGCCCTGTTCTTCAGGTAAATGTGTTTTTGTAAAATGTTCAGCAGAAATTGTTAAAAGTAGTCCTCGTGCATAGAGTCGTGTGGTTTGTTTAACTTTTCAATCAGTGGTTTTTGTTTTACATACATTTTAAAGAGTCTTAGCATCATTCTGTTACAGTGGAATTGACCATGTGTAAAGTCTTACTCTTATTCAGGTCCTTGTCAATTCAGTCCTCCGTCACCTCCTCTTCCTCTCTCATCAGTCCAGTGGCCTGGATTATTTGTCCTATTTTTGTAATGAGAAGAAGCTGGGTTGAGCATGACATAAAATACCATATACCAGCCACTCTAAATTGCTGCAGAGGCAGATTATAATTCAAGTGGCAGATTATAATTCAAGTGGCGTGTTGCAGTACAGAATGCATCACACACACACTGCTCATATTTCATGTAGCTTGTTTATACTCCTCTTGTACATAGTAAGGAGTGATGTGTTTTTTTGGGGGGGGTTCAAGAGGTTGCTTCCTCTACTCTCAACTCCCTACATAGATATGTTTAGAGGAGCAACCCTTATGTAAATCATCAGTATCTGTTATCTCAGTGGTCAGGACAAATTGTTATATGTCACTTGTAAATAGTAGGATAACTGACACGTGACTAGGGTTGCAAAATTCAGGCAACTTTCAATAAATTCCCTGGTTTTCCCAAAATCCCGGTTGGAGGTAACCCGGAATCAGGAGGGAATAAGCAGGAAATCCAGAATCTTCCAACCAGGATTTTTGGAAAGCCAGGGAATTTATTAAAAGCCCTACACATGACTCCAGGTAAGGAGCCTCCCAGAAGCAGGGTCAATCAATCAGTACAAGTGCTCCAAAGTGGTATTCCTAAATGTAAAAAATGATGTGTCTTCAAATAAGGATTATATGTATAGGCTGGAATTGAGAATGCAACATGAACAAAGATGTAATTTGCAGTGTTTGCTATGGATCAAGGTCCATGGTGTCCATTTGTAGCTTGCCGAGTATCCCGTTTACCCAACATGATGTCTTTCATTTGTCTAGAGAGCAAATTACCAAAACAAGCAAGCTCTGTAGTGTATTTAGGCAGGGACTCTAAGTCACGAGCTGTAGCAATCAAATGTCAAGAAATAATTACTTATTTTAGTAATGATGATATACCATTCCCATCATCATTATGAACAGAGTGTTATTATGTTCAATGTTACCCCTGGGCATTGTTTAGGACAGGTGGTGGCGAGACAGTTGCAAGAATAACTCCCACCCACGTCAAGCCTCTCAGAGCCCCCTCTCCCCTCCTCAATCCCAGCTCTTCCAGCTCTTTCCACCTGCTCCTTCAGCATGCTCTACATTTGTTAAATAATCCAAGGGATGGCTGATGTTGACCCGGATCCAACTTTTGTACTCTTTTCCCAAAGATATGCTGCACCTATGATTCAGCCATATTTCATCTCACTCAAACGTCTTCACTCAATGACTCGCTCACTGACTCACTCTCTCACTCACTAGTTTACTTGTTCACAATGCTAGAGTGCAAAAGGTGACAATGACTGTCAGCAATCAAAACTGCTGTTGTGTTCCTTCACTTACTTGGCCTCGTGCCTGTATAGATTTCTACTCTTATTTCCCCTTAAGGACACCATTGCATTGAGTCAATTTGATAGCTATCTGCTGCTCAAGGTTAGTTGTAGATCAATACAATGGACAGTGTGCTTTCCAGCTGACAAGATTAAACGAAAAAATAAACAAATAATTTAACTTTAGGTTCACTTGAGCAAAATATATTTGCTAACATTCATATAAAATGTATATTGGGAAAAGCCATTTAAAGCTGATAGTTAAATGATGGAAAATGCCTTAGTTCACAGAGCTCCAACCTTGGTAGCATCCCAGAAACTAATTTAAGACTTTAAGAACCCATTGAGATTAGATCCACTCACTTTCTATATAAAAAATGGATGAGAGCAAGTCACGCTCAATGTCTTCTCTATTTAAATAATGATAGATCTTCAAGAGAGCAGAAACTGAGTTGACATTTGATTATGGATTATAATGGGGTAGATGACTTAATCTACCAAGGAGCGTCTTGCAAGGGTTGAGTCTCCTGAATTTTAAATCGTATCCTAATTTGTATTCTGACATCAGTCTGCGGGCTTGCCCTGTGTTTGAGCTCCTCTACTCTAAGCATTACCAAGAGACATCTGCTGTGTAGCCTATAGGGAGGGAGAGGAGACCAGTCTCAAGCAACCCCCTGCCCTCGCTTATGCAAGTGGTTTTCCGTCTCGCCCAGCCCCTCTCCTCTCCCCTCTGACTGGCTCTGGCAGTTCCCACAGACTGTAGGTCATTCACACCATGCCAGGGCAGAGCTGCTGGAAGGTGGAGGGCAGGCTGGGCAGACTGGCCACACCAGCGTAAGGTGAGTGCAGCCCATTCAGAGGGGCTTGGCAGCTTATCCCGGGGCTGTTTACTGGCCCTGAGAATTGCATGTGTGCATATAACCCAAGCCTTTAATCATTCCCGCCTTTACTTGTGCATTTGGCTATGAGCTAGTCTCTGACTTGATAATAAACACAGGATTATGGGGTGATGAGGGATGGTTCGAAGGCAGGCAGCCGTCTGATGCCTTTTATCATCTGACAAGTTTAGTTCGATAATTCCCTGATTTTATTTCAGGTGTCCTCAGTTGTTGAGAGTATGACCCAGAGGAAGCTTGTTGCTTGAGGCCCTGTTCTCTTGTCAGACATGGAGAGCTCACATGTCTGGGTTCAAATCCTGGATCTTTATGTAACTCACAATGCAAAATGTGATCCTAGCGTCTATAGTCATTCTCAAACAGATAGCGAAGTGTGAATGGTTATTCTCAAACCGATGTAGTTACTAGTGCGATTGACAGTAAGAACCAGATGTTTGTCACTGGAGGCACCTCTTTGAGGGGTGACTCTAGTCAGCAAAAAAGCAGTAGGAATGTTTTACTCGTAGTATGGCTTGATAATGGCTGTTATATGGTTTGTTGATTTACTTCTAAACTTTACATCGCTATTTCATTATTTAGTTCATATTGGGACCTGCCCCTAGAAAGCTCTAAGACCCATTATCATTACAAGGCAAATAGTTATCTAAAGGGTAAGCAGCCATGTATGGAAGATGAAATGTATACAAACCAGCCCACCCCACATACAATGTAGTTTACATCAACAGGTTTGCTCCTGTAGTTTTCAGGTGATTAGGGTGCCATAATGTGTGTGCATTTGTGGGGAGTGGGACAATTTGGTTGTTGTCAGCACTAAGAAATAACAAATGCCGTGGGAGTGCTCATTTAAATGACTCAAAGCACGCCCAATTAAGCAACAATAATGAGATGCTAAACAAGCAAAATGGGGACTTCTTTACAATTCAGTCCCATTTGTCATTCAGTTTGACTATTCATTTGATCTTCATTACTGTTCATCTGGATATAGTATTGTTTTCCCAACCTGTAGTTTCTTAGAAGTCTCTCTTTTGATTTTGAACATTATTTTTTATTCATGGGATATTTTAAGAGGGTTTGAAGTCTATTTGTGACTCAATGCATCTTTAGGCATATCTCAGCTTGACTAATGAATTCAAGTCATATTTGAAGCAACTCTTCTCTAATCTCAGATCTGTACCTTATGTAGCTAGCTATGTAGCTAGCGCTCTTGACTAGCAATGCATTGCCAAGATGTGGCAGATTTAGTGATAAGATGTAATGTGTTGCAATGGTTACATGATCATGGAACTCTATAATGATTATTTGAAAATGTTATGGATATACAGTTAGGAAGTTATTGGAGAACACTGTCAGTCAACATTAAGCTTACATTTTAGACATGGATAAATCTGGGAAATTAGATCTAGCTAATGGGCCTGATGGAGTGTGAAATGCGTAAATTGAGACAGGCTCTGGACGTGTGGCTCTCCAGCTGAAGCTGTCTTCATGGTGTCAATAATAGGAGTGGAGTGGCAGTAACTCTGGCCTGATCTCTG
Source organism: Salvelinus alpinus (assembly GCF_045679555.1). Taxonomy (NCBI): domain Eukaryota; kingdom Metazoa; phylum Chordata; class Actinopteri; order Salmoniformes; family Salmonidae; genus Salvelinus; species Salvelinus alpinus. Next base: position 34,663,678 of record NC_092104.1, read on the forward strand.
CTGTGGTGCCTGATGAGACTTCTAGGCTTCTATTGGAGTATTATCCCACCTTGAATCTGGGGCTTTAGCTTGAGGCTTCTCTGGAACTTCTCTCCTAATTACACCCTAGTTATCTTTGAAATGAGTATACAAGTTGAATTTGTTCTCCTGCCTTGGGCTGAAGTTGCAGTGTGAGGAAATGTCAAGATAAGCATTTGTTTAAGATTAACAGCTGGAGTTGTTTTTACAGGAAAGGGGCATAATATTTCAAATACTCCCACCCATAATTCCACCAACCAGCTCTTACTGGAGTTATAAGCTTTTCATAGATTGTAAGATGCTGTTGCCACACTATTCATGATGCTTTCTTTGTTTTTTTCTCTCAGGCATTTTAAAGATACAGTATACTCGTTGTGCCTCCTGTTGCTGTATCTCCCTGTTGTCTCATTTTAGCCAGTATGTGTTGCGTCAGATAGGGTTTGCAGGCACAGAATGAAACCTGAAAAGTGATACTTGTACTGACATCAGATGGTAATCATCTTAACTCAATACAGTATTGGCTTCCATTGGAATTCAAATGCAAAGTTTGTTAAAGAACACAGTCACTGTGAAAGGCGTCGCCATGTCATTGTAATGCATTTCAAGCACACGTCAACTGTTTTTTTTCTCCACCCCTCATCTCAGGGTCTTCGATGGGAAAATGCAATTTTTCTTCAGGGAAACTGAGTCCTACAGATGTCTTTAGGTCTTAGCCTCACGTTGCCTGCACTGTGGCCCTACTGATCCAACTTTCCGTTGTGTGACAGTGGTGTTCATTTTTAGATGATGTAGCAGATGTGGTGCCCTGGCAGTCACACAGGGACAATTGCCGGTAAAGAGTGTCAGTCAGTCATGGTGTGTGTCTGACACTAAGGAGGCCATGTCCTGGGAATTCCCTGAATCAAGTGGTGTTTAATTTGATAGAGATCTTGTGCGTAATCTTACAGGACACAGATTGATGGGGGTGGTCTGAGATTAAAGGGATTATGATGGTTAAGATTATCTAAAGAGACATTCCTTCCAGCTATGGGGGAGGGGGCCTGGTTACATAGACTAGACATAACATAGTAAACTTAAATCCGAGACACTGAAATTAGTGTGACATGTTAAATTTAGTATGGTTACATAAGACAGAAGGTTACTTAACGGTGCACTATGCAGAAATCGCTCTGCCATTTCCTGTTTGCTAAGATTCTAATACTTTGCCTAATTTCAGTTTGTGACAAAACAGAGAATCATTGTATGATCTAAACCACTGTGAAATATATTTTCAATTACCAAAAATATTGTATTTTCAGCTTTTTGATGCTGGTGTTAAAAATCGAATGTAAAAGAAGCAAAAATGAAACTTAGGAACGGGAAGCATAGAATTGGCACACAGAACAGATTTACTGCTTCTTAGACTTGCTTTCAATGAGAATGACAGATCTATAACTCATACTTCTATGTGAGTTACATATTGCAGCTTTAAATCAAAAAAGAAAGGAGGGTGGTTGGTCGGGGTGGATGGGTCAACATATAACGTGAACGTCTAGCAACCCAAAAGTTGTGTGTTCGAATATCATCACGGACAACTTTAGCATTTTAGCTAGTTAGCAACTTTGCAATTACATTCTCCTGTGCATGTTAGCTAACCCTTCCTCTAACCTTAACCCTTTAACCTAACTCTTAACCCTAACCTTAACTCTTAACCCTAACCATTAGCCTAGCTAACGTTAGCCACAAAAAAATTGGGATTCGTAACATATCATGTGACTTGTAATACGTAACATATCATACAAAATGGATGATGGACATCCACAAATTAATACATACCATACAAATTGTAACATGTATATCATACTAAATGGAGGGAGACAGATTAGCATTTACTATGTAAAGTCTACCCCTGAGTCCAGGTTGCAACGGAGGGCCAAAGTGTAACATACACACAAAGTGCAATCAAATGTTTCATCAAAGGCCGTTTTTATCTTCACATTATGTCCACATGAAAACCATCTTTGTCCCAGCCACCGAGCGTGTCGCGCTGATAAAAATGCCTGTTGTGTGTTTTCCTATCATAGATGTTTATGTTAGGACACTGAAAACCATATAATCTATCAACTGGAATGAAACTATCTATCAGAGCAGAAATGATCAAATTGTTCATCTTTTAAATTCCTGTTGATATTAATACCATGCCTGCAGCTGTTGTCATTTAGTTAATGAATGTTGCTGGAAAGAGAGAGATAGTGGCAGCAGTGCTATGCTCAATAATGATCTGCTCCCATCTGCCACTCTCTCTCTCTCTCGCGCTCTCTCTCTGGGTTTGAATCTACACTACTAGTCTTTCTTTGCTTAGTCTGTTTTGACAGGGGTGCACATACAGTGGGGTTTTTCAGTTTAAAAAACAACTGGCCATCCTGTCCTCTGCCCGGTGCCCCATATTGAAGATTCCAGAGATTCAGTTTGTGACCGTGGATAATTCAAGCCAGGAGACAATGGGATTAATTCTCAATCGCTGCGAGATTTTCCTTAAACCTGCAGCTTCTCCACGACGACTGGGAAGCCTGTGGAAATGAGGCCTAATGCCGCAGGGGCTGTGCATTTGCTCATTTCAATCTTCGCTGTTGTCAGGGAACAATTATAGGCTGGATTAAGAGCTTGTCCCCAGAATGTTTTGTGGATGAGTGGGTGTCCGCCATGGACGAAGAATACATTAGCCCTCTGTGTAGGGCAGTGGGGTGGGGGTAGGGGGACAATCCTGCACCTTGTTGTGTGGTTAGTTCTAGCATTAGGCCAGTAAATCACTGCTAATAACTAACTGAGTGCAGTATTACTGTAGCATTAAGAATTAGGTAAAGCAGGGTAACTCTTCAAATTGCAGCTGCATTTACATCTTCCACTGTGTTAAAGGGAAGAGTACTTTGCTGTCCTCTCTGTGACATCAGCCCCAAATTTATGTTGGTTTTGTCCAAGTGCTTGTCTGTTCTCTCATCCTTTAATGCTGTCAGTCAGTTCTAGGAATCAAAAGTAAGAAGTAAGACAGTTTGTATCCATTGCATACTGTATGGACAGCTGGGAGCTAGCAATGATCAGATATACTCTTGGCACAGAGTTTCTGTATTAGTGCTGATTAGGAATAGTCTGTTTAGTGTTTCGGGGATTTGGTAACACACAGCAATTTAGCATTTTTCTGAGTGCAAATTCGAGGATCCCTTTGACTTCTGGTATTTCAAACCTGCCCGCAGAACTCTGAGCGTGCCCTATCTTGCAGGCAGAGATCTACATATTTTCTTATTGCTGTCATTAGCCTGTAATCCTGCCTAGCCCAACCGCTCTACAACATGCCCTCTCTGACCCTCTCTGTTGCTTGTGGGAGACTGGCTGCATCTCAGCCAGCTACATACTGTTTCAATAATTCTCCTCTGGTGGATAAGGGACACAAGCCAAAACCTTTTTTCCTCTATTGTTTTCTTTCTCTTTGAGATAATCACACACCACTATCTGACTGTTATCAAGGGCCGGGCCAATGATAGCTCAGTTATAAAAGAGCTTTGTCTTAGATGCTTTTGTAGTGTTCTAAAAACAACTATACACGCTGAACATATGCTTTCACTTTGATTCCTAGACCACAGTTTGTCAGTTCCTAGTTGTCCATCTTTCACTATTGCACTTGATTTTCAACAACTCTGGGTAATTCTTGGGGTTACCTACTTTCACGCTCAAATTGTGAACACACAGTAATCAGTACCATATTCACTCCAGCCACAGCAGAGAACTCCATTAGGTCTGACTTGATCTATCTCTTGCTGCTCTGCCTCCTATCCCCAAGGAGTAGAACCCTCACACACAGTGAAAACATGTTTTCAAAGGATAATCTTTCTCCCTCCTCCTCACATTCTCTTCCCCACAGTGTTATGAGGTGGGCAGTGAGGCTTTATGCCCTCCTCACATTCTCTTCCCCACAGTGTTATGAGGTGGGCAGTGAGGCTTTATGCCCTCCTCACATTCTCTTCCCCACAGGGTTATGAGGTGGGCAGTGAGGCTTTATGCCCTCCTCACATTCTATTCCCCACAGGGTTATGAGGTGGGCAGTGAGGCTTTATGCCCTCCTCACATTCTCTTCCCCACAGGGTTATGAGGTGGGCAGTGAGGCTTTATGCCCTCCTCACATTCTCTTCCCCACAGTGTTATGAGGTGGGCAGTGAGGCTTTATGCCCTCCTCCTCCCCTTTTCCTCCTGCTCTCATCTTCCTGTTCAGACATGGATTAACCTGCCACCCCTTCTCTCTTCCGCCTTCCTTCCCTCCCTTCCTCCACCCCTTCACTCCACTCCTTCACAAAGAACAGGCTGTAAATCCAGCAAACGTGCTGGTGTTGAAAGCTTGTAAAACAGAGCGGCGTGTCTCTGTGGAGAGGACTCCTACCCTAAATGCTACAGAAATAGGACATTTTAGAAAGGAATCCCATAAAGCATATTCCTCATAAAGGGTGACTGTTTGGTTATTTTTCCTTCTCCTTGGCCTCATTTAAAAACCTATTACTTGTTCAAGGTGCCCCATATACAGTATCGAGGCAGCAACTCGCAGTATTAGGTCTGCTTGAGGACTAATTAACGGTACAAGAATATCAGGACATGACATTTTCCCTCCGTTCTCGTAGCGGCGACTGGATTGACCCAGCACATCTGGGGTATGCTGCTCTAAAAGCTTTTGAATGTAGCTCTTATTAATTGATTTCATATGTCCTCCGTTGAATGTCATACAGAGATGTTCCCTCCCCTGATAATATGATTTATTTAGCTTGGAGTTTATAGAGCTCTGAGATTCAGACCGCACTCCTCTCCTGTTATTCAAACATTCACATAACTGCTGTTTCACAACTCTGTGTGTCTGTTTGAGAGGGCTAAAGAGAGGGGAGGGATTGTGTGTGGTTGTGCGCGTGTGTATCACTGTCTAGCTTTTTCACCCTTGGTTTGAATGGCTGTCTATGTGATCCACGTGGTTTGTCCGACTGCAGAGCAGGAAAACCTTGAGGCTAATGGACGGTGCAAAACGGTGCAAAACGATGTCCAATATTGTGAAAACACCTTAAATATGTCTGACATGCTTTCTCTCTCGGTGTCTGTTTCAGCTGCCTTTTGGGGAGACATTGCTCTGGATGAGGAGGACATGCGCATGTTTAAGGTGGACCGGGTTATAAACATGGTCCAGCGGACCGTCCAGACCTTCAATCAGACAGCCACAGGTGAGCAAGAGCTGTGAGGCTGACCCAGTCATGGTCATTGAGACTATAGACTTCGGCCTAGTGCCATAGGCTTAAAGCTTGCATTTTCTTATAGATGTGCCTGTCATCAGTTCTAAAAGTCTGACTCCATTTATGCATGTGCTATTATATAGTGCTGACTAAAATGTGTCTCAAAGGAAAACTCCACCCAAAGCATTTAGTATTTGTTTCATTAGTCCATTGTTGATATAGTCTCAAAATGTTTTGCTTATCATCAATCAAGTTGTCAAGATATGTACCAGTACTTTCAAAATATGGCCCGTATGATGCATTTTGTATCATATGATGCTGCGTTTTGCATGATTCTGTATTTAGAAAGTTACATATCTTGAAAACTTGATTGCTGACATGACAACCATTTTGGTACTAAATCAACAATGGACTAATGAAACAAATACCAAATGATAGTTTTGGGGTGGAATTTTCATTTAATGACACAATACAAACAATTCCAAGAAAATAGCTTTAATACAGTTAAATAGTTCCCACATTTTCCCACCTCAAGGCCAATTATAAAAGGAGGCTTTGCAACTCTCTCCCAGTGCATCTGCCAGGAAGATGTGTACTATGCATGAACCACTCAGCACCACGTGATGGCTCGGCTCCAACACTTGGTTGGCCATGACACCTGTTATAAACTAACAGCATGTTTATCACCAGCACTCTCAAAGTGTTTATGACGGCTCTATAGAAAATGCTCAGCAGGAGTTATAAAGCACGCTTCATTGTCGTTATTATCTCTTTACCATTTAGGAACAGCTGAAAAGTGGTAGTCTCAAATGTTTAAGTTTCTCATGGTTTGTATTTTATGGTCTGTGTGAACTGAACTGTCAATTCACATAACAGGTCAATTTCTGACTCAATAATATTTGTTACGGCCCATTCTAGATTCCACAAAAAGGTGGTTGGTTTTTACCATGTCCTCACGAGTTTAACTTTTTGATTATGATTATATTGTACAAACTTTATCTTTGGCTGGGTTTTGTGAATGACAGGGTCTTCTGCCAATGAGACCAGTCGAAACATAGCGGCGCCAAACCGGCAAGGATCACACCGCAGGAAAAGGGCGGCAACCTCCAGGCCTGAGAGGGTGTGGCCAGAAGGTGTCATTCCCTATGTCATCAGTGGGAACTTCAGTGGTAAGTCCCACATCATCACTGATGTTTACTTGCCCTATGGTTCTCATATGAGCCCTATAATATAGTTCCCTACTAAAAGGTGGCAGCTGGTGTCTGTTCAGCATAATTGCATTCACAGTACCAACATTAAAATGAATGTCTTGGCAGCTATTGTACATAAAACATTTGATTAACTTTACTTGGGATGAATTTGGCAGTGGATCTAGAACTACGAGCAAGCTGTCAGCATTGGTACAGTATTCTATCCTCCTTTTTACGTGTGTCTTATGTTCGTCAGCCTCACTGATCTCCCTTCTTCCCGTCACATTCAGGCAGCCAGCGGGCGATATTCCGCCAGGCCATGCGTCACTGGGAGAAGCACACCTGTGTGACCTTTATGGAGAGGACAACAGAGGAGAGCTACATTGTGTTCACCTACCGGCCATGTGGGTGAGTCCACGGAGGTCTAGGTTCGCATCCCTCAGGAAGGAAGTCTAACTGGTCAGCCTGCTCACACATGACACTCCTTTATCCACACAGCCATAATGATTTATCGCTTAAGTACTTTTCCTTACCTCTCCTCCATCGGCCTTTAGTGCGTGCTCATCCCCTCTGTCCGCAGTCTGTCTGCATGAATTGTGGTAATTGCAGCCCCCTGCAAGTCCTGGGAAAGACGGCCATTCAGGCCTGAGGAATGCTTGCTGTGCCTCATAGTCCTGATTCATCTTTCACTGAGCACATGTGTTTTTTTTGAATGGCATCCAAGGGAGACCTCCTCAGCTTTATCATAAGCTTTATCATAACCCGCCAGCTTTTATTCCGCGTGATATAGTTGGTCCTTTTCCCAGCTATGCATGTTTTTAAGTTCAAATGAGTTTACACAAAAACTGTAGAAGCGTTGATGGTGTTACATTCTGACTCTGTGCACACACAGTAAATCAGTTACCAAGAAGAGCATATTAAAGTGCGGATATGGAACATAAACTGCCCTTTTTCCACCCAGCTGTTGATAGCCATTTTTTTCCTGGTAACTGGCCTCCAGAGTAACAGGGATGACATTATCCACGCAGGCGGCTGCGGTTAGCAGTGGGAATGCCTGAGCTCTGGGCTGGCCTGCTGCATATTCAGCAGGCTCCATCTGTCCTGTGCAAAGTTCAAGACCCATCTCAGGAGAGCCTGGCTGGGTTCATAGTAATTAGAGAGAGGCTGGTTGGCCCACAGGGGCGCAGTGTGTGCACATGGACCGGGCTCCCACACTGAGCCTTTCATGTCAGGGAGGGAGAGAAAGAGCCCTGCAGTCTGCAGCCAGCCTTTACGGTCACACACTGTAACCCTCCATCTACAGTGAAGCACGCATCAATGAATGTCACCACTGTATTCGATCCCGGGCTGTGTCACAGCCGGCCGCGACCGGGAGACCCATGAGGCGGCGCACAATTGGCCCAGCGTCGCCCGGGTAGAGGAGGGTTTGGCCGGCTGGGATGTCCTTGTCCCATCGCGTTCTAGCGACTCCTTGTGGCAGGCCGGGCGCATGCACGCTGACTTCGGTTGCCAGCTGTACGGTGTTTCCTCCGACACGTTGGTGTGGCTGGCTTCCGTGTTAAGCGAGCAGTGTGTCAAGAAACAGTGCGGCTTGGCGGGGTCGTGTTTTGGAGGATGCATGGCTCTCAACCTTCGACTCTCCAGAGTCCACACGGGAGTTGCATCGATGGGACAAGACTGTAACTACCAATTCGATATCACGAAATTGGGGAGAAAAAGTGGTAAAAAGTAAAAAAAATAAGATGCCAGTTGAACCACAAACTGTTGTAGTCAGACCCTGACTCTACGAACAGGGATTCCTTCCCTTGGCTTATTCGTTATTTGTTCACTGCCTCTGGTTTACACTTGCATGTTTGTGGAAGTAAAGCTCTATATATCCGGTGTAACACGAAGTTCACAAAGTTCTTGTGACATGATTGATCTGTAGACATAAATGTAGCACTTAGATAGTACCATGGTAAGCAAGATGACCCCTCTTGCGCTAACACTGTCATCTTTGTGTCTTTTATGTAGCCAGTTACCACAGTCTTGGGCACTAGCTTGTTACCCTGCCTGTTGACCTGTCCCTGATCTGTGTTCTGTGTGTTGGAACCTGCAGGTGCTGTTCCTATGTGGGCCGCAGGGGTGGTGGTCCACAGGCCATCTCCATTGGAAAGAACTGTGACAAGTTTGGAATAGTGGTTCATGAGCTTGGCCATGTGATTGGTTTCTGGCACGAGCACACCCGGCCCGACAGAGACGAACATGTCAGCATCATCAGGGACAACATCCAGCCAGGTAAGACAACTGTGTATGGAACAGCCCACTCATCTAACATGGAGAGATGTCATATGAGATCAGCTTATTTTATGGCTCGATGATGAGACCATCACATGATTCTGTGATGAACATAGTTTTCCCTTTCTAGGTGATAGCCACTCACTTTTGCCATTCAGTTTGCTGGTACAGTATTTCAGGTAGGGGTAGGTTTCAGCTTCTGTTTTCTTGCTTCTATTCACAGGACAGGAGTATAACTTCTTGAAGATGGAGCCAGGGGAGGTGGACTCTATGGGAGAAGTGTATGACTTTGACAGCATCATGCACTATGCCAGGAATACATTCTCAAGGTAGGAACTGGGCTAAGTTCCACTTCATACACAGCAGAACAGGCATCATAGAAACCAGTTGCAATCTAGGTCAGAGAGCAGATTCCCAGACTATGTAACTTTTGCTCTCTTAATGTTTCTCACCATATCTGTTCTATGTTACTGCTGGAAGTTTGATCTCTTCATAGTTGGGGCTGTGGCGGTCAGGACATTTTGTAAGCCGGTTATTGTCATGCAAATGCACGCATTTGGAACATCCACATTTTTTTAAGTCTAATAAATCCATTTATTATACGCCATCATTATTTATTTTAAGCAGGTCTAAAGAAACTGTATTTCAGAAGAACCGAATATTAGTCTGCCTATTGTATGTTATCTGGCTATGCTCCATGCCATAGGCTGTAGGCTTGTTCATTTAGCAGACAAGATATGCTTATAAGTCCCGTGCCATTATTTAATTTCATATTATACAATTTTAGAAAGGATATTTCTACCATTCTGGAGCGTGTGCGCATATGAAGTGGCTATGTGGAGCTTAAAAGTTAGAATTTGAAATAGGTCCTATACGCTCGATTTAGAGTTGCACTAAAAGTATGTGGACACCCCTTCAAATTAATGGATTTGGCTATTACATCCGTTGCTGACAAGTGTATAAAATCGAGCGCACAGCCATGCAATCTCAGTAAACAAACATTGGCAGTAGAATGGCCTGTACTGAAGAGCTCAGTGACTTTCAACGTGGCACCCTCATAGGATGCCACCTTTCCAACAAATCAGTTCATCAAATTTCTGCCTTGCTAGAGCTACGCCGGTCAACCGTAAGTGCTGTTATTGTGAAGTGGAAACGTCTAGGAGCAATAATGGCTCAGCCGCGAAGTGGTAGGCCACACAAGATCACAGAACGGGACTGCCGAGTGCTGAAGCGCGTAGCTGTCCTCGGTTGGAACACTCACTACCGAGTTCCAATCTGCTTCTGGAAGCAACGACATCACAAGAACTGTCCGTTTCCATGGCCGAGCAGCCGCACTCAAACCGAAGTTCACCATGCGCAATGCCAAGCAGTCCAACGGATTAATCTGGGTTTGGCGAGTGCCAGTAGAACACTACCTGTCCGAATGCATAGTTCCAACTGTAAAGTTTGGTGGAGGAGGAATAATGGTCTGGGGCTGTTTTTCATGGTTCGGGCTAGGCCCGTTAGTTCCATTGAAGGAAAATCTTAACGCTGCAGCATACAATGACGTTCTAGATGATTCTGTGCTTCCAACTTAGTGGCAACAGTTTGGGGAAGTCCCTTTCAGCATGACAATGCCCCCGTGCACAAAGCGAGGTCCATACAGAATGTCACGGATCCCTCCGTAACTGTCATTAAGCACACCTGGTCCGCATTCCCATTGATTAGTAATTGTATAAGTGTGCCCTTTGTTCACCATTGTCCTGTAGATTATTATTACAATGTCTGTAGGTTGTGTGAGTACCCGTGTTGTTTTGGCTTTTGTGCCACTTGTATTGCGCAGATGATTACAGGTCTCGCCCCGTGTGGCATCATTGTGTGCGTGTATGTTACGGGTCTCGCCCCGGTGTATTTATTCGAGGTACTCCTCGCTCTTTTGCTTGGGTTTCAACCCTGTGTTTTGTATACGTTTGTGTGGTCTTCGTCCCCGTGCCTTTACATGGCACGCTGTAATTTGGGTCAATAAAAACCTCTATTACACATTCCTGTGCCTGTCTCCCGATCCCTTTATACCAACGTGACACAGAAATGGTTTGTCGAGATCCGTATGGAAGAACTTCACTAGCCTGTAGAGCCCTGACCTCAACCCCATCGAACCCCTTTGGGATGAATTGGAACGCCGACTGTGAGCCAAGCCTTATTGCCCAACTTGTGTTGGGCAATAAGTGCCCGACCTCACCGATGCTCTTGTGGCTGAATGGAAGCAAGTCCCTGCAGCAATGTTCCAACATCTACTGGAAAGCCTTCCCAGAAGAGTGGAGGCTGTTATAACAGCAAAGGGGGGACCAACTCCATATTAACGGCCATGATTTTGGAATGAGATATTCGACGAGCAGGTGTCCACATACTTCTGTACATGTAGTGTGTTTGGCAAATTTAGTTGTGAATGATACAAACCTTAAATGTCTTAGAAATCAAAACATATATGGCCTGCATGATGTGACTAGGCTATTGACTATTTGAAAAGTTGCAAAAAAAGATTGAGCTCTGTTCCTTGCATCAGGCTGCACACCCTATTCTCTCATCAAGTGATCATATTTTTACTCATCAGACTATTCTCAATGGAACCTTGTCTTTATTAATATGTAAAAAATAAATAATAATATTTAGAATGGAGGGGGAAAAAAGACGTGTCATCCGTATGCACTGGAATAGCGAATGGAGGCCGCTTTCCCACAGTTTAAATCATGCCAGGTAGGCTACTCTGGTTTTGTAATAACAGCTGGGGTCCTCCTCTTTTTAGTGGCAACCAACACAACTCAGATTTCACTACGGATTGAATCTAGAAATGTCTGGGCTTATAAGAACACTTATTTCACTTCACGAATCAACCACTGTTTGAGGAGCAGCCTCTCGCTGTGCGACAGGTGATATTCCGCCCAAACTCTTTATGCCATGGCCTCTCCAACCATGTTCCTGCAGCTAACCAGTGCTTATTTTGGGAAAGCAAGTGAAATCTGTTCGGGAATATTGGTAGTAACATGTTTTCACCACTAAGCATATTTAATTAAACTGTTGACAACCCTTATCTCTTGGGGCTCGAGAAAGGAATGAAGGAGAGGAGGAGATGGAAACGCACAGTGGTAAGAGTCTGTAGCTGAAGGTGTGTGTCAGCCTATTAATTCTGAAAATATAAACCATGCTCTATTACTAGGCTATTCAAAATCAAATAAAAAAGTTTGCAGCGTAGCATAAGGTAACCAGTCCATCCAGTATGCATAATAATACAGTCTACACTCAAAGGCAATTTACTAGAATTTGTTTCATTTTGGAGTATAAGCCAGACCAATTATGTTTTTTGCCGTGCGTAATATGCGTTAGGCTATGTATTTTATAAACGCACAATCATCATTTTAATTCAGGTTAAAAAAAATTGTGCTTGGGGCCTCTACGTATGGGTGTTCTACGTGCAACATCTTAAATGCTTTGTATTAATCATCACCTTAGAAAGCACTGTCCATTTCCTTATGTTTGGCTTTGAAACAACATCCACAATGACCACGTTTAACACTGTTTCAACCTGTTGAACTTCTTTCTTCAAATTGATCATCACAGTGAGGTCAAACAAATGTAGCCTAAAGGTGGGTTTTAAAAGCATGATACTGTTTACATGATATGTTTGATGTGATTTTTGATCGCATTTGCATTGATGTCAGAGTGGTTAGAGGGACAATAGAGCCCTGAGCACCAGGCCATTAGGACCTGATGGGGGTTCGCGAGTTGGGTACTACCAATGCATGTCCAGAGTGCATAAGAGGAGATTACCGTGACTCAACGGTCACATGGAATTTGACTGCGGTCATGACTATTAGTGTGGTGGTAATAAACAGCCCTATTCATAGTTTTACTAATGTGTCAGTCTCTTTAATTTCATTACTTTGTTTCATTTCAGTGCCAGGGGCTGACTTCAATGCGCATGAAAGGTTGCACAAGTTGAAGTTTAGAGTCCTTTAACACACTCTCAGAAAAAAAGGTACAGAATTGTACTTAGATGGGTATAAACTCTTGTCACTGTAGTGGTACCCTGTCAGGTACATCCGTTGTACCATTTAGTTATAGGTATATAGTTTTACACTTGTAGTTCATACCTTAAAAGGAAAAGGTACATATTTGCGTTTGTACCACCAGTAACAAAATAGTTTATTTTAAGTTGCAAAAACAATATAAAGTCCCTCGTGTGCACGCCTCTCCGCTATCTAGTGCTGAGTGATTAGTGCTGTTTGAGGTCGGTTTCGGTTCTATATATTTTTTAGACATTAAATGCACCATGCATTATGTGGGTTGAATGCTGTAACAACAGAGAATAAAACTATTAATAAAAGTCCCATGATGGTAGTGACTGTCCATGACTGCCTATCATTTACTAACCATCATTTATTCACATTACTTCAATATAATATTTGTTATCTTTGATTAATTTCTTATTTCATTCCAAGTCATCATCGTATTTCTATAGAGCTGCTACCTATGCTGTCTGACAAATCACTTTTTTATTATTTTAGTAGTTCTTCAAAGTAGTAAATAAGGTATTCTTTTATGACTTCTGAATACCAACTATCGAACACTTAAATCATGTATTTTCAGGTAGAGATACCTCGCAAAGCAACTGCTTTCTATCCCTCTTGCGCATTCTCTCTTATCTCCGTCAACGTGGTCTCTCTGTCTGCTCCACACAGACCAGACAAGCAAGCGGGCGCACAATGTATTATGGTCATTGTAGTTAATTACCACATTTTCTGCGCTAAACTATGTAGAATATTGGCCTGTTTGAAACTACAACTCCCTACTACATCGCACAGTTCGGGCTTGATCTGATTTATCTCTACAGAAACTGAGCATCAAGCTCGCAGAAAAAAAAATGAACAAAAAGGAATTCAAATAATTTACAATGTTGATCAATTAGTTATTTAAAAAACGAAAAATAGCCAAATTAAATTTTGGTTAATCGCTCACACTACCAGTATCCCACTTCTGACACCAATGGAGTGAATTCGGTGGGTAGCCCCGACCAGGACTTGAATCTGGGTCCAGTGACTGTCAAGCCAACGCCTTAACCGTTACGCCAAGAGGTCTGGGTTGGTACAGTATTAATTACAGCTTACCTGTATTTGTCACATGCAGTTATGTAAGCCTTTATAAAGACTTCAGAACTGTCAACGGACATGCACAAACTTTAATTAACATAACCATAGACCACTTAAACTGGTACAACACTTTCACTCACGGGTGGCCAAAATTACTAATCCACGTCTCCATCCTGGGTAACAAAAATGTACGTTCGCAGTACCCTTTTTTTGAGAGTGTGTGATGATTGTACCTTTTTATATTCAAAGTATTGGTTACAAAAATGTGCCATATACTAGATTATCCGCACATGTACCCTTAAAGGTATTGAACAGTACCATGTGAGATCATATGTGTACCTCTGAAGGTACAGGTAACTGCCACAATAAAGGAAACACCAACATAAAGTGTCTTAATAGGATGTTGGGCCACCACGAGCCAGAACAGCTTCAATGCACCTTGGCATAGATTCTACAAGTGTCTGGAACTCTTGGAGGGTGGTGAAAGCATTCTTCCATGAGAAATTCCATAATTTGGTGTTTTGTTTATGGTGGTGGAAAACGCTGTCTCAGGTGCCGCTACAGAATCTCCCGTAAGTGTTCAATTGGGTTGAGACCTGGTGACTGAGACGGCCATGGCGTATGGTTTACATTTGTTTTCATACTCACCAAACCGTTCAGTGACCACTCGTGCCCTGTGGATGGTATTGTCATCCTTCGGGGGCATAGCCATGGTAGACAAAATATTTGGCCAAAATAATGGCCTGCCCAGCATTTTTATACATGACCCTAAGCATGATGTGATGTTATTTGCTTAATTAACTCAGGAAGCACACCTGTGTGGAAGCACCTGCTTTCAATATACTTTGTAGCCCTCATTTACTGAAGTGTTTCCGTTATTTTGCCAGTTACCTGTACCCCAGGAAAGATTACTGTACCCTAACCATACCCTTTCTTTTGAAAGTGTACTATTAAATTACTGACCTGCTGACATTTTTAGCTTGGGAGACAGAATCTGAAGAGTTTTAAGTACAGGGAAGCAAGACAAATTTCAATAAACAACACTTGATGGACTTCATGAATGTGTCAGTGCCTTGGCTTTAAGGAAGAACAGCTGCAGAATATATGACTTCTTGACTTTCTCTCTTTCTTCCACAAGTTTATTTTGCCTTGGATCTTTTAACTCTCTCAACGGTCACCGCTTACATTTTAGCATGCAGTGAGATTCACATAGGATTTTATTGCTCGTCCTTGTAATGGGATTTCAGAGGATAAAATAGTGTAATCTGGAGTAACATGTCAATAGAGTTGAAAGAGCGGAGTTACAGAGCTTTCCATTTCAATCATGGTACTGTTTCTGATTTACTAAGTTTTCCTAGACAGCGCCAACCTTTTGATATTGTATAGCCTCATGTCCACCTTACCCAGTCTCTCTGTACTCTGAGTAGAGCCTGCCTACCAACCCCCATGTAATACAATGCCTATCTGTTCTTCATAATGGGGTTGAGCATATATCATATTCATTTCTTCCAGGTAGCCTTTCAGATAGCTAAGTCTCTCAGTGAGGATGCTGTCCAGTGGCAGCTATGTATTAAGGGGGGGGGGGGAGATAAGGTTTGATTATGTCTACCTTTTGATGAGCTAGCTTTTACCCACAGCCACAGGTTGTTCCAATTATCCCTCCCCTGGTTGACTCCTGCTGCTGGAGTGTAGCAGCAGCCCAGTAAACCTCCACATCCATCCCCAGTTTCAGGTTTAGGTAGAGCAGCTAGCACCAGTGGCCCTGCTGCATCAGGCTGCGTGTCACTTTCATACATCCTGTGAAGTTCCTTGTAAAAGCTTTCCTCTCATAGCGTGAACTGCCTCATTATGCCACATATGGCCTCTTTTGAAGAGGCTTTGATCGTCGTTAGCAACATGATCCCACATACCAGGCAGTTATAGGGTTTTATTCCTGAGGTGTCTGCTGGCTAGCTTCATGGCTCCCAGGTGTTAGCGGGATTTAGGTCAAACACTAATGACCAGATGAACATGTTTAGGTATGGGGTAATGGAGACATATGTACTGTAATTTCCCCGACATTGACTTGACAAGCCAAATCTCAGAGTACAGAATCAAACTGATTCTGTTTCCAGGTGCGTTCTGACTGCAGGCTATAGATTTTGCAATAAAATAGTTTATTTAATTGATCTATTGTGGCATTTGTGATCAAGGCGTCAAAGACGGTTTGTGCAGTCTTTAATAGAAGAGTAAGGAGTGTAATAAATCACATCAGATAAATTCATTCTTTCACAGATTTTTTTCATGGCCACATAGATGGAATATGTTAAGAAAGCTTTTCTCATATTATCTTACTTTTTCCTCTAAGATTTTTTTCTGTAGAATGTATGTAAGGATTAAGAAAAAAATACAGCAAGAAAACTGCTGTCCACTCCATCCAAACTCTCCTAGTGCTGTTGTAGTACATGCTGCTGCTATTTGACCAAAAATATATATATATCTTGGCCTTGAAGTAGGCTTGAAAAGGAGAGCAGTGAATGCGTCATAATCTTAATGATACTCCACCGTGCCAGTTTGTCCGTGGGTGATAGGTGACCTCTTTCTTCCAGATTCTCTGTCTGACGTATCTGGAAATCTCTCCAGATGCTGTCCTGTCAGTCCCAGACCAAGACAGTGGTATTATAGTGGCTGTTAGAGGGTGGGCTGGTCCATCCATTCTTTTTTTTAAGGCTGCAGTTCAGCACTGTTTCTGTTGGATCAAAGCATGGCCAAAAAAGTCCACTTGGGACTGAGTTGGAGATTGAGGTGTCATTGTAATTATATACTGAACAAAAAATATAAACGCAACATTGAAAGTGTTGGTCCCATGTTTTCATGAGCTGAAATAAAATATCCCAGAAATGTTCCATACGCACAAAAATATAATTTCTCTCAAATTCTGTGTACACATTTGTACATCCCTGTTAGTGAGCATTTCTCCTTTGCCAAGATAATCCCTCCACCTGACAGGTGTGGCATATCATGAAGATGTTTAAACAGCATAATCACTACACAGGTGCACCTTATGCTGGGGACAATAAAAGTCCGCTCTAAAATGTGCAGTTTTGTCACACAACACAATGTCACAGTTGTCTCAAGTTTTGAGGGAGTGTGCAAATGGCATGTTGACTGCAGGAATGTCCACCAGAGCTGTTGCCAGAGAATTTAATGTTTATTTCTCTACCATAAGGCGCATCCATCATTGTTTTAGAGAATATGGAAGTACGTCCAACTGGCCTCACAACTGCAGACCACATGTAACCACGCCAGCCCAGGACCTCCACATCCGGCTTCTTCACCTGCGGGATTGTCTAAGAGCAGCCACCCAGACAGCTGATGAAACCGAAGAATTTCTGCACACACTGTCAGAAATCATCTCAGTGAAGCTCATCTGTCCTCACCAGGGACTTAACATGACTGCAGTTTGGCGTCGTAAACGACTTCAGTGAGCAAATGCTCACATTCAATGGCCACTGGCATGATGGAGAAGTGTGCTCTTCACGGATTAATCTCGTTTTCAACTGTAGCAGGCAGATGACGGCGTTGTGTGGGCGAGCGGTTTGCTGACGCCAATGTTGTGAACAGAGTGCCCCGAGGTGGTGGGGTTATGGTATGAGCAGGCATAAGCTACGGACAACGAACACAATTGCATTTGCTCATGTTTCAGCATGATAATGCACAGCCCCATGTTGCAAGGATCTGTACACAATTCCTAGAAGCTGAAAATGTCCCAGTTCTTCCATGGCCTGCATACTCACCAGACATGTCACCCATTTGATCATGTTTGGGATGCTCTGGATCGACGTGTACGACAGCGTGTTCCAGTTCCCGCCAATATCCAGCAACTTCGCACAGCCATTGAAGAGGAGTGGAACAACATTCCAAAGGCCACAATCAACAGCCTGATCAACTCTATGCGAAGGAGATGTGTCACGCTGCATGAGGCAAATGGTGGTCACACCAGACACTGACTGGTTTTCTGATCCACGCCCTTACCTGTTTTTTAAGGTATCTGTGACCAACAGATGAATATCTGTATTCCCAGTCATGTGAAATCTATAGATTAGGGATTTGAATTTATAGATTAGCGAATGATTAATTTATTTCAATTGACTGATTTTCTTATATGAACTGTAATTCAGTAAAATCTTTGAAATTGTTGCATGTTGCGTTTATATTTTTGTTCAGTGTAGTTTTTATAGTTTGAGATGGATGAAGAAGTGATTGATAGAAAGGATATGGGAGTGTATGTTATTAAAAGTTTGGGGTCACTTAGAAATGTCCTTGTTTTTGAATGAAGAGCAATTTTTTTTTGTCCATTTAAAATAACATCAAATTGATCAGAAATACAGTGTAGACATTATTAATGTTGTAAATGACTATTGTAGCTGGAAACGGCAGATTTTTTAATGGAATATCTACATAGTTGTACAGAGGCCCATTATCAGCAACCATCACTCCTGTGTTCCAAGGTATCTGTGACCAACAGATGCAATCTGTATTCCCAGTCATGTAAAATCCATAGATTAGGGCCTGATGAATTTATTTCAATTGACTGATTTTCTTATATTAACTGTAACTCAGTAAAATCTTTGAATTTGTTGCATTTTATATTTTTGTTCAGTGTATAATGCATACAACCCAGCATAAAGGTTTCATATAATCTTTGTTTGGCAGTGAGCAGTCTATAGGGGATTGCGTGACAATGGGGGAGTATCCTGGCACTAAGTTTAACATACCAGTTACATGAGGTTCCCTCCCACAGCCGTGTGTGTGGGTGTGTGATTGAATTTTGGTACCGTCTGTGCAATTCGACCCAAATTTTCCCAAACAAAATGTGAAACTGTTTAGCGGTACAGACAGCGGTACCAGTGATTGTTGTTGCAATTTAATGCCCCTTTCCCAATTGCAGGAAGAGATTTGATAGGCCCCAGCTCCCCAATGTGACTGTAACGTAAGTCTGGGTACACGCAAAGCAAATGAAAGCTGGAGGAGAGGGAGGCCAGACCAGACCAGACCATAATCATTACTACACAGCTCTCTGATATGAGAACCAGCTGTTGGCTCTCCTTTTGTTCTTATTTTTCTGCCCTCTTTTTCACTGAGCCTGGACCTATCCTTCATGCCTCCTATTGCAGCCTCGCTGTCTGGACCTCGTCCCAAATAAACTGCCATGCGCTCGTGGCAACCGGATTTTGGGAAGCCGGGAGGCTGAGATTGGATACAAACACTGCCAGGCCACTGCACAGAATGGGCTGTCTGGCCCTTTATTTTCTAACTATACAGACAGAATGAAGTAGGTTTATGATTGTTGATGCTCCCTGCTTTGTTGTGATTTCACCACTCTGAGCATTCCTATTTTCCCTAAATATAGCCATATACCATTATTTTACTGTTTAGAGATAAATGTTTTCATTGTGGATTGTATCGAGAGTGTGGTCAGTGTGTTTTCAGAGATCCTTATTAGGAGACGAGGTGCTCCTGTTAGCTTTTCTCAAGTCACTGAGGTTTGTGATCCGGTTTACACTTCCCCTGCATGCTGATTGGCTGATGTACCTGTCCCAATGTCTCCCTTTGTTTCCCCATTATTAGCCTGTGTGTTTGCACAGCGTTTTTACTGTAAATCACCGTGGGAAGCCAGGGCCTTTGCTGAGATTGTTGTTGGGAAGATTTCATGGGCAGCCCTCATGTTTTGAAGTGTCTCCTGGGGACAAGTAAGGCAGCTCCCCATGCTTTTTGTCTGGGGCATGTTACCCGACCCTGGGCTTTATCCGCCCCCCTACGCTGGGGACATTTTTAAGGCCTGGTGCATGGAGCAGAGCCAACTCAAATAAAGACCTTCCAGTGTGCCCTTTGTCTACTCTGACACCGGCTGCAGTGGCGTTGTTCACCGGCAGCCAGCATACGGCAGGCAGGCAAGTAGACAGACAGACAGACAGGCAGTGCTTCAACTGTTAGCTCAGGCTGTTCTGTTTGCACATGCCTGGCATTGATGGGCACGTCACCATGGGAACGGCCAGGGAGAAGGCCTTTGCTCACCATTGCAGAGAGAGAAAAGGAGATGATAAACTAGCAAAGTGTCAAGTGAGAAAGTGGTGTGAAAACGTCTGTTTTTTCGGCATCAACCGTTCCTTTTCAAGCCAAACGCAAGCCACCATGGTGTGAGTTTTGTACTTCTTTGTAATCGTTCTTGTTCCTTTTGACTTTTAATCCTTATGCTAAATGTTGTTGTCCATACAACAAACCAATCCATTTTGAGACTTTCCCATGGAGTTGTCAGAGGAGGGCTTTTGTTTGCAGTGTTGGACTTTTTGTTCTGTACAGCCTGTACAGATGGAAGTAGTACAGCACACATGATGAGGTCAGTGTGAGTTCAGTTCTGACACTCAGTCCTGTCTGAACTACTTACGTCCTCTGAGGAGGACATTCCTACAGCCTTAGAGGGGACCACTGACCAGGAACAGTCCATTGGTTATTTATTATATAATAATATTAGAAGTTAAGCACTTAGTTATTTTTTGTATTTTAGATTTTTTTGTATTTTACCCCCTTTTTCTCCCAATTTCAATTATGATCGTGTCTCATCGCTGCAACTCCCGAATGGGCTCGGGAGAGGCGAAGGTCGAGTCATGCGCCCTCTGAAACATGACCCGCCAAACCACGCTCATTAACACCCAACCTCTTAACCCAGAAGCCAGCTGCACCAATGTGTCGGAGGAAACAATGTTCAACTGAAGACTGAAGTCAGCCTGCAGCCGCCCGGCCCGCCACAAGGAGTCGCTAGAGTGCGATGAACCAAGAAGCCCCCCCGGCCAAACCATAGTGAGGTCACTGATAACCAGTCAGTGGGCAGCACGACTTGGCATCACACTCTGTCCACTCTCTTAACTGGCAGAATGTTCCAGTGCATATTTGGTGGTGTCTCGGCACCAAATTCCAAAAACAATAAACGTGTTTAAGATGGGGGGGAACATTTTGTACATACTTTCTCATGTGTTCGTTTGTACATGTATGAATTCAAAGGCTTATACATATCTTTATTATTATTTGAGTTGTTATTTCCACATCTTCACCTTTTTAAATGCATCCCTTTCTGATCAAGAGAGAGTGAAACAGGGATTATATGGCCTCCAAGCCCCTTGTATGCCCCCATACAGTAGATCTCACTCCTTGGCTCAGGCCCTAATGGCAGGCCGCCAGACTCACACAGGCAAAGCTGTGGCCTGATGCGTCCATAAGTTTCAGCGTCCTCAGTAGATCCCTAAATAATGCCTACTGTCAGTGTTACTGGCAGCAGTTTAGCTGCTGGTTGATGGATCTTTAGGCTTCACCAGAGTCCTCTGAGTGAACATGTATTTTCTGAGTGTGTGCAGTGTTGGAAAAAGTACCCAATTGTCATTCTTGACTAAAAGTAAAGATACCTTTTTAATAGAAAATGACCCAAGTGAAAGTCACCCAGTAAAATGCTACTTGAGTAAAAGTCTAAAAGTAGGGCGCAGTGGTCTAAGGCACTGCATCGCAGTGCTAGCTGTGCCACTAGAGATTCTGGGTTCGAGTCCAGGCTCTGTCGCAGCCGGCCGAGACCGGGATACCCATGGGGCGGCGCACAATTGGCCCAGCGTCGTCCGGGTTGGGGGAGGGTTTGGCTGGCAGGGATATCCTTGTCCCATCATGCACTAGCGACTCCTGTGGGGGACCGGGTGCAGTGCACGCTGACAGTCACCAGGTGTACGGTGTTTCCTCTGACACATTGGTGTGGCGGGCTTCCGGGTTAAATGGGCATTGTGTCAAGAAGCAGTGTTGCTTGGTTGGGTTGTGTTTCGGAGGACGCATGGCTCTCGACCTTCGCCTCTCCCGAGTCCGTACGGTAGTTGCAGCAATGAGACAAGACTGTAACTACCAATTGGATACCACAAAATTGGGGTGAAAATACAAAAAAATACAAATAAAAAAGCTCAAATAAAGTAAAAGTATAAATAATTTCACATTCCTTATATTAAGCAAACCAGAAAGCACCATTTTCTTGTTTTTTCATTTAAGGATAGCGAGTACTTTTGGGTATCAGGGAAAATGTATGGAGTAAAAAGTACATTATTTTTATTTAGGAATGTAGCAATATAGTAAGTAAAAGTTGTCAAAGTAAATTACAGATACCCCAAAAAACAGCTTAAGTAGTACTTCAAAGTATTTTTACTTAAGTACTTTACACCAATGTGTGTGTGTATGTGTGAGTGCCTTCTTGGTTTTGTTGTGTTTTGATCTAACCGCAGTCTCTTCTCCTGAAATGCAGAGGAATCTTCTTGGACACAATCCTGCCACGCTATGATGTCAATGGAGTGAGACCGCCGATTGGCCAGAGGACAAGGCTAAGCAAAGGGGATATCACACAGGCACGCAAACTCTACAAGTGTTCCAGTAAGAACAGCACAATATTTGTAAACAATGTTTTGAATGGGTTCAACATACATGTTGGTGTAGAGTTGATACATACCATATGGTAGATATTAAACAATAGGCCTATGAAGTTGAGATAATATTGCATAATGGACATAATATAGTGCTTGCTGTTGCTTTAGCTTACTGCTGGGAGTGAGATTGTATTCTCCTTTTTCGTGTCTCATTATCACTGAGAGTGAATACTCAAAACACTTTGTTTTCTGAGGTCTTTTACTGTACATTGGATGGAAAAAGTTGAGCATTTACCATTGATGTGGCGTGGTTCCCTGGCAGTGGAGGCTGCTGAGGGGAGAACAGCTCATAATAATGGCTGGAATGGAGTATAATGGAAGGGCATGAAAACATGGTTTTCATGGGTTTGATACCATTCCATTATACTCCATTCCAGCCATTATTATGAGCCGTTCTTCCCTCAGCAGCCTCCACTGTTCCCTGGCTATGGTTGCTGTGACTCTCCCGGCCAGGAGAAGGAGTGTAAACAGTGCCCTAGGACAGGAAGTTTGTCATCACTCTTTCCCAGATAGACCCAAAATAACAGCTGGTTTCAAGAGGACAATGACTAGAATGATGGCTGGGAATCAACACTCTGTTCTTAGGGTCCAGAGATCACGACATTTACAATGTAAACTGAATACATACAGTTGAAGTTGGAAGTTTACATACACCTTAGCAAAATACATTTATACTTAGTTTTTCACAATTCCTGACATTTAATCCTAGTAAACATTCCCTTTCTTAGGTCAGTTAGGATCACCGCTTTATTTTAAGAAGGTGAAATGTCAGAATAATAGTAGAGAGAATGATTTATTTCAGCTTTTAATTATTTCTTTCATCACATTCCCAGTGGGTCAGAAGTTTACATACACTCAATTAGTATTTGGTAGCATTGCCTTTAAATTGTTTAACTTGGGTCAAACGTTTTGGGTAGCCTTCCACAAGCTTCCCACAATAAGTTGGGTGAATTTCGGCCCATTCCTCCTGACAGAGCTGGTGTAACTGAATCAGATTTGTAGGCCTCCTTGCTCGCACACGCTTTTTCAGTTCTGCCCATAAATTTTCTATAGGATTGTGGTCAGTGCTTTGTGATGGCCACTCCAATACCTTGACTTTGTTGTCCTTAAGCCATTTTGCCACAACTTTGGAAGTATGCTTGGGGTCATTATCTATTTGGAAGACCCATTTGCAAACAAGCTTTAACTTCCTGACTGATGTCTTGAGATGTTGCTTCAATATATCCATATAATGTTCCCTCCTCATGCCGCCATCTATTTTGTGAAGTGCACCAGTCCCTCCTGCAACAAAGCACCCCCACAACATGATGCTGCCACCCCCGTGCTTGACAGTTGGGATGGTGCACGTCTCCTTCCTGAGCGGTATGACGGCTGTGTGGTCCCATGGTGTTTATACTTGCATACTATGTTTTTACAGATGAACGTGGTACATTCAGGCATTTGGAAATTGCTCCCAGGGATGAATCAGACTTGTGGAGGTCTACACATTTTGTGCTGATTTCTTTTGATTTTCCCATGATGTCAAGCAAAGAGGCACTGAGTTTGAAAGTAGGCCTTGAAATACATCCACAGGTACACCTCCAATTGACTCAAATTATGTCAATTAGCTTATCAGAAGCTTCTAAAGCCATGACATACTTTTCTGGAATTTTCCAAGCTGTTTAAAGGCACAGTCGACTTAGTGTATGTTAAGTTCTAACCCACTGGGATTGTGATACAGTGAATTATAAGTGAAATAATCTGTCTGTAAACAATTGTTGGAAAAATGACTTGTGTCATGCACAAAGATGTCTTAACTGACTTGCCAAAACTATAGTTTGTTAACAAGAAATTTGTGGAGTGGTTGAAAAACAAGTGTTAATGACTCCAACCTAAGTGTGTGTAAACTTCTGACTTCAACTGTACATGTAGGTGTTGGAAACGAAAACAAACCCTCCTGGCGCTTTACTAGTAGTTCCATTGGTCTTTAGAAATCCTTTTTTTGAAGGCTGAAGGGACAACTTTCACAAGTTTGAAATAGTCATTCAAAAAATAAAAGTGATGTCAGTGTGATAATTGTGGCTCAGACAGGGAAAACGGGGTTTGTCAGAACCACATTAAAGCTCAGTGAATAAACGGCATACTGCTGACCAGAACTGGACCTCTGAATGTGGTTTTATTTGGGGCAATCATCCGTCTTGACCATAGATGGTTCAGAGGGGTGGGGCTGGTTGAATGGGTGTGTTATGTGTCTTTCCCAGTGATTAACTCCGTCTCAGTGGAACAGGAGAGAGTAGATGATGTGGCGCACAGCGCAGCACAGGGAATGCAGCTAGGAGGGAGTCTCTGTCGGTTTTCCTGGAAAACAGATTCTGCGTGCATAGTGCGGTGGATCCTCATTCATACAGCATTACTGGGAGCATTTGTCATACCCCAGTCTGCTTGGTAATGGTTTAGTATCAGCAAACCTCTGCCAAGAGTTATTAGACAGAGCTCTCACCTCCTCTTTAAATGCTCACACAGGTTCGGAGGGAGTCAATGAACGGTAACTGTTGAGGGAGATATTTTTCTTTCTCCCACTGAACAGAGGAAGGTGAAAGTGAGCAGGGAAGTAATATCTGAGGTTGGTGTCCTAGAGAGACAATAATGATATGCTTTCATGCTTTTTCCTCTCCTCTGTTGATCCGTGAGTAGAAAGCTCCCAAGGTCTGTTCAGTTCCCCAAGAGACAGTTTTCCCCAAACTTTTTATAGTCCCGTACCCCTTCAAACATTCAACCTCCAGCTGCGTACCCCCTCTCGCACCACGTTCAGTGCACTCTCAAATGTTGTTTTTTGCCATCATTGTAAGCCTTCCACACACACATTATACAATACATTTGTTAAACATAAGAATGAGTGAGTTTTTGTCACAACCTGGCTTGTAGGAAGTGACAAAGAGCTCTTATAGGACCAGGGCACAAATAATAATATAATTATAATCAATAATTTTGCTCTTTATTTAACCATCTTACATATAAAACCTTATTTGTTCATAGAAAATTGTGAATAACCCACCACAGGTTAATGAGAAGGGTGTGCTTGAAAGAATGCTCATAATTCTGCAATGTTGGGTTGTATTGGAGAGAGTCTGTCTTAAATCATTTCCCACACACAGTCTGTGCCTGTATTTAGTTTTCATGCTAGTGAGGGCCGAGAATCTACTCTCACATAGACACGTAGTTGCAAAGGGCATCAGTGTCTTAAGAGCGCGATTTGCCAAGGCAGGATACGCTGAGCGCAGCCCATTCCAGAAATCTGACAGTGGCTTCTGATTTAAATTACATTTTCACAGAACCACTTTTGCAATTTCGATGAAGCTCTTTTGTTCAGATATCGGTAAGTGGACTGAAGGCAGGGCATGAAAGGGATAACAAATCCAGCTGTTTGTGTCGTCCGTTTCGGGAAAGTACATGTGTAATTGCGAAGCCAACTCACTCAGGTGCTTCGCTACAGTTGAAGTCGGAAGTTTACAGACACTTAGGTTGGAGTCATTAAAACTCGTTTTTCAACCACTCCACATATTTCTTGTTAACAAACTATAATTTTGGCAAGTCGGTTAGGACATCTACTTTGTGCATGACAAGTAATTTTTCCAACAATTGTTTACAGACAGATTATTTCACTTATAATTCACTGTATCACAATCCCAGTGGGTCAGAAGTTTACATACACTAAGTTGACTGTGCCTATTAAACAGCTTGGAAAATTCCAGAAAATTATGTCATGGCTTTAGAAGCTTCTGATAAGCTAATTTACATAATTTGAGTCAATTGGAGGTGTACCTGTGGATGTATCTCAAGGCCTACCTTCAAAGTCAGTGCCTCTTTACTTGACATCATGGGAAAATCAAAAGAAATCATCCAAGAAAAAATTGTAGACCTCCACAAGTCTGGTTCATCCTTGGGAGCAATTTCCAAATGCCTGAAGGTACCACGTTCATCTGTACAAACAATAGTACGCAAGTATAAACACCATGGGACCACGCAGCCGTCATAATGCTCTGGAAGATGACACAGTCTGTCTCCTAGAGTTGAACATACTTTGGTGCGAGAAGTGCAAATCAATCCCAGAACAACAGCAAAGGACCTTGTGAAGATGCTGGAGGAAACAGGTATAAAAGTATCTATATCTACAGTAAAACGAGTCCTATATCGACATAACCTGAAAGGCCGCTCAGCCAGGAAGAAGCCACTGCTCCAAAACTGCCATTAAAAAAAGCCAGACTACGGTTTGCAACTGCACATGCGGACAAAGATTGTACTTTTTGGAGAAATGTTCTCTGGTCTGATGAAACAAAAATAGAACTGCTTGGCCATAATGACCATCGCTATGTTTGGAGGAAAAAGGGGGAGGCTTGCAAGCCGAAGAACACCATCCCAACTGTGAAGCACGAGGGTGGCAGCATCATGTTGTGGGGGTGCTTTTCTGCAGGAGGGACTGGTGCACTTCATAAAATAGATGGCGGCATGAGGAGGAAAATTATGTGGATATATTGAAGCAACATCTTAAAGCTTAAAGCTTGGTCGCAAATTGGTCTTCCAAATAGATAATGACCCCAAGCATACTTCCAAAGCTGTGGCAAAATGGCTTAAGGACAACAAAGTCAAGGTATTGGAGTGGCCATCACAAAGCCCCACACCCCACCATACCCCTGTCTGCACATTATGCCCTGAATCTATTCCACCACGCCCAGAAATCTGCTCCTTTTAATCTCTGTCCCCAATGCATTAGACGACCAGTTTTGATAGCCTTTAGCCGTACCACCATCCTACTCCTCCTCTGTTCCTCAGGTGATGTGGAGGTTAACCCAGGCCCTGCGTGTCCCCAGGCACTCTCATTTGTTGACTTCTGTAACCGAAAAAGCCTTTGTTTCATGCATGTTAACATCAGAAGCCTCCTCCTTAAGTTTGTTTTACTCACTGCTTTAGCACACTCCGCCAACCCTGATGTCCTTGCCGTGTCTGAATCCTGGCTTAGGAAGGCCACCAAAAATTCGGAGATTTCCATACCCAACTTCAACATTTTCCGTCAAGATAGAACTGCCAAAGGGGGAGGAGTTGCAATCTACTCCAGAGATAGCTTGCAAAGTTCTGTCATACTTTCCAGGTCTATGCCCAAACAGTTTGAGCTTCTAATTTTAAAAATGAATCTCTCCAGAAATAAGTCTCTCACCGTTGCCACCTGTTATAGACCCCCCTCAGCTCCCAGCTGTGCTCTGGACACCATATGTGAATTGATTGCCCCCCATCTATTTTCAGAGTACGTTCTGTTAGTCGACCTAAACTGGAATATGCTTTACACCCCGGCAGTCCTACAATCTAAGCTAGATGCCCTCAATCTCACACAAATTATCAAGGAACCCACCAGGTACAACCCTTAATCCGTAAACATGGGCACCCTCATAGATATTATCCTGACCAACTTGCCCTCCAAATACACCTCTGCTGTTTTAATCAGGATCTTAGCGATCATTGCCTGCATCCGCTATGGATCCGCGGTCAAACGACTACCCCTCATCACTGTCAAACGCTCCTTAAAACACTTCTGCAAGCAGGCCTTTCTAATCGACCTGGCCCGGGTATCCTGGAAGGATATTGACCTCATCCCGTCAGTCGAGGATTCCTAGTCGTTCTTTTAAAGTAATTTCCTCACCATCTTAAATAAGCATGCACCTTTAAAAAATGTAGAACTAAGAACAGATATAGCCTTTGGTTCACTCCAGACCTGACTGCCCTCGACTAGCACAAAAATATCCTGTGGTGGACTGCACTAGCATCGAATAGTCCCCGCGATATGCAACTTTTCAGGGAAGTCAGGAACCAATACACGCAGTCAGTCAGAGAAGCAAAAGCAAATTTTTTCAAACAGAAATTTGCATCCTGTAGCTCTAACTCCAAAAAGTTTTGGGGCACTGTAAAGTCCATGGAGAATAAGAGCACCTCCTCCCAGCTGCCCACTGCACTGCACTGAGGCTAGGTAACACTGTCACCACCGATAAATCCACGTTAATTGCCCTCCAACTGCTCTTAAACGCTAGTAAAACCAAATGCATGCTTTTCAACCGTTCGCTGCCCGCACCCGCCCGCCCGACTAGCATCACTACTCTGGACGGTTCTGACGTTGAATATGTGGACAACTACAAATACATAGGTGTCTGCCTAGACTGTAAACTCTCCTTCCAGACTCATATTAAACATCTCCAATCCAAAATAAAATCTAGAATCGGCTTCCTATTTCACAACAAAGCCTCCTTCACTCACGCCGCCAAACATACTAGAGGTCGACCGATTATGATTTTTCAACGCCGATACCGATACCGATTATTGGAGGACCAAAAAAAGCCGATACCGATTAATCGGCCGATTAATTTAATTTATTTTTTATATTTTTTTATTTATTTTTTTATTCTGTTTTTTTATATATATACAGTGGGGAGAACAAGTATTTGATACACTGACAATTTTGCAGGTTTTCCTACTTACAAAGCATGTAGAGGTCTGTAATTTTTATCATAGGTACACTTCAACTGTGAGAGAAGGAATCTAAAACAAAAATCCAGAAAATCACATTGTATGATTTTTAAGTAATTAATTTGCATTTTATTGCATGACATAAGTATTTGATACATCAGAAAAGCAGAACTGAATATTTGGTACAGAAACCTTAGTTTGCAATTACAGAGATCATACGTTTCCTGTAGTTCTTGACCAGGTTTGCACACACTGCAGCAGGGATTTTGGCCCACTCCTCCATACAGACCTTCTCCAGATCCTTCAGGTTTCGGGGCTGTCGCTGGGCAATACGGACTTTCGGCTCCCTCCAAAGATTTTCTATTGGGTTCAGGTCTGGAGACTGGCTAGGCCACTCCAGGACCTTGAGATGCTTCTTACGGAGCCACTCCTTAGTTGCCCTGGCTGTGTGTTTCGGGTCGTTGTCATGCTGGAAGACCCAGCCACGACCCATCTTCAATGCTCTTACTGAGGGAAGGAGGTTGTTGGTCAAGATCTCGCGATACATGGCCCCATCCATCCTCCCCTCAATACGGTGCAGTCGTCCTGTCCCCTTTGCAGAAAAGCATCCCCAAAGAATGATGTTTCCACCTCCATGCTTCACGGTTGGGATGGTGTTCTTGGGGTTGTACTCATCCTTCTATTCCTCCAAACACGGCGAGTGGAGTTTAGAGCAAAAAGCTCTATTTTTGTCTCATCAGACCACATGACCTTCTCCCATTCCTCCTCTGGATCATCCAGATGGTCATTGGCAAACTTCAGACGGGCCTGGACATGCGCTGGCTTGAGCAGGGGGACCTTGCGTGCGCTGCAGGATTTTAATCCATGACGGCGTAGTGTGTTACTAATGGTTTTCTTTGAGACTGTGGTCCCAGCTCTCTTCAGGTCATTGACCAGGTCCTGCCGTGTAGTTCTGGGCTGATCCCTCACATTCCTCATGATCATTGATGCCCCACGAGGTGAGATCTTGCATGGAGCCCCAGACCGAGGGTGATTGACCGTCATCTTGAACTTCTTCCATTTTCTAATAATTGTGCCAACAGTTGTTGCCTTCTCACCAAGCTGCTTGGCTATTGTCCTGTAGCCCATCCCAGCCTTGTACAGGTCTACAATTTATCCCTGATGTCCTTACACAGCTCTCTGGTCTTGGCCATTGTGGAGAGGTTGGAGTCTGTTTGATTGAGTGTGTGGACAGGTGTCTTTTATACAGGTAACGAGTTCAAACAGGTGCAGTTAATACAGGTAATGAGTGGAGAACAGGAGGGCTTCTTAAAGAAAAACTAACAGGTCTGTGAGAGCCGGAATTCTTACTGGTTGGTAGGTGATCAAATACTTATGTCATGCAATAAAATGCAAATTAATTACTTAAAAATCATACAATGTGATTTTCTGGATTTTTGTTTTAGATTCCGTCTCTCACAGTTGAAGTGTACCTATGATAAAAATGACAGACCTCTACATGCTTTGTAAGTAGGAAAACCTGCAAAATCGGCAGTGTATCAAATACTTGTTCTCCCCACTGTATATTTTGTATTTTTTTTATTTTTTTGAATTTAAAAAAAATATTGTATTTTTTTATTTAAAAAATTAAAAATATTTTTTTTGGGGGGGGGTTATTTTATTTGTAATAATGACAATTACAACAATACTGAATGAACACTTATTTTAACTTAATATAATACATCAATAAAATCAATTTAGCCTCAAGTAAAATAATGAAACATGTTCAACATGTTCAACATGTTCAAAACAAAGTGTTGGAGAAGAAAGTAAAAGTGCAATATGTGCTATGTAAGAAAGCTAACGTTTCAGTTCCTTGCTCAGAACATGAGAACATATGAAAGCTGGTGGTTCCTTTTAACATAAGTCTTCAATATTCCCAGGTAAGACGTTTTAGGTTGTAGGAATTATAGGACTATTTCCCTCTATACCATTTGTATTTCATTAACCTTTGACTATTGGATGTTCTTATAGGCACTTTAGTATTGCAAGTGTAACAGTATAGCTTCCGTCCCTCTCCTCGCTCTTCCCTGGGCTCGAACCAGCAACACAACGACAACAGCGACCATCGAAGCAGCGTTACCCATGCAGAGCAAGGGGAACAACTACTAGAAGGCTCAGAGCGAGTGACGTTTGAAACGCTATTAGCGTGCGCTAACTAGCTAGCCATTTCACTTCGGTTACACCAGCCTCATCTCGGGAGTTGATAGGCTTGAAGTCATAAACAGCGCAATGCTTGACGCACAACGAAGAGCTGCTGGCAAAACGCACGAAAGTGCTGTTTGAATTAATGTTTACGTGCCTGCTTCTGCCTACCACCGCTCAGTCAGATACTTAGATACTTGTATGCTTGTATGCTCTGTCAGATTATATGCAACGCAGGACACGCTAGATAATATCTAGTAATATCATCAACCATGTGTAGTTAACTAGTGGTTATGATTGATTGTTTTTTATAAGATAAGTTTAATGCTAGCTAGCAACTTACCTTGGCTTACTGCATTCGCGTTACAGGCAGTCTCCTTGTGGAGTGCAACGAGAGAGAGGCAGGTCGTTATTGCGTTGGACTAGTTAACTGTAAGGTTGCAAGATTGGATCCCCCGAGCTGACAAGGTGAAAATCAGACGTTCTGCCCCTGAACAAGGCAGTTATCTCACCGTTCCTAGGCCGTTATTGAAAATAAGAATGTGTTCTTAACTGACTTGCCTAGTTAAATAAAGGTATGTAAAAATACCAATTTCCGATTGTTATGAAAACTTGAAATCGGCCCTAATTAATCGGCCATTCCGATTAATCGGTCGACCTCTAAAACATACCCTCGTAAAACTGACTATCCTACCGATCCTTGACTTCGACGATGTCATTTACAAAATAGCTTCCAATACTCTACTCATTAAACTGGATGCAGTCTATCACAGTGCCATCCGTTTTGTCACCAAAGCCCCTTATACCACCCACCACTGCGACCTGTATGCTCTAGTCAGCTGGCCCTCGCTACATATTCGTAGCCAGGCCCACTGGCTCCAGGTCATCTATAAGTCTATGCTAGGTAAAGCTCCACCTTATCTCAGCTCACTGGTCACGATAACAACACCCACCCGTAGCACGCGCTCGAGCAGGTATATCTCACTGATCATCCCCAAAGCCAACACCTCGTTTGGCCGCCTTTCCTTCCAGTTCTCTGCTGCCAATGACTGGAACGAATTGCAAAAATCGCTGGAGACTTATATTCCCCTCACTAACTTTAAACATCAGCTATCTGAGCAGCTAACCGATCGCTGCAGCTGTACATATCCCATCTGTAAATAGCCCACCCACTCTACCTACCTCATCCCCATATTGTTTTTATTTACCTTTCTGCTCTTTTGCACACCAGTATTTCTACTTGCACATCATCATCTGCTCATCTATCACTCCAGTGTTAATTTGCTAAATTGTAATTACTTCGCTACTATGGCCTATTTATTGTCTTACCTCCTCACGCCATTTGCACACACTGTATATAGACTTTCTTTTTTTATTGTGTTATTGACTGTACGCTTGTTTATTCCATGTGTAACTCTGTGTTGTTGTTTGTGTCGCACGGCTTTGCTTTATCTTGGGCAGGTCGCAGTTGTAAATGAGAACTTGTTCTCAACTAGCTTACCTGGTTAAATAAAGGTGAAAAAATAAATAAATAAAAACTCAATCCCATCGAAAATTTGTGGGCAGACCTGAAAAAGTATGTGCTTGCAAGGAGGCCTACAAAGCTGACTCAGTTACACCAGCTCTGTCAGGAGGAATGGGCCGAATTTCACCTAACTTATTGTGGGAAGCTTGTGGAAGGCTACCCAAAACGTTTGACCCAAGTTTTAAACAATTTAAAGGCAATGCTACCAAATACTAACTGAGTGTATGTAAACTTCTGACCCACTGGGAATGTGAAGAAAAAAAATAAAAGCTGAAATAAATAATTCTCTCTACTATTATCCTGACATTTCACCTTCTTAAAATAAAGCGGTGATCCTAACTGACCTAGGAAAGGGAATTTTTACTCAGGGATTGTGAAAAACTGAGTTTAAATGTATTTGGCTAAGGTGTTTGTAAACTTCCGACTTCAACTGAATATCACATTTGACATTGTCCTTAAGCTTGAGTTCATTTGCACACAAAAAATCATACAATTTTTTTTTTTTTTTTTTTATTTAACCTTTATTTAACCAGGTAGGCAAATTGAGAACACGTTCTCATTTACAATTGCGACCTGGCCAAGATAAAGCAAAGCAGTTCGACACATACAACAACACATAGTTACACATGGAGTAAAACAAACATATAGTCAATAATACAGTGAAAAAAAAAATAAGTCTATATACAATGTGAGCAAGTGAGGTGAGATAAGGGAGGTGAAGGCAAACAAATATATGTATAAATAAATAAAATAAATAAATAAAAATATAAAAGGCCATGGAGGTGAAGTGAATACAACACAGCAAGTAAAATAAAACTAAAAAAAAACCCTGGAATGGTTGGTTTGCAGCGGAAGAAAGTGCAAAGTAGAGACAGAAAATAATGGGGTGCAAAGGAGCAAAATAAATTAATAAAATAAATACAGTAGGTAAAGAGGTAGTTGTTTGGGCTAAATTGTAGATGGGTTATGTACAGGTGCAGTAATCTATGAGCTGCTCTGACAGCTGGTGCTTAAAGCTAGTGAGGGAGATAGGTTTTTCCAATTTCAGAGATTTTTGTAGTTCGTTCCAGTCATTGGCAGCAGAGAACTGGAAGGAGAGGCGTCCAAAGGAAGAATTGGTTTTGGGGGTGACTAGAGAGATATACCTGCTGGAGCGCGTGCTACAGATAGGTGCTGCTATGGTGACCAGCGAGCAGAGATAAGGGGGGACTTTACCTAGCAGGGTCTTGTAGATGACCTGGAACCAGTGGGTTTGGCGACGAGTATGAAGCGAGGGCCAGCCAACGAGAGTGTACAGGTCGCAGTGGTGGGTAGTATATGGGGCTTTGGTGACAAAACGGATGGCACTGTGATAGACTGCATCCAATTTATTGAGTAGGGTTTTGGAGGCTATTTTGTAAATGACATCACCGAAGTCGAGGATTGGTAGGATGGTCAGTTTTACAAGGGTATGTTTGGCAGCATGAGTAAAGGATGCTTTGTTGCGGAATAGGAAGCCAATTCTAGATTTGACTTTGGATTGGAGATGTTTGATGTGAGTCTGGAAGGAGAGTTTACAGTCTAACCAGACACCTAGGTATTTGTAGTTGTCCACATATTCTAAGTCAGAACCGTCCAAAGTAGTGATGTTGGACAGGCGGGCAGGGGCAGGCAGCGATCGGTTGAAGAGCATGCATTTGGTTTTACTTGTATTTAAGAGCAGTTGGAGGCCACGGAAGGAGAGTTGTATGGCATTGAAGCTCGCCTGGAGAGTTGTTAACACAGTGTCAAAAGAAGGGCCAGAAGTATACAGAATAGTGTCGTCTGCGTAGAGGTGGATCAGAGAATCACCAGCAGCAAGAGCGACATCATTGATGTATACAGAGAAGAGAGTCGGTCCAAGAATTGAACCCTGTGGCACCCCCATAGAGACTGCCAGAGGCCCGGACAACAGACCCTCCGATTTGACACACTGAACTCGATCAGAGAAGTAGTTGGTGAACCAGGCGAGGCAATCATTAGAGAAACCAAGGCTGTCGAGTCTGCCAATGAGGATGTGGTGATTGACAGAGTCAAAAGCCTTGGCCAGGTCAATGAATACGGCTGCACAGTATTGTTTCCTATCGATGGCGGTTACGATGTCGTTTATGACCTTGAGCGTGGCTGAGGTGCACCCATGACCAGCTCTGAAACCAGATTGCAT
Source organism: Salvelinus alpinus (assembly GCF_045679555.1). Taxonomy (NCBI): domain Eukaryota; kingdom Metazoa; phylum Chordata; class Actinopteri; order Salmoniformes; family Salmonidae; genus Salvelinus; species Salvelinus alpinus. The sequence goes on from NC_092104.1 coordinate 34,698,389, forward strand.
AGCGGAGAAGGTGTGGTGGGATTCGAAATGGTCGGTAATCTGTTTGTTGACTTGGCTTTCGAAGACCTTAGAAAGGCAGGGTAGGATAGATATAGGTCTGTAGCAGTTAGGGTCAAGGGTGTCCCCCCCTTTGAAGAGGGGGATAACCGCAGCTGCTTTCCAATCTTTGGGGATCTCGGACGACACGAAAGAGAGGTTGAAGAGGCTAGTAATAGGGGTGGCAACAATTTCAGCAGATAGTTTTAGAAAGAAAGGGTCCAGATTATCTAGCCCGGCTGATTTGTAAGGGTCCAGATTTTGCAGCTCATTTAGGACATCAGCTGACTGTATTTGGGAGAAAGAGAAATGGGGGAAGCTTGGGCGAGTAGCAGAGGGGAGGGCAGTGCTGTTGTCCGGGGTAGGGGCAGCCAGATGGAAAGCATGGCCAGCCGTGGAAAAATGCTTATTGAAATTCTCAATTATAGTGAATTTGTCGGTGGTGACAGTGTTTCCTATCTTCAGAGCGGTTGGAAGCTGGGAGGAGGTGTTCTTATTCTCCATGGACTTTACGGTGTCCCAGAACTTTTTTGAATTTGTGTTGCAGGAAGCAAATTTCTGCTTGAAAAAGCTAGCCTTGGCTGTTCTAACTGCCTGTGTATATTGGTTTCTGGCTTCCCTGAAAAGTTGCATATCACGGGGGCTGTTCGATGCTAATGCAGAACGCCATAGGATGTTTTTCTGTTGGTTAAGGGCAGTCAGGTCAGGAGAGAACCAAGGGCTATATCTGTTCCTGGTTCTAAATTTCTTGAATGGGGCATGCTTATTCAAGATGGTGAGGAAGGCATTTTTAAAAAATGACCAGGCATCCTCTACTGACGGGATGAGATCGATATCCTTCCAGGATACCCCGGCCAGGTCGATTAGAAAGGCCTGCTCGCTGAAGTGTTTCAGGGAGCGTTTGACAGTGATGAGTGGAGGTCGTTTGACCGCTGACCCATTACGGATACAGGCAATGAGGCAGTGATCGCTGAGATCTTGGTTGAAAACAGCAGAGGTGTATTTGGAGGGCAAGTTTGTTAGGATGATATCTATGAGGGTACCCGAGTTTACGGAATTGGGGTGGTACCTGGTAGGTTCATTGATAATTTGTGTGAGATTGAGGGCATCAAGCTTAGATTGTAGGGTGGCTGGGGTTTTGAGCATGTTCAAATTTAGGTCGCCTAGCAGCACGAACTCTGAAGATAGATGGGGGGCAATCAGTTCACATATAGTGTCCAGAGCACAGCTGGGGGCAGAGGGTGGTCTATAGCAGGCGGCAACGGTGAGAGACTTGTTTTTAGAGAGGTGGATTTTTAAAAGTAGAAGTTCAAATTGTTTGGGAACAGACCTGGATAGTAAGACAGAACTCTGCAGGCAGTCTTTGCAGTAGATTGCAACACCGCCCCCTTTGGCCGTTCTATCTTGTCTGAAAATCTTGTAATTGGGGATGAAAATATCTGAGTTTTTGGTGGTCTTTCTAAGCCAGGATTCAGACACGGCTAAAACATCCGGGTTGGCAGAGTGTGCTAAAGCAGTGAACAAAACAAACTTAGGGAGGAGGCTTCTAATGTTAACATGCATGAAGCCAAGGCTATTACGGTTACAGAAGTCATCAAAAGAGAGCGCCTGGGGAATAGGAGTGGAGCCAGGTACTGCAGGGCCTGGATTCACCTCTACATCACCAGAGGAACAGAGGAGGAGTAGGATAAGGGTACGGCTAAAAGCTATGAGAATTGGTCGCCTAGAGCTACTGGAGCAGAGAGTAAGAGGAGGTTTCTGGGGGCGATAAAATAGTTTAAAGGAATAATGTACAGACAAAGGTATGGTAGGATGATGATGGCACGACCTGTGTGTTGTCCTTGTTAATGCAGATAGAGAAGAGCTCCAACTTCTTAATCATAGCCTCAGTTTTGTCCCGCACATTGAATATAGTTGCGGAGAGTCCCTGTAATCCTAGAATCAGATCATTCAGGCGAGAAAAAACATCACCCAGATAGGCCAGTTGTGTGAGAAACTCGTCATCATGCAAGCGGTCAAACAACTGAAAATGATGGTCAGTAAAGAAAACTTTAAGCTCGTCTCACAATTCATAAAAACGTGTCGATACTTTGTCCCTTGATGACCAGCGCACTTCTGTATGTTGTAAAAGCATTACATGGTCGCTTCCCATATCATTGCATGGTGCAGAAAATATACGAGAGTTCAGGGGATTTGCTTTAACAAAGTTAACCATTTTCACTGTAGTGTTTAAAACGTATTTCAAGCTGTCAGGCGTTCCCTTGGCATCAAGAGCCTCTCGGTGGATGCTGCAGTGTACACAAGTGGTGTCGAGAGCAACTGCTTGCACACGTGTTACCACTCCACTGTGTCTCCCACTCATGGCTTTTGCGCCATCAGTACAGATACCAACACATCTTGACCACCAAAGTCCATTTAATGTCACAAATCTGTCCTGTACTTTAAAAATATCCTCTCCTGTTGTCCTGGTTTCCAGTGGTTTGCAGAAGAGGATGTCTTCCTTAATTGACCCCCCCCATAAACGTAATGGACATTGCGTTGCCAAGCCCGCCACGTCTGTTGATCCATCCAGCTGTAAGGCATACAATTCACTGGCTTGTATGCGAAGCAGTAATTGTTTCAAAATATCTCCTGCCATGTCACTGATGCGTCATGAAACAGTGTTGTTTGATGAAGGCATTGTCTGTATAGTTTTTTTGGGCCTTTTCCCCCAGCATTGTCCCAGTCATATCTGCAGCAGCAGGAAGAATCAAGTCCTCCACAATAGTATGGGGCTTGCCTGTCCTAGCTACTCGGTAGCACACCATATAAGATGCTTCTAGCCCCTTCTTATTAATGTTATCTGTTGCTTTTATACATGTCTTACTACTCAAAAGTCATCTTATTTTTCAAATTGGCATTTCTTTCCCTAAATGTCTGCACAAGAGTGAAGGTTTCATCAAGTTGTGAGATGATAGTACTTTTGCACATATAACACATTGTGGCTGAGGAAAGGCACTGCTCCCAATATAAGTGAACCCCAAATCAATGTAGTTCTCATCATATTTGCGCCTTTTCGATGGTCCAACGTCCCTGTCTGTTGTTCGGTGCTTTCCTGGGTAAAGGGGCAGTAGCTCTTCAGCTGCATCAAATCCACAACTGTCAGTGTCATGCTAGCTGGGCTAACAACAAATGTAGAATTACTGATGCTAGCATTGGATGTGCTTGTGGAAGCAGAACAACTTGTGTTGTTGACAGCTGCAGGTGTAGTATGTGTCTCTATGGACACGGGCCTTACTAAATGGACTGTTTGAAAATGTGATGAAATTAAATTTTTAATATTTTATTTATTTGTATTTTTAAATGTGAATCACATTTTTATTTGGCATGACCCCAACAGCATTGCACGTACCCCAGTTTGGGAATACTTGCCCTAGAGCACTGTCCCCCTAAGCCATGCATGCTGGTTGGAATGAACCCCTGTAGCACAGTTGGTTTAGCCAGTTGGCCATGGGGAGGCTTGACTACCAGAATGTACATTATGTATTACGTCTCCCAGAGGGTTGGGTTATTTATAGTAAGCCAGGTTTATTTTGAGACGATGTACAGAGAATGTGTCTCATACTGTTTTCTGCTATCGCTTCTCATCATCTGGAAGAGGTTGAATATCATCACGATCAGCAGATGTGCCTCTGAACATGAAAGAGTTGCCCTCCTCTTAAGATTCAGGATTATACAGTGCCTAAACAAAGTATTCATACCCCTTGACTTATTCCACGTTTTGTTACAGCCTGAATTCAAAATGGAGTAAAAATAATAATAATTCTCACCCTTCTACACACATTACCCCATAATGACAAATGTTTTTAGGAAGTTTAGCAAATGTATTGAAAATGAAATACGGAAATATATAATTTATGTAAGTATTCACAAAGGTGAATTTGCCTCCCAGTGTCTGTTGGAAAGCAGACTGAACCAGGTTTTCCTCTAGGATTTTGCCTGTGCTTGTAGCTGTATTCCATTTCCTTTTATTAAAAAAACTCCCTAGTCCTTGTCGATGACAAGCATACCCATAACATGATGCAGCCACCACCATGCTTGAAAATATGAAGTGTGGTATTCAGTTATGTGTTGTTGGATTTGCCCCAAACACAACGTTTTATATTCAGGACATAAAGTTAATTTCTTTGCCACATGTTTTACTTTAGTGTCTTATTGTAAACAGGATGCATGTTTAGGAATATTTTTTTCTGTACAGGCTTCTTTCTTTTCAATATGTCATTTAGGTTAATATTATGGTAGCTACAATGTTGATCCATCCTCACTTTCCTCCTTTCACAGCGATTAAACTCTGTAACTGTTTTAAAATCACCAAACAGGAAACCACTCACCCAGAGGCGGCGCTCCTAGTGGCCGGAGACTTTAATGCAGGGAAACTTAAATCAGTTCTACCAAATTTCCATCAACATGTTAAATGTGCAACCAGAGGGAAATAAATTCTAGATCACCTGTACTCCACACACAGAGACACGTATAAAGCTCTCCCTCGCCCTCCATTTGGTAAATCCGACCACAACTCTATCCTTCTGATCCCTGCTTACAAGCACAAATTAAAGCAGGAAGCACCAGTGACTCGGTCTATAAAAAAGTGGTCAAATGAAGCAGATGCTAAACTACAGGACTGTTTTGCTATCACACACTGGAACATGTCCCAGGATTCTTCCGATGGCATTGAGGAGTACACCACATCAGTCACTGGCTTTATCAATAAGTGCATCGAGGATGTTGTCCCCACAGTGACTGTACGTACATACCCTTCACCAGAAGCCATGGATTACAGGCAACATTCGCACTGAGCTAAAGGGTAGAGCTGCCTCTTTCAAGGTGCGGGACTCTAACCCGGAAGCTTACAAGAAATCCTGCTATGCCCTGCGACGAACCATCAAACAGGCAAAGCGTCAATACATGTTAAGACTGAATCATACTACACCGGCTCCGACGCTCGTCTTATGTGGCAGGGCTTGCAAACTATTACAGACTACAAAGGGAAGTATAGCCGCGAGCTGCCCAGTGACACGAGCCTACCAGACGAGCTAAATCACTTCTATGCTCGCTTCGAGGCAAGAAACACTGAGGCATGCATGAGAGCATCAGCTGTTCCGGATGACTGTGTGATCACGCTCTCCATAGCCGACGTGAGTAAACAGGTCAACATACACAAGGCTGCGGGACCAGACGGATTACCAGGACGTGTGCTCCGGGCATAATGCTGACCAACTGGCAAGTGTCTTCACTGACATTTTGAACCTGTCCCTGACTGAGTCTGTAATACCAACATGTTTTAAGCAGACCACCATAGTCCCTGTGCCCAAGAACACAAAGGCAACCTGCCTAAATGACTACAGACCCGTAGCACTCACGTCCGTAGCCATGAAGTGCTTTGAAAGTTTGGTAATGGCTCACATCAACACCATTATCCCAGAAACCCGAGACCCACTCTAATTTGCATGCCGCCCAAACAGATCCACAGATGATGCAATCTCTATTGCACTCCACACTGCCATTTCCCACCTGGACAAAAGGAACACTTATGTGAGAATGCTGTTCATTGACTACAGCTCAGCGTTCAACACCATAGTACCCTCAAAGCTCATCACTAAGCTAAGGATCCTGGGACTAAGCACCTCCCCTCTGCAACTGGATCCTGGACTTCCTGATGGGCCGCCCTCAGGTGGTGAGGGTAGGTAGCAACACATCTGCCACGCTGATCCTCAACACTGGAGCTCCCCAGGGGTGCGTGCTCAGTCCCCTCCTGTACTCCCTGTTCACCCACGACTGCATGGCCAGGCACGACTCCAACACCATCATTAAGTTTGCTGACAGTGGTAGGCCTGATCAACGACGAGACAGCCTATAGGGAGGAGATCAGAGACCTGGCCGGGTGGTGCCAGAATAACAACCTATCCCTCAACGTAATCAAGACTAAGGAGATGATTGTGGACTACAGGAAAATGAGGACCGAGCACGCCCCCATTCTCATCAATAGGGCTGTAGTGGAGCAAGTTGAGAGCGTCAAGTTCCTTGGTGTCCACATCCACAACAAACTAGAATGGTCCAAACACACCAAGACAGTTGAGAAGATGGCACGATAAAGCCTATTCCCCCTCAGGAAACTAAAAAGATTTGGCATAGGTCCTGAGATCCTCAAAAGGTTCTACAGCTGCAACATCTAGAGCATCCTGACTGGCTGCATCACTGCCTGGTACAGCAATTGTGCGGCCTCTGACCGCAAGGCACTACAGAGGGTGATGCGTACGGCCCAGTACATCACTGGGGCTAAGCTGCCTGCCATCCAGGACCTCTACACTAGGCAGTGTCAGAGGAAGGCCCTAAAAATAGAAGGAAGACCCCAGCCACCCCAGTCATAGACTGTTCTCTCTACTACCGCATGGCAAGCGATACTGGAGTGCCAAGTCTAGGACATAAAGGCTTCTCAACAGTTTTTACCCCTAAGCCATAAGACTCCTGAACATCTAATCAAATGGCTACCCGGACTATTTGCATTGTGTGCCCCCCAACCCCTCTTTTTACTCTGCTGCTACTCTCTGTTTATCATATATGCATAGTCACTTTAACTATAGATTCATGTACATACTACCTCAATTTGGCTGACCAACCAGTGCTCCCGCACATTGGCTAAGCGGGCTATCTGCATTGTGTCCCACCCGCCAACCCCTCTTTTACGCTACTGCTACTCTCTGTTCATCATATATGCATAGTCACTTTAACCATATCTACATGTACATACTACCTCAATCAGCCTGACTAACCGGTGACTGTATGTAGCCTCACTACTTTCATAGCCTCACTACTTTCATAGCCTCGCTACTGTATATAGCCTGTCTTTTTTACTGTTGTTTTTTTTCTTTACCTACCTATTGTTCACCTAATACCTTTTTTGCACTATTGGTTAGAACCTGTAAGTAAGCATTTCACTGTAAGGTCTACTACACCTGTTGTATTCGGCGCACGTGACAAATAAACTTTGATTTGATTTCACCATTGGCCTCATGGTGAAATCCCTGAGCGGTTTCCTTACTCTCTGGCAATTGAGTTTGGAAGGACGGCTGTATCTTTGTAGTGACTGGTGTGTATTGATACACCATCCAAAGTATAGTTAATAACTTCACCTCGCTCAAAGGGATATTCAATATTTACCCATCTACAAATAAGTGTTCTTCTTTGCGAGGCATTGGAAAACCTCCCTGTTGTTTTTGGTTGAACCTGTGTTTTAAATTCACTGCTCAACTGAGGAACCTTACAATTATCTGTATATCTGAGGTACAGAGATGAGGTAGTCATTAAAAAAGCATGTTAAACACTATAATTGCACACAGGGTGAGTTCATGCAACTTATTATGTGACTTGTTATGCACATTTTTACCCCTGAACTTATTTAAGCTTGCCATAAGAGCAGGGTGGAATACTTATTGAGTCAAGACATTTCAGCTTTTCATTTTTAATTAATTTGTAAACATTTCTAAGAACATAATTCCACTTTGACATTATGTGGTATTGTGTGTATGCCAGTGACACATCTCAATTTAATACATTTAAAATTCAGGCTTTAAAAGTCCAGGGTTGTGAATACTTTCTGAAGGCACTTTAATTGTTGCATCAAGCTGCTGTCTTCTGGGATATCCCTTCAGTGGGACTTGGCTACTTCATTGCTGTTTCTCTATGCTACTGCTGGAGTCCATATGTCTTAGCTCATATCAGTACAGAAACGAATTGCTATGTCCTCCACTGGTTGACATGGTCCTCATGTTAATGTCTGTATCTCGCGCGCACTATCTCTTTCTCTCTCTCTCGCACACTCTCTTTCTCTCTGTCTCTCTCTGTCCGTCTGTCTCTCTCTGTCTCTCTCTCTCTCTGTCCGTCTGTCTCTCTCTGTCCGTCTGTCTGTGTGGATAGGATGTGGAGACAGTCTGCAGGAAAGCAGTGGGAACTTCTCTTCTCCTGGCTTCCCCAACGGATACTCAGCCTACATGCACTGCATCTGGAGAATATCGGTCACGCCAGGGGAAAAGGTGGGAGGCATGATGAGGCCTTGGAAAACTGACTGACATAGAAACTTGGATCAGTCTTAGAAGTGCTTTGTTTATCATGGTTTAGTAGTGATACCTCTGTTTTCCTTAGGATAATGTAATCTTAGATGATGATCTATATGATCCCTTTGAGTCAGAACTGGAGTTTTGTTCTTCTCATGTTGAAAAAAAATTATATATATATATATATATATAAATGCTGATGCCCCAGATACTCAACTAGTCTAAAGGCCAGTTTTATTGCTTCTGTAATCAGAACAACAGCTTTCAGCTGTGCTAACATAATTGCAAAAGGGTTTTCTAATGATCAATTAGCCTTTTAAAATGATAAACTTGGATTAGCTAACACAACATGCCATTGGAACACAGGAGTGATGGTTGCTGATAATGGGCCTCTGTACGCCTATGTAGACGTTCCATTAGAAATCAGCCGTATCCAGCTACAATAGTCATTTTCAACATTAACAATGTCTAGACTGTATTTCTGATCAATTTGATGTTATTTTAATGGACAAAAAAGTTGCTTTTCTTTCAAAAATAAGGACATAAGTGACCCCAAACTTGTTAACGGTAGTGTGTGTATATGTATGTGTATGATATATATATATATATATATATCACCCGACCTCAACCCAATTGAGATGGTTTGGGATGAGTTGGACCGCAGTGTGAAGGAAAAGCAGCCAACAAGTGCTCAGCATATGTGGGAACTCCTTCAAGACTGTTGGAAAAGCATTCCAGGTGATGCTAGTTGAGAGAATGCCAAGAGTGTTCAAAGCTGTCTTCAAGGCAAAGTGTGGCTGCTTTGAAGAATCTAAAATCTAAAATATACTTTGATTTGTTTTTAACACTTTTTTGGTCACTACATTATTCCATATGTGTTATTTCATAGTTTTGATGTCTTCACTATTATTCTACAATGTAGAAAATAGTAAAATAAAGGCAAACCCTTGAATGAGTAGGTGTTCTAAAACTTTTGAATGGTACTGTATATATGTTTTATTGTCACATATGCTGGATATATGCAGGAAAATGTGTTGTTTTACAGGTTCAGCCATAGTAGTACCACGCCCCTAGAGCAAATTAGGGTTAAGTGTCTTGCTCAAGGGCACGTAGGAAGATTATTTTCACCTTGTCGGCTCAGGTATTCGAACCAGTAACCTTTCGGTTACAGGCCTAACACTAACTGCTAGGCTACCTGCCGCACTGTACCAGGTCTGTAACCTTGCTCTCTTGGTTTTTAAGATCATTCTGAACTTCACCTCCATGGATCTGTACAGGAGTCACCTGTGCTGGTACGACCATGTCGAGATCAGAGATGGATACTCCAGGAAAGCCCCTCTGAAAGGTCAGGATTTATTAGAAGAAAGATATAGTTCCATACATGCACTTCACTACGGTACAGTGATGCTGAAAATAAACTTAATATAATAAGTTTGTCTGGACAAAAAAGTAGTTCTGGAGTCTGATAAGGTGGTCTGGTGTGTGTGTTCCAGGTCGTTTCTGTGGGGATAAGCTGCCTGAACCAATCATCTCCACTGACAGCCGGTTGTGGATTGAGTTCCGCAGCAGCAGTAACTGGGTGGGGAAGGGCTTCTCCGCTGTGTATGAAGGTAAGGCCAGAGCCGGAGCCCAATCCCCAGCAGCCCCATAACAACACAGCTCAGCTGACTGACTGGGCACCTGGGTCACAGACTGAACAACGTGCCTGAAAACAGCTCAGTGATTCTGTCAAATCCCCACATCTGGCTGCCTCCATGCTAATGGGTAGAGCACGTTATTCTGCATTAATCAGATTTTGGTCCGAGGTGATTTTCAGCTCAACATTATATCCAGACTGTAGAGCATGATGTTTTTAATATAGGAATCATTTTTAATAATCAACATTATGAAATACATGAAACAAAACACAATACCCTTGAGAGAAATGTGGTAATGATGATGATGATGATAGATAACGATGACATCACTGCATGTTCTCTGACATTCAGCCATCTGTGGAGGGGAGGTGAAGAAGGATAACGGACAGATCCAGTCTCCTAACTACCCAGACGACTATCGGCCCAACAAGGTGTGCATATGGAAGATCAGTGTGTCTCAGGGCTACCACGTCGGCCTGACCTTCCAGTCCTTTGAGGTAAGAGATACGAGCCGCTTTGTTATTTTCATACCCTCCACATCCAGTAGCACATTTTTACACAGTGCTACACAGACTGCGAATCCTACCAGGTTTCCATTTTTTTCATGGGACTGATTGTTAAAATTGTATTTATGTGGCATGATGTTATTTTCATCTGATCGTCAAACAAATCACTTCAAAAAGTAGGCCACCTACACACTTTCGTCCACTGCAAAATAATTACAGCACTGTGCACCCGCGATTGATGAAGGGAAAGAGATTTGTTGCAAAATACCCCAATTGTCATTAGGCCCACTCTTGTAGCCTGAATTAATTTATGCGTCTTGCTGACAAATTGACATTTTTTGTAAAAAGAAAAGTCGGTACACCTGAAAAGGGGCTGAACTACGGATGTGTCTGTCCCAAGCTCATCGGCAAGGTAAACTTTTGAGGGCCCAGTTAAAACAATGTTGCAAGTTTGCTAGCGATAGCTCAAGACAGAGGCAGAGTGAAGAGATGAATGTGATTGAAAGAACTTGAACCAACTGAAACCAGTTTAAACCATGACAGAGAGATGGGGTTGTTCGTTTAATTTGGAATAAGCTTTTATTTGTATATTTACCACTGTAGCAGTACACAATTGCGTTGTAAACAAATAGGAGATTGGTTAAATTAGCCCCCTCAAAGTTAGACTTTTGTTACATTTAGCGGCACTCATGTCTCATTCAGGGGGGCCCCCTAACTCCCCCACCCGCTTTCTAATTTACATACTGCCGCTACATCCATATCCTCTGCAACCTTTGATTATGAAAACTTTTCCTTAGATTGAGAGGCATGACAGCTGTGCCTATGACTACCTGGAGGTGAGGGATGGGAACTCAGACAACAGCCCACTGCTGGGACGCTTCTGTGGCTACGACAAGCCAGATGACATCAAGACCAGTTCCAACCAGCTGTGGATGAAGTTTGTGTCTGATGGCTCTGTCAACAAGGCTGGTTTCGCAGCCAACTTTTTCAAAGGTCAGATCTCAAGGGTTTGGACTATAGAAAAGAACACCTAAAAAGTCATTGCTGATGGCATATACCCTCGTTGTAGAAATTACCAGTGTGATTTCCGTAGTAATAAATCTCTCAGCAGCATGTCAAATTGAGTAATTTGAGAGTAATTCCGTCATGATTGATTTAGTTAAATTATGTTTATTTCAGGATAGTTAAATTGCAGCATTCATCATTTGTGACTTATAGGCTGTTGAGTTGCGAGGCCGTGTAAAGGTAACATGTTGTTGTTGTGGTTGTAGAGATGGACGAGTGCTCCAAGCCCGACAATGGTCGCTGTGAGCAACGCTGTGTCAACACACTGGGCAGCTACAAGTGTGCCTGTGACCCGGGCTACGAGCTGGCTGCCGACAAGCGCAGCTGTGAGGGTGAGTATAGTAGAATGCTGCCCAGAGCCTGCTCAATAATGTCTCCTCTACTGCAGGTCACATAGTAATGCAGTTCACTGCTGTTATTTAATCACTACCACCCAAATACACCAAGTCCAGTTGCCCCACATACAGTAGCTAGAAAAAATACCTCCAGAGATTTGTCATTGGATTGTCATTTGGATTTCTGCCACCAAATGGGGTTGTAATTTGATGCACTCACCCAACCAAAATTCAATCCAACATCACAGGTAATCAGAGCCCAACGCAAGTGTTAAAAACATCCTAATTAGATGATCACCTGTAAATTAGAACCAGACAGAAGTGCTGATGCAGTGGTTTATAGCTTCACCTTTTCGTTGCTCTTTTTTTTTAACCAAACCTGACCACTGTCTGCCTCTAGAGGAGGAGGCCTGCTATTACATGTTCCTTAAACATTGAATAATTATTGAGCTTAACCCTTTTGGATTACATACATTGCTGCATGTTTAAGGTTTTGGTGAAAATAAAGTAGGGTGTCTGTTATAACATTATCCTCAATGGTTTATTAATACCCAGCTTAACCTTTTTGGATGACACGCATTGTGTTTTTAAGCTTTTTGGGGATAATACCCTACCACACTTTGCATTAATACGACAGAACATGATATTGCGTAACTGTCAAGTCTGTCTGAGACCATCAGCGGTAGGCTGCTGTGAAAACAGCAGGTCAGCCAATTGTGTTGACCTTTATTGACCGATATGTGTAATGAAAATGATTCTGCTACTACAGATAGATGTTTTGCACAAATTGTCAGTGATACACATTTTTATATACACCATTTTATCATTATAACCATATGAAGTTTAAGCACATCTTAACCATTGTCCTGGTCTTCTCTCCTCTCCTTTGTCTGTCTGCCTGTCTGTCTGTGTAGCTGCCTGTGGAGGTTTCATCACCAAGCTGAACGGCTCCATCACCAGTCCAGGCTGGCCCAGAGAGTACCCCCCCAATAAGAACTGTATCTGGCAGCTGGTGGCACCCACACAGTACCGAATCACTCTGCTTTTTGACGTCTTTGAGACTGAGGGCAATGACGTGAGCACCGGGGTTGTTATGACTGAGCACGGGTTGGGTTTGTTCTATCCCCATGGGCCTTAGTGGTGTCATCATGAAGCTGTCCTCCTGTTTGTCATAGAGTACAGACTGTTTGTAATATATTCCTGTGCATCGTATTTGTACAAGTTGTAATTACATTCCCTTAATGTTTCATGCTGTAATGGCCTGCTGTTTCTCTGTCCAGGTGTGTAAATATGACTATGTGGAGGTGCGCAGTGGGCTTTCAGCAGACTCAAGGCTACATGGGAAGTTCTGTGGAGCAGAGAAACCCGAGGTCATCACCTCTCAGTACAACAACATGCGCATTGAATTTAAGTCAGACAACACCGTCTCAAAGAAGGGATTCAAAGCTCAGTTCTTCTCAGGTGAGCCTTTGACACTGTGTGTGTGTGTCTTTCCCTCCAAGAGTCTGTTTCTGTGTGTACAGTGGCTTGCGAAAGTATTCACCCCCCTTGGCATTTTTCTATTTTGTTGCCTTACAACCTGGAAATAAAATTTATTTTTGGGGGGTTTGTATCATTTGATTTACACAACATGCCTACCACTTTGAAGATGCAAAATATGTTTTATTGTGAAACAAATAAGAAATAACACAGAATAACAGAACTTGAGCGTGCATAACTATTCACCCCCACCAAAGTCAATACTTTGTAGAGACACCTTTTGCAGCAATTACAGCTGCAAGTCTCTTGGGGTATGTCTCTATAAGCTTGGCACATCTAGCCACTGGATTTTTTTGCCCATTCTTCAAGGCAAAACTGCTCCAGCTCCTTCAAGTTGGATGGGTTCTGCTGGTGTACAGCAATCTTTAAGTCATACCACATATTCTCAATTGGATTGAGGTCTGGGCTTTGACTTGGCCATTCCAAGACATTTAAATGTTTCCCCTTAAATCACTCAAGTGTTGCTTTAGCAGTATGCTTAGGGTCATTGTTCTGCTGAAGGGTGAACCTCCATCCCAGTCTCAAATCTCTGGAAGACTGACACAGGTTTCCCTCAAGAATTTCCCTGTATTTAGCGCCATCCATCATTCCTTCAATTCCAACCAGTTTCCCAGTCCCTGCCGATGAAAAACATCCCCACAGCATGATGCTGCCACCACCATGCTTCACTGTGGGGATGGTGTTCTCTGGGTGATGAGAGGTGTTGTGTTTGCACCATACATAGCGTTTTTCTTGATGGCCAAAAAGTTCAATTTTAGTCTCATCTGACCAGAGTACCTTCTTCCATATGTTTGGGGAGTCTCCCACATGCCTTTTGGCGAACACCAAACTTGTTTTTCTTATTTTTTTCTTTAAGCAATGGCTTTTTTTGGCCACTCCTCTGTAAAGCCCAGCTCTGTGGATTGTACGGCTTAAAGTGGTCCTATGGACAGACACTCCAATCTCCGCTGTGGAGCGTTGCAGCTCCTTCAGGGTTATCTTTGGTCTCTTTGTTGCCTCTCTGATTAATTTTCTCCTTGCCTGGTGTGGGAATTTTGGTGGGCGGCCCTATCTGTTTTTGTTGTGGTGCCATATTCTTTAAAAAATGTAATAATGGATTTAATGGTGCTCTGTGGGATGTTCAAAGTTTCTGATATTTTTTTATAACCCAACCCTGATCTGTACTTCTCCACAACTTTGTCCCAGACCTGTTTGGAGAGCTCCTTGGTCTTCAAGGTGCCGCTTGATTGGTGGTGCCCCTTGCTTTGTGGTGTTGCAGACTCTGGGGCCTTTCAGAACAGTTGTGTATATATACTGATATTATGTGACACTTAGATTGCACACAGGTGGACTTTATTTAACTAATGTGACTTTGTGACTTCTGAAGGTAATTGGTTGCACCAGATCTTATTTAGGGGCTTCATAGCAAAAGGGGGTGAATACATATGCACGTACCCCTTTTCAGTTTTCTTTATTTTTTCGAATTTTTTGAAACAAGTAATTTTTTTCATTTCACTTCACCAATTTGGACTATTTTGTGTATGTCCATTACATGAAATCCAAATAAAAATCAATTTAAATTACAAGTTGTAATGCACCAAATAGGAAAAATGGGATGAATACTTTTGCAAGGCACTGTATGAGTGACGGTTCATCAATTTGACACCACAATGTGCTGATGGCAGTGCGGTAGTGTGGGAGAAACGTTCATCAGGGTAGTGTCCCTTTATGTCCCCAGACAAAGACGAGTGCTCAAAGGAGAATGGAGGCTGCCAGCATGAGTGTGTCAACACCTTCGGGAGCTACAGCTGTCAGTGCCGCAGTGGCTTTGTGCTGCACGAGAACAAACACGACTGCAAAGAAGGTACCAATTGGCCACCTGCGCACTGAAACTGAGACCCACTGGCACATTGATTCTGGGTTTATTTATTTTATGCGGGTTGGAGCTCTAGAGGTTATTTTTAGGGGGATGACTTCCTATTGCAATGAGTGGGGGTGAGCGAGGAAACACTACCATGTGCCAAGAACAACAGCCCCTGAGTGGGGTTTGGACATTATCTTGTGTGGAGCAGTGATGATACAGGAGAGGGATGCTAACTTTGTGGATGTGTTTTTGCAGCCGGCTGTGATCACGTTGTGAACAGTGTGACTGGCACCATCACAAGCCCCAATTGGCCAGATAAATACCCCAGCAAGAAGGCATGCACTTGGGCGCTCTCCACCACTGCAGGCCATCGCATCAAAATCGTATGTGTCCGTCCCCCTCCAACTCTCTAACAAACAGATTGCATGTGTGTGGCTCTTGGTATGCTTGTGTTTGCAGGAAGGGGGGTTTGAATGAACTGTGGAAATCATTGAGGACTTTATTCTGTACTGTACTGAGCACCACAGCCTGTGTTAGCAGTGTGATTGAAACAATCCTCTAAGCATGAATGGCTCCCCCTTCTGTAACATTCATACCATTTGTCTTCATCCATGGCATGCTGTACATATCTCAGCTTTTTGAATATAGTTAACTGGGCTTAGCCAATGAAAAGTGATTGCATGTGTCTTCGTTCCAATGGGTTTCTAAAGGTTATTCCGCTAATAGGGAACCATTGTATTTCATACTCTATCTCTCGTAAAACAGGCTGTATACCTGCAATCCTCTTTCCCTATTTGATCTCCTTCTCTCCCCTCATGCTTTGTCTCAGGCCTTCAATGAGATTGACATGGAGGCCCATCTGGAGTGCGCCTACGACCACATCGAGATCTACGATGGGCGCGACGGCAAAGCCCCCAGTCTGGGTCGCTTCTGTGGCACTAAGAAGCCTCCTCCCATCATGTCCAGCGCCAACAAGATGTTCATCCGCTTCTTCTCTGATAACTCTGTCCAGAAGAAGGGCTTCGAGGCCTCCCACACAGCAGGTATATTACTGCCAACACAACTTAGACTCACAACTTAGAGCCCACTGTATGGCTAGATGTATTGCACTGGCTTCTCCTCAAAGGTTATTGGTTAGTTCCTTCTGAGTGATATCTATGGATGCTTTTTTGTTATTATCTCCAGAGTGTGGAGGTCGTCATAAGGCTGAGGTCAAGACCAAAGACCTGTACTCCCATGCTCAGTTTGGGGACAATAACTACCCCGGTGCGTCTGACTGCCAGTGGGTGATCGCTGCTGAGAAAGGCTACGGAGTGGAGCTCATCTTCCAGACCTTTGAGATTGAGGAGGAGGCTGACTGTGGCTACGACTACATGGAGCTCTTTGATGGTGTCGATACCAAGTCCCCAAGGCTGGGACGCTACTGTGGCTCTGGGGTAAACTCACTGATAATCTCATCTATTGAAGGACCAGCGATGTACTGTCATAATATCGGTATTCTTTCTTTCAGGTCTAGCTTTGTTGAACCAGCTGTGTTAAAACAACACTTTCAGAGATTGTGTAAAATTAGCTCTGCAGTTGAAAAATAACCTTTCACACTGTGTTTGAGTGTTAAAGTTTTGAAGATTTCTACTCCGCTCTCCGGCTTTAATCACTTTGTTAAAGTTGATGTGTTCCACCGGGTTGGAGTATATTGCTTCAGTAGCAGCTGAGCTTGATAAAAGCGGACCCTGGCTGGCTTGTGAAAGGCTATCATGGTCTCCAGCATTGAGCTGTAACTGAGAACTAATCAGCTGACGCTGAGGCTACAGTAGGTGGGGGGGAGCTGAAACAATGAGGCCACTGGGGAGTTGAAGCATTAAATCCGTAGGTCAAGGAACAGCTTGATTTAATTTAACACACATCAGTAATAAGCCTGTGTCTCTAGTCTACTGATGCCTGGTCCTGTAAATCAGTGCTAGCAGGAGCTGGAGGACACATAATGCTCACAGTACCAAGTGGGCCACTTCCTCCATCAAGCCCTTTTTAGACATATTGGACTAAACTGGAAACAGACTGTAAAGTAAAGTGGAAAGCTCATTATATGATTTTTATTGGAGAATAAGTGGCAGTTGTTCACTCCAACAGCCCTCCCCTCCCTTACCCTACAGCCCCCTCAGTCTGGATCTATGAGATATCATTTGGTTTTAATTGAAGTGCAGTCAGAGTGCCAGAAGGCGACAGCGGTTAACTCCATCTGTGTTTTCTCCTCTGTTCCCCCAGCCTCCTGAGGAGATCTACTCTGCCGGCGACTCCATTGTAATCAAGTTCCGCTCTGATGACACCATCAACAAGAAGGGTTTCCACGTGCGCTACACCAGCACCAAGTTTCAGGACACACTGCACTCGCGCAAGTGACCAGCGGGGGCCGGAAAGGGCCGGGTTGGGCAGAGGGGCAAGTGGAGGGGCCCCCAGGGGAGGCGACAGCCTGACACTCGGAAACCTTCGGCCACCAAGATCATTCAGAAACGACAGAACAGCCGCAAGACCACCAACCGCACCTCAGCTCCAAGGGGCTCCAGCTCCCTACAGACTGTGAGGAGTAAAGCCATTCTACAGTAGACCTTGTTTTTACCTTTTTTTTATGGTTATGATTGGGGCGGGTGGGTGGGTGGATATCCGGTTAGGTGGATTCAGGGGGAGATTTTTCTACCCCCAGGTTTTTTTTGGTTCTTTTTTTATTTTCTATGCCTCCTAATGAGAGCGAAATGAACAACAGTGGATTCTCAGGACCTGTAGGAAGGCAGGCATCAGCCAGACAGATCCCTGCTTTTGTCAGGCCAGCCCCCCCACGCCAGGGGGGAAGGAGGCGAGGAGAGAAAAGGATGGGGAAGAGACCGGAGGAAGTTCCAGAGGGATTCACCAACCTCAATCTTCCAGCCAAACTCCTCCAGAATACTAGAGCTCCTCTCCTCTCCTCCTCACATTCCCACCCATATTGTTCAAGGATTCCAGTCAATAAGAGGATTAGAGGGATGCCCTTGACTTGAGGTTTTGATACTGTATGTCTGAGAATTGCATGTAATTACAAGAAGAGAGAAGGAAACTGTACAGTGACAACACCAGCATTTGTAATTGGCATTGTCCTGGCAACCAGTGCAAGATTCTCGCTATTACCATTAACAAGGAAATTAAGGAAGCAGTTATCTTATTAAAGGACTAATACATGAAATGTGGCCTATGTCTTCTGGTTGGTAATTGCTTGCCCATTGAGGGGCTATTGCTGTATCTCTCTGTGTAATTGTAATGTGTATGATTATTCAAAGGGACATGACATGCTTTCCTCAACTCAAATCATCAGTAAGCACTTTACAGTGAATTGTTCAAAAATCATGAACTAACGATTTTTTGTAAAATGCAATGCAAGTTCACTTATTTTTTATGCATTTTATCACTTTTATTCCCTGATTTTATTTTCATTGCACCATTTGGTTGCTCAGGTGTGCTTGAGAGCTGTTTGTACCCTGTAACATGGGGTAATAAAGATATGGGTTCTGTTTCAGTGTTCACGTACAGTTTTAATGTGCAGCATTTTCTCTCCCTAGACTAAAACTCTCCATAAATAGTGCAATCTCCAGGGGCAGGCCAGAGCCCTTTATTGTGACAGAAGGGTCTGGTGCAGGCGAGTCTGAGTAGGCATTGTCATAGCAACACCTTCACAATATATTCATCTGTTTATGGTGGGGCTCTGCTGAATTCCATGTATTATGATGTGTTGGTATTGTGCAGCGAGTATGATGTTGAATACATGTCAATTACTGTTATCCCACTCTCTTTTCGGGTTCTTTTTAATTTGACTGAAAATGCCAGCTGTCACTTAATGTCTTTGCCTCTATAATCAATCAATGCAGATGTTCAGCATGGTTGGTTTTGTAAGAACCAATGGATGTGCTTGTGCTAACAAAGTAAGTGCTCTGTGTGTGTGTGTGTGTGTGTGTGTTCCTGTGTCGTTTCAGCTGTGTTTTTACCCTATGCTGTTTAGGTGAGAGCCCTGGGCACTGTAGAGGCAGAGAATGCTTCCACAGGACTGATTATTTTCTAATAGCCTGAAGCACATAGGTCTGAGACTGCCAAGCTCCAAAAACCAATGAAGGCCAAGAATGTTCAGGTATTCAATCACACAACACCAGCCCCCCACAAAAAAGCAAAAACATTTAATCTTCCTAAATGATTTCCTATGTTTAGTTTGAGTTTGATTCATGTTGACCTGTGAACATATCCAGTAACCTCTGACAATGGTTCAGCCACCGTTTTGCTCTGTACAATACTGCCTTATTATTCATGTCGCATGAGTGAAGATGGTATCAAGCAATCATCCTCGGGGTGGCACCAAACAATGAATTCACACCAGCTGTGCTCACTGGAAACCAAATCTGTACATCTAAGAGCAGAAAATAGCATAGCTGGTCTTTGTGCATTTTAAAATGTGATCATTTGAATAGTATTTCTTTATTCGTTTGTTCTTGCTTAGCAGGAAGAACATGGTTTTGTACAGTAATTAAAAAATGAAATATTCTGTAGCTAAACTGCAAATTGATTTGTAATAATTTATTTAACTAGATATTATATGCTCTGCCATGGTTGATGCGCAGTAATTGCAAATTATGAAATCCCAATAGTGTTGTCTCTGTATACAGTGTTGGCAGAATCTCCAAGCACAGACATCCAATATATACTAATTCCATATTTGAACATAAGCTGGCAGACTGCTGCTGTGTGATTTAGTCATCAGACAATAAGGCTTGTGGCAATAAGGCTTGTGGATATCTATGTCAATAACAGTTCTGTGTTCACCTAATGGCTGACATGAAAAATTCATTACACTCATTGCAATTCATTATTAATCCTGAGATATTTGTCATGAATTATTAACTGTCACTAGAGGAGACATGTCAAGCTCTCCTCCTAGCTCTCATATTGGCTGAGTGTCACACTAAGCTGATTATGACATCTCTCTTAGTATCCCTGCTCTCCTGAAACATTATTACCAAGCAAAATCAGAGGCAAGGGGGGGGGGAAACCAAGGACACACACCACTAAACCCACTCGATTGTTCAGCTGTAGAGAGAAGAACTTGCAATCAAAGACTACCAAAATAACATCTCTGTTGGATGTTTGCCCTTCAAGAACATCTATAAATGCTTAGAGTTAGTGGGCAGTGCTGTTGAAATGTGTGCTTTAAGACCGATGGCTCATACAAAGGTTATATGCAAACATTAGCCTATGTAATTTCAATTATCAGTCTTTTAAAATCAACTTTGAAATGCAGTGAAAGAAAATGACCACTTTCAAGAACATTCTTCTAAAGATATCTGTTTTATTTAATATTAACAGCAATACACACATATAACAAGACTAGTTACAGTTACATCAAGTAACTCCCTTTAAAAGCATTATTGTGTCACATAAATTAACCAATGTGTTTGACCTTGTCGGCAGGGCAGGAGAGAGCCTTTGTGTTGGTGTATAAAATGGTGCACTCTACTAGCCTGAAAGCAGTGGAGGGAGCCGAGTGAGTTATAGTAAGTATCATCAAGTGCTTTGCAAAGAGCATTGAGTGCCTTCACCTGAGAGGCTCACAAGTGATCATATTATTATTATCTCAGGGTTGGGTCATGGTTGAGTCATTCAAACAGCCAATGTGTGAGCAGTTGGTAGAGGTTTGTGTATTGTAGGTAGGCGGACAAGAAAAGGGTAAAGGGAAGCATACAAGCTTACTATTGATATAAAAACACATGGAAAAATACATTTTTTACACCCATCAGAGAAAGAACATGTTTTAAGATGTACTGTGCCATAGAAGAGAGAAACCTTCACCACAGAACATAACTCACATTTTTCTATGTTTACAATTTTCCCATTTACAATCTGCAGTGCAGGAAGATGGGGTACCACATACCTCAGAGAGAAATGTACAGTACATTTGAACCATAATGACAGGTTAACATTTCTTGTTGTTGCATTTTGTTCAGGTAGGTGTGGCTTCTCCTTAATGTCCTTGTCCAGCTGTTGAAGTTGAATTACTCCTGGCTGTGGCATTGTTCGTGGAATTGCAATTTCCTTTCCTCCAAGGTGCTCCTCAAATCACTGCTCTATTTGCACAGTATGTTGCAGCACTTAAAGAGTGTGTTAGTAGTCTCAAGATACAAGGAATCACTTTCCAAATGTGTGTTAGCAGCATAGATACTTACACATTAAGCTACATCTCACACTACATCTAAGATGCACATATATAAAACGGACAAGAGTCAGAGCACAGTAGGGATTCATATTTTCCCGGAAATCTACCAAGTTTAAATACCGGGAATAATTCATATTTATCCCGATAGTCCCGGGAAATACAGCAAAAATCGGAAGTGCGTTTAAAACCAAGATATGGTCACTATTCCAGGGTTCTCCACAAATAAGAAGGTCGCTGTGCAACCTCATCACTTGGCTGCATGCACCAATATGTACAGATTTCAGAGAAAATTAAACATATATTCAGTAATGATATGATCTTTGATCTCCAGCGCATTTCAGCAGTAGGATATCTCGACACAGAGCGCACTCCGAGTACAGCGTTGTCGATTCTAACTTTGTAATGGCAGTCAAAAGCTAAAATGCTAGATAACCTCTAACGAATGACAGATCAACTAGATTTTTCCAAATATAGGAGATGATTATGGGATACAGATAGCAGATCAGCTCACAAATAATGGGGAGATGAAGAGTGGAAATAGTTTAAATATCAAGGTAGGCGATCTTAACGGGGACCAACTCTTTAAAAAACATGAATATCTACTGCATACCGTTTGTTGATCACACAATCTCTACCAAAGCTCTCATGGGCAAGTACCAGACTGCGCAGAGAAGCTGGGGAAATGTTATAGCGGTATTTTGCCATGCATAGGTGAGACGTGCCTTGATTATTATTTGATTTTCTATTTAACTAGGCAAGTCAGTTAAGAACAAATTCTTATTTACAATAACGGCCAAACCCAGACGACGCGGGGTCAATTGTACGCCGCCCAATGGGACTACCAATCATGGCTGGTTGTGATACAGCCTGGATTCGAATCAAGGACTGTAGTGACGCATCGGGCACGGCGATGCAGTGCCTTAGACAGCTGCGCCATTCGGGAGCCCAAATAATGCAACCTATGGATTACAGAATAAAGTTAGGAATTTCATGCGATACAGGAGTCAGGATTTTCAGTGGTATTGGGACTGGATAGGAAAATAGCCAAGGCTCTAGAATAGCCTCTGAATTGTGACTGTGACAGAGATGCCTAGTGAATTGTGCATAGGCCTGTCAAATGTGTGCCTGTCTGAAGATTCACAATGACAGGTTAAAGAGCAGCCCAGCGAGGCACATGTTCATGTCTAGGCTATAGCCTACTGTAAGGGTTTCCTGTTGGGGTTATTAACTGCGTTCGGCTCACTTGTGCAGTCCGGCAGTGTTAATTATGCGTGCGCTTTGCATTTATGGCGACTTTGTTTGAAGTAAATATGCTAGGCTAAAAGGCTTCCATGCGACAACCTGTTTGTATTTTGTGGAATTGCATATTGTGCCAACTTTGGGGGAATTTTAAAAATAATTTTCCCATTACCCATGTTAATTCCTAGAGTAGGCCTACAGCTGTAGTACCTTTCATCCATGTTTTTACATCCTTCTAAATGTACATTTATCTGCCTTGTGGTGAATAACCTTATGACTCCTAACATTCTCTTCTGAACAATCATATAAGTGAAGAGAAATTGTATGTCATTTCAACCAAAAAGTCTGTGTTGACATTGAATCAATGTGGATAACTGATTGGATTTGCAAAAAGTCATCAATGTCAGGGAATTTTGTCATTTTTTTCACCCAACATTTAACCTAAATCCAATGACAAAGTGACATTTTTGGTTGATTTCACATTGAATTCCAGCCTGGTCTGATAGACTAGACATAACATAGTAAACTCAAATTAGTATGATACAGTAGTTATTTTTGGGTTCCTATGGTTGCGAATGTCCAGCAACCCAAAGCTTGTGTGTTCGAATTTCATAAAGAACAACTTTAGCATTTTAATTAATTAGCAACTTTGCAACTATTTAGCATGTTACCTAACCTTAACCCTAACCTTAACCTCTAGCCAGCCTAGCTAATTTTAGCCACCTAGCTAACGCCAGCCACAACAAAATTCGTAACATAAACCATACATTAACAAAAATATATACATATTGTACGAATTGCAATTTGTAACATATTGTACGAATTGCAATTCATAATATATCATATTAATTATAATTTGTAACATATCATACAAAATGGATGATGGAGATCCATAAATTAGTACATATCATACGAAACGTAACATATCATACTAATTGCAGTGTCCTGGATTTACGTGTACTATGTGACATCTACCCCTAAGTCCAGGTTGTGAATTCATGTTTGTTGACAATTCAACCAAATGTAAATCCAAACTAGACATTGAACTGAGGTATGTGCCCAGTGGGATGTGATATGAGTGATATCACTGGAATAAGGGAGTGCATGACACATTCTGGCTTGCATTTTTTTATGGTACAATACCTGTCTTTTTGGACCTCAAAGTGTGGTTTCAAACTGCCAGAGATGAGGTCAGTGCTAACAGCAGGTCAGAGAACAGTCAGTGATTTTACTGTCAGGAACAGAATAACGTGGACAATAGAACAATGTGGACTCAACCAATATTTCATTACCATTGTGTCCTCTCCTTTCAGCAGTAGGCTGCATCCACAGAAACCAAAGCATGTCCTGCAGACTACCTATTCTCAACAGACTATGTTCTGTTCTTTTGGAAAAAAATGATTAAACTTTCAATCATCCACACAAAGAAATATCTACTTCCACAAGATGCTTTTACGTACATCTGAAACCTTCCACCTGCATTTATAGAACAATACTACACTGATGTTTAGACTGAGCCTTTTGGTTCTGCTTACAGAGGTGACAGTAGTGGTTGAGTTATGTTTGTGGGGTCACATGGTGACTGCTGTGTGCCAGGTGACTGGTCCTAGTTGCCCTCCTGCCCAGCACAGGGCAGCGCCAAAGGCTGTGGTGCCCAGTACTGCCAGGCTGGCCTTCAGCACAGCACCAGGAGGCCTGTGGAAGTTGGCAGGGCCCATGGTGGCCAACATAGCTGCAGTCACAGTCAGGGTAAACAAGATGGACACTGCTGTGTTAATGGCCACAATCTGGCCAAATTTAGCAAAAGGCACGATGACACAGAAAAAGAGAGGGACTGTGGAGATCACGGTGGTGACAGCACTGGACACAATGGCAACTCCCACGTGGTTTACTGCATCTAGGGACCTTCTTTGCCTTTTAGCTGACAGGCTCTGAGAATGAAAAACAGATTGATATATTGAGTCTTTTCTCTTTATGCATTATTTCCCTCAGGCTTATTTCATTAAATATGATGACTTTTAAAGGCCCTGTGGAGTCAAAAATGTGAATTTTCTGTGTTATATAATTCCAAACTATGAGGTTGGAATAATACTGTGCAAATTATGATAATGCCCCTTTAGTGTAAGAGCAGTTTGAAAACACGGCCTGAAATTTCAGCCTGTTTTGGAGGGATGGAGATTTTTGGTCTGCCTGGTCAGTAAATTAGTCAATAGACCAAGAAGAAACACTTCCAAACCGCTCTGACAATAACAGCACATTTTCAGTTTTCCCCTCCCTAGTCAGACCCCAGACAGTCCTAGCAAAATTCTTGCTTGAGAAATTGCTTTTTGCTTAGAAGCTATTGTTGTTTGTTTTCAATTAAAATTGTAATAAAATAATCACAGTGAGGTACTAAATTGTTATCTAGAAATGATTTGTAATTGAGATAAAAACGGCTGCAGTGAACCTTTAAGTAAACTGAATATTGTCGAGGCAAATCCTTCATTTACATAGTTTTACTCTCTTTCAGTAGAATATATAAAGGAGTGAATTCAATACCTCTATGCCAGTTATAGATGATTATCAGATTATGTGTTGTACGTACCATAGTGTGTCCTGGTGTGGCTGGTATGGTCTCCCCAGCTAGCAGGTAGCCCTCCACCAGGTGCAGGCAGTAGTCCACTGAGGAGCCCACTAGGATGGACAGAGAGATGGCCTCCACGGCCCCCAACTCCCAGCCCAGCCAGTACATGATGGCCACCACCAGACAGATGACCCCTGTATTTGGTCAGGAGATCAATGTTGCACACTGACAGACAGATGACCCCTAACCCTCCCAAGGCTAAAACCACAGAAAATACAGTATGTACAGTACAACAGTTACTGACTTCCTCTTACATTATTCCCAATAACACTTCATATCAATACTGCATCATATCTTATTATTGGAGACTTTTCTATGCAGTCTATGCATAATGGGCCTAGCTGATGACAAAGGTTTGATCAGCAGTGTCTTACCCAGGATGGTGAGCAGTATTGGCAGCAGCAGAAGCGGATGGGCAGTGAAAACAGACACAGCTGCCACACAGATGGCCAGGGACAGGAGCAGACTGCAGAGGGCGCTCTCGACACCTACATATAACCCACAGAGAAGGCAGTCAGTCAGCACAGGAAGGTTACATTCCCAGAAGGACTGAAATAATCTTTTAGATACATAAAAATGTAACATTTATTGATTGTGCCTTAGGCATGGAACAACTGTGTCCTCCGGCCTCTCCACTTGCCTATGATTTCCATAAAGATCTGCTTCCAGTGCTCACAGGTCTGGAAACCTCTCCGTAGAGCAGAGGACTCTGGGAGAGTCGAGAGCTGCTCTTGTAGGAAGGTCTCCCATTGGAGGAAGTCTGAGTGTGTCTGGAAAGAGGATTTCCCCTTGTAGGTGGTCTTGGGAACAGACAGATAAAAAAGACATGGGCTCAGTTTCTGCCACAGATCTGGACTGGGCTACAACATTAACATTACATTAGAGGTGGTAGTATACACCACGGACAACCGTTGTACTCACAGACTCAAAGGCCATGGAGAGCCAGCTTACTCTGCCACCGTGCGTCCCCACGACCCCATGGGACAGCTGGCCTGGCAGCAGGTTGGGCTCAGGGAGGGAGTGGCAGTCTGGGTTGAGTAAGGGCAGGATAGAAGAAAGCTTGTTGCCTAAGGGGGAGAGAGAGAGGGAGTACAAGAGAGAGAATACATGTAACTCATATCAAACATGGTTTATGTGTGCTGTTATATTTGTTAGACTGTGTCTGTGCAGTTGGTACCTGACGGTAGACACTGGGCTCCTCCCGGCTTCACAAGCTGTTTATTAGCACTGATAGCTTTACAGATTTGGCAGAGGTGTCCAATCTCTTGGAAGATATCAAAGTTTGGATCCAATATCACACTGCCCTTTGGAGATCATTTTAGAACAAATCAATACCACTAAAACAGTATTGATTATTGAATTACACCTTATATCGTTATTGTCATGCAGTTGGCCCCTCACCATGTCCCCAATGACGTGGTTGTCTGTGCGTTGGGTGCGGTTGACTCCAAGTATTCCAAAAACCACAAACACCATCGCACCAGTGTCAACCAGAGGACGGACTGCTGGCTTGCCACAGCCACCTCCACTACAGGGGTTAAAACCAGAAGTCTTGGACCTTTTGGTTGAGGTGGAATCTTTGAAATAAGGTACAAAACAGGAAAAAAGTAACTCCCTCACATTCATAGGCAAACATTCATAGTACATGATTTAATTTAAACCAATGCAGAGTAGTTATGCAGTTCCCTGATGTCTTCTGACTCCAGGTGTTCTCCCTCTTACCTGTGGGGAGTGGAGTGTAGAAAGAGCCCTGTGTTGGTCCGTCAGGCCCGGAGCTGATCACACAGCCAGGTGGTTCTGCACACACTCGGCTGGGATGAGGACTCAGCTTGTGCTGGGCAAAGTACAATCTCCTGGGAGGCGCAAGGAGCTCTGTCAACACCTTGCCCACAAAAAGCTTGACTGATTGACCAATTCACTATTCAGCCATCATCTGTCCATCATTCCTCTTACCTGCTGTGCTGCTGCTCAGCCGATGCCACATAGAAGCTGAACTCTGACCTCCAGCCGTGGCGTGGATCACATGACTGGGAAGTGATCATCCAGCGAGGGTGGGGGTGGTACACACGGGACACACACACAGTCATGTGGGTGCTGAAGTTGCTGTGAGGTCCACTGTATGCCTGTTTAGAGAAACCAGAAGTTATACTAAGTATATGATGGAGTTGGTTATCAGTGGTGAGATATTAGATCATAACCCAGAAATAGTGTGTTTATATTTGTGGGTCTCCTAACCTGAAAGGATGGAACTTCTCCATGCCCGGCACTGAGGCTTTTCCAGGGCGATGGCACGCTGCTATTCAGAGAGAAGCGGTACAGAGTGATAGAAGCACCCACATCCAGCTTAGAGACATACACTGTCAGCAGAGGCCCTGCCATGAAAGGATACAGTGAGTGGCAGCAGTAGAGAAATAGAGGCACACATTAAAACATTGCCAGAACATTGCCACGGATATATTCATGTGGATCCTCTTTGGATATATAATACCATTTTATCCAGTACCTGTTGTGATGGAGGATATGCTTGGTGTGATTGGGCTCTGTAGAGTTGAGTTTGAAGGGCTCTGTGTATGTTGCTGAGGGTGAAACCCAGGCATGGAGGGGGTAGTATGGGTAGGGCTGTGCAGAAGATGAGGTTTCTCCATGAACAGACCTGCAGGAAATAGGACACTTCGATTCAACACTTCAAATCAAAGCCAAATGCTTGGCTGACCTTAATATCTTGATACATGCAATGGCCTGGGAGTGTTGTGAATGTGGGCACTGAACTGGAGCATGCAAATATCCGTAGGAAGAAAAATAATGTAATTGAGTCAGCTCTTATCAGGAGTCGACTGTAAATTAATATCCCAGTTTAAAATGAATTGTACCATGTCATATAAAGACATTTACAGCCAGACAGTTGCAGGACCTGGGTTTAAAGTTAATTTGGGTTTAAAGTAGTGGAATCGGTTTACTTTACACCCATCTGGGTTCCATCACACAGATTGATGGCGACGTCTCACCAGAGCACATGTGGCAAGAGATGCCCTGGGCACTGAGGTTGTTCCTCAGTCCCAGTAGAGTCTGGAGGTTGGTGTCTGGGCGAAATAGTAACGGGGCATGAGTAGCCGGCCGCAGGAGGCAGCAGCACCCAGCAGACAGCAGCAGGACCAGGATGTAGATGCCTATGGGCAGCAAGACAAAGACTGGCCTGTGAGAGAGGCAGGTCAGATGGGGTAGATCACTGAGGGGAGAGGCATTAGATTCAATTGCTTTTATGTGAGGAAGAGCAGGGATAGGCAATACAAAACGCTTTAGTTGAAAAAGGCATATGGGCATCATGAGATGTGATTCTCCCAGCCCCTGCAGACAGACAGAGCCCTTACCTAGAATGACTTTGCGTTTCTCCACGGCTGGCTCTGCCACCCAGTGCCTCAGAGCCCACTGAAGGTTAGCGCTGACCACACCTGCATTCCCCCGCCCTGGGGGTGAGAGCGAGGTCTCCACTGACAGGGACAAAATGGCTGCATCTACATCAGTGACACAGGAGCCTAGATGAGACAGGATGAGACAGAGAGGGGGGTGAATAGTGTCAGGACTCTATTACCTTTCATTCTCCTGCCATTCATTCATGCAGCTCTGTCCAGATCAGTATCTCACCTGGCTCCATCTCCACCGACAGGAGGGCCACATCTTCATCCTCATCTGACAAAGGACTGTGACTCACTGACAGTCCTGTAAGAGCTTTCCACCTTTAAGATAAAGTGCATCAGAGAGATGCAGCTTTAGAACCTCACTTTTTTCATAATAGGAAAACAAAATGAAAAGGCAAGCAGCACAACAGTAGGAACTCTGTTCTCTAGCAAAAAAAAGGAGGAAAGATGGAATCACACCATTTGAGACAGGTGTTCTCCTGGGGGTCAACACACTGGGTCCAGATACACAGGGCAGCGGGCATGAGGATGGACACCCAGAGCCAGCAGCAGCTGACGATGAGGGCCATGAACAGGCCAAAGTCATGCACTGCCGGAATCTGTTTGTAAGGGTAAAAGACCTCAATATCGCAATACATTTACATTGTACTTTTCATGTTGATACATACTGTATACAGACAGTTTGACCTCACAGCTATTCATTCCCTTTGGAAGGATTATGCGATATGGACTGACAATATTTCTGAGTACCTGTGAGAAGGTGTTAGCAGCGTAGGCAGCTGCGGTGGTGAAGGAGGTGAGAAAGGTCGCTCGGCCAGCAGTTTTCACCGTGTACATCATCCTCTGCACCGGGTGGACCAAGTGGGAAGCCTGTCTGAATGTACTGATGAACACAAACACATCATCCACACCTGGAGAACAGTAAGAGGGGAAACAGAATAAAGAGTGGCATGTTACCTGTAACAAAGATGTTGTTTCTCAACCAGTTTGACCATGAGAGAAATTCTAGAGTATATTTTAATATTGTCACTAACCAATGCCAATGATCACAAAGGCTGCAACTCCATTGAGGATGCCAAGGTATCTCACCCCAAAGACCACATGGTAGAGGAAGAGAGCCACCTGGCAGCTCAGACCAATGCTAGTGAGCCCAAAGAACGTCAGGAACACTGTAGAGAGACACCAAATAGACTGGGTTGGTGACCTCATGCTGCAAGTCTTGTATGTGGTATCAACATTCTAAGAATAAGACACTTATGCTAGCTTTTATCAGATACTATGTATGACAGCAAATGAAGTATAGGGAATGTTAGAATAACATGCATGTAATATCCAATGCAGGTGAGAGAGTGCATGGGAAATTACCTGAGAAGGAGGTGAGGACATAGACCAGTAGAGTGATGCAGCCCCCACTGATCAGCGCCAGCAACATGTCTCTGTGGAAGGTCTGTCTCACCTCGTTATCAAACAGCTCTGTGCCCCCATACAACACCTTCACCTGGCTGGCATCACACAAACCCAGAGACGTTCGTAGTCAGAAAGAGGGAACGGAAGAATACTGTGTGGGTGTCATGAAAGGAGGAACTCTTTTGATGTGCTTAATTACAATTGGTCTGGAAAGTGGAGACAATATTTACAAAGTCAAGTCTTGGGGGGAAATGAAAAACAACATCAGTTAATCTCAATATCGATGTCTCTTTTGTTTTTTAGAGTTTATAAGCCATAGCCCACCTGGTGGACTGCTGAGCCAGGATGTCAGCGTACTGAACTACAAAGTTCCTGAAGCGCTGCCTCTGCTCCTCAGGCCGGTCTTGGAGGGAGTAGTATGAGGGCAGCGGAGCTCCGAATTGGATCTCACTGCGCAGGAGAGAGGAGGAGAGCCGGTCAGGGGCCAGACTCTCATCCACATACCAGTAGAACTGTGGGTGGGTAATCGCTAGACTCAGAGCACCTGGGAGCAGAAACACAAGTGAAGATCAAAGTGGTAGTCACTGCCAGCTCCCTTTTGATCTTTCAATTGACCTCCCATAATAAAATGAAGGACAAGCTCCCTACTTAATCATGCAGAGCAGTGACTGTACCAGTGGAGGCTCCTCAGAGGAGGAAGGGGAGGACCATCCTCTGTGATAAATCGTAAAACATAAAAAAGTTATAATTTTTAGATAAAACTATACTAAATATAATCACGTCACCAAATAATGTATTAAAACACACTATTTTAAAATGAAGGTCTACAGTAGCCTCAACAGCACTCTCTGGGGTAGCACCATGTTGTAGCTGGAGGACAGCTCGATTCCACCATCCTCTGGGTAGATTGACTTCAATACAAAACCTAGGAGGCTCATGGTTCTCACCCCCTTCAATAGACCTACACAGTAATTATAAAAACTTCGAGAGGACGTCCTCCAACCTATCAGAGCTCTTGCAGCATGGACTGACATGTTGTCCACCCAATCAAAGGATCAGAGAATTAATCTAGTGCTGAAAGCATAAGGTACAGCTAGCTAGCACTGCAGTGGATAAAATCAAATATTTTTTGTTGTTGTCACATGCACCAAATACAACCTTACCGTGAAATGCTTGCGTACAAGCCCTTAACCAACAATGCAGTTCAATAAATGAAGTAAAAAATTAAATTAAAAGTTACACAATAAAATAACAATAACGAGGCTATATAAAGGGGGTACCGGTACCGAGTTAATGTGCATGTAGGTAAAGGTAAAGGGACTATGTATAGCTAATGTGCAGTGAGTAGCAGCGGCGTAAAAAAAAGGAGGGGGGGGTCAATGTAAATAGTCCGGGTGGCCATTTGATTAATTGTTCAGCAGTCTTATGGCTTGGGGGTAGAAGATGTTAAGGAGCCTTTTGGACCTAGACTTGAAGCTTCGGTAGTGCTTGCCGTGCGGTAGCAGAGAGAACAGTCTATGACTTGGATGACTGAAGACTGAATTTTTGTGGTTAGTAGTTGACTCAAAGAGAGAGAAAGACAAATGCTGAACAGTTTTGAACAAATATATTTCTTCCCGAAATGGAGAAGCAAGAGAGAGAAAGAAAGTGCAATTTTTCAATTTCAGTTTCACTTACTTAGCTAGCTAATGCAGCTAACGTTAGTTAGTTTTGCCTACTCGAACACCCTCCTCAGACAGAGGGATGCTATGTTAGCTAGCTGGTTATGACTATCCCAACACAACACTGGAACTCCTCCAAGTCAAGGTAAGCTTTTGGTTTGACTAATTTATTGCCACTGGGGCCTGCCGGTGTAACTGCTTACTGACTGTACACTGTAACGTTACTGCTTGATTGTAGCGGGTTAACTAACATGTTAATTCTATTAGCTATGCTAACTATGATGTTGCTTTATCTAATATGGAGACAACGATTTAGGCTGTGTGTAGCGGTTATGATATGGTTTGGCTTGGAAAGGTGTTTTTGCCTGGTCACATACAGCTTATGTGTTGTGCATTAAAGTCCACAAGCAAAAGGACAAGGTGAGAGGAGGAGAGCGCATAGATGCGTGAAGGAATACAACGTGGCTGCTATGAAAGTGAACTATGTTTACACATGATCAGGGGTGTATTTATTCTGCCGAAAAACGTTTCTTAAATGGAAGCAAACGGAACAAAACGGGGATAACCAGACCTGAATTTGTCCAATAGAAACTATTGTTTGCAACTGTTGGACTAATGATTACACCCTACTGTATATCAGCTCGACCTGTGTGCATCTACGTTGTAAACTTTCATTCATAGGCTAGGTTGTAGCAACCTCATGATGGATATAGGGAAAAGTAGAATATCATGTAGTAGATTAAACCTATTGCTTTTACATTGAACTGGGTGAATGGACTATGAATGACAATATTCCAATATGCTGTAATAGAAATAAGGCCATACTCATGAAGGAAAAAAATGTCTTTGCTGATCTTAAACGGCACTGATCGCCACTGGACTGTACCTACAGTAATGCCAAGTTTAATGAACCTCAGACTCACCATGGATGTCAGCCAGGTCAGGTCCCATGCCATCATAGTAGATCCTGCCTCCCCGTTCACTGGGGAAGAGGTAGGAGAGGAGGGAGCTTGGAGGGGAGCAGTAGGAGGGGCCCAGGGGCAGGTCTCTCAGGACCTCCAGAGGCTTCCAACAGAACTGCTGGAACTGGGGGTGCTGCATGAGCAGGTGCTCTATGTGGTGGATGGTGCGGAGACGCTCTGGGGTGAAGATGTTGTTGTCCCCCCCACCCTGAGCTACAAACACCAGCTCCATCCTCCACAAGGCTTGGCTCTGCAGGTATGAGTAGTTGGGAGCAAACCTGCGCATCCTAGTGCGAGATCTCTCACTGTCTCTGAACCCCTCTTCCCCTTTGAACTCATGACTCTCAGGTTTTCCTAAGTTAGTTGTATTTTTATCCTCCTCTCTTATCTTTGCTTTACTAGCCCTTGCCTCTCTATGCCTCTCAGTTTCTTGCTGACTCAGGGCAACTCCTCTCTGTTGCATAACTACTCTTTTGAACGTGTGGTTTTTCAGAGATTTCGAATTCAGCCCTCCATGTGATGTCCAGTTGGATGCTTCATCTCCCTGCCTACCCAGTCTGTCCAACAGCAGCTCCTGTAGAGCAGTGAAGTCATAGTGGTCCACGTCACGCCTGCGTCTGTCCCAGGACCCCAACTGAGTCTTTATGGCAATGGTGAGTGCATCAAACCGCTCAGCGGAGAAGTGGCTGTGAACCTCAAAGGCACTGTAGGAAAGGTCTATGTCCAATGGGGGGCAGTATAGGAACATGTAGGCAGAGAGGGCACAGGGAAGAAAGACTCCAATTCCCAGGACCACCCCACTCACCCAGGGCTGTGTGTAGACCCAGCCCACCGCCCCCCACACTATGCTGCCTCCAGTGGTGCTGCTCCCCCCATTAATCTGTGTATCTGACTCCCCATCTTCCTCATCCTGCTCCTCTTCCTCCTCAGCATCCCAGCTGCTCTGGAATAACAACGGCTCGTCTTCTAAGTCCATGGCAGCACCTGTCAAACACACAGAGTACTTCATCATCACTCACTCTCCTAATGTAAATCCTCTTCTGTCCTTGGACATGAAAACATAGACCTAAACTATAGGTGATTTACAGAGCAAACATAATAGTGGTTTCAGGATATTCTGCAGTATACAACCAGCAAGGACACAACACTTAAATATGTCCCTCAATAGCCAAGACACACAGGGTTCCTATTCAGCTCACAGAAAAGTAAAGGGGAGAATTTAGGAAGAAGATGGACCTTGTCTCAAGGGCCCAAAGCAGTGTATGGTCTGCTAAGCCCCCAGTTAAGATGCTGAATTGTGGCTCGGGGCTTAGAGAGAGTACTGGCTGCAATTTGATTCCTCTCACTCCTTCCTTCAGTGTGTGCGAAAACCATCGCCCCTTGAGTGCTCGGTGGTGTCCTTGTCCATATCAGCAGTCGACTTGGGTTCGGCTGATCTGCAGCAAATTAAATCATCTCACTTGTCTAATTACTGACAGGGGAGAGAGGTGTGGAATGTAAGAGAGAGGTGTGGAATATGATAGGTGTTTTATGCCTGGTGACAGACAGCTTCTGCCTGATCGTGTCAAACTATTGTTCCTTCCTCTTCTCACTCCGCTGCAAACACAAGATAATGCAGTGACTTGGTATTCAAGTGGAAATAGTCGTGTTAAAGGAAAATTGGCAAGTCATCTACTATCTTTAGAATAGAGCTCAAGGGTCATCTAGGTGGGGCAAGGAAGGCCAAAAGAGCGGGAGCATAATCTCCACATCTGTCTTCAGCCTGGGTCTCGAATATTTACATATCCGATAAAGTAAGTGTGTTTGGATTGACTGTTCATTGGGTTGTTAAGGAAACCTATGGCCATTGATCAAGAACCAAGATAGGCATTATGATAATTTGTGTAATTAGCTGTTATCAGCCGTAGTAGGCTATCTATTCAGATTTGCAGCTGCAATTGCACATAGCCACAAATACACTATATTCAAGGGGATCACCATGACAATGGGCTCCTGAGTGGTGCAGCAGTCTAAGGCACTGCATCTCAATGCAAGAGGCGTCACTACAGTCCCTGGTTCGAATCCAGGCGGTATCACATCCGGCCGTGATTGGGAGTCCCATAGGGCGGCGCACAATTGGCCCAGCATCGTCCGGATTTGGCTGGGGTAGGCCGTCATTGTAAATAAGAATTTGTTCTTAACTGACTTGCCTAGTTAAATAAAGGTTAAATAAAATTATAATTAAAGAAAAATATGGATTAAAACATTTTTTAAATAAATAGAGCCCACCCAATGCCATGCCATTGTTCAAGACAGAGTTGGACACCGATGTTCACGCTCACTGAGAGAACAGAGCAGTTCAACATCTGTCTGCACTGGGAAAACATCTGGGTCTGCAACCCCTTCAGAGGACAAATTTATTAGACACAAGATCCGTCCGTTGGGAGGGGAGAAGAAGAGGGTAAAGAAGAGAGAGGAAGGGCGAGAGAGAGGGGGAAGGGAGGGGAATGGAGGACCTTAGGCTGCAACAGTCACCCATCAACAAATGATGATCTCCTGTGTGATAAAAGGCAGCTTTGTGCTGTTTGATATTCAAGGCAGTCTAAATCCGCTAGCTCTGTACATTTCCATAACTGCCATGTTTGTTTCCACATCTCTGGAATTGCTGATCAGTTGTCGTGAGACACCATGCTGGCCCCTCATACTTACACCACTCATCAAAGACTGTTATGCTATTAAAGCAACGTTGTGCATTTCATGTTAATGGTCGTTTGCTGGTTGAGTGCACCGTTACACAGACATAGTGTAAAGTAGACCCTCCCTAGCTCCCTCCACCAACAGGCAGATTACTGCCATGCCTCCTACAGTAATCTGTCTCTGACAGGCTCCTGGGACACATCATTTTCCCCTGTTAATGAATTCAGCTGCGCCGCTTTGCCAACCATACGATATCTAATGTACATTAATTATGAGAGAAGCATCAACTGCAGGGCAACGCTCCCAGTGCTGAACCGAGAATGAGGAATGTGTTGACAAGCTGAGAGAATCGTTCAACTTTTCTATTTATTCTCAGTGCTTGAGAGCGGAGGGAGTCAATTTAGACTGTGCAGGTGGGGAATAAAAATAGAAGGGAACTTGGTGAAGACTGGCTTTATGGACAACAAAAGCATTCTCCCATTTGTTTCAATCAGCATGATTCGGGAACTCTTTATCCGTATAGTCTTACTCACTCCTTGGTCTGACATTTAGTTTCAGCCCCATATTGTAGAGCTGTCCAGCAGAATTTATAGGTTATTTTCAACTACAGATTTTCCACAGCAAAAATAAATTAATTTGATGAGGTTGAGAATTTTTTACATTATTGACAATGCTGTGATATACCAATTGCCCTGATACAACTAATCAAAAAGAAATGTGTTCTGTCCTTGAGCTGTTCTTGTCTATTAATGTGATGTATTTTGTCATGTTTTATGTTTGTGTGAACCCCAGGAAGAGTAGCTGCTGCTTTAGCAACAGCTAATGGGGATCCTAATAAAATACAAAAATACCAACTCATATCCTTATGTGAATAAACTGTCTAAAGAACTCAAGATTGAACTGTTCCACAGACCGAATGCTAGCTTTTTGGGTTGACTTTGGAGTGTGAAGCACCAAAGACCAGGGTTGAATGCCAGTTGGTGACTATTGCAGTTGTGTGGCAGTGTGCTGTTTTCTTGGTACTGTCCAAACTGTGTTAGTCTCATGTGGACCTGATGTGATACTATAAACACAACCAGCATGCCATCCAACTAACTAACAGGCGTATAAAGCTTTTCTTTCTTACTTTCTGGGTATGTGCTGATGTGTGTGTGTGTGTGTGTGTGTGTGTGTGTGTGTGTGTGTGTGTGTGTGTGTGTGTGTGTGTGTGTGTGTGTGTGTGTGTGTGTGTGTGTGTGTGTGTGTGTGTGTGTGTGTGTGTGTGTGTGTGTGTGTGTGTGTGTGTGTGTGTGTGTGTGTGTGTGTGTGTGTGTGTGTGTGTGTGTACAAGCTTATCGAAAGGTGGGGGTAAGGGGGGTACATAACCTTCCTTACTGACAATAGCTAAAAATAGTACACTCCCCTCTGCTTTCCTTCCTCCCCTCCCTCCCTCTTGTTTCATCCTCCCTCCATCTCATCCAATATGGATTTCACACTGTTTCTCCTGCCCCACAGATTGAGCATGGTGTAATTTCACAGAGCATGCAACACCATTTAATACAGGGACATTCATCTCAGCCCAGCACTCCAGAAAACAGACATTGCTTATGTATGAGCACTGAGTATCACTACAGGAGCATCACTGAGGGTGATGCCTCTATTCTTCACATATCCCCAGGATATAAAGGTTCAGCACGGTGCAAGTGTTAAGACCTCACGCTCTCACGCTCTCATGCTCCTTTTGCACCTAATGATTTGTTTGATATTTGCATACATGGATGACCCCCTCAACAAATACAGGTACTGTAAACCTGAAGTTGAAAGCTCACTATTGCTGCTACACTTGCGTGAGAGATGGTGGGTGATTGCAAAATACAGAATGATTGCCTTGACATCTACAGGGCAATTTCCTTCAATCTAAGAATTCAAATGCAATACCATGTGAAGTTTGACAACAGACGAAATCAATGCAATCTTTGTCTGGTCCTGGGTTTCTTCAGAGGTCTCTGAAAGTTCTCTATCCACCTGAGAGCTCAATTTACTGCAGCTGTGCTACTCAGAAGCTGCAGACAGAGTTGACCTTTTGCTGCCACCTATTGACTATGTTATTTGGCTTAGTAAATGAGAGAATGACAGGATAATGCCATGCTCAGTTGTTGTTGTTGTGGTGTGTAGTTAATTATTTAAGCATCTGTAATATCTAAACAAAATATACATTTAGTGTATGGCAGAGCTGGGTAACCTTACCTGAGCTTGATGAGTAGAGGTATGAACTGATGGGATGTGCAGCCTATGGGGTCCTCTTCTGAGGATGCAAACCTATGCTGAACAATTTCATTTCAAACTTGTTCTCCAAATGCTCTCTTAATTTTCTCT
This sequence comes from Salvelinus alpinus, assembly GCF_045679555.1. Lineage (NCBI taxonomy): Eukaryota > Metazoa > Chordata > Actinopteri > Salmoniformes > Salmonidae > Salvelinus > Salvelinus alpinus. Next base: position 34,735,999 of record NC_092104.1, read on the forward strand.
GTTGATCCGTTTTATTTTCATAGTACTCTAGCTGCACGAGGGAGAGCGACTGCACCTCAGCACAGCCTCTCCTACACAAGATTTATGAGATCTTTAATTTGCTTAATAAGTCTTGTCTATCATCATTTTTTGTTTTCTCCCTTTCTCCCTTTCTCTTGCTCTCTTCCCTCCCTCCTCTGTGCCTGGTTGTCCAGGCGACGGAGTCAGTGAGAGTATCAGTTCTTTCACTCTCCCAGCAGCTCCTCTCTCTCAATGCTTTGTTCAGGCTCCACTCTTGACTGACTCACCAAGGGGAGAGGAGGGGAGGAGAGCACAGCCCTGAGCATCAAGGAGACTATGTCTGACAGGGATAAATCTCATCACAGCCTAACAGGTAAAGCAGAAAAAGGACGGACTCTGATTCAAGCTCTATTTGTCAGGAAACACGTGCCTAAAATGAAGGTTTTGCCAGGAGACTGCAGCAGAGTCCCCCTCTAGTTTGAAGAGGATTTTGTTGGTATAGTCTGGCTGAGGCTCTGTGAGGAGGAAAGGGGTAGGAGGGGGGTAGTAGAGGAGGTAGACCAGAGTAACTGGATACAGTGGAAGATGAGGTGTAGGCCATATCATTTCCACCCCAGGAATCTGAGCCCTTTAAACATCTCTTATTGTTTTGCTCCCCAATTCCCTGCTGCATTCACATCTATAGAATTTTGTTAAATGCAACGCTCTCAGAGCTATCATAATTTTTAAATATTTTTTTAATTGAACCTTTATTTAACTAGGCAAGTCAGTTAAGAACAAATTCTTATTTACAATGACGGCCTACCCTGGCCAAACTCTCCCCTAACCCGGATGATGCTGGCCATCCCTATGGGACTCCCAGTTGTGATACAGCCCGGGATTGAACCAGGGTCTGTAGTGACGCCTCTAGCAGTGCCTTAGACCGCTGCGCCACTCGGAGCTTATTCAACATGAAATTACATTTGTGATTGAGGTTATTTGAGTAGGCTGCTATTATTCAATAATATGATCAGATAGGGCTGCTTGCTGTCACATCACTTTTCTTTATTACGATACAGTGATGGTTTTACATATTCTCTCCACTGTTTACTCAACTGATTGTGCCCATTTGTCCATGTACCGATACACTACACTGGGTGTAGACCTACACTACCGTTCAAAAGTTTGGGGCCACTTAGAAATGTCCTTGTTTTTGAAAGAAAAGCTAACTTTTTGTTCATTAAAATAACATCAAATTGAGCAGAAATACAGTGTAGACAATGTTAATGTTGTAAATGACTATTGTAGCTGGAAATGGCAGATTTTTTATGGAATATCTACATAGGCGTACAGAGGCCCATTATCAGCAACCATCACTCGTGTGTTTCAATGGCACGTTGTGTTAGCTAATCCAAGTTTATCATTTTAAAAGGTTAATGTATCATTAGAAAACCCTTTTACAATTATGTTAGCACAGCTGAAAACAGTTGTGCTGATTAAAGAAGCAACAAAACTGTCCCTCTTTAGACTAGTTGAGTATCTGGAGCATCAGCATTTGTGGGTTCGATTACAGGCTCAAAATGGCCAGAAACGAAGAACTTTCTTCTGAAACTCGTCAGTCTATTCTTGTTCTGAGCAATGAAGGCTATTCCATACAAGAAATTGCCAAGAATCTAAAGATCTCGTACAACGCTGTGTACTACTCCCTTCACAGAGCATTGCAAACTGGCTCTAACCAGAATAGAAAGAGGAGGGAGGTGGGAGGACCCGGTGCACAACTGAGCAAGAGGACAAGTACATTAGAGTAGATAGTAAATAGAGTAGAGTAAATAGTACGCGCAAAACACCAGTCTCAACGTTAACAGTGAAGAGGCGACTCCGGGATGCTGGCCTTCTAGGCAGAGTTGCAAAGAAAAAGCCACATCTCAGACTGGCCAATAAAAAGACAAGATTAAGATGGGCAAAATAACACAGAGGAACTCTGCCTAGAAGGCCAGCATCCCGGAGTCGCCTCTTCACTGTTGACGTTGAGACTGGTGTTTTGCGGGTACTATTTAATGAAGCTGCCGGTATTCCCATATCCTTTTTATCAATCACTTCTTCATCCATCTCAAACTTTAAAAACTACACTGAATAAAAATATAAATACAACATGCAACAATTTCAAAGATTTTACTGAATTACAGTTCATATCAGGAAATAGGTAAATTGAAATATATTCATTAGGCCCTAATCTATGGATTTCACATGACTGGGAAAACAGATATGCATCTGTTGGTCACAGATACCATAAATAGGGGCGTGGATCAGAAAACCAGTCAGTATATGGTGTGACCACCACCAGTGGCCATCGAAGGTGATCATTTGCCAGCTGAAGCCGGTTACGACGCCAAACGGGTCAGGTCAAGACCCTGGTGTGGCCAACGAGCACGTAGATGAGTTACCCGGGGACTGTTTCTGACAGTTTGTGCAGAAATTCTTTGGTTGTGCAAGCACTCAATTTCATACCCCCATAAACATTCAATTCCCAGGCAACAGCACTGGTGGATGTTCCTGCAAACTTGAGACATCAGTGGCATTGTGTTGTTTGACAAAACTGCACATTTTAGAGTGGCCTTTTATTGCCCTCAGCACAAGGTGAAACTGTGTAATGATCATGCAGGTTTAATCATCTTCTTAATATGCCATACCTGTCAGGTGGATGGACTATCTTGGCAAAGGAGAAATACTCACTAACAGGAACGTAAACACATGTGTGCACAGCATTTAAGAGAAAAGCTTTTTGTGTATGGAACATTTCTGGGATCTTATATTTCAGCTCAAAACATGGGACCAACACTTTACATGTTGCATTTATATTTTTGTTCAGTGTGTTTATACACACGCATGCACCTGCACCAGAAGACAGCCAATCCATCATTGCTAAACTGCAGTATTTTAGATAAGGCTGACATTTAGAGTCCTGCTGGTTTTCTCAATTACAACGGGTGTTGTTGCACGTGATAGGCAGGGAAAATGAGGTTGCAGACAGGGCCAGGCGTGTAAGTGCAAGTCAATCGGTCTCTGCAACATGCAGGCCACTTTGTCATTGTCTTTTTCAAGAAGGATCCAATCTTACCTCAGAATAATCCTACATATCTAGTGATTTCAGCTCACCTGCTTAGTATGAATAGAGGACAATGGCGATAGATACCAGACTGCTGTGAGTCATAGCCATCTGCAGGACTGAATGGTACATTTCTGCAGATCTTATCATGACTTTACAGATCATATCAATTATAAAGGACATCCTGCAAAGCAATCTCACAGAGGCCAGACTGTTGTTGTTAAGAGTTTAATGAGTCCCTCCCATCTGAACAGATATTATTCTATCAACTTACATGTATCACAAATATTGGCAGTCAAGCACTTCCAGGCAGTATGTAAAGATGTAAGATATACATTTAAATAGAAAACACAGTCTCATTCAGATAGAAAAACTTAAAGACATTCACACATACGTACACACACACAGTCCTTTCAGAAAGACAGACTAGACACCGTGCTCTCCTTGATCACATAGAAGTCAGTGTTTCTGCTAGATGGTGCTTGGTACCTGTTCGTTTAAGGCTAGTCTTTCTGAATAATGCTCATCATCCTTTGGGAACATTTCCATGACATACAAAAACCGATGCACACTTACGCTATAAATTATTTGAGAAACTTTAGAATCTAATTCTAAATGTAAGATACACTAACGGCACGCAATTGGTACTGAATCACAAATAAAAGGCTGCAGGGCATACTTCCCTTGGGGAACTACATCAACAAAATGAGAATATAATTACAGCTGCATGCACAAGTTCAAATCAGAAACAATGTTGGTCTCTTACACCTAGGGATAGTCTTCAGAAGAGGTGGCACCCCAGCAGCAGCCCCCTCTCTCTGAGGCACACTGCATACATGGGTTAATTTAAGGGGGGGGGGGGGGGGGGGGGGGTGTAACTGGGGTACAATATTTCAATGCATTCTGAGATTTTGAAAATTATTTTAACTTTCCGTTGGCTAAGTACCTTTCTACAATGAATCGCTATACCCCTGGCCCTCAAACCAACTATTCTGCATCTCCTGACAAGCTAGCTATACAATATCTATATATATACACACACCTATTCAACTCTTTGTGGGTGCTATTCATAAATGTGGTTTCAGTTATCCAACAACATGTTCATACGGAGAAAAGGAACACTGTACTCTATGTTGTGAACGTACAACTTTGTTATAGGATTAAATATGCACAAACAGTGCAACCGTACACCTGGAACGATACATAAATGCGACACACGTAAAGAACATACGTCTGCTCTAGGGTACAACTACTATACCCAGCCGCACTGTAGACCAGGTCAAACCAAACCTCTGCAGCATCCCTGAAGACCAGGATCATATTTCAACATTACATTGCAGACAATGCCCACTGTTCAAACTCAGGTTGGGTTGTCACCCTCTGTTCAACTTTACATAACGTTGCTTAAAACAAGGGGAAACCTGATACTGACTGATTATACTTACTCTACATACGTTCAGAAACTGTTACATGCGTATCAAGCAGTCATGGTTTGAGATCACCCTTTCACAAATAGATACCTAATCAATGGAAACAAATGCAGCAGCACAACCTGTGTCATGATCAGATGCAAGAAAGACTCAGGAAAACAATGTAATACTCCACATGATATACAACACATTGACAACCAAAAGGCAAGACAGACATTTAGACAGACGATTGTTGCAACAAAAACAAAATTGTTTTTGATCATGGTTCTCTTTCACATTAAAGACATCTCAACACAATGGACCAGCTCTGCCTGAGTGTGTTGGTCTCATCACTATATTCAGTGAGACACAATAGACCAAATCCTGGACAAACAAAAAGGACGGCTGGATGTTTAATGGACAGTATGAGCTCAGTGGCATTGCCATACATTACCATAACACACACACACACACACACACACACACACACACACACACACACACACACACACACACACACACACACACACACACACACACACACACACACACACACACACACACACACACACACACACACACACACACACACACACACACACACACACACACACACACACACAGGAACGGTCAGTTGCATTGGGCTACCACAGGTGTGTCTCCCGGATCTCTGAGATGATGTTGCTGGCTTTTTGGAGAGCCTGAAGTGAAGAGAGAGAGAGAAGGATACTGGTGTTAAAAAGGGAGAAACAGAAAGTACAACACAACGTGCATGAGAGTAATTAGGGGTACTAGTAATACTTGTACAGTACCTCCAGCATCTGGGCCACCTCCGTCCTCTGTTGTGCTGTGTCTTGGGACTCGATGAGCAGCCCCTGCAGCAGGTTCTGTTTGTACAGCTGGCCCACCAGCTCACTCTGCAGACGCTCCTTCACAAAGTTCACCAGGAAGTGCATCACCGTCTTGGGCACACTGCAGACACACGTCACAAGACACACAGTTAGCTAGGCCAGAGAAGGCTCAACTCACCACTAACTGGATACCCAAATAATAACACCCCTAGATGCCCTGGAGCGCCAGTCTCTGACCTGTCCTGAATGCTCTTGCGGACGATGAGGAAGTAGCATTTGATGAGGCGTTGAATGACCTCACAGTCTCTTTGCTCCCGGGAACTCAGCTTTCGGGACACCGGCACTGCCTGGCAAACAGAGCAGGGGTCAGATGTTACAATCTGTCACAGACCGAATCAGATACAGTGCTGCTCTACAGGGTAGCGCTGGGTCAGTTCTGACTGCTGATTCCACTACTCACTGTGTCCAGGAGGTTGATGGCCTGGCCCTTAACAGGGCTGCTGAAACCTGCCACTGGTGCCTTCTCCTCAGCCACCTTCTCATTCATCCAGCATTTATCTCCATCCTGCAGGCCCTAAAAGAGGTGAAATGGGGGGGTCAATTCAATTTAGTTGTTCTGGTATCGGTGTTAAAGTCACAACTGGCTTATTGGAATTCCTCAAAGGTGTGATGTCCATACTGGTATGAGAAGACAGCATCAGACTCTAGAACCCTCTGGTCAACATTAGGCTCATCTATATACATGAAAGCAGAGCATGTGCTTTGAGTTGAGGCAGAATTACCTGCTGACTGTTGACAGATGCTGAGACCTGAGCAGCATCGGTAAAGTCTGGGTGCTTTGTGTTGATGTAAGCAAGCTCAATTTGAACCAAGTTGTGGACCTGAAACAGTTTGGTGCTCAGAATCATCCACGAACAGACAGACCGCCAGTAAGCAATAGCACTAAATTGTAGAATAATTACACAGGATTTTTGTACAAAAAAAATGAACTGAAAATGTCAAATCACAAAAACAACTGTCTTACCATGTCATTAGTAATGGGCAAGCGCTTCCTGAGTAAACTAGTCACCACCTCCACAATGGAGTCGTGCAGCTTGGGAAACCGAAGGAGCTCCTGACAAACACACAGCATGTCAGGACACATACAGCTTGCTTTGTAGTATGTGTTGTACAGTGTCTAGCGTACCTGCGTGCTGTAGGAGGAGCAATGCTGGATGATCCTCTGCAGCTCCTCGTGGACCAGCTCCACACAGCGCAGACTGGGCTCCTCCAGACGCTTGATCTGCCTCTTCACCAGCAGCTCAAAGGAGATCTCAGGTACAAAGAGGGCCGGCCGCGGACCCTGCAGCACAGCACAACACACACCTCTATTAACATAACTCATGTGATTCTCTACAGCCATTAGCTTCAATGGAAAACTATTCAAAGACGTCTGTTTAACCTACACACAGACAATGGGATTGGAGCTGATGGTTATTACCGTAGCATTGCGGATTGCAGTGAGGATGTCGAGCTCCGTCAAGCCCCCCAGGGGGTCAATAGACTGAAGAGTGCGGCCAAAGGTCTCATGGAATATGTAACAGATCCGAGCCCCCCCACAGCTTACCGGAGAGGAGGACAGAGGAAGCAGTATCAGTGGCTGTGTCCGAGGGTTGTCAACATCAGATGCAGTCAGCCAGAATGAGTCAATACTTGCTTCACATGCTTGAGGAAATCAATAAATCAGTGAGCGGTACAAGAGCTATTGAAATGAACCCAGAAAATATGAAATGCCAATACATGAACACCTACAAAATTACAAGGAGGCCAAGAAATACAATAAACGCCTGCCTAAGTGAAATGCATTCAGCTGAACAATAACCAAGTTTTCCATCACAAAATGTCCGCTGTGCACCTTCTAGGGGGTTGCTAAATATTTGGTGGTCAATGAGGAGTTGCTCCAATACAATATAAAATACTGAAAGATGATTGGTGCCTGGAAAAAGGAGCCTAAAGCAGTTGAACTACTCACAGCTCAGATGTCTGGATGTGCGTGGCGGTGCCCTCGATGGTGTTGCAGTAGTCGCTGGCGAACTTGGTGACGATCTGTAGCAGGGTGGCGCTGTGGTCCTCTACAGGCTGGCCGTAGCTGCTGAGCCGGGACTGGTACTGGGCACTCAACACCGTCACACGCCTCTTCAGCTCCGGCAAGCAGTCCCTGATGTGGTGCATGAGCAGGCGGCTCAGGGTGCGAGCCAGGTAGCGGGAGCCGCAGCGGGAGGCCAGAGACGGGTAGTGGCGCTGGAGGAAGGCCTGCTCGTCCCGTGCCGTGTCCTCTATGCTCTTCTGGGTGTTGATGTCATGCTGGCTCCTAGCAGGAAGAGACATGGAGGATGACAGCTGGAGTTACAGAATACTCCACAGTGGTTCTGCATGATCCGATGGTCACCAGCTCCAGCATAGCAGGAAATTATACACCCAAATAGGATGCAGTACTTTTGAAATGGATGTTACTGTAGCCGTACAGATTCCTTAAAACGAATCTTTAGCACTCTGGAGGAATGTGCTAAGCTGAGGTCCCTACTGACTTCAGACAGCCTTCCAAGGCGGTTGCTATGATTGCTAGTGTGAGCTGTCGGTTCAACTAGATTGTCTCTGCTCAGTGAAATTACTTCAGAAAATGACTTACCATTTCAGCCTCTGAGGGGCAGATATGTTTTTTTGTGTTGCAATTCTGTACCCTTGGCGAAAAATCACTCAGATAACTCATACATCAGCCCTGTGCTGGAGCCCCATGAGTAAGACATGGCACACATTATCTCAGCAGAATGTGTGAGAACGATCTCAAAGTAGGGAGACAATCATTCAGAAATTAGAGCTTTGTTTGAAAAATGCAAACAAATTGATCTGGTGAATAGCAGGGCCATTGGAACATTCGTTGTTTATAGCACAAAGGTCTCTGACGGTACTTGAGTTAATTTAACGACCATAATGATTCAGATCCTTTATACTCAATCAGATGTGATACATTGGCCTAATATTTGTATAGCATCTTTCACTGCTATGGGACTTCATCTTTTTAAGCACCGAGGTGACATCACCCAGTAAGAATTAGGTAAATCTGTTAGCTAAGTTGTAGGCATATGGACAAACCTGTTGACCACTCCCACAATTCCGAGCCGCACTGGAATGACCCGACCCAGCAAGACCTCCAGAGCATCTGTCCCTGCGTCCATCAGGTCCAGCTTACTGATCACCAGCAGTGTTCTGCGGCCTGCAAGACACATGGACACAGCTGGGTAAAGACACACCCCTTTTGTCCATGGCTCTTTCTACACACACACACAAACTAACAGCACTTGAATGGCACAGTTCATTATGTAATCTAAAATGTTTTGTGTATATAGCAATCACTGATGTTAAAAAGTTGAGGTCAAACCTAAAAAGTAACATTGACCATGTTTACTGACATTTAACACATCTGTATCGATGAACAAACAGGGTACCTGCAAGTTCCATGAAGTTGAATTTAAGACTTAAACCCTTTTTAATGCCACTTGGAATGCAAATTAATACAAATTTGAAATCTGCTTGTGCCACACAGCTGCTAATATTAGGTCTAGCTCTTTCACCAAAGGCTATATCCTACATGGCTCATATTATCAAGCAGGTGTGCTATTCTAGCAATGAGCATTCTCCTGTAGTCTAACAGATGTAGTAGCATAGTGGCTAGGCTATAGATGGCTGATGGATGTAGTAGCATAGTGGCTAGGCTATAGATGGCTGAAGCATGGGGTTGCCCATCTGCATTTGTTTAGGCTACCCCAATGACCTAATCATCAGCTAGATCACAACTCTAAGTGTTTAGAATTTTGGCTTCAATACCACTACCAGCTTAGTATAATGATACTCAACACCATAATGATACCACTGTGAAAAAATGCCTTAAAATGTAAATATACAGAACCGTTACTGTATAAAACACGTGGTCCACTCTCCATCTGGAGAGCTAGGGCAATGGGTGAGCAGGCTTTTGATCCAGCACTGCTCAAAACACACCTGAGTCAGCTTAACAAGGTCCTGTTGAGCTGTTGATTTATCAAATCTGGTGTGTTAGAGTGGGGTTGGAACAAGTATACACACCCAGTAGCTCTCCTGGAGGTGTTATGCTAGAAAAGACTACAACACCAAAACATTTTTAATAATCCCTCTTTCAGTGAATCGGGTATCACATGGCTATACTTGGGAGCAAGGTAGCTTAAGAACAGAGCTCTAGAACTGACAGTGCCAAGTAAGACGTGAAAGAAGTTAACTATTTCATCTAACATGTTCAGGAAATGCATAATGAATATATTGATGGGCAACATGACAAAATAATCAATGTCTTTTTGGGTCTCTCGAGATTAATTTGCCTGAATGTTTTTAGTGCATATTGCCCTAGGCTATGCTACATTTTTTACCACCGGAGGAAGTAGGAACTCAAACATTAGCTAGATTGCTTACTCACATAAAGCTGCGACTCTGCTCTTGTTCAACAGTAACAGTTGTTTTAAAAACTGTCTTTCCCACAATTACATTTAGAAATGTTTCTCAACTGTCAGTAAGTAGTATGCATCTTTCCCTTCACTGTGCGCAAAAGGTGGGAGAGGGAGTGAGAACAGGCAGCGAAACAGGGACAGGGCAGATACTTTCATAGCAGGGCGCAGGTTAATGCACATTACTGTTGAATAAATAATGGTTTTAGAACCAAAACATTTGCAGGAACGTTGTGCAGCCTAATCACTGACATTACAGATGTAAGCCAAATTGCATCGGTAAGGGGAGGGCAATGTCGGTGTCTGTAATTTTTGGTTTATTGTCCCAACTCTAGTTAGTGTTGTCTATCAAATTGTATAGGCTACCATGCGCTTTCCTCTCCCGCTCTCCTCTGGCAATGGCCCAACTCCCATTGGCACATGATGTTCACACAAGGAAGAGAACATGTGGTTGGAAAGCTCTGGAAAGTGCCTTGACTATTATTTGATGTTCTATTTTTTTCTTTCTTGCCATGTTGGCAACAATTAAGCAGAGACACAATATTATAGAAACACTGTAGTCCACTTTTAAGACCTTTGAAAACGGAACTAAGGCATTTAAATCAGATAAAATTAATATAAGACTTAAGGACCCGCGGACACCCTGAAAAATATATACAGTGCACTCGGAAAGTATTCAGATCCCTTGACTTTTTCCACATTTTGTTACATTACAGCGTTATTCTAAAATTGATTAAATTGTTTTTTCCCCCTCTCAATCTACACACAATACACCATAATCACAAGGCAAAAACAAGTTTAGAAATTTTTGCAAATTTATTACAAATAAAAAAAACTGAAATATCACATTTACATAAGCATTCAGATCCTTTACTCAGTACTTTGTTGAAGCACCTTTGGCAGTGATTACAGCCTCGAGTATTCTTGGGTATGACGCTACAAGCTTGGCACACCTGTATTTAGGGAGTTTCTCCCATTATTCTCCGCAGATTCTTTCAAGCTCAGTCAGGTTGAATGGGGAGCATCGCTGCACAGCTATTTTCAGGTCTCTCCAGAGATTTTCGATGAGGTTCAAGTCCGGGCTCCGAATGGGCCACTAAAGGACATTCAGAGACTTGTCCCGAAGCCACTGCACAAAACAGATATAGCCCTTGGTTCACTTCAGACCTGACTGCCCTTGACCAGCACAAAAACATCCTGTGGCAGACTGCACTAGCATCGAATAGTCACCGCGATATGCAACTTTTCAGGGAAGTCAGGAACCAATACACACAGTCAGTCAGGAAAGCAAAGGCTAGTTTTTTCAAACAGAAATTTGCATCCTGTAGCTCTAACTCCAAAAAGTTTTGGGACACTAAAGTCCATGGAGAATAAGAGCACCTTCTCCCAGCTGCCCACTGCACTGAGGATAGGTAACACTGTCACCACTGATAATGGCAAATTTCAATAAGCATTTCTCTAAGGCTGGCCATGCTTTCCTCCTGGCTACCCCAACCCCGGCCAACAGCTCCGCACCCCCCACAGCTACTTGCCCAAGCCTCCCCATCTTCTCCTTCACCCAAATCCAGACAGCAGATGTTCTGAAAAAGCTTCAAAACCTGGACCCGTACAAATCAGCTGGGCTAGACAACCTGGACCCTCTCTTTCTAAAATGATCCGCCGCAATTGTTGCAACCCCTATTACCAGTCTGTTCAACCTCTCTTTCAAATCGTCCGAGATCCCTAAAGATTGGAAAGCTGCCGCGGTCATCCCCCTCTTCAAAGGGGGAGACACTCTAGACCCAAACTGTTATAGACGTATATCCATCCTGCCCTGCCTTTCTAAAGTCTTCGAAAGCCAAGTTAATAAACAGATCACTGACCATTTCAAATCCCACCGTACCTTCTCCGCTGTGCAATCCGGTTTCCGAGCTGGTCACGGGTGCACCTCAGCCACGCTCAAGGTACTAAACGATATCATAACCGCCATCGATAAAAGACAGTACTGTGCAGCCGTCGTCGACCTGGCCAAGACTTGCAACTCTGTCAATCACCGTATTCGGCAGACTCAACAGCCTTGGTTTCTCAAGTGACTGCCTCACCTGGTTCACCATCTACTTCTCAGACACAGTTCAGTGTGTCAAATCGGAGGACCTGCTGTCCAGACCTCTGGCAGTCTCTATGGGGGTACCACAGGGTTCAATTCTTGGGCCTACTCTTTTCTCTGTATATATCAACGATGTCGTTTTTGCTGCAGGCGATTCCCTGATCCACCTCTACGCAGACGACACCATTCTGTATACGGTTCTGACTTAGAATATGTGGACAACTTCAAATACCTAGGTGTCTGGCTAGACAGTAAACTCTCCTTCCAGACTCATATTAAACATCTCCAATCCAAAATAAAATCTAGAATCGGCTTCCTATTTCGCAACAAAGCCTCCTTTACTCACGCCGCCACACATAACTCTATGCTGGTTAGTGCTCCGCCTTATCTCAGCTCACGATAACAACACCTACCCATGGCACGCGCTCCAGCAGGTATACCTCACTGGTCATCCCCAAAGCCAACACCTACTTTGGCCGCCTTTCCTTCCAGTTCTCTGCTGCCAATGCCTGGAACGAATTGCAAAAATCACTGAAGCTGGAGACTTATATTCCCCGCGCTAACTTTAAACATCAGTTATCTGAGCAGCTAACCGATCGCTGCAGCTGTACATATCCCATCTGTAAATAGCCCATCCAATCTACCTACCTCATCCCCATATTGTTTTTATTTACTTTTCTGCTCTTTTGCACACCAGTATTTCTACTTGCACATCATCATCTGCACATCTATCACTCCAGTGTTAATTTGCTAAATTGTAATTACTTCGCTACTATGGCCTATTTTTTGCCTTACCTCCTCCTGCCATTTGCACACACTGTATATAGACTTTCTTTTTTTCTATTGTGTTATTGACTGTACTCTTGTTTATTCCATGTGTAACTCTGTGTTGTTGTTTGTGTCGCACTGCTTTGCTTCATCTTGGCCAGGTCGCAGTTGTAAATGAGAACTTGTTCAAATAGCCTACCTGGTTAAATATTTTTTTTTTTTTTTTTTTTGTCTTGGCTGTGTGCTTAGGGTCGTTATCCTGTTGGAAGGTGAACCGTCGCCCAGTCTGAGGTCCTGAGCGCTCTGACGCAGGTTTTCATCAAGGATCTCTCTGTATTTTGCTCTGTTCATCTTTCCCGCGATTCTGACTAGTCTCCCAGTCCCTGCCGCTGAAAAACATCCCCACAGCATGATGATGCCACCACCGCCCCCCCGCACCTCTCTGATTCAGAGGTGTTGGGTTAAATGCGGTAGACACATTTCAGTTCAGTTGGACAACTGACTAGGTATCCCCCTTTCCCTTGCTTCAATGTAGGGATGGTGCCAGTTTACCTCCAGACATGATGCTTCACATTCAAGCCAAGGAGAATCTTGGTTTCATCAGACCAGAGAATCTTGTTCCTCATGGTCGGAGTGTCCTTTAGGTGCCTTTTGGCAAACTCCAAGCGGGCTGTCATCTGCCTTTTACTGAGGAGTGGCTTTCGTCTGCCACTCTACCATAAAGGCCTGTTTGGTAAAGTGCTGCAGAGATGATTGTCCTTCTGGAAGGTTCACCAATCTCCACAGAGGAACTCTAGAGCTCTGTCAGACTGACCATCAGGTTATTGGTCACCTCCCTGACCAAGGCCCTTCGCCCCCGATTGATCAGTTTGGCCAAGCAGCCAGCTCTAGGAAGAGTCTTGGTGGTTCCAAACTTCTTCCATTTAAGAATGATGGAGGCCACTGTATTGTTGGAGACCTTCAATGCTGCAGAAATGTGTTGGTACCCATCCCCAGATCTGTGCATCGACACAATCCTGTCTCGGAGCTCTACGGACAATTCCTTCTACCTCATGGTTTGGTTTTTGCTCTGACCTGCACTGTCAACTGTGGGAACTTATATAGACAGGTGTGTGCCTTTCCAAATAATGTCCAATCAAATTTATTTACCACAGGTGAACTCCAACCAAGTTGTAGAAACATCAAGGATGATCAATGGAAACAGGATTCACCTGAGCTCAATTTCGAGGTTCATAGCAAAAGCTCTGAATACTTATGTAAATAAGGTGTCTGTTTTAATTTTTAATCTGCTAAAATTTCTAAAACCCTGTTTTTGCTTTGTCATTATGGGGTATTGTGTGTAGATTGATGAGGTATTATTTTTTTTAATCCATTTTATAATAAAGCTGTAACATAACAAAATGTGGAAAAAGACAAGATGTCTGAATACTTTCCGAATTCACTGTATACACTGAAAAGACATGCAGTGAAAAATGAAGGAGCACAAGTGTACACTATGCCTCACCATCCGGGTCGACCTCGCGGGCCAGTTTGAGGGCATCAGAGGTGGCCAAGTCAGAGTTGGCAGGAGACACTGAGAGGATAAGGGAGTTGGGGTTGGAGATGAAGGATAGGATCATCTCTTGGACTTGAGCTTCTATGTCCTCTGGCTGATCTCCAACCGGAACCTAGTACAACAAGAAATAACTACATTACTGCAATTAAATATACACATTTGTTTTCAATGAGTAATGGCATTAATTTTACCATGAGGAACATCATAGTTGTGCATTTTCAAGTTAGTGGGATTAACACACTGGTTGGGCTTACCTTGGTTATTCCTGGCAAATCAACCAGTGTGAGATTGAGGACATGAGGAGAGAAAATCTTCAAATAGATGGGCTCAGGGCTGATTCCCTAAATGCCACAAGAGAGGAAATGGAGCAAGAAGCAGATAAAAGTAAATCAATAACGCATAAACTGGAGATAAGACAAATTTATCTACAATGTATACATACATACCTTGTTGCCTCCTGAGCTACGCTCAGTCTCTTCTTCAATCTCCTTGCGAATCTCCAAGAAATCTGTGAAAATCTATAATGCAAACAGAGATGGGATACTGAAACATCGACTTCACCAACACCCCTGGCAGCATGACGTTAAGAGATACAGTACCAAGTCTCTCGGCCCTACTGCAAATATGAAACACTCAATGTGCAGTGCAAAACAGCAAAATAGATTTGTGCAAAGCAAAGATAGTGCCACATACCTGGTTCTTGCTATGAAGGAACGTGCCCCATTCATCAGCCTTGATCCCTTGACAAAATATAAAAAGATTGAGTGTAAAATAATATGCAAATGGAAATGAAATACTTGTATCACATAAAAACAGACTGATGGGGTTTATAAATATTTGGAAACAAAATATGACAAGGACAGAGTTTGTAAGTTGATGTGATGATTAGACAGAGGAAATGAAAGACGATGAGGATATTAAGATGAATGACAACGCAACAGGTCCATGCAGATAAACTATGGAAGTAAAGACCTGGGTAGCTGTTTGCATTTTGTTTTACCCCATTTCCTGAGAAAGGTGAAGAAGGGATGGTAAATATGTTAGAAAAGAGCGAACATCCCAAAGACCACTTAGGCTTTATCCAATGAGTGAAATTACATGAATGCGAGATATTGAAATTCATTGAGTAAAT
Source organism: Salvelinus alpinus (assembly GCF_045679555.1). Taxonomy (NCBI): domain Eukaryota; kingdom Metazoa; phylum Chordata; class Actinopteri; order Salmoniformes; family Salmonidae; genus Salvelinus; species Salvelinus alpinus. The sequence continues at coordinate 34,751,399 of NC_092104.1, forward strand.
GTCAACTGCACTGGCATTGATTTGTTTCAGTATGTCCAGTGTACAGTTTATCTGCGAGAAGCAACATGAGACAGCTTTTAAAGTGACAATCACATCTTTGTTTCTGTGTCAAGTGCATACCATTTTCTTGCAGTCTCCTCTCTGCCAATGGAGGCACATTCACCAGCTGCAACACTAGGGGTCGCCGTGTGACTATGCCTGATCCCCGAGGCAGAAAATCCCTTCCAACCAAGCTCTCCAACACAGAACTCTTGCCGCTGCTCTGTCATGGGAAAAGAGGAGATCAATTTTAGAAAGACTAACACTTAGCTACATGAATGATTCATTGCTATTATCTATACTTCCTCCATCTCCCTGGAAAGACTGTTGGACATTGATATGTTAATTTCAACAATGACACAATTCCCCAATGTAACAGGTAACAACCATTGATTCTTGCATTTTGATTCTGTACTGACCTGCGAGCCAACCACCACTATCTGAGGCAGCTGGATGATCTCTGCCCCCACTGTCAGGAAGACTTCCTGGAGCCGATTGATGATGGGAATTAGAGTCTCCATTTCTTAGAACTGGACACTACAGTTGGCAAAATAAAGTGAAAGAAGCAATGGTGAGATTATAAACATATAGTACACAGGAGTCTCCTTAATCGCCTACAAAAGGCAAAAACAAGAGACCTCTTGCAGATGGATAAGAATGTGTAACGTTAGCAAGCAATAAACAAACTACACAATAGCTTAACAGTAGTATTTGGTGTTGTGATTCATTAACTCTCGTGATGATAACCAACATTACATACGGCCCGCGGGTGGTCATGTGAAAGGGAATGGATTCAGGCCCTACTGTTCAGGCCCTACTGAGAGACAAAACTGGAATCGTTTGATTTGGGGTTGATCGCTGATTAGTGGCTAAAGTCCAAGATATACTATATTCAAAGCTACCCAGACCTATCTAGCTAGCCAGTTAACCTAGCTTGCTTATGACCCCTATCATGCAATAAATGTAGGACTAATTTCGCAAACAACCAGACATTTAGCATTGTCAAGTCTTTCGGTATACAACATTTGGCTATTTTTTACATTTTACATTGTTATGAAGGGGAACAAACGGAGATGCTGCTAGACTTCCTAGTTTAGCCGATTCAGGCCAAGGTGCTCTGATGAGGAAGTAGGGAAAGGGTAAGTGGCTAACGCTTTAGTCGTTTCCTTACCGGATAACACGGTGAAGATGTTCCTCTCAATCCAACAAGACCGTGCTCACTTCATACTGCAATGACAGCTAGCTACAGTAACGGAAGTTCTGTACTATCCACAATTTAGCGTTATCTGTATTTTTAGCGACTACAAACCGGGTTGTTTTCAAGGCTGTCATTGATTTATTTTTATTTTTTTGAAAGAGGTGATTGGTCATTCAACGTTTTTCCGTATATTATAAGGTTAGCTGATTGGTTTAAATAGAGTCTGTCATAATTTTGACAACGCCCTCTACACGAAACTCCCTCCTCTTTTTCCAAGTGACATCACACATTTTTCTTTATGCTCTAACATTTAAAAGCACCATATTCAATGAGTGTGGGCCACTCTGCCCCTGGGGCATCTGCCTCGAGGTAACAATGGAATAATACATAAATACATGATTATATATATATATATATATATATATATATATATATATATATGTATGTAAATGCGTGTTCACGAGAGTCAGCAGGGCAAAAGACTTGCGCAAATTTGCTAAGTGGAAAGTCCAATCCAGGTCTGTTACAGATCAGATAATCACAGCACCCTGCCCCGACCGACTCGTGAACAAGCTGCATACCTTCAGATAAAAAACAGCAGAGGGTTGTATGTCTAGACATTACCAGTTTTAATCAAAGTAGTTAGTTAATGAGAATTATTCAAGAGAACAACAGTTTTCTCTCTGCATCTGTCTGACGCCAGAGTAAAAGGTAAACGATTTGATTTTCCCTAAAAGCTAGCCAACTAGCCAACGTTAGCTAACTAATATGTCAGGTCATGTGGAAATGGAATATTTAGCAAACATCTGGGTTACCACGATTGGTCTCTTCTGTAAATCATGATTCATGGTCAAATCATGATTCATGATTCATGGTCAAAGCCCGTCACACATCGGATCCCAAGCATCCTGCATTGACTTCTTGATGCCGCTTTGATAACTGATAACAGCAAAGATTTTTCTAACTAACCCAAGATGGTCCACAGCCTGTCATTTCCAATGGAAGCAAATGTATCATAGTGGGTGGACTAGCAAGGTGGCAGCGCCAAGCACGAGCTAGCGAGATCCTATTGGCGGTTTCTAACATATATTTCAGTTAGGGTACGCCTACTTTACGAATTGCGGGTGTGCAATAACTAAATTCGACCTTGCACTCCTAAAGAAAGCAATTTTTAGAAAATGTGTTAAAGTCTACAAAACGTAGTCCGCTATGTTAATAACAGATTCTAGTTTTGGGAACATTAAACTCTATTGAGATCAAATGTTTCATCAATGAGAAAATTAGCAGTTTGTCTGACAAAATGCATGTCCCTCCATCTTCTGCCATTGCTGGCCACTGAACTTCCCCTCATCACCATATTTGGTAGTGAGTGGAACCGCCAACCAGATACTTCAGATGTATACATCTGGTATAACATCTGGCACATTGTTCATCTGTGGTAAGTGTCCTAGTCCTAACTGATGCACTGAAATTGCTTACCTATTCTCTCATCAGCAAATATGACGTCTCGGAAGAAGATTCTACTCAAGGTGATAATTCTTGGAGACTCAGGGTGAGTAGAATACTTGCAGTGTGAAACCTGTTCATTCCAAATTGTCCTTCCCATAGATCACATTCTTCATGTACATTGGGTTCCACTCATTTTTGGGTAAAGGTGCCTAAAGATTATTTTATCTAATTTTGTCCCTGCCTATGTTTGTTCCTCACTCTCCTCTATCTCCACGCTGACAGAGTTGGGAAGACCTCTCTCATGAACCAATATGTGAATAAGAAGTTCAGCAATCAGTATAAGGCCACAATCGGTGCTGACTTTCTTACCAAAGAGGTGATGGTGGATGACAGGCTTGTGACAATGCAGGTAATAGACTTTTCTCTTTCCTTGACCATGCACATCTTCCATAACCTCTCCTCGGTATTGTGTCCCAATACCATAAGTTTAAACCTGATAGAAATGTATTCAACTAAACATTTTAGTCAAGCCTTTCTCTATGTAACATGGTCCCTTTGGATATGTATTGAAGTGCATGTAGTGGTGAATTCAGTTATGAATGTCATCCATTCTACTAGATCTGGGACACTGCAGGGCAGGAGAGATTCCAGTCATTGGGCGTTGCTTTCTATCGAGGTGCAGACTGTTGTGTCCTTGTGTACGATGTTACTGCTCCAAACACCTTCAAGACTCTTGACAGCTGGCGAGACGAGTTCCTGATTCAAGCCAGCCCCCGTGACCCAGAGAACTTCTCATTTGTTGTGCTCGGCAACAAGATTGACTTGGAGAACAGGCAGGTCTGTACATATGCGAAGTTGTGCCATCAAATTAAATGTTATTTGTCATGTGCCGAATACAACCAGTGTAGATTTGACCATGAAATGCTTAATTAATTACCCACAATGTAGAGTTAAAAAGAAAAATGTGCAAAAAAGAAATATTAACAATAAAATATGAATAACCAGACTATATACATGTGTAGCCCCAATGTTTGTTTGAGATGTAATTTGTTTATATGAATATTATATTACTGACCAGGTGACGACCAAGCGAGCCCAGGCGTGGTGTACGAGTAAGGGCAGTATCCCATATTTCGAGACAAGTGCGAAGGAGGCCATCAATGTTGAACAAGCCTTCCAAACTATTTGCCGAAATGCTCTCAAACAGGTAGGCCTATGCTGATTGAATTTGGATAATGTTAAACTCATGACATAGCTTTCACTCTTTAAGAACAATTTATTGATGCAGATACAAGAATGTATTCACTTTGGAACTTTTTAAGGCATTAACCTGCCATGTTTTCCTGTCCTCATTGTTAGGAGTCAGAAGTGGAGACTTATGACTTCCCAGATCAGATCAAACTGAGGGATGACAGACCAGCCTCCTCTAGTGATGGCTGCAGCTGCTGAGGAAGGGAGGAAACATGACAGATATACACATTGATGTTTGATTGAAGGGGGGATTACAATAATGTACATTCCTACCATTTTATGTCTTCACATATGCAAGATCAGACGAAAAATGCTAAATCCCCCCCCCCCCCGTTTTTCTCTTTGAAGTTCATGTGGCAGGAACTGAAACATCAGTTACATCAATATCGGTATTTTCACCAAGACAACTGGCTTTGTATTTGTCAAACATTTTGTTTTTGATACTCTCATCAGTCCTGCAATAATGTATGTTATGTCCGGGAGACATCCGATGCATTCTCCCTTATCAACGTGCCTTCCATTTCCTTGTGGTCTCTGTGCTAGCTCTCTGTGTTTGTCATAGCAGTCACAACTATACTGGTTCCTCTTTAAAGAACTTGGTGTCACATTTCTCTGCACTACTATTGCATTTCCTCTTCAAGGTGAAGACCTAAGTACAGCATATTTGCATGAACAATGAAGAAATGGTAGACAGTTTTAAGCTGCTGATCTGAAATGATGTAAATTGTACAAATGGGACTCAAGTTTGACTGTGTGTGTTTGTGGGGAGAGAGGAAACAAAGAAATTCCAATATGATCAGCAGTGTGCTTTCTAATATAGATAATGCAGTCAGAGGCAAATTCCTGTTATCAAGTCTTGTTCCAAACTGGACATCTTGTCAGATGGGAGTTGAAATAGCTTTTCCCAGTTTAAGGTGTTACATTTGCAGGCCAAAGCACATCCTGCTATCATAGATAAGGCAGCATCTCTCACACACACACAATCTGACCTCTTATTTTTACCTTTGTATAATATAAATACAACTATATGAACGTCCTCATCAATTTTATATAAAAATTGTTACGGTTGATGTAAGTAGAAGTTGAACAGAGTCCCTATATCTTAATATAAATTGTTAAATATAATTTCCTGACAGTTGAATAAAAAGGTACAATTATGACTAAATACTATTTGAGGTAGATTGTGCTTTATTCAGTTTTTTAAAAATTATGCTAGGCCTAGACCAAGTGAGTACTTGAAATTTAGGGAAAACAGTCCATTTTTTAAAATGCTTGTATAAACAATATATACATCATACAATGACTGCACTGATCAACATTAACTAGAACTAACCTTACAGTGTGTGTTTTCTGTAAACTATCATTAATTTACAACACATTGCTTATAAATAAGAACTTCCATAATTACTCAGTGATCATTTTAGACCAACAGTCAAAAGGTATTGGCTCTTGTTTCAGTCTGATTTGATCAAGTGAAAATATCCTATTAAATTGTACAGGAATGTCTGGAGAAAACAAAGAAAAGTATCATTAAGACAGGCTGTGATCTGAATGCTTTGCAGCTACACTATAGTCAACCTTTCATGTTATCCCTGTACAATAAAACCTTTATCAGGCCGACCATGGATTCTTAGCATGAAAGTCAATTAACACCAGCTTCCCTGCCTTGCTCTTTTAAAATTTACCCACTGCTCCTCTGAATCGCCAGAATACCGTCAAGTCAGACAGGCAGGTTTTCAATCCATGTACGATGTGTCCATGCCCTCACTGTCTGGGTGAAGCAGTTGCCCGGCCAGGCGCTCAATGTCATCCAGACTGAGTTGCCGAAGTGAACGTTCATAATCCTTTAGGAAGAGAAAGCAGTGTTAATAGCTAGCCTGAGAATGATAAAATCATTCATATAGTACAAAAGTAGTACCTGCAGTCTAAAGGTGAGAACATTCAGTGAATTCTGTACTTCAGCAAAAGTATGTGGAGGGATATTCTTAAACACTTAATTGGTAATTATTGATGTAGTGTAGAAACTGAAGGGATTCAATGGGTGTGCATGCAAAGCAGCTTATACAGCTGCTTTGCAGCTGATCAGAATAATGTACATGACCTGAATGTGTTTTGTTGGCAAGTATGATAAGATCTATGGATATGTACCAACAGCTGCCTACTCTTGTTAATGGAAATAATGTACCTTGATTAACTGTTCTTGGACTTTAGCTGCATCTGCAGGGCTGAAGTGTTTCGCCAGTACAGTGGACAGAGTCTGCCACACTCCGTTGATCGCACTGCTACTGCTAGCCATCCCACTCCTCTCCCCTGCTGGACGAACCACCAAGTTTAACTTGGCCTCTGGCCCAATGGAATAATCGCTCAATCTGTGTTCATCTGTAACAAAAATTGACAAAGATGTGTATGGCTTTGTGATAGATGTACAGGTATGAATGTTATAAAGAATATTCAAGAATGCAGCAGGTCAATGTGTAACTCATACACAACTGGGGTACTTCGACAATGCCAGGCTGTGTATGATTAGCTACAGTAGTTGGCCTGTGTAGGTACCTGCAAGGGCTTTCCCCTTGTAAAGCAATCGCTGCTGATTTGCAGGTATGTTCAGACGTTTCGACACTAGTTCTTTCACCATGGAGACTTTTTCATCTTCTGTGACCTGAAATTGTGACAGATTAAACAACTGACATTTAATATTCTTGACGGTATTGATGTAATAGATAGCGACAGCACAATCACATTGATATTGCTGAACTATTCCTCTTGACAAGCTGACCATATCTACAGCAGACACATTATCTTCCCTGGCCTAGGTCTGGTCTACTGAGAGGACTAACGCCCTGAACCGCAGAGCTTTATCTTCAAGCTACGAACATGAAAACTAGAAGAAGAAAAAAAGCAGAACTACAACTCTGCTTGTTGCCAGCTTCATTTCCTGTAGCTAAATCATCAAGTTACAGACCTGCTGTGAACACCCTCTGCATCAAGATACTCAATAGCTAGCTACAACAAATAGACATTTCCTTTCAAATGCTAGGCCGTGATGCTGGAAATCAGCAATAGCAGCTAGCTGACCTAGCTAACTACGTTGGCTAGCTACCGGCTCCAGTCTGCCGTTTGCTCATAAATGCTTACCTGTACATTGCACTCCTTCCCTTGAAGTGGTTTTATAGTTAAAATCATTGTATTGACTGTGTAATTGAAAACAATTCAACGTTATGATAACAGGTTTGTTGTTTCTCCAAACAGCCCAAACCTTATCAGCAATCATGTTCTAGTTACTTCCCCACTGCTTTAAATACTCAATATGCGCGTGCTGCCCCCTGCTGTGTGGAATATGGATTGGCCAGTCAGGTCAGTCGATGCAGTAATCTGCATCCCCGCTATTTATGGCCTGGATAAATGTAGCTAAACGATCTCAAATTCGTGGAATTGTGCATGATTATATTACAATTGTTTTAAACGTTTTTATCATGCTGTTTTGATATGGAGAGCATATTACACAAATTAACATATTATTTGTTTATAACATTAGGTAACAACATTAGAAATGTTTGAACTTGCTCATCAAATTCTTCAGAAAAATTCCTTAGAGAGGAAGTTCCACAATAGCTTATTGTAATATGATGACATGACATCCACGATTTTACCTACAAGTTCTAATTTCTGTGGTCACCTGTCTGTTTTAGAAACTTTTGGAGAACAACCCTTAATATTAAGCTGTCATGATAGAGTATATCTAATTACACTGGACGTTTTAGAGCAGTTTAACCACGGACACATAGTAATCCGCCCAAACAAGTTAATGGGAAAAGATCTCTAATGACATAGTTCTGCTACTTTAAGAGAATCATAGCTACTCCCAGCTTGTACTTGTTTATTTTGGGGAGCGTTTACATGCGTTTCGGAGAGAGGGGCCGATGCCCAGAGAGGGGGACCGACCCGCGGCCGGGGACACCATGTGATGCCACTAAATCCAGAGAGCGCCGAAAGGGCATAGCCGTAGGAAGTAGGGGTGCTGAGGGTGCTGCAGAACCACCCCCTGAAAATATATATTTTAAAAAATGAAAAAGAAGACCCCCGTTAAAGACAATAATCGCAGTACTCTCACCCCCAAACTACTTCCTGCGGCTATGCGTAAGGGGCTGGTGCCGACCCAGAGAGGGGTCCAACCCTCGCCCACAGCCTAAGGGGGCGCAAATACATCCAGGGGGAGAGGTGGGGGGAGAGGGCTGGAACGACCCAGTGTGTGTCGTTCCGACACCTATGCTGCGCTCGGTCAGCGCTCATCTATGTATTTATATGTACATATTCTTATTCAATCCCTTTAGATTTGTGTGTATTAGGTAGTTGTTGTGTAATTGTTAGATATTACTGCACTGTCGGAACTAGAAGCACAAGCATTTCGCTACACTCACAAAAACATCTGCTAATCATGTGTATGTGACCAATAAAATTTTATTTGGTTTGTCACGGCCGGTTGTGATACAGTCTGGATTAGATATTAGATAAAGGGAACCAGAGTGAACAAATAAAACAAAAATGTGATACCTATCTAATTGACTTAATAAATAAAGTTATGCAACATCCAATGTCCCTGTGTGAAAAAGTAATTGCCCCCTTACACTTGATAACTGGTTGTGCCACCTTTAGCTGCAATGACTGCAACCAAATGCTTTCTGTAGTTGGTGATCAGTCTCTCACATCACTGTGGAGGAATTTTGTCCTACTCTTCCATGCATAACAGCTTTAACTCAGAAACATTTGTGGGTTTTAGAGCATAAACTGGTCATTCTGAGGTAGACTGGCTTGTGTGTTCTGGATCATGGCCTTGCTGCATGACCCAGCTGTGCTTCAACTTAAGCTCATGGACGGATGGCCTGACATTCTCCTTTAGAATTCTCTGATACAGAGCAGAATTCATGGTTCCTTCGATGACGGCAAGTCGTCTAGGTCCTGAGGCAGCAATGCATCCATAAACCATGACACTACCACCACAATGCTTGACCGTTGGTATGAGGTTCCTACTGTGGAATGCAGTGTTTCGTTTTTGCAGACATTACGGGACCCATGTGTTTTTGGGAATACGCTCACATTCATTTATAACACTTCTTTAACACAGTGTATTACAGCTGGTGGCACATGGGCACAACGACCAGGAGATGGCACCATGTGAGTAGTAGGTTCCCACCCCTCCCCCCAAAAGTACATTTGTCGAAAGGGGCCGTAAGATTGTCAACAGGGCTTCCCCCAAGCAACAACATCTGATCATCAACACGGATGCCCCTCAGGGCTGTGTGCTTAGTCCCCTCCTGTACTTCCTGTTCACTCACGACTGTGTAGCCGCACACGACTCCAACACCATTATCAAGTTTGCTGACATGACAGTGGTAGGACTGATCACCGACGACAGTGAGGCAGCCTATAGGGAGGAGGTCAGAGACCTGGCAGTGTGGTGCCAGGACAACAACCTCTCCTTCAACGTCAGCAAGACATAGGAGCTGATCATGAACTAAACGGAGGTTGCGAGCATGCTCCCATCCACATCGATGGGGCTGTATTGGAGCGGGTCGAGTCCTTCAAGTTCCTCGGTGTCGACATCACAAAGGAATTAAATGGTCCACACACCCACACAGTTGTGAAGAGGACACAACAGCGCCTCTACCCCCTCAGGAGGCTGGGCCCTCAGAGCCTCAAACAGTTCTACAGCTGCACCATTGAGAGCCTTTTGATTGGCTGCATCACCGCTTGGTACGGCAACTGCTTGGCACTACAGGGTGGTGAGTATGGCCCAGTACATCACTGGGGCCGAGCACCCTGCCATCCAGGACCTCTATATCAGGCAGTGTCAGAGGAAGTCCCCCATAATTGTCAAAGACTCCAGCCACCCAAGCCATAGACTATTCTCTCTGCTACCACATGGCAAACGGTACCAGTGCACCAAGTCTGGAACCAACAGGATCCTGAACAGCTTCTACCCCCAAGCCATAAGACTGCTAAACAAGACTGTTAAATAGCTAATCAAATGGCTACCTGGACTACCTGCATTGACACTTTTTTGCACTAACTCTATGCACACACACTGGACTCCACACAATCACACATACTTACACTGACACACCAAAACAAAGCCTAACATAAGGACAACTCAGAGAATGGTATTATTTTCTTCTGAAATTTTATTCATATTATGTTTCTTTAGACCTGTCGAAAATAAATTATAGATTTATTGTGAAGGTGTAGGCTACATTACATGGATTTATTAGACTTTTTAAAATGGCTAGTAGGCTATGTGTGGAAGTCAGGAGATGCTAAATGTGTTTATGTTAATTAACAGTGAATTATCATGAGACCGACAGTTAATTGCTTGACAATCACCGGCTGATGAAATTTCGTGACCGCCACAGCCCTAGGTACTGTATATATATATTTTTTTACCTTTAACTCTGCATTGTTGTTTACAACAATTACAGTGTGCTTTGTTGTTTACAAAGCACACTGTAAATTGCACCCTATAGGTCGTTAAACATCACAATAAGGAGCAGAGCATTTGATTTGCTTTCTGGTGGGCAAGGAGACCCCGAGCTCTGTTAAAGCCATTGACAACTGCTTGTCGTTTTCAAGGGATTGTTAAATACGTGTGAACTATCTGGTTGTGATATACTGTTGTCCACCTCTTGAAGAGCATAGTCAGAACTAAACATTTCCGATTATTCCATGTGAAACAATTGCGTATATTTAGCTCTATCATCAGAGTTATTCCGCAAGTAATTAACTGCATGCTAATGATTAGAAAACATAATTTAATCATATAATTTCAGATACGTGAGGGTAGCCTCATGATATCTCTCAATATTGGCCTCCATTAATTGGATATTTAAGTGATATAAAATAAAAGTGAACTATAACTGACAAGAATGAGTGGTTTAGGTTAATTTCCCATCCTTTGTGGGCTCTACCTATCCAGCCTGGTCTGATAGACTAGACTTAACATAGCAAAAGTAAATCTGGGATCCCCAAATTAGTATATGTTACGATTGGTATGGTTACATAAGACAGATGGTTACTTAGGCAAAAATGAAAGTAGAGTGTTTGGTCGGGCGAGCGAGTAACGTGAATGTCTAGGAACATCTTGCGAGTCCAAATCTCATCACGGACAACTTTAGTATTTTAGCCAATTAGCAACTTTTCAACTACTTACTACTTTTTAGCTACTTTGCAACTACTTAGCATGTTAGCTTCCCCTTCCCCTAACCCTAACCCTAACCTTAACCCTTTTAGCTAACCCGTCCTCTAACCCTAACCTTAACCCTTTAACCTAACTCCTAAACTTAACCATAACTCCTAAACACTAACCCCTAGCATAGCAAGAATTCATAACATATCATATGTTTTGCAAATTCATAATATATAGTCTGTTTAACAAATTCGTAACATATAGTACATTTTGCAAATTCGTAACATATTTTACGAAATGGGTGATGGACATTCACAAATGAATATATACCATACAATACATTACATGTCATACTAAATGGAGTGTCTCAGATTTATCTACAGAATAATACAACATGTTCTCAGACCAGGCAGCAGGGTAAAGCAGCAGAACCATGCATTTGGTGATGTAGGCTACTGTTAGCTAATGTTTACTTTGCAAGCTACCAGTAGAAACTTTGTACAGTTGGCTAAACATAGTGGTAAGTAAACGTAATGTACTTTTTCTCCAGTGTAGGCCAACCTAGTGAAGTTAGCGAACATTATCCCCTTTTCAAAATTTTTAACAGTGTTTAATCCCGATTGCTCTGTGATTTATAATTTTGTGCAATGTGCAATTAAAGTTGCATAGCTGAATGCATGCATAATCTATAAATTTTACATATTTTGTTGCATGCTATGCAATTATTTAATCAACTGCATCCTCAGTGGGAATGGAGTTTCTGAGCTGTCTTTTCAATCAAAGATAATTTAATTAGAATGTTCTAAGACATTTTCAACGCGTGTATAGTGAGATATCAGGCGACCACACCGTTTGTACACCAATACACTTGCTTAGGACGGCATTATAGTAAAACGAGTCGTCAGGGTGAGACTATTTGAACCTTTTGGCTTTCCATAGATCTGAGAGCAAAGCTTATTGGTAAGAGGCTTCATGAATCATCCACCTGAGTCTTTCTGTAGCGACAAACCATTCACTCTTTACTGACAGTATTGCGAGGCGTACCTGTGCTGCACCTGTCCATGCTTTTACACCGAGCAAAAACAGAGAAGTCGTCTCACACAAATTCAAATATCAGTCAGAGACAGATGTGATACAACTGTTTAAAAATAAAAGCATTTCAGTTCTAAACAGTCAGGCATTTAAATTCTCTGAACTTTCTTGCTGATGTTCTTCTGCTTAGACAGGTAGGCTACTGTAAGTGATTTTACTTTGTGATTTATAATTTTGTGCAATGTGTAATTAAAGTTGTATAACTGAATGCATGCATAATCTAACAAATTGCCATATTTTGTTGCATGCTATGCCTATTATTTAATCAACTGCAGCCTCGGTGGGAATGGAGTTTCTAAGCTGTCTTTTCAATCAAAGATAATTTAATTAGAATGTTCAGAATGCAATACGTAACAATGTAATTAACACACACACACACACACACACACACACACACACACACACACACACACACACACACACACACACACACACACACACACACACACACACACACACACACACACACACACACACACACACACACACACACACACACACACAACACACACACAGTCTCTCATTCTCATTCTCCCTCGCTCTCATAATTCCCTGGCTTATCACTTCTGCTCCCCAAGGGCAATGGGTACACTTCGAGACCTGCAGTTTGCCCTACAGCTGAAGATTGAGGAGCGTCGCCAGAGGGAAACACTCATTGATGAGCTAGAGCTGGAGTTGGATGCCAAGGATGACTTGATTCATGAACTGGACCCCTACATGGCCATCATCACATTCCCAGGGTCTTCTGGGGACAGCAGGAGCGGTAGAGATACTCTCAATGATTGGCTATGAAAAGCCAACTGACATTTACTCCTGTGGTGCTGACCTGTTGCACCCTCGACAACCACTGTGATTATTATTATTTGACCATGCTGGTCAGTTATGAACATTTGAACATCTTGGCCATGTTCTGTTATAATCTCCACCCGGCACAGCCAGAAGAGGACTGGCCACCCCTCATAGCCTGGTTCCTCTCTAGGTTTCTTCCTAGGTTTTGGCCTTTCTAGGGAGTTTTTCCTAGCCACCGTGCTTCTACACCTGCATTGCTTGCTGTTTGGGGTTTTAGGCTGGGTTTCTGTACAGCACTTTGAGATATTAGCTGATGTAAGAAGGGCTATATAAATCAATTTGATTTGATTTCTGGAGCAAGTGCAGGTAAGATTTTCTGCAGAAAGTACAACCAAATTTCAAGCAATGTTTTTCTTTTATGCTATTATACATATTATTTATAACATGTAGGCTACATTGTATCATGCGGTTCAAAGAAAGAGCATATTGTCAGAGCCCGTGACCCTGAATCCAAGGCAACTTGCTCTGGTCAGCCTGAAAAGCTACAACATAAACCAACAGTGACAGAACACACCAAGGACATGTTCCCTTTGACCTGTTTTGCTTGAGAAATGTCAGCCTGGTCTCATAGAATAGACGTAACTTACTAAACGTAAGTCCGGGACACTCAAATTAGTATGATATGTTACCTTTGGTATGGTTACATACTGTAAGACAGAAGGTTATTGAGGCAAAAACTAAAGTAGGGTGGTTGGTTGTGGTGAATGGGTAGGCGTATAATGCAAACGTTTAGCAACCCAAAAGTTGCGTGTTCGAAACACATTATGGACAACTTTAGACAAATTAGCAACTACTTACTTCTTTTGAGCTACTTTGCAACTACTTAGTATGTTAGTTAATTGCAAATCACCTAGCAACCACACCAGGCACCATGTTGGAAGACCAGAGTCAGTCTGGTGGTAGTCCTCCAATCGTCCAAATGGCTGGCTGTGTTTTGCTACCACCGGAAACTTTGGGGAGATTGCCCATTATTTCATTTTTCGAAGGAACCAAAAAATAGAGGCAGTGAGAGAACCTATTCAAGTAAGTAAATATATTTAGAAAATGATAAAAACAATAGCTATTATTAGCTAGCTAGCTAGTTTCTCCAGGAACTTTGTGTGCAGGCTAACTGAAATGAACAGCTAACTAATGTTAGCTAGTTAGCTAACTTTACATACTGTATAGCTAGCCAAGTGAATTAAATATCACCAGCTAGGTATCTTCATATTAGCTAGTTAGCTAGCTATCTTGATGTATTCATCATTGCAACACTAAATACATTTGTATCTAGGTAGCTAGATAGCTAAATAGCTAATAGCCATGGAAGAGGGTGAAAGGATTAGCTAGCAGTTCCAGCTCTTAGAGAAGGGATAGGGCAGTTACCTTTGTGGGAGGATATTATTTAAAGATTCTCCAATTCCTGTCCCTAGCGAGAAAAACTATGACGACAGAGAGATATAGCAACATAATATTCAGTGCTGTCTAATTTGAGTATAATACAGCCTATTTCTTTGTGATGTTTTCTGTTGTCAGATACAGAGAGCCGTGAAACCCTGTCTGCAGATGAAGAGAAACCCTGTCTGCAGCTGAAGAGGTCCCAATGAATGTCCCAAGAGAATAAGGGTGCATCCTTGTATACCATGAATTATATGTGTACCTAAAGTATGTTAGCACATTTTGTGAACAAAAATACAGTTTAAAAGTCACACATAACCTTTAAATACCTATTACAACTGGAGCAGGCCAACCCTTTTGGATGTGCAGGCATCTGTATTCCCTTTAAAGTTTAACTAAGTCATTGGCCCGCCCCCGTGAGCACAGACATGATCTAGCGTCATGGAACAGCCCTTTTCTACTGTTACGAATAAAAAACCCTCCTGAAGAAATCCTCTTCAGACCACACGTATGTAACAGTTGAGCTTCCGTCCCTCTCCTCGCCCCTACCTGGGCTCAAACCAGGGACCCTCTGCACACATCAACAACTGCCTCCCACAAAGCATCTTTACCCATCGCTCCACAAAAGCCACGGCCCTTGCAGAGCAAGGGAACAACAACTTCAAGGTCTCAGAGCGAGGGACTTCACCGATTGAAACGCTATTAGCGCACACCCCGCTAACTAGTTAGCCATTTCACATCGGTTACACGTACCTCGACGGACACCGAGGGGACAGAGGTTGAGTTCAGACCACAAAAACCTCAGTATAAGCTAAAGTTGTAATGGTTGTTGAATTCCTAACCATACCACAGGAAATGGTTCAACTCTGAGACTGTCGATCCCGACAGAATAAGAGCCAATCTTAGATACTAATTACTAGTCTGCAGCTAGAAATTATGTCAACCTGGGATGTGAAGACCGACAACCGCCGAAACATCTATTTCCTTAAGAACATTTCTTAATGGTACTCTGAAGTATCCATTCTAACCACGAAAGACTTCAGGGAAGCAGAGAGAGAGACGCTCGGATGAACTTTCCAACAGAAGGACTGACGATTCCAACCAAGATCACGACGACACACTGGGCGTAAATATATATTGATTGCAATTACTCCTGAATGAGTGAGCGTTCATGTGCAAAGGATTAGCATTTCAATTAATATAATTATCAACTGTGTAGTGACTATTTTTGTCTTTCCCTCCCTTCTCAGTCCACACCCACTTCCCTTTGTCCGCCAAGCCGTCATATCGGTTTAGCTCATTAGGGAACCTCCCCTATCATTTCCTTGTAACCATATCTACTGTTTGTGTGTTTATGCATTTCTGTGATTATTTAGTTAGTTAGTAAATAAATGATTTAGACAATTGATGTATGGATGATTCATAGTAAAGGCTGGGTTCGTGCGGATAACCAACAATTTACGACGTTTGGAATGAGACTAACGTGAGGTAAAGAATAATTCATTCATTAGAAGACTAATTGATCAGATATTAAAATATCTGAAGAGTTATATCAGGAAAATTATAACTTTGTAATCTGAAAATTTTCCTTGGTGCCCCGACTTCCTAGTTAATGACATTTACATGATTAGTTTAATCACGTAATAATAATTACAGAGAATTGATTTGATAAAATAACAGTCTTCACTTTAATGATGCCAGAGACACGACATTATAAAGGTTCATGTTTATGGTGAACAAAATTACTTACCCATAACTTGAAACTCACGCAACACATGCTAATAGCTAGACTACAAACTATCTAGCTAGCTAATGTTGGCTAACTTAGTCTTGTTGTTAACACCTGGTTAGCATAACAGCTAAACTAAACTTGAAACCGATCAGACTTACCAGTGATGAACTGATTGGAGTAGACTGTCTGGGTTCAGGTCTTGACGTTCAAAAAGTTTATTTTTATTTTTCTGACAGCTCTTGTCTTATCTCTTTGGTGTTTCATGATTGCGGGTAATCTGTTTTTTTTATCCAGTTGTCTTTCCTGCCTTGTTAGAGCAGCCAAATACTGCACAGAAATTGACCATGGTAAGGAATCAACTAGTGTTATGCACTGTTATCATACAGCTTGGGGTAGCCACTCAGCTGTTGTTGTCGAAAGAATTGATGCGGTGGTCTTCCAACATGGCCGCTAAAAGCCATCATACAGTGCCTTGCAAAAGTATTCACACCCCTTGTCATTTTCCCTATTTTGTTAACTTACAACCTGGAATTAAAATAGATTATTGGGGAGTTTGTATCATTTGATTTACACCACATGCCTACCACTTTGAAGATGTAAAATATTTTTTATTGTGAAACAAACAAAAAATTACACAAAAAACTGAAAACTTGAGCATGCATAACTATTGACCCCCCCCCCCCCCCCCAAAGTCAATACTTTGTAGAGCTACCTTTTGCAGAAATTACAGCTGCAAGTCTCTTGGGATCTGTCTCTATAAGCTTGGCACATCTAGCCACTGGGATTTTTGTCCATTCTTCAAGGCAAAGCTGCTCCAGCTCTTTCAAGTTGGATGGGTTCCTGCTGGTGTACAGCAATCTTTATGTCATACCACAGATTCTCAGTTGGATTGAGGTCTGGGCTTTGACTAGGCCATTCCAAGACATTTAAAAGTTTCCCCTTAAAACCTCTACGGACCCCCCATCCCGGAACCGGGATCATCCTCATCAAAAAAGCTGACTAGCATAGCCTAGCCTAGCGCCACAGGGATATCATATAATATAATTTCATGAAATCACAAGTCCAATACAGCAAATGAAAGATAAACATCTTGTGAATCCAGCCAACATTTACGATTTTTAAAATGTTTTACAGCGAAAACACAATATATATTTATGTTAGCTCACCACAATAGCCAAACACACAACGCCATGTTTCCACCGCAAAGGTAGCTTTCACAAAACCCACAAATAGAGATAAAATTCATCACTAACCTTTGAACAACTTCATCAGATGACAGTCTTATAACATCATGTTATACAATACATTTATGTTTTGTTCGAAAATTTGCATATTTATAGGTATAAATCGTAGTTTTACATTGCAGCCACCGTCACAAATAGCACCAAAACAGCCAGAATAATTACAGAGAGCAACGTGAAATACATAAATACTCATCATAAAACATTTATGAAAAATACATGTTGTACAGCAAATGATAGATAAACATCTTGTGAATCCAGCCAATATTTCCGATTTTTTAAGTGTTTTACAGCGAAAACACAACATATATTTATGTTAGCTCACCACAATATCCAAAAACACAACGCCATTTTTCCACCGCAAAGGTAGCTTTCACAAAACCCACAAATAGAGATAAACTTAATCACTAACCTTTGAACAACTTCATCAGATGACAGTCTTATAACATCATGTTATACAATACATTTATGTTTTGTTCGAAAATGTGCATATTTATAGGTACAAATCCTGGTTTTACATTGTGAATACGGCGCCATAATGCACCAAATTGTCCGGAGAAATTTTGGACAGTCACGTAATCTAACCAAAGAACTCATCATAAACTTTACTAAAAAATACATGTTGTACAGCAAATGAAAGATACACTGGTTCTTAATGCAACCGCTGTGTTAGATTTAAAAAAATAACTTTAGTACAAAGTACAGCATGCAATATTGTGATACAGCGCCCAGCAATTCTCCGCCTTGTTGGAGCCAACATATACCACAAAAATACGAAATAACATCATAAATATTCTCTTACCTTTGATGATCTACCATCAGAATGTAGTGCAAGGAGTCCTATTTCCACAATAAATCGTTGTTTTGTTTTAGAATGTCAATTTCTTCTGTCGAATTAGCAACTTTGGCTAGCATTGTGGCGCACACGTGTCCATCATCTCCTGGCGCATGGAACGAAAAATTCCAAAAGTCACAATAAACGTCGAATAAACTGGTCAAACTCGGTTGAAAATCCATCTTTATGATGTTTTTCTCATATGTATCCAATAAAGTCCGAGACGGAGCATTTCGTCGTGTATACCTAACGCATTTCAGAAGACAATGTCGTGTTCCCTGGTGCGCAGTTGAATACTGCCAATAGGGCGGACCTTTCATTCGGTCTCAAATCAAGCTAGACACCCCATTCAACATTCTACTGCCTGTTGACATCTAGTGGAAGGCGTATGAAGTGCATACAGATCCATAAATATAAGGCAATTGAATAGGCAAGCCCTGACACAGAGCCCCATTTTCAGAATTTTCACTTCCTGTTTGGAAGTTTGCTGCCAAATGAGTTCTGTTTTACTCACAGATATAATTTAAACAGTTTTAGAAACTTCAGAGTGTTTTCTACCCAATAGTAATAATAATATGCATATTGTATGATCTAGAACAGAGTACGAGGCCGTTTAATTTGGGCACGATTTTTTCCCAAAGTGAAAACAGCGCCCCCTATTTCCAAGAGGTTTTAAACCACTCAAGTGTTGCTTTAGCAGTATGCTTAGGGTCATTGTCCTGCTGGAGGGTGAACCTCCGTCCCAGTCTCAAATCTCTGGAAGACTGAAACAGGTTTCCCTCAAGAATTTCCCTGTATTTAGCGCCATCCATCCTTCCTTCAATTCTGACCAGTTTCCCAGTCCCTGCCGATGAAAAAACATTCCCACAGCATGATGCTGCCACCACCATGCTTCACTGTGGAGATTGTGTTCTCGGGGTGATGAGAGGTGTTGAGTTTGTGCCAGACATAGCGTTTTCCTTGATGGCCAAAAAGCTGAAGTTTAGGCTCACCTTACCAGAGTACCTTGGGGAGTCTCCCACATGCCTTTTGGCAAACACCAAACGCGTTTGCTTATTTTTTTCTTTAAGCAATGGCTTTTTTCTGGCCACTCTTCAGTAAAGCCCAGCTCTGTTGAGTGTACGGCTTAAAGTGGTCCTATAGACAGATACAATCAATCTCCGCTGTGGAGCTTTGCAGCTCCTTCAGGGTTATCTTTGGTCTCTTTGTTGCCTCTCTGATTAATGCCCTCCTTGCCTGGTCTGTGAGTTTTGGTGGGCAGCCCTCTCTTGGCAGGTTTGTTGTGGTGCCATATTCTTTCCATTTTTTAATAATGGATTTAATGGTGCTCCGTGGGATGTTCAAAGTTTCTGATATTTTTTATAACCCAACCCTGATCTGTACTTCTCCACAACTTTGTCCCTGACCTGTTTGGAGAACTTCTTGGTCTTCATGGTGCCGCTTGCTTGGTGGTGCCCCTTGCTTAGTGGTGTTGCAGATTCTGGGGCCTTTCAGAACAGGTGAATATATACTGAGATAATGGGACAGATCATGTGACACTTCGATTGCACACCGGTAGACTTTTTAAAATTCATTATGTGACTTCTGAAGGTAATTTGTTGCACCAGATCTTATTTAGGGACTTCATACCAAAGGTGGTGAATACATACGCAAGCACCCCTTTTCCGTTTTTTCTTTTTTTACATTTGTATTTGTATTTTTTTCATTTTTTCATTTCATTTCACCAATTTGGACTATTTTGTGTATGTCCACATGAAATCCAAATAAAAATCTATTTAAAAATTTGAAAAACGTCGATGGGGGTGAATACTTTTGCAAGGCACTGGCAACCCTCTATAATCAAGTGCTGCTAAGGACCTTGTTAAACTACAGCTGGCCAAGAACAGAGCGGCATGTTTTGCTCTTCATTGTAATCAAAGGGCTAATATCAATACTATGCATGCCAGTTTCTCTTGGCTAAGAGTTGAGGAAAGACTGAAAGCATCACTTTTTGTTTTTATAAGAAACATTAATGAGTTGAAAATTCCAAATTGTTTGCATCATCAACTTACACACAGGACTGACACACACACTTACCAGACATGCCACCAGGGGTCTTTTCAAAGTCCGCAGGTCCAGAAAAATTAAAGGAAACGTACAGTATTATACAGAACCATGATTGCATGCAACTCCCTTCCATCTCATATAGCGCAAGTGAACATCAAACCTGGTTTCAAAAACCAAATAAAGCAACACCTCACAGTACAATGGCTCTCCCCTATGTAACCTAATTTTATGTGTACAGTATGTACTGACATGTATAGTATGTGTAACTGATAAATGCACACACATAACATGTTAACGTTTTTAAATGTATGTAAATTGTAAAGTATTATGTCTGTAATGTCTTTTTCGTTACGTGTCGGACCCCAGTAAGACTAGCTGTTGCCATTTTCGTCGGCTAATGGGGATTCTAATAAAATAAAATAAACCTTAACCCCTAGCCTAGCTAATGTTAGCCACCGAGTGGCATAGCGGTCTAAGGCACTGCATCTCGGTGCAAGAGGCATTACTACAGTCCCTGGTTCGAATCCAGGATGAATCACATCCGGCTGTGATTTGGAGTTCCATAGGGCGGCGCACAATTGGCCCAGCATTGTCTGGGGTAGGCTGTAATGGTAAATAAAAAATGGTTCATAACTGGCTTGCCTAGTTAAAACCTTTTCTCAATAGGGGGGCGCCATTTCGACTTTGTAAAAAAAAAATCCCAAATTAAACTGCCTCGTACTCAATTCTTGCTCGTACAATATGCATATTATTATTACTATTGGATAGAAAACACTCTCTAGTTTCTAAAACCGTTTGAATTATATCTGTGAGTAAAACAGAACTCATTTTGCAGCAAACTTCCTGTCAGGAACTGAAAAATCTCAAATCGGGGGCTCTGTTCCAGGGTCAGTTTATAACTTTCCATGTAATCTATGGGTCGACATGCACTGCATACGCCTTCCCCTAGATGTCAGTAAGCAGTGAGAATTGGAATGGTGTGTCTAGGTAGATCTGAGGCCGTATAAAAGCTCTTGGAACCGGGTGTGCACTCTTTTCAACGTTCATCATGACGCAAGACAGACCTCAGGATTGCATTCTGAAAAGCTCTCGTTATAGGCTTTAGATATATCCGGCTCTGATTTTATTCGATATAGGTGTTAAAAACATCATAATGTAGTTATTTTAAACCGAGTTATATCAGTTTATATCATTATATTGCGATTTTCGGTATTTCATTTGTGCTGCGTTATAGTGAGTTGGGCACGTCTTCGCCACATGGCTAATGTTTACTGCTAATTCCAAAGTTGAAGACGACAATCTACAACCGAGCAACGATTCTTCTGGACAAAGGACAACTTGCACAAGATTCTGATGGAAGCTCATCAAATAGTAAGAACTATTTATGATGTTAATTCGTTGTTCTGTTGAAAAATGTTAAACTACTATTCCGGCATTAATTTCGGTGCGGTCTCACTTTAACGCACGCTGTATGTCGTAGTAACGTTAATTTTAAAAATGTAA
Organism: Salvelinus alpinus; assembly: GCF_045679555.1. Classification (NCBI taxonomy): domain Eukaryota; kingdom Metazoa; phylum Chordata; class Actinopteri; order Salmoniformes; family Salmonidae; genus Salvelinus; species Salvelinus alpinus. Next base: position 34,773,188 of record NC_092104.1, read on the forward strand.
CACAGCGGTTGCATTAAGAACTAATGTATCTTTCATTTGCTGTCCAACCTGTATTTTTTAGTCAAGTTTATGATTAGTTAATGATTAGATTAGGTGCCTCTCCCAAGATTTCTCCCGACATTTTGTTTGCAGCTTGGCTGCTATTCTCATTGTATAACCACGATTTGTGCCGCTAAATATGCACATTTTTGAACAAACAATATATGTATTGTGTAATATGATGTTATAGGACTGTCATCTGATGAAGTTTTGAGAAGGTTAGTGAAATTTTTTATATCTTTTGCTGGTTTATTCGCTATCGCTAACGTGCATGAATCAATGCTGCTGTGTGGTTGGCTATTGTAGTAAGCTAATATAATGCTAAATTGTGTTTTCGCTGTAAAACACTTAAGAAATCTGAAATATTGGCTGGATTCACAAGATCTTTGTCTTTCATTTGCTGTACGCTGTGTATTTTTCATAAATGTTTTATGATGAGTATTTAGGTAATTCACGTTGCTCTCTGTAGTTATTCTAGTTGCTTTGGTGAGAGTGGTGATGGTGGCTGCAATGTAAAACTATGATTTATACCTGAAATATGCACATTTTTCGAACAAAACATATGCTATACAATAAATATGTTATCAGACTGTCATCTGATGAAGTTGTTTCTTGGTTAGTGACTATTTATATCTTTATTTGGTCGAATTTGTGATAGCTACCTATGCAGTGAAAAAATGGTGGAGAAAAAAAAGTTGGGTCTTTTGCTATCGTGGTTAGCTAATAGAAATACATATTGTGTCTTCCCTGTAAAACATTTTAAAAATCAGAAATGATGGCTGGATTCACAAGATGTGTATCTTTCATCTGGTGTCTTGGACTTGTGATTTCATGATATTTAGATGCTAGTATTTACTTGTGGCGCTATGCTAGGCTATGCTAGTCAGCTTTTTTACTGATGAGGGTGCTCCCGGATCCGGGATTGGGACCAATTAGAAGTTAAATATAGGTTCAATAAGATTATTATTTTTTTTTTTAAACCTAGCTAACATTAGTGTTAGCCACCTAGCTGATGTTAGCACAACAAATTGGAGTTCATAACATATCATACGTATTGCAGATTCGTGACCTATCGAACGAATTGCAATTCTTAACATATTGTACGAATTGCAATTTGTAACATACCATGTGAATTGTAAAATCGTTACATATCATACGATTTAACTTTACTATGTTACGTCTACCCCTGAGTCCGGGTTGGAAATGTTCTCTTAAGGCTGATAAAGTGTTTCCTGCACAGACAATAATCAATAATGATTGATTTATACACACTGTATGACAATTGGCTCAAGGCTGTAGTGCCTTTGTTGTCAAACTCTAACCACAATGACATTACTATTAGATATCCCTCTAGTGGTGTGGGGGCTGTGCTTTGGCAAAGTGGGTGGGGTTATATTCTTCCTGTTTGGCCCTGTCCGAGGGTATCATCGGATGGGGCCACAGTGTCTCCTGACCCCTCCTGTCTCAGCCTCCAGTATTTATGCTGCAGTAGTTTGTGTCGGGGGGCTAGGGTCAGTTGGTTATATCTGGAGTACTTCTCCTGTCTTATCCGGTGTCCTGTGTGAATTTAAGTATGCTCTCTCTAATTCTCTCCTTCTCTCTTTCTTTCTCTCTCTCGGAGGACCTGAGCCCTAGGACCATGCGTCAGGACTACCGGGCATGATGACTCCTTGCTGTCCCCAGTCCACCTGGCCTTGCTGCTGTTCCAGTTTCAACTGTTCTGCCTGCGGCTATGGAACCCTGACCTGTCCACCGGACGTGCTACCTGTCCCAGACCTGATGTTTTCAACTCTCTAGAGACCGCAGGAGCGGTAGAGATACTCTTGATGATCGGCTATGAAAAGCCAACTGACATTTACTCCTGAGGTACACCCTCGATAACTACTGTGATTATTATTATTTGACCATGCTGGTCATTTATGAACATTTGAACATCTTGGCCATGTTCTGTTATAATCTCCACCCGGCACAGCCAGAAGAGGACTGGCCACCCCTCGTAGCCTGGTTCCTCTCTAGGTTTCTTCCTAGGTTTTGGCCTTTCTAGGGAGTTTTTCCTAGCCACCGTGCTTCTACACCTGCATTGCTTGCTGTTTGGGGTTTTAGGCTGGGTTTCTGTACAGCACTTCGAGATATTAGCTGATGTACGAAGGGCTATATAAAATAAACTTGATTTGAATCTTGATTTGATTTGATTACTTATTGATTGCCTCCCACACGGTTTACTACTTCAGGTCACATGAGCTGATTAAGACCTCCTTTTTAGAGAATTACTTTCTAAAGAACCTGGAAAGTGGGCAAATCCTGGCTATAATGGACTGTGTGTACCCCACCACGGTCAACCAAGGCTGCTGCGTCATTCAAGAGGGAGACAGTGGAACTCTTGCCTATATTCTAAAAGGTAAGAAGTTAAATCAACAGTTGTTTATAGGTGGGGATTGGGAATACAGCCACTTCAAGGTCCTTCAAGGTCCCAACCACTGTTTTCTTGAATTTTCATGCATAGCCCTACTCTCAAAAACCAAAGTCCCCAATGTAGAGTAATTGCTTGAGACATTTTGGTGAATTATTCATCAAGCACTTGGTCTCCACAATCGAAGCGCAGTCAGCTCATGGTCTTTAATGAATGCTGCTTATTTGTCTTTTATGTTTGCTCAGAGATGGCCCGGTGAATGTTACTCAACAGTTGCCCCTCCTCATTTCCTCCTCCCTCTGGCTCATGTACGAATTGCAATTTGTACGAATTGCAATTCGGGGCGTCAGGTGGCCTAGTGGTTAGAGCATTGGACTAGTAACTGAAATGGTTGCAAGCTCAAATCCCCAAGCTGACAAGGTAAAAATCTGCCCCTGAACAAGGCACTTAACCTACTGTTCCTAGGCCATCATTGAAAATAAGAATTTGTTTTTAACTGACCTGCCTAGTTAAATAAAGGTTTAAAAAAAAGTTGAGTTGGTATTCTCCTCTGTTAGTGCCAGCACTGCTTTATAGCGCAATGAGGGGAAATGTTAGAATGATCTGTTTCTGGAAGGAGAGAGTGAGAGATGGTGGTGGTATGCATGACAATAAGCGGCATACATAATGTTTTGTGATTAAATGTCAGGCAGGGACAGGGCAAGAGGTCCAACTCAGCCCTGGTATGCAATGCTCATTGATAATGGCGCTCAGGCATTTCTCAGACTACCCTCATATCTGATATGACAGGTAATGGGCCACGGCTGTCCAATTTGCTTTTCTTGTTACCTGAGGCCTAGACTTTGTCTGTTTCTGCTGTGGTGTTGTAGATTAGAGTGTCTCTACCTGTCACATGGCATATCTCAGACAGCTGCGTTTATCTGATGGTGTGTCAGACACACTCCCTGTCAATCACCTGCAGCTGGGAGCTGAGTAAGGAGGGCTGAGCTAATGTGTGGTCACACCTCTTCAGCTGCCACCCTGCTGTCGTGGGGGACGCCACAGACTGCCATCATCATCCTTTATCATCCTCCTCTGAAGGAGCTCAAACAGAAGCTGCACTGTCACACACACACACACACACACACACACACACACACACACACACACACACACACACACACACACACACACACACACACACACACACACACACACACACACACACACACACACACACACACACACACACACACACACACACAGTCTACGCCCATGCCAACATCATACAGTTTTTTTTCAATCACTTTCGCAAATGTTTCATATGTAAGTGGTATAAACTCTAAGCTGATAACAATGCCCCCTATCTTGTGTTCAGAACCTTTGATTGTGCATTAATTGGGATTTCACATTTTTCACCCCTGAGTCATTCATGATCAATCAAAGTTTTCCGTGAAATACCATGATAACATTTTGTTTAGTCACCAATACATCAGATAATGATAGGCTCACCATTTAATCCAATAGCAAAAAACACAAGATACACCTTTCAAAACAGCTGTTTTTGAAGTGCTAAATAAAAATAATAGTAGATGGTACATTTTCCATCCAGTATTTGACTATAACTTGACATGCACCATTTAAAAATAATAATTAGCATCCAATGGCAGGTTGTGAACATGTTGAGAAACATGTCAGTCTTACAGTTTCATTATCGTTATACAGTACATGCGTAGGATAAATCATCAGAAATTGAGGTATTGTAAAGTAGTTGGACAATGTAAAAATGTAGCACAGTATGCCAATTCTGCCCAATGCAACCCTGTACAAGATCACCTTCTTTTTTTATGTGACAGTATCGCCTATCTCTCTGCTTCAAATCCATCAGTTTACAGTGTATCAATGAAATTCAGATAATGAGTGGAATATATTGTTAAATACAACTCAGGTATTTCAGTAGTGCATTGTACAATACTCTATAATTCCAAATGGTAGCACATAGTGACTCTTTCCACTTTTTCCTATTGAAGCACACTGGCTGATGTAGAATGATGATGTACAGTGCCTTTAGAAAGTATTCATTTTTCCACATTTTGTTGTGTTACAAAGTGGGATTGAAATTGATTTAATTGTCATTTTGTGTCAACGATCCACATAAAATACTCTAATGTCAAAGTGGAAGAAAAATTAGAACATTTGGAAAACATTTATTGCCGAAAAAACACTAATATATCTTTATTAGATAAGTATTCAACCCCCTAAGTCAATACATTTAGAATCACCTTTGGCAGCGATTACATCTGTGAGTCTTTCTGGAAGGAACGTGAGGAAGGCTCCACACCCCTCTCTCATTTGAGTATCTTACCTAGTTATTTTCAGATGAAGAACGGCGAGTTCAGCTAAGCCCATACTGCCCTTCAGTCCCTTGACTTTTTGGCCCTGACGGAGACATAAATCACCCCAGAGAACAATGCTTCTCCAGCTGCTCTCTCTTCATCTGATTAAGTTTTTTCTCATTGTCCGAGAGCATCTGGTCGTCGCGGTGGTGGCACAGGGATACTCATTTCTCCTCAGTACAGATTTTCTCTTTTCTCTTTCTTTCTCTCTCTCTCTCTCTCTCTCTCTCTCTCTCTCTCTCTCTCTCTCTCTCTCTCTCTCTCTCTCTCTCTCTCTCTCTCTCTCTCTCTCTCTCTCTCTCTCTCTCTCTCTCTCTCTCTCTCTCTCTCTCACCTGTCCATCTCCTCATTTGAATTCCATACTGTCACTGTCACTTGTCCACTCAAGCTTAACATTGTTGTCATCTTTCACCCACCAGGTGCCCTTAGAGCGTTCCTCAATGGGCTTGACACCTTGATAAGCTAATTTCCTGACGATGGCTCACCGCTCTTCGTACTTAGCTACTTCAACCCCCGACATCTGCCTTCGATTCATTTATTTCCAATGCGCTCTTTCTCCTCCTTGCCTCTTTTGACCTCACCCTTTTCCAGTCCCCTTACACTCACAAGGCAGGCATCTTTACTAGAGGATGTTCGCATACTAATCTCTCACTGCAAACCCCCTCCAGGTCTCTGATCACTACTTTGTTTCCTTTTCTGTCTCCCTTTCCTCCAACCCTAGTCACTCAGCCCGTACCCAGATGGTCATGCGCCATTGCAATCTTCGCCCCCCCCCCCCCCCCCCACTACTCTCTCATCTTCTATCCTATCATCTCTCCCTTCTGCTAAATCCTTCTCCATCCTGTCTTCTAATTCTGCCTCTTCGACCCTACTCTCCACACTTTCCACATCCTATGACTCGATTTGTCCCCTTTCCTCCGGGGCCGTCTCAGCCCTCCCCTCCTGCTCCATGTCTGAGTGACATTGCGACCTTACAGAACAGGGCTGCGGGCAGCTGATCGAAAATGGAGGAAAACTAAACTTCTGGAGGACCTATCATCCTTTCACTACCTCCTCTCTACCTTCTCTTCCTCTGTATCCACTGCTAAAGCCACTTTCTATCACTCAAAATGTCAAGTTTCTGCTTCTAACCTTAGGAAACTCTTTTCCACCTTCTCCTCCCCCTAACTCTCCACCCCCTCTCCCTCCGTCTCTGCGGATGACTTTGTGAATCACTTTGAAAAGACGGTTGCCTATTTATTCCACTGTTTCCACACACACAGAACTACCCTACACCTTGACCTCTTTCTCCCCTCTCTCTCCAGATGAAATCCTGCTACTAGTGAGGTCCAGCTGCCGAACAACCTGCCCACTCGACCCCATCCCCTCCTCCCCTCTCCAGACCATCTCTGGAGACCTTCCCCCATTCCTCACTTCCCTCATCAACTCATCCCTGACCACTGGCTGCATCCCAAAAATGTCCAGAGACCCTCCCCTCCTCAAGAAACCAACACTCAACTCCTCCCTTGTCAAAAACCTCCTTAACTTCTTGACGCTAGGAGGCAGAATTTTTATGTTTGGAAAAATAACGTTCCCAATGTAAACGGCCTATTTCTCAGGCCCAGATGCTAGAATATGCATATAATTGACATATTAGGATAGAAAACACTCTAAAGTTTCCAAAACTGTCAAAATATTGTCTGTGAGTATAACAGAACTGATTTTGCAGGCGAAAACCTGAGGAAAACCTGAGTGTCTCTTATTTTGAAAAATCCCTGTTCCATTGCCTGCCTATCCTCCATTTAAAGGGATATCAACCAGATTCCTTTTCCAATGGCTTCCACAGGTTGTGAACAGGCTTTAGACATAGTTTCAAGCTTTTATTCTGAAAAATGAGCGAGATTTATCAAATCGTGTCAGTGGATAGCCAGATGTCCTTTGATTAGTTCTTGCGCGCAAAAGTGGTAGTTCAACATTTTCTTTCTCTATTATATTGAATAGTTTACCGTCCGGTTGAAATATTATCGATTATTTATGTTAAAAACAACCTGAGGATTGATTATAAAAACGTTTGACATGTTTCTACGAACTTTACGGATACTATTTGGAATTTTCGTCTGCCCTTCATGACCTGCCTGGGCCTGTGGATTTCTGAACATAATGCGCCAAACAAATTGAGTTTTTTTTATATAAAAATAATCTTTATCGAACAAAAGGAAAATGTATTGTGTAACTGGGAGTCTCGTGAGTGCAAACATCCGAAGATCATCAAAGGTAAGCGATTAATTGTATTTATTTTCTGACTTTCGTGACCAATCTACATTGCTGCTAGGTGTTTGTAATGTTTTGTCTAGTGATCGATAAACTCACACAAACGCTTGGATTGCTTTCGCTGTAAAGCATATTTTCAAAATCTGACACGACAGGTGGATTAACAACAAGCTAAGCTGTGTTTTGCTATATTGCACTTGTGATTTCATGAAATTAAATATTTTAGTAATTTTTTAAAAATTTGGCGCTCTGCAATTCAGCGGTTGTTGATGAAAATGATCCCGCTAAAGGGATCCGTGCGCCAAGAGGTTTTAAGCGTGCTGTCTCTGACCAACTCGCTCAGATTGATATTCTTGACCCTAACCAATCAGGCTTCAAGATGGGTGTCACTGCGACTCTCCACACTGCCAAAGCTGACGCTTTCTCCTCTGTTCTCATCCTCCTAGATCTATCTGCTGCCTTCAACACTGAGAACCATCAGATCCTCCTCTCCACCCTCTCAGGGCTGGGCGTCTCAGGCTCTGCACACTCTTGGATTGCATCTTACCTGGCAGGCCGCTCCTACCAGGTGAAGTGGAGAGGATCTCTGTCTGCACCACGTACTCTCACTACTGGTGTCCCCCAGGGCTCGTTTCTAGGCTCTCTCCTCTTCTCTCTATACACCAAGTCACTCGGCTCCATCATATCCTCACATCATATCCTCTCTCCTATCATTGCTATGCAGATGACACTCAATTACTTTTCTCCTTCCTTCTTCTGACACCCAGGTGGCGACACGAATCTCTGCGTGCCTGGCAGATATCTCAGCTTGGATGTCGGCCCACTACCTCAAGCTCAACCTCGAAAAGATGGAGCTGCTCTTTCTCCTGTGGAAGGGAGAAATAAAGAAGTAGTCCTATTCATTGTAAGTGTCACTCCAGGTGGACTCTACTGTTTTGGTGCGCGTGAACTGGAGCGCGCTTCACGTTGTTTTTATCCGGTATTAGAAACAGTTTATTCCGTCTTAAATTTGATAGATTATTTACATTTTAGGGTACCTGAGTTTGGATTAGGAACGTTGTTTGAAATGTTTGGACCAAGTTTACAGGTAACTTATTAGATACTTTGTAGGCATGTTGGGCGAGTTGAAACCGGTGTATTTCTGAATCAAACGCGCCAAATAAATTGACATTTTTGGGACATAAAGAAGGACATTATCGAACAAAAGGACCATTTGTGATGTTTCTGGGACATTTCGGAGTGCCAACAGAAGAAGATCTTCAAAGGTAAGGCATTAATTATATAGCTATTTCTGACTTTTGTGGCGCACCTGACTGGTTGAAATATGATTTTCATGTGTTTGTATGCGGGGCGCTGTCCTCAGATAATCGCATGGTTTGCTTTTGCCGTAAAGCCCTTTTGAAATCTGACACAGTGGCTGGATTAACAAGAAGTTAAGCTTTATTTTGATGTATAACACATACTGTATATCTTCAATAATGTTAAATATTTGAATTTGGTATTTTTGAATTTCGCGCTCTGCAATTTCACCGGATATTAAGAAGTTTTAACTAGGCAAGTCAGTTAAGAACAAAATGTTATTTACAATGACGGCCTACCCTGGCCAAACCCGGACGACGCTGGGCCAATTGTGCGCCGCCCTATGGGACACCCAATCACGGCCGGATGTGATGTAGCCTGGTGTCCCCCTCCCAGAGTGCAAAGAACCTTGCCGTGACCCTGGACAATACCCTGTCATTCTCTGAAAACATCAAAGCAGTAACTCGCTCCTGCAGGTTCATGCTCTACTACGTCCATAGAGTACGATCCTACCTCACACAGGAAGCGGCACAGGTCTTAATCCAGGCACTTGTCATCTCCCGTCTGGACAACTGCAAGTTTCTGTTGGCTGGGCTCCCTATTTGTGCCATCAAACCCATGCAGTGCAACCGCCTGGTGTTCAACCTTCCCAAGGTCTCCCATGTCACCCCGCTCCTCTGCACACTCCACTGGCTTCCAGTCGAAGCTCCCATCCATTACAAGACCATCGTATTTGTCTAAGGAGCAGCAAAAGGAAATGCCCCTCCCTACCATCACGCTGTGCTCAAACCCTCTGTTCTCTGTTCTGCACTCTGTTCTTCCACCTCTGGTCTCTTTGCCCTCACTCTTCTCTGTTCTGGCACAAATAATCCCACAGCACTCCCCCCCCACACACTTTTTTCTACATTGTAGAATAATAGTGAAGACATCGCAACTATGAAATAACACACATGGAATCATGTAGCAACCAAAAAAGTGTTAAACAAATCAAATTATATTTTATATTTGATATTCTTCAAAGTAGCCACCCTTTGCCTTGATGACAGGTTTGCGCACTCTTGGTATTCTCTCAACCATCTGCATTAGGTAGTCACCTGGAATGCATTTCAATTAACAGGTGTGCCTGGTTACAAGTTAATTTGTGTAATTTCTTTCCTTCTTAATGTATTTGAGCCAATCAGTTGTGTTGTGACAAGGTACCTATTTGGTAAAAGACCAAGTCCATATTATGGCAAGAACAGCTAAAATAAGCAAAGAGAAACAACAGTCCATCATTACTTTAAGACATGAAGGTCAGTCAATCCAGAACTTTTCAAGAACTTTGAAAGTTTCAGTGCAGTCCCAAAAACCATCAAGCGTTATGATGAAACTAGCTGTCATGAGGACCACCACAGGAAAGGAAGACCCAGAGTTACCTCTGCTGCAGAGGATAAGTTCATTACAGTTACCAGCCTCAGAAAGTGCAGCCCAAATAAATGCTTCACAGAGTTCAAGTAACAGACACATCTCAACATCAACTGTTCAGAGGAGACTGCATTAGTCAGGCCTTCGTGGTCGAATTGCTGCAAAGAAACCACTACTAAAGGACACGAATAAGAACAAGAGACTTGCTTGGGCCAAGAAACACGAGCAATGGACATTAGACCAGTGGAAATCTGTCCTTTGGTCTGATGAGTCCAAATGTGATATTTTTGGTTCCAACTGCTGTGTCTTTGTGAGATGTAGAGTAGGTGAACGGATGATCTCTGCATGTGTGGTTCCCATAGTGAAGCATGGAGGAGGAGGTGATGGTGTGGGGGTGCTTTGCCTGTGACACTTTCTGTGATTTATTTATAATTGAAGGCCCACTTAACCAGCACGGCTACCACTGCATTCTGCAGTGATACGTCATCCCATCTGGTTTGCGCTTAGTGGGACTATCATTTGTTTTCAACAGGACAATGACCCAAAACATACCTCCAGGCTGTGTAAGGCTACTTGATCAAGGAGAGTGATGGAGTGCTGCATCAGATGACTTGGCCTTCACAATCACCTGACCTCAACCCAATTGAGATGGTTTGGGATGAGTTGGATCGCAGAATGAAGGAGAAGCAGCCAACAAGTGCTCAGCATATGTGGGAACTCCTTCAAGACTGTTGGAAAAGCATACCTCATGAAACTGGTTGAGAGAATGCCAAGAGTGTTCAAAGCTGTCATCAAGGTAAAGGGTGGCTACTTTGAAGAGTCTAACATATGAAACATATTTTGATTTGTTTAACACTTTTTTGGTTACTACATGATTCCTTATGTGTTATTTCATAGTTTTGATGTCTTCACTATTATTATACAATGTAGAACATAGTAAAAATTAAGAAAAACCCTTGAATGAGTAGGTGTGTCCAAACATTTGACTGGTACTGTACTTGTGAAAATTGCACCAGAGTGATTGAAAAAAAGAACTGTAAACACGCACATTCAAAATGTAAACATGCACAAAGGTAAAGACACACATGTGTACACACACGCCACATAATGCTGCAACATCCCTACCTTCTGCCACACTATGATTATTATTCAGTTGACAATGATATATTCAGTATTTGCTGCATTGTGTATGTATGTTTAAATGTGTGTTTAACAGAAGGGAAGATGGAGGTGACGAAGGATGCCAAGAAGCTACTCACAATTGAACCAGGAAAAGTGTTTGGGGAATTGGCACTCCTGTTCAACTGCACACACACCTACAAGTACTGGAGCGTTGTGCATGGAGTGCTGTGTAGCGTGGTTGTTCTATTCTATTGTAATAACAGCTGAAGTGAATATAAAATGTCATCCAGAAATCCTTTCTTTTGCTGTGTTTGGATGGATTTTTCATAATAATTATTATTCAAGAGAGCAGAACAATCACAGACCAGCCTATTCACAGCTGAGTAGATCTGGTGCAGAGGGAAGTACTCTAGAATTTCTCATCAAAATATATTTTTCAAATAACATCACAGCTTTACATGCTCCTCTCTGAGATGTGGGGAATACAAAACACGTCTTGCTTTGGCTCATAAAAACTCATCTCCTGTCTCAGGGCTCCCACTATTTATACCCGGTCCTTGGAAATGGAAATTACTGTATGCTAATATGTAAAATGGTATATCAACACATTTTATTTGATTATACATTATTTGATCAATTTCACAAAATTTTTCCTCATGACCAACCAAATATCCCCTCAATGAGAGCTATTATTTCTCAGTGGCTTTAACTTGATTTTCTCAATGGAAAATGAAATGTGTGCTATAGCTACACTGTCTGTGCTCAGCCTCTGCTGCTCACATCTGACTTGCTTTCACAAAGAAATAGGTTGACGAAATGGAAAGAATCAGTGCAAATTTTAAAATATTTTTTTCCCTTCACAGTGTTTCCTATACACTTTTCCTCTGTGCATTTTCTCTTTCAGTGCAATGATGCTTTCCTGATTAATTGTATAGCACCTTTATCTTTCAGTCAATCCCTCTCCAATTCCCTCTCTCTGTATATCCGTTCTCACAGCAACAGTTCAGCAGTTCTTTCTTCCATATCCACTCCACCCATTCCTTTCCCTGGCTTGGCACTGACCTTGTTCTCCTGGCTGACTTGAAATGACTTTCCCTTTGTTGCCATCAGAGAACATCAATAAAGCTTCCTCTCCTGTGGTCTGACTCACTGTGACTGCAAGAGGTTCTAGTGAAAAAAGGAGTTCATGGTTGCACAGGATGTTCTTCCCAGAAAATGGCAGAGAGTATGACATAAAAGGGTTAGACAAATATCTTAGAATGCTCTATTAGGTGTCAGTTGACATTCAGGTTTTAAACTCAAATATACTGTAGCGATCCTCACTATATGAGCCACGTTACAACACCCACCAAGAGGGTTAATCCTATTTGCGTGATACATAGGGTGTTTGCCTTTCAAGCCAGCAACCCTGGTTCACTTCTCTGCCCTGCTGTTCGCTACAATTACGTACCATATAAAGATAACAATGTCATTGATTTCACACAGCAAGTTAATTTAGGGACTTAAATAATGACATGATTGGTAAGAATTCAGAGGAGCATTTCTCAAGGTTAATTAACCCCATTTTGGAATGGAATCTTCATAGTTGACACAGTATGCACCTATTTACACCTCTTTCCTGTATGTGACCTATTCCTTACTGTTATTTCATTGTCACTATTAAATTCATTAGTGTGATGTTTGCAATGTAATCTAAGCGTGTAGTGTCTATTGTACAGTAGAGAGGAAGTACTAGAAGGATTGGAGTTGTACGGTTAGTACAAGACAGAGGCTCCTGTTTGACGAAGCCCTGCTGAATCAATTCTTCTGTTTCATTATAATTTAGAACATCTCTGTCAGAGTTCCATTCCTGTCTGGCCAAATAACCAACAATGAAAGAGAGGAAGGCTGCATGGAGTAATATGATCTAGAATCTGTCCTCCTTATTCCCTTATCCACAACACCTTCAGAGAAAGGAACACAAACACTCAGATATTCCTTAAGAGTAGAGGGAACATTTCTAGTACTGTTATCTGACTGTGTTTCTAAGAGGGAAATGGTTGGAGAGCATCATTTGCAAACACAGCCTTGACAGGTGCTGCATCTATTTACAGAGTTAAACATGTGAAACAGAAGACATTTGCTAAGTCCCCTGGATCCTTTCACAGCATTATAAGACTGCGTTTAAAAATATATATTTGTATTTTACCTTTATTTAACTAGGCAAGTCAGTTAAAAACACATTTTTATTTTCAATGATGACTTAGGAACAGTGGGTTAACTGCCTTGATCTTGCAACCTTTCGGTTACTAGTCCAACACTCTTACCACTAGGCTACCTGCCACCTTTGAGACAATGACTTATCATTGACCCAAGCCCAGCTCAGTTAATCCTTACCATTGTGTCGCTGAGTTGTCATGATGCTTCAGAAAATGTACATTATCCCAGGGGCATTGGAAGACACAATGTAAGTAACCTAATTAATGTCCTTCTAACTGCCCTGAATGCCTCCGCTGATCCTACAGCTATTGTATGTTGTAATCATGTGCCTATGAACCAGAGTTATATTGTTAGCATTGAGGCTGTGTGCCTTAGTAGGAAGTCTACTTTGTGCAGCTCACCCTGCTCTAAGATAAATAACATGAGCATGTCTACTTCTGCTAAGCTTCCCAGCAAAGCAATGAAAACAATCAAGTATCCCAGAAAAGTGCTAAAAATAGCCCATGTTAACATATGTAGCTTAAATAAAGGTTCATTTAAAAAAAATATTGGTTCACACACTTCACCACAGTGTTTTCCAGTCTATATAATATATGATTATAGATGTGTTGTTGTTTATTTTATGTATTGCCAAAATAAAGGTTCAATAAAATAAGTAATACACTTGAGTTCTTACTGGTGGCAAAGACTGACTACAAAGACACCACATTCAAGTCCTCCATCCCCCACTTAGTCTGACTGCTGCTCTCTCTGGCTCCACAACAAACCCCCGCCCGGCCATCTAGAGGTGTGAATACCCAGCCAGCCTACAAGTAGAGGATGTGCTTTAAGTGCTAAGTGCTTTACAGCAGAAAGAGACTTGGGATTTGGGACCAGCAGCACAATGATGTGTAGAGGGTGTTCTAAATTCTGTAATTGTAAATACTGTTTTTTTTTATTTTTACTTTGGGTGGTTTGTGATGTGTTTTCTTATGACATTAGATCAGTGTTGGCTGCTAACTTGGCCCTTTTCTTAAATATTTCAATTCTGTGTTTGGAGACATTGGATCAGCATTCTTGTTGCATCTCTTGTTAGTACATTTTATGGAGGCAAGCTAATGATCCATAATATATGACATTCCTGGGAGTGTGTAAACTAGTTTTTTTATTAGCATAGCATTTTGTATGTTTTCTATAGTTATATTCTTGAAATGGATCAATTAACCAATTCGCCCACTTGGAGGCCACTTGGGTACATTTGGGCAAATCGTGAAGGACACCTAGGTGACTTCATACTAAATGTCATGTAGCTTGCTCATTCTTGAATTTATCAGTCTGAAACTTTGCACATACACTGTTGCCCTCTTGTGGACACCATCTAAATTACCTGTGTGACCTTTCTCTTGCATTTCAAAGATGATGGTACAAAAAAAATACAAAAAACCTGTTGTTTCTTTCTTAGTATTTTCTTTTACCAGATCTAATGTGTTATATTCTCCTACATTCATTTCACATTTCCACAAACTTCAAAGTGTTCCCTTTCAAATGCTATCAAAAATATGCATATCCTCGCATCAATGCCTGAGCTACAGGCAGTTAGATTTGGGTATGTCCCTCTAGGCAAAGATTGAAAAAAAGGGGCTGTGCCTTAAGAGGTTTTAAGGAACCTTTTGGTCCTAGACTTGGCGCTCTGGTACCGCTTGCCGTGCGGTAGCAGAGAGAACAGTCTGACTTGGACGACTGGAGTCTTTGACAATTTTTTGGACTTTCCTTTGACACCGCCCAGTATATACAGTAGGTGATGGATGGCAGGAAGCTTGGCCCCAGTGATGTATTGGGCCGTACGCACTACCCTCTGTAGCGCCTTACGGTCAGATGCCGAGCAGTTGCCATACCAGGCGGTGATGTAACCGGTCAGGATGCTCTTGATGGTGCATCTGTATAACTTTTTGAGGATCTGAGGGCCCAAGTCAAATATTTTCAGCCTCTCGAGGGGAAAAAGGAGTTGTCGTGCCCTCTTCACGACTGTCTTGGTGTATTTGGACCATGATAGTTCGTTAGCGATGTGGACACCAAGGAACTTGAAACTCTCGACCCACTCCACTACAGCCCCGTCATGTTAATGGGGGCCTGTTCGGCCCGCCTATTCCTGTAGTCCACGATCAGCACCTTTGTCTTGCTCACATTGAGGGAGAGGTTGTTGTCCTGGCACCACACTGCCAGTTCTCTGACCTCCTCCATACAGGCTGTCTCATCGTTGTCAGTGATCAGGCCTACCACTGTTGTGTCGTCAGCAAACTTAATGATGGTGTTGGAGTCGTGTTTGGACACGCACTCATGGGTGACCAGGGAGTACAGGAGGGGACTAAGCATGCACCCCTGAGGGGCCCCAGTGTTGAGGATCAGCATGGCAGACGTGTTGTTGCCTACACTTACCACCTGGGGGCGGCCCGTCAGGAAGTCCTGGATCCAGTTGCAGAGGATGGTGTTTAGTCCCAGGGTCCTTAGCTTAGTGATGAGCTTTGTGGGCACTATGGTGTTGAACGCTGAGCTGTAGTCAATGAACAGCATTCTCACATAGGTGTTCCTTTTGTCCAGGTGGGAAAGTGCAGTATGGAGTGCGATTGAGATTACGTAATCTGTGGATCTGTTGGGGCGGTATGCAAATTGGAGTGGGTCTAGGGTTTCTGGCATGATGGTGTTGATATGAGCGATGACCAGCCTTTCAAAGCATATCATGGCTACTGACGTGAGTGCTACGGGGCGTTTACTCAGTACTTTGTTGAAGCACCTTTGGCAGTGATTACAGTCTTAAGTCTTCTTGGGTATGACACTCCCATTCTTCTCTGCAGATCCTCTCAAGCTTTGTCAGGTTGGATGGGGAGGGTCACTGCATAGCTATTTTCAGGTCTCTCCAGAGATGTTAGATTGGGTTCAAGTCCGTGCTCTGGCTGGGTCACTCAAGGACATTCAGAGACGTGTCCTGAAGCCACTCCTGCGTTGTCTTGGCTGTGTGCTTAGGGTCATTGTAGTGTTGGAAGGTGAACCTTCGCCCCAGTCTGAGGAGGTTGTCATCAAGGATCTCTCTGTATCTTTCTTTCGATCCTGACTAGTCTCCCTGTCCCTGACGCTGAAAAACATCCCCAAAGCATGATGCTGCCACCACCATGCTTCACTGTAGGGGTGGTGCCAGGTTTCCTCCAGGCGTGATGCTTGGCTTATAGGTAAGCCAAAGAGTTCAATCTTGGTTTCATCAGACCAGAGAATCTTGTTTATCATGGTCTGAGAATCTTTAGGTGTCCTTTGGCAAACTCCAGGTGGGATGTGATGTGCCTTTTACTAAGGAGTGGCTTCTGTCTGTCTCCCTTCTCCACAGAGGAACTATGAAGCTTTGTCAGAGTCACCATCGGGTTCTTGGTCACCTCCCTGACCAATGCCTTTCTCCCCCGATTGCTCAGTTTGGCCAGGCGGGCCAGCTCTAGGAAGAGTCTTGGTGGTTCCAAACTTCTTCCATTTAAGATTGATGGAGATCGCTGTGTTCTTGGGGACCTTCATTGCTGCAGAAATGTTTACCTTTCCCCAAATGGTACCCTTCCCCAGATCTGTGCCTAGACACAATCCTGTCTCGGTGCTCTGCGGACAATTCCTTTGATCTCATGGCTTAGTTTTTGCTCTGACATGCACTGTCAACTGTGGGACCTTATATAGACAGGTGTATGTCTTTTCCAAATCATGTCCAATCAATTTAACCACAGGTGGACTCCAAGTTGTAGGACATCTCAAGGATGATCAATGGAAACAGGATGCACCTGAGCTCAATTTCGAGTCGAGTTTCATAGCAAAGGGTCTGTATACTTATGTAAATAAGGTATTTCATTTCATTTTATTTTTAAGGTGCAAAATTCGCTAAATAACCTGTTTTCATTTTGTCATTATGGGGTATTGTGTGTAGATTGATGAGGAAAACAATTAGTTTAATCATTTTTAGAATAAGGCTGTAACATAACATAATGTGGAAAAGGTGAAAGGGTCTGAATACTAGCCGAATCCACTGTATATTGTGTTAGTGCTTGTTATAAGCATGTATGAACCTTTATTATGTCTTATCATAAGGCTTATAATATGTTTTGTTTCTCTATCTCTCTGTTTTGTATTTTAATGAGCCATGATCCAAATGAATCATTACGATGTATTTAATTTGTAATTTGTAAGTCGCTCTGGATAAGAGCGTCTGCTAAATGACTTAAATGTAAATGTAAATGTATTTAACCTTTATTTAGAACCAGTAAAGCAACATGGGTAACTCTTCTTTTCCGTGTGAGCTGGTCAGAGGAAGATGCAGCTCTCCTCTTCAACGTGTCTCTTCGGGATTTCCAGGTCATATGCAATCTAGTAGAGGGGGAAATCGGTCATTCTGAGCTGATGAGTTGGGAGGAAGTAGTGGGTCAGGCTTGAAAATGTGTCAGTAAATCCCATTGCATTGTTATTGTCTAGTTTCCAACATTTATTTTAATGGATAGGCCCACATGTTGACGTTGTAGTTGATGTTTTTATACTTTTCTCAGGTACAGCTTGAGACCAATATTAACTGCCTTTTCACCATGAGGGTGTTGAGGAAGCATCAGATTCTTATGGTTGGTCAACAGGAGCGCATCCTCAGGGAAAGACACATCCTCATGGCAGCACATAGTCCATTCATCGTGAGGTATGCTCCCACCCACCAGCCTAACATACCTCAATATGATCGCGGGTTATAGGCATTGTACCTTAGGCAATGTTCCCGCGTTCGCAAAGATCCCATTTACGGGAAATGCTGCATATATCAGATCAATCGGAAATTGACTTTAAAAACCGCAATGCCTTTAGCCTACGATTGGATTGAAGCCCTGCCCTTATTTTAGACTGGTGAACTCACTATATGGTTATCAACTGGACAATACCTGTGTCTTCTTTGCCACCGCTAGGCTACACCGTACCTTCGGAGATGCGAAGTGCTTGTACATGCTGGCCGAAGCTTGTCTAGGTGGTGAGCTTTGGAGTCTACTGAATAACAGGTACTGCTAACGGCAGTACTGTCTACATATTATGTTTGTATATTTTACAGTATGGATTTTATAACGGAATTTATAGGATTTGAATACTTCTCCTAGGGAACAACATCGGAATATCCCATGAAACTTTCTGATCACTATTGTGCTCTTGCTTCTACATTTCAGAGGCTCGTTTGATGACAGCAGCACATGTTTTTACACTGCCTGTGTTGTTGAGGCCCTCATCTTCTTGCACCACAACGATATCATCTACAGGGACTTGAAGCCTGAAAATGTAGTTCTGGACCAGTGCGGATATGCCAAAGTGGTAACTTAGAGACTACAATTCCATTTGATGCATTTTTAATCCACCCAAGATGAAGAAAGGGGGCATCCTTATAATAATATAGTAATTGTCAATTTCGTACATAGTTACACAAACAAATACAGTACGTCCAAAGGTTACAGTTATATTATCATACATAGAACTGTTTCACTTTGGAAAATCTATGTTATAGATCCATTGAGATACCGAAAATCCATATTTATCACGTTTCAGGTAAGTCCCAGATGCAGACAACTTTGAATGAATAACAGTTTATTAATCCAACAGGGGCAGGAAAAAGACAGGTCAAGGGCAGGCAGGGGTCAGTAATCCAGAAAGGTGGGGCAAAGGTACAGGACGGCAGGCAGGCTCAGGGTCAGGGTTGGCAGAGGTCAGTAATCCAGAAAGGTGGGGCAAAGGTACAGGACGGCAGGCAGGCTCAGGGTTGGCAGAGGTCAGTAATCCAGATAGGTGGGGCAAAGGTACAGGACGGCAGGCAGGCTCAGGGTTGGCAGAGGTCAGTAATCCAGATAGGTGGGGCAAAGGTACAGGACAGCAGGCAGGCTCAGGGTCAGGGCAGGCAGAAAAAGTCAAAACCGGGAAAAACTAGAAAACAGAAACAATCAAGAGACAGGAACAGAGGGAAAAACGTTGGTAGGTTTGACAAAACAAAACGAACTGGCAACAGACAAACAGAGAACACAGGTATAAATACACAGGGGATAATGGGGAAGATGGATGACACCTGGAGGGGGGTGGAGACAATCACAAAGACAGGTGAAACAGATCAGGGTGTGACAATATTCATAACTTGACTGTGCTTTGCCTTTCCTAGGTGGGGTATGGTTCTGCTAAGAAAGTGGGCTTGGGAAAGAAAATGTGGACGTTCTATGGCACGCCTGGCTATGTTGCCCCTGAGATAATCCTAAACAAGGGCCACAGTGTATCTGTAGATCTCTGGTCTCTGGGCGTCTTCGTGTTTGAGCTGCTGAGTGGAAGGTAATATTATTAAATAGTCTATTTCTCTCCAGAGTGTTTTGTCCCATTTTTGTTCTCTGTCATCTCTAAGTCCTTCTACTTGATGTCCCTTCTCAATCTTTACCTTTCCAGTCTCCCATTCTGTGGCCCTGATCCTATGAATACGTTCACAGCTACCATCCGTGGGATTGATCTGGTTGAATTCCCTAAAACCATCAGTAAGAGTGCCTCAAATCTGATCAAGAAGCTCTGCAGGTGTGACACAGCTAAGCCATACAACAATGACTGCATACAGACATTCATTGTATCATACTACCTCAGCAATTAGTTGTGTGTCATGATGTCTCTCTGTCCTGGTCTCTCAGGAACAACCCCACAGAGACTTGGGAATCATAGAAATGACTCCAAGGACATCAAGAAGCACAAGTAAGATGGCTGAAATGGGTTCCTGGGTGGTGCAGCGGTCTAAGGCACTACATCTCAGTGCAAGAGACGTCACTGCAGTCCCTGGTTCAAATCGAGGCTGCATCACATCTGGCTGTGATTGGGAGTCCCATAGGGCGGAGCACAATTGGCCCAGCGTCGTCTGGGTTTGGCTGTGGTAGGTCATCATTGTAAATATGAGTTTGTTCTCGACTGACTTGCCTAGTTAAATAAAAAAGATGGAAACATCAGACTGTGGCACTGTCATCTATATAGCAGCAGGTTTGTTATCTTGTTCTTTCTTTCAGGTGATTTGAAGGTTTCAACTGGGAAGGACTTCACAAAGGCACAATATCTGATTATATGTAAATAGACAAATACATAATTTGAGCTTCATCATGTGAATACATTCAACATTTGGTTGTTAAATCATAGGATGTTTTAGAGCAGTTTAATTAATAGAACAATGTAATCACCTCCAGCATGTTTTTAGTTGAGATACAGTGTGACGCGCTTTACTCGTTCAATAGCTTTTTCTCTCACGATACTTTTTTCAAGCTGACGTCAGTCAAAGAAGAGGGGTGGTTAGGGTGTAGCATGGGGTAACACTTTGGCATGTGGTGGCGGGTGAGTATTTCGCTTCTCATGCTGAAGTAGGGGAACACAATTTGAAGAACATTGGGTAATCTACATTTTACTCAGGTAAGAGGCGGTAACTCGAGACTTGTAAAACTATTTCTTTAAAGGTATTGGGAAAGTTCTGTACTCGCTACAAATCAGCTACAGTATGTAATTGTAACGCACTAGTAGTGACACTATTATTGGATACAAAGTACCCATCGTGGCTTTGTTATAACACTGTTATAACCTGTTCATCATTTCCATTCGATACAAGCTTTGAAACGTTTTGACGATTTTGAATTGTCCTGCTGCATTTTATGTCAATGGAGATAGAGGTGTCGGTTCTGAAGATGATGCATGTTGATTTATATATTTGGCATGGATGGGACAGAAATACGATTTTCGACCTCACCTCACCGACCTCACCAAAATGGTTTTAGTTTTAACATTGTGGCCTTTTGTTTTGTAAGCTACAGCATTGGGCAAAACTCCAATATCTGCACAGTAACTAAAAAACACTCTATTCTAAACTTTGCAATGCATGGTCAAAAAAAAGTCAGTTTCAAGGAAGGATATATATGTACTTCAGCACGTCTCTGTACTTTTAACTGTAGTTTATGGTGTGAAAAAAACTGCACAACTATGTGGTCGTTCTTTTCCCCAAAACACACGTAATTTCTATACGGCTTGAGACCCATGACATTTGGCCAGCTGGACCAAACCCATGTATAGCTTGAGTTCTTTGGAATTCCTAATTTTGCAGTTCATGCTGTACAGTCACTATAAATAATGTCTGGCTGCATGTCCCTATGTGTCTGCTTTGAGTTTGTTTTTGCAAGGGCTTTGTGCCTTTGCCGTAATCTTGAAGGCTATGTCTGTCTATGGAAACCACGGGCAACGTGTTGAAAGTTGTTCCATGTTGTTGGAATGCACAGCCTGGGTAGGGCTGAGTTGGCACACTGGTAGTGATGGGTCGTTCGCGAACGAACTGCTGTTTTCGAACGGATCTTTTTGGTGAACGTCGGGAACGGAATTGTATCTGTGACAGAGCCGTTCATTTAGCTCCCTGATTTGCAAACTGCTACTGCTGCTTTCTGTGCTCCAGACAGCTATTATTTTTAGATAAGTTACAAAAAACATTATCTGAAGATGGTAATTCCTCACTGCAGGAACACGTAGTGAGGAGAGTAGTGCTGAGCGATTAGTGCTTTTTGAGGTCGGTTCGATTTCGGTTCAATTATTAATAAATAAAGATTTTCGGTTTCGATTATTATTTTTTTAACATTAAATGCACTATGCATTATGTGGGATGAATGCTGTAGCAACACAGAATAAAACAATTAATTAAAGTCCCATGATGGTAGTGACTGTCCATGACTGCTTCCCTTATTAACCATCAGTTATTGTCATTACTATGCAACAGGGTTGGTTATAGTTCCATTTGCCAATGCATACATGTGCATTCGATGTTTATGTATTCCTATTGCTTGGTTGAATTTACATATCTATTAGATGTTATGCCATTGGCCATGTTTGCAGTCTGATCATGACATGCACTACAGTATTCTATTTTCATATTTACAATGTGTACGAGTTCACTATACATGGCCTGATATATACAGTGCAATCGGAATGTATTCGGGGGCCCTTCCCTTTTTCCACATTTTGTCACATTACAGCCTTATTCTAAAATGCATTAAAAAAAAAAATCCTCATCAATCTACACACAATACCCCATAACGACAAAGCGAAACAGGTTTTTAGAAATGTTTGCAAAAAATAAATACAATTACCTTATTTACATAATTATTCAGACCCTTTGCTATGAGACTCGAAATTGAACTCAGGTACATCCTGTTTCCATTGATCATCCTTGAGATGTTTCTACAACTTGATTGTAGTCCACCTGTGGTAAATTCAATTGATTGGACAAGATTTGGAAAGGCACCCACCTGTCTCTATAAGGTCCCACAGTTGACAGTGCATGTCAGAGCAAAAACCAAGCCATGAGGTCGATGGAATTGTCTGTAGAGCTCCGAGACAGGATTGTGTCGAGGCACTAAAATACTTATTTTAGGGCACTAAAAGAATTCTGCAGCATTGAAAGTCTCCAAGAACACAGTGGCCACCATCATTCTTAAATGGAAGAAGTTTGGAACCACCAAGACTCTTCCTAGAGCTGGCTGCTCAGCCAAACTGAGAAATCGGAGGAGAAGTGCCTTGGTTAGGGAGGTGACCAAGAACCCGATGGTCACTCTGACAGAGTTCCAGAGTTCCTCTGTGGAGATGGGAGAACCTTCCAGAAGGACAACCATCTCTGCAGCACTCCACCAATCGGGCCTTTATGGTAGAGTGGCCAGACAGAAGCCACTCCTCAGTAAAAGGCACATGACAGCCCGCTTGGAGTTTGCCAAAAGGCACCTAAAGGACTCTGAGACAATGAGAAACAAGATTCTCTGGTCTGATGAAATCAAGATTGAACTCTTTGGCCTGAATGCCAAGTGTCACGTCTGGAGGAAACCTGGCACCATCCCTACGGTGAAGCATGGTGGTGGTAGCATCATGCTGTGGGGATGTTTTTCCACGGCAGGGACTGGGAGACTAGTTAGTGTCGAGGGCAAGATGAACGGAGCAATGTACAGAGAGTTCCTTGATGAAAACATGTTCCAGAGCGCTCAGGACCTCAGACTGGGGCCAAGGTTCACCTTCCAACAGGGAAACGACCCTAAGCACACAGCCAAGACAACGCAGGAGTGGCTTCAGGATAAGTCTCTGAATGTCCTTGAATGACCCAGCCAAAGCCCGGACTTGAACCCAGTCGAACATCTCTGGAGAGACCTGGAAATAGCTGTGCAGCGATGCTCCCCATCCAACCTGACAGAGTTTGAGAGGATCTGCAGAGAAGAATGGGAGAAACTCCCCAAATACAGGGGTGCCAAGCTTGTAGCGTCATACCCAAGCAGACTTGAGGCTGTAGTCGCTGCCAAAGGTGCTTCAACAAAGTACTGAGTAAAGGATCTGAATGCTTATGTAAATGTGATATTTCAGTTTTCCATTTTAGAATAAGGTTGTAAAGTAACAAAATGTGAACAAAAAGGTCTGAAAACTTTCTGAATGCACTTTATATATATATATATATACAGTACCAGTAAAGAGTTTGGACACACCTACTCATTCCAGGGTTTTTCTTTATTTTAACTATTTTCTACATTGTAGAATAATAGTGAAAACATCAAAACCATGAAATAATACATATGGAATCATTCAGTAACCAAAAAAGTGTTAAACAAATCAAATTATATTATATATTTGAGATTCTTCAAAGTAGCCACCCTTTGCCTTGATGACAGCTTTGCACACTCTTGGCATTCTCTCAACAAGCTTCATGAGGTAGTCACCTGGAATGCATTTCAATTAACAGATATGCCTTGTTAAAGTTAATTTGTGGAATTTCTTTCCTTCTTAATGTATTTGAGTCAATCAGTGTTGTGACAAGGTAGGGGTATATACAGAAGATAGCCCTATTTGGTAAAAGACAAAGTCCATAGTATGGCAAGAACAGCTCAAATAAGCAAAGAGAAACAACAGTCTATCATTATTTAAGACATGAAGGTCAGTCAATGCGGAAAATTGTAAGAACTTTGAAAGTTTCTTCAAGTGCAGTTGCAAAAACCATCAAGGGCTATGATGAAACTGGCTCTCATGAGGACCACCACAGGAAAGGAAGACCCAGAGTTACCTCTGCTACAGAGGATACGTTTAATTAGAGTTAACTACACCTCAGATTGCAGCCCAAATAAATGCTTCACAGAGTTCAAGTAACAGATACATCTCAACATCAACTGTTCAGAGACTGCGTGAATCAGGCCTTCATGGTCGAATTGCTGCAAAGAAACCACTACTAAAGGACATCAATAAGAAGAAGAGACTTGTTTGGAAGAAGAGACATTAGACCGGTGGAAATCTGTCCTTCAGTCTGATGAGTCCAAATTTGAGATTTTTGCTTCCATCCACCGTGTCTTTGTGAGACGCAGAGTAGTTGAACGGATGATCTCCTTATGTGTGGTTCCTACCGGGAAGCATGGAGGAGGAGGTGTGATGGTGCGGGGGTGCTTTGCTGGTGACACCATCTGTGATTTATTTAGAATTCAAGGCACACTTAACCAGCATGGCTACCACTGCATTCTGCAGCCATACACCATCCCATGTGGTTTGCGCTTAGTGGGACTATTATTTCTTTTTGAAAAGGGACAATGACTCAACACACCTCCAGGCTGTGTAAGTGCTATTTGACCAAGAAGGAGAGTGATGGGAGTGCTGCATCAGATGACCTGGCCTCCACAATCACCCGACCTCAACCCAATTGAGATGGTTTGGGATGAGTTGGACCGCAGAGTGAAGGAAAAGTAGCCAACAAGTGCTCAGCATATGTGGGAACTCCTTGAAGACTGTTGGAAAAGCATTCTAGGTGAAGCTGGTTGAGAGAATGCCAAGAGCTAACCCTAACCCTAACCACCCTTTAACCTAAGTCCTAACCTTAACCCTAACCCCTAGTTTAGCTAACATTAGTGAGCTAGCTAACGTTAGCCACCTAGCTAGAATTCATAAGATATCATACGTATTACAAATTCGTACCATATGGTACATTTAGCAAATTCGTACCATATTGTACTTTTTGAACATTCGTAACATATTGTACGTTTTGCAAATTTGTCCCATACAATATGAATTGTAATCCGTTACACATCATTCAAAATGGGTGATGGACATCCACAAATGAATACAAACCATACGAAAAATAACATATCATACTAAATATAGAGTTTTGGTTTTACGTATAGAATAATCCAAAATGCTCTGAGACCAGGTTGCTAGAGGAGAAATCCTCATTCTGGTCTACGCAATTTTTTTCAATGTGTTAAAAATACTTCACTTTTTTTGGAAGTGGTTTAATTTCATGTAAAAAATGTATTTGAACTCACATTTCACGGTCTGGCCTAATAGTAGCCAACTTTTTAGCCTTTACATTAGATATGTTCTATTTTTCATGTTTTTTCATAATTTTTTTAAATTAAGCACTACTAAACAAAGAGCCGTTTGCGAGGGAAATGAATGGCTCTTTTAGGTGAATGGAGCCAAAATATCTGGCTAACCGATAAGACTCGAAATGCCCATCACATACTGTCCTGTCTCTCTCTCTGGTACAGTACAGTTAGACAGGGAAGCTACAGCTGTAGGATCTTAATTTGAGTCAGTTTGCTACAGCAGGATAATAATCCTGCAGCAATGCAGGACATGTGAATTATAATGTTGATTATAATTCATTATTATAACATTTTTGTTGAGGTTGCTACATTTTTCATAAGGGATAATATAGTCAGAAATGTCTAATTACAAACTTCAGAAGCCTTTTTAAACCTCAAATATACAAACATTTTTAAATTTCCTGTTTCAGAGAACAGGTTACTTTGGAGGAAGACTCTTGGACACTTGTCAGATGAAAACACAGGTGATTTGAAATGGTCACTGACTTGTCATGTTATGTTTGTTTTATTTACTGACCAGAGGAAAAACATGAAGTCAACAGGAGTCAAATCTAATTAAAGATTAGAGCTGTGACGATAAACCAAAAATGTGCCTGTCAATCATGTCAGACAGCCACAGCCCTCACAGCTGAACCTGTGAGTCTTGTGTGCTTCTGATTGTTTGTTTGCAAGTGTTTCTTGTTAATATCATTCCAAATACTGCAGTAATGTTTTGATATAGTCAACAAGTTACTTGGCTATATAAAATATCCTTATTAGGGAAAGCAAAAATATATTAATCACTGAAAAGCTCCATTGCTGAAAGCTCCTCCACCACGCACTTGTCTGGTTGAAAGCCTCCTCTCCCACCCTGCCTCCCGACACAAGCCTCTCCCAACTGCCTGGACCCCACCTTTCAGTCTGCTCCCGACTACCCAGGCCTGCTCCCCCTGTCTGGTACAGGTACCCCTGCCACTTGCCCCCTTCTCCCCCGAGCTTCGCTCACCACTCCAGCACCCACTTACATGCACACACTGTGGTCTCTGATTCAAATTGTATTCTTAGCCTGTGGACTTGTGTGGACTTTTACTCTGGAACTTGTATGCATTTAGATTTTTATTTGATATTATATTATATTGTTATTTTATTGTAGCTTATTTCTTGTAGCTTAGGCCTATTTGTGATTAGTGTGCAACTACCTAGTCCTATAGACCGGAGTCTTAGAAAACGTATGGTTATTTCTCACGTTGATCGATAGGCTACAAACAAACATGTTGCTGTTTCTGTTGTTCTGACTCTTACACTGAGGATGATGCATTTAGGGCCCGATACTAGGCCTGTGGCGGTCACAACATTTTGTCAGCCGGTGATTGTCAAAATCAGCAAATAATTGTCGGCCTCACGGTAATTGACTGCAAATTAACAAACACATTTAGCATCTCCTGGCTCTTGGAACATTTACATTTTTAAAAGTCTAATAATTTCATGTAATATAGCCTACACCTTCACAATAAATCCATTCCATTCTTTATTTTAGACAGGTCTAAAGAAACATGATGTGAAGAAAATGGAGTCTATTTCAGAAGAACAGAATAGCATACTCTGAGTTGTCCTTATGTTAGGTCCTGATCTGGCTATGCCATATGGTTGTGGGCTACACTAGTTAATTTAGCAGGCAAGATTCGCTTAGAATTGTGTGTAATGATTTTATATTATTTTATAGTATGAATAATACATATGAACAAAGCTGAATAAAATAAAAATATATTCTATATTTTCTCCAAACGATGAGGGAGTGCGCACATCCGGCTATTCTGTGTTGAGCGGTGAACAAAGAAATAGGTGTCTCCTATATGCTTAATGAGTTATTACTGTAACTTTAGTTGTTTCACAAACGTTGGGCTATATGTTTTGATTTTTAATACATTGCAAGGCTGCATGATGCAACTCTAAATGATGGTTTGAAAAAAGTTGCTTGAAAGGCATGAGCTCTGCTTTGTTTTTTTGCGCAGGCTGTACACACTCCAATAGTCTCTCATTCACAATTTGACAAGCACTTGATAATACCTCGAATTTCCCGGTGGCATCCCCTTTGTGTGGCCATAATGCACCCTAAAAAAATCCATCCCTTTTGCTGCCCTTCTCCCTGAGTGCTGCCTGCTTCGAAGCACCACGTGATCTGGTCTTTCTCACAGGCTACAAATGAAGACAGACACATGCAGGATGAAACTGCGCGCGTCCTTATCCAATTCCAAGGTGCATATTGAAGATATTAAAATAAATTTGCACATTTACTTAGTAGGCCTAACGAATAGCAAAAGCTCTAGCCTATGTCAATCTACTATCCCCCATAGAACAAAAGTTGACCTATTATATTCTGTGTGAGAAATAAATATTCCAAACATAGTCTGGAACAGTTGTGGGATGCGATTGTTCCCAAATGAATACGACCACTAGCATCAAAAAAATGTTTTTACGTAATGAGTCTGAACCAACAGATGAGAACGTTTAGCTTAAAATGTTGATAAAATATTAGGCTATTTCTTCACATATAAGCGCAGCAATGCGCACACGGCAGTAGGCTATAAGTGTGAATGTTCCACTAGTGGGAAAACACAATTATCAAAAATGCCCACAAATGTGATTATGCATGTAATGCTTTAATTATAAAGGTGCATTTTTATGGTGAAAATTATCTTCCCCAAACTTGAAACTCACTCGCTGCTTATTTATTGCAGTTAGGCTCTACACCCCTTGTAAAGCGGATTAATGTGCTTAATTTTAAGAAGTTATTTGGACACTGTAGTTGTCATACAAACCTTTTCAAAACATATAGGCCTATGGGCTGGGCTACATGAGGTGTGCGGCTATTATATATATATATTTTTAAATATGGCATTGTTTCTTGCCTTAAGCGGGCATCATACACAAGTGATAATACAGTTGAAGTCGGAAGTTTACATACACCTTAGCCAACTACATTTAAACTCAGTTTTTCACAATTCTTGACATTTAATCCTAGTAAATATCCACTGTTTTAGGTCAGTTAGGATCAGCACTTTATTTTAAGAATGTGAAATGTCAGAATAAAAGTAGAGAGAATTATTTATTTCGGCTTTTATTTATTTTGCCACAACTTTGGAAGTATGCTTTGGGGTCATTGTCCATATGGAAGACCCATTTGC
Organism: Salvelinus alpinus; assembly: GCF_045679555.1. Lineage (NCBI taxonomy): Eukaryota > Metazoa > Chordata > Actinopteri > Salmoniformes > Salmonidae > Salvelinus > Salvelinus alpinus. The sequence continues at coordinate 34,801,851 of NC_092104.1, forward strand.
GACCAAGCTTTAACTTCCTGACTGATGTCTTGAGATGTTGCTTTGATATATCCACATCATTTCCCTTCCTCATTATGCCATGTATTTTGTGAAGTGCACCAGTCCCTCCTGCAGCAAAGCACCCCCACAACATGATGCTGCCACCCTCGTGCTTCACGGTTGGGATGGTGTTCTTCGGCTTGCAAGCCTCCCCCTTTTTCCTCCAAACATAACAATGGTCATTAGGGCCAAACAGTTCTATTTTTGTTTCATCAGACCAGAGGACATTTCTCCAAAAAGTACAATCTTTGTCCCCATGTGCAGCTGCAAACCGTAGTCTGTCTTTTTTATGGCGGTTTTGGAGCAGTGGCTTCTTCCTTGCTGAGCAGCCTTTCAGGTTATGTCGATATAGGACCCGTTTTACTGTGGATATAGATACTTTTGTACATGTTACCTCCAGCATCTTCACAAGGTCCTTTGCTGTTGTTCTGGGATTGATTTGCACTTTTCGCACCAAAGTATGTTCGTCTCTAGGAGACAGAATGCGTGTCCTTTCTGAGCGTTATGATGGCTGCGTGGTCCCATGGTGTTCATACTTGCGTACTATTGTTTGTACAGATGAACGTGGTACCTTCAGACATTTGGAACTTGCTCCCAAGGATGAGCCAGACTTGTGGAGGTCTACAAATTTTTTTCTGAGGTCTTGGCTGATTTCCCAATGATGTCAAGCAAAGAGGCACTGAGTTTGAAGGTAGGCCTTGAAATACATCCACAGGTACACCTCCAATTGACTCAAATTATGTCAATTAGCCTATCAGAAGCTTTTAAAGCCATGACATAATTTTCTGGAATTTTCCAAGCTGTTTGAAGGCACAGCCAACTAAGTGTATGTAAACTTCTGACCCACTGGAATTGTGATACAGTGAATTATAAGTGAAATAATCTGTCTGTAAACAATTGTTGGAAAAATTACTTGTGTCATGCACAAAGTAGATGTCCTAACCGACTTGCCAAAACTATAGTTTGTTAACAAGAAATTTGTGGAGTGGTTGAAAAATGAGTTTTAATGACTCCAACCTAAGTGTATGTAAACTTCCGACTTCAACTGTATGTAATTCACAAGTGATAAGCTTATTGTCACCCATCAGACTATTCTTGATTTAATCTTGTCTTTACATATACTAAATAATATATGTGTGAAATTCGTTTTGATTTAGAATGGACCATTACCATGCACCTGTCTCGAAAACAGGGGCACGGAAAAAAGACATATCATCTCTGCACTTAAATAGCGAATGGAGGACACTTTTCCTGTGGTTCATTTTCATGCCAGCCAGGTAGGCTATACTCTTGTTGTAAAGACAAGCAATGTGCTTAATATTAGGAAAGTTGATAAGTAAATATAGTAGGCCTAGCCTATAGAAAACTGATGGCATCCTCCTCTTTTTAATAGAGGCCATCCCTCTGTTTTCTCACGCAATTTCATAGCCTATAGAAATGTAGTGCAACATGAGCTCATGGGCTCTCATGAAGTGTTTGATTAGATTTTCGATTATATTTGCATTGATGTCAGAGTGATTAGAGGGACAATAGAGTGCTGAGTACCAGGCAGTTAGCAAGTTTGGTAGGCTACTAATGACCATCAGCAGCATCAGAGCTTATACAGTCACTGCAACAGCTCTACCCGATACCCCTTAAAAGCAGAGAACTTTAAGTGTTTATTCCATGTTGCGTTCTGGGAGAAATCATGCACTTGCCCCACTATCAATGACAAAGACTTTGGCATTGATGGCTACAATGTTTTTGGGTCAGATTGCAAATCTAAGGGTGGTGGTGTTGCTGTATACATAAAATACATGTTTTTGGCGACCATTCTGGCTTACCAAACCCAAGCAATTTGAACATCTGTCTTTAAAAAAAAATCTTTGCACATCCTTGATTCTTTTTGGCTCCTGTTGTTATAAACTCCCATCTGCTATTGCTGGCTCTCTGGATTGTATTTTTGAATTACAAGTCAGAATTTTGAACAAATTTAATTTCAAATTACTTTACCTGTTGTCCGCCAATTACGCCCCGATGTCGGAGGTAATCTGATACAAAATATCCACAGGGAAGTGTTATCAACCCGACCTTCAGTACGCTGGTCTGCATATCGTTTGTATTTAGTATTTTTTATTTTCAATACTGATGCAATTCGCACGTGACAAACACTTTTACAATGTGGCCGAGCCTAACCAAACACTTCCAGCTGATTGCGAGGAAACGTGCTTCGGTCGACTACATTCGGTTACAGTTTACATATTGCGCATCACGTGCAATGCGTCAACAGATAAAAAATACAACAGACAGAACTTACTGGCGCTGCAAAATGTCGGGTAAACAACACTTTCCTGTGGATACATTATCTCCACCTCCTACCGCCAAAAGTACCAACATGTACAACCGGTAAAGTAAGTGTAAATATAATTTTATTCAACATTCTGCCTTGTAGAGACTATTACATATTTTTTACAGTGACTTGTTTCTGACTGATATTCATGGTATTTGGTATTTTATTAAGATTGCCATTAGCTGTTGCAAAATCAGTGGGTCCACACAAAACATGAAACATAATACAGAATGACATAATACAGAACAACATTAGACAAGAACAGCTCAAGGACAGAACAACATAAATTTTTTAAAAGGCACACATAGCCTACATATCAATGCATAAACACAAACTATCTAGGTCAAATAGGGGAGAGGCGTTGTGTTGTGAGGTATTGCTTTATCTGTTTTTTGAAACCAGGTTTGCTGTTTATTTGAGCAATATGAGATGGAAGGAAGTTCCATGCAATAAAGGCTCTATATAATACTGTACATTTTCTTAAATTTGTTCTGGATTTGGGGAAAAGACCACAATGTCTTTTGTGGCATGTCTGGTGGGATAAGTGTGTGTGTCAGAGCTGTGGTGTAACATGATAACAGTCTGATGTTTAAGCATGGGTGTCCTGAACCTACACTGGTTGACATCCAACTCTGATCAACTCAAGTATCTGCGTAACAATGTAACAAGGTTGAATGTAAAGTGTCCTCTAAAATCCTCTTTGATTGATCATATTTTAACCAACACTCCACATCGTTTTAATGATTCTGGTGTTTTTACAAATTGTATAAGTGATCACTGGGCAGTTGCCTTTGTAAGGGATGGTAAAATTCCTAAACTACCTCCACGTATCATGAAAATGAACTGGAAGAAGTTTGATACTCAGGGTTTTCAACATAGCCTGGAATAGAGTTGAATTCAGCCCTGATGAATTAGCCTTTTCTTACTTCCATAAAGCATTCCAGGATATATACAACAAGCATGCCCCTTTCAAACGATACAGAATTAAGGGCAGAGATAACCCTTGGTTCTCAGATGAACTATCTGAAATCATAAGGAAACGGAATGCTATTTGGGCTAAAGCAAGATGGTCTGATTCAGCTGATGATTGGATGGTTTTTAAATGCCTTCGGAATTAGGGTGGGTATGACAAAAACTGAAAGCAGACCTCTACCTCAAATCTACTGCTGATAATATGAATAATCCTTCCAAATTTTGGCAAGTAGTGAAAGGTTTAGAATGCAAAAAATATATTCAGCTCACTTAACAACTGCTGGTTGACCTCTATTCTGAACTCTTTTAAATCAAAATGTTCTTGATGCAGGTAGATTATTTGATAGGGTTAAAGGTAAACATGAGTACCCTGTGTAATTACCTAACACTCCCAAGCACTCCTTCTCGGCCTTCTCTTGTCTGAGGTGCGTAGAGCCCTGAAAGCAATTCATGTCAAAAAATCCCCTGGCCCTGATGATCTACAACAATAAACTGCAGACATCATTGCGCCCCCTTTTGGATTTTATGTCCATATTGCCCAGCTCTATTATATATGTTTAACCTTATTTCAGATAGGTCCTTTTAATCAATACACCATGGACGTCTAATGATGGTGGTAGGAGTGCTGCAAAGGCCTCCTGTGTTCTTTGAGTGTGTGTTGACTAGAAGGAGGGTCTCTGCTCTGCTCTGTCTGCTCCTGGACAGTTCATCATCCCAGCAGCCCTAAATCGTGATGCATAGCTTGCCTCCTTTCTTCCTCTCCATCGCCTTCCCCTTCCCAAAACCTTCATTGTGACTGTGTTTTTCACGCTTAATTTGGGAATCACAGCCAGAAAACACCAGTGCATTTCACTCTCTCTCTCCCCTTACTCTCTCATTCACTAATCTCACGTTAGTATTGTTTTGTGGTGGCTTTTGATCACTGGAAATCTGGAAAACACTGCTTAATTTCTCTGCTTGATGAGGAAGTCCCTTACCAACCACATTCCCCCGTGCACCTCTCTCCTGTGGAACGGAGCCCCAGGTGTGTAGATAAATAAGCCCCTATGTTATTTTAGTGCAAAGACAATGAGGATACCGATAGTGGATGCAATACTTTCCACAGACAAGTATTGCATCATCAAATATTCTTATTTACAAATTGTGTGGTTTCTGTTTTTGTCTTAGTGTTGCAATTTTTTTTATCTATCTCTGCCTGCCAGCAAGAGTGAATATGCACAGACATGCCCTTGGGTGTCTGCCCTTGGGTGCCCTTGGGTGTCTGTTAAGTATTTGTTACTTCCTTTTGAAACTCTAAGCTGGTGCCTTACGGCAGTTTTTAATGCGTACCTTACTGAGCAGTATAGGTGATTCATTCCAGATTGTAGTGTTATATCTATACGTTACAACACAGCAAATATACATGTTAGAGGCCTTTAATCCCTCTTAGATATATAATTTGCTTAGTAACTGTTTGACATGTCTCCATTATTCCCTTTCTCTCATTTCTGTTTGGGAGTAAGTGCCAGGGAAGCACAATAGTCTCTGTCTGGCTCTGACAATAGCCATTATAAATGGGACTGCAGGAGGAAAGGAGAGAATACTAAAGTCTAGATAAAGAGAGAAAGACGGGAACATGGGGGGTATACTCTTCTCAACAAACTATTTTTCTTCATGTGTCATATGAAAGCCCATTTATTTTCTCTTTGTATACGTCAAAAGAGACATGGGGACCTTCCAAACTCCATCTGCAACTTTTCAGCAGGTATTGGCTTCTATTGTAGTGCAACACTTGGGCCAATTGTTGTCATATTTTTTTATTTTATCAGCTAACAGCATTCAAATTATTTATTATTGTGGATGCTGGGCACAGTATGAATTATGCGACAGAGCAATCTAAGCATTTTATTTGAGTATTTTATATGTTCTGGCTTGATATTGTGCATTTGGAGAGGTCCTAGAACCTTTAAGAACTTTATGAAAAATTAATGAGAAAAATAATGGTCATTTTATTCTCCAGGGGCGTGTGCTGGGACATGGTCGGCTTGGTTTAAAGACTGAAGGAGAGGGGGTGACATCACTCTTTATCCCCTTTACTTTTGGAAGAAGAGGGAGGAAGTAGGTGAGAGGTTGAGGGGTATGGAGGAGGGGGTTTTATTTGGTGAAGTGAATTCCATGTGCAGATGGAGAGGAAGTGGAACGGTGGGCAAACTCATATTTTGGAGGGACGTAAGATATTTTAGAAGACAGGAGGGTGTGAAAATGAAATGTTTTAGTAGATGTAAGTTGGTTTCACATTTCTTTGGGTTAACGTATTGTGGCCAGGATTTTTTCTCTCACACTGGTTTGGTTGTGAGCAATTACAGACTGGCAGGGAAACATGAGGGTGGACCTACGGGCCACCACACTGTCCCTCCCCCTCACCCCATCTCGCCACCAAACTCTGTTACTGTATGCATCTATTCTCTCGCTCACTCTCTCTCTCTCTCTTTTCTCCTCTCTCTAGCTCCATTTCTGTCAGTGGACACAGCATGACAGAGTAACCTCAATAGTGCCTCTTTCTGTTTAGCCAATCATGATTACATCTGAGTCCCTCTCCCCTATACACCCCAGCCATTCATTCTCTCCTCAGTCCCCCTGTCTGTCTGCTGAGCCTGAGAGCCAGTGTGCTTCAGCTGGGCTTTTTTTAAATATCAAAACGGGATGTTGTAGTATTTAGTTTTGTTGTAGTATTTAGTGGCCAAGTTTGTTTGTTGTAATTTTGTTGTATTCATTATGTATTGTATAGGATTTCAGTCACATTAATTCTTATTTGTACCATAAAGATTGACCTCTCTCAGCCCCTCTTGTCCCAGAAACTGACATGTTGAATGCTATTGTATAGGGGAGTTTAGCTACTCTTTCCTGCATACAGCAGATGCTTTATGTTCTGTTTCTAAAGTAGAATAGCACCTATGTGGACATCTTTTTACAAGTTTGTTGAGAATTCCTGGATGTAATTTCTTCCCCTTCACGGATCCCCCCGGTACTGCTGCTCATTCCGTTCACCAGCTCCGGAGGTCTACGTCACCGGCCTTCTAGGCGTCACTGAACTGGATTCATTACTACCAACCCCGGACTGTCTTGTCTCATTACGCACATCTGGTTCCCATTCTCCCTGATTAGTATGTTATATATGTACCCTCTGTTACAATGTCCGTTGGTCCTGGAGTACCTGTAACTGTTGTATCGGCTTCCATGCTACGTGTATTTGTACACTTGTTTTACGGGTCTCGTCCCGTGTATTATTTGGAGGTTTACTACACGTCGCTCTATTGTTTGGGTGGAGAAAAAAAAACTATTACGTATTCCTGCGCCTGTCTCCAATCATTAGACAACGTGACAGAATAACCAACCAAATAAATGGAGACAGCAGGGAAGACCGAGCTATCGACCATCGTAGAGACAGTCCAGCATCACGAAGACTGTCTCTCCAGAGACGTGCTGGCAACCATCCTGTGCTTGGAGGGGAATGTGCAGTCCCTCCAGTCTCTAGCACCGGTTCTGGCACCAGCCCCCACACCACGACCTGACTCTGTCCCATCTGAGCCGGGCTGCAAAATACCCCTGTCCCTCCCGGGGCGCTTTGACGGCATGCCAGCGAGATGCAAGGGATTCTTTCTGCAATGCGACCTGTACCTCGCTCGCTACGCCGAGGCTGTCTCTGGGAGAGACAGGGTTGCCACCGTCATCTCAGCACTGACCGGACGGGCCCCGGATGGGGGGGGGGGGGGGCACTGTCTGGGAAATGGGTGGATCCGAGGTCGAGTCCTACGAGCGCTTCACCCTCCTCTTCCACTCTGTGTTTGATCATCCTGTGGAGGGCCAAGAGGGGGTTGAGCGCCTACTCCGACTAAGCTAGGGATCTAGGACCCCTCGGAGGTCACCCTGGAGTTCTGGACCATCGCGGTCTCCACCGGATGGAACGAGTCGGCTCTGGTCACCGTGTTCCGCCGCAGACTGCGGGAGGAGGTATAGATGGAGTTAGCCTGCCGTGATGACAACCTGTCACTCGACCAGCTCATCAGCATGGCGATTCATTTGGACAACCTCCTGTGGTCCTGACAAAGACCTGCACAGAATCCGGAGCCCATGGCTACACCTGCTCCGTGGCCAGAGCTGATGGAGGTGGACTCTGCACGTTTGTCCGAGGCAGAGCGTAGGACGAGGAGGAATCTGGGCCTCTGCTCCTATTGTGGGGAAAGGGGTTTCCCATTTCTCCTAGACCTGCCTTCTATCCATAAATAGGCGAGGAGGTGACAAGCCAGGGAATTCTCCTGCTCCAACCCAGGTAGGATGCAAGATCTCCCCACCTTTTCTGTCAACTCAACCAGTGTGTTTTCCCATTACATTCCCTGAATACCCTAGCCCCTCACTTCCGTTAGCTCTGATTGATTCCGGAGCTGCCAGGAATCTTTTAGATAGCGCACTGGCCACTGCATTTGGTTCCCCTACAGTCACCTATTCCCGTTCGAGCCCTGGATAATCATCCAATAGAGACAGGGCTCGTACATCACTGTTCCCGTTTATCTGCTGACCCATGACACTCATTTAGAACAGATCACCTTTTTGATTATATACACGCCACGCACCCAGTTGTTTTAGGTCTCCCTTGGTTGAGTTGGTATAACTGTTATTTCCTGGTCTGAGAGGAGACTGCTGGGTTGGTCGCAGGAGTGTCAGGGGAGGTGTCTCGTGGTGTCTGTCAACACCACTACGGTGGAAAGTCCGGACCACGCCCCTCAAGTGGAGTTACCAGAGGAATACCAGGATCTGCACCGGTGTTTCTCTAAGACCCAGGCTACACGCCTGCCTCCTCATCGCCCCTGGGACTGTGCCATTGACCTGCTGTCTGACGCAGCCCTCCTGAGAGGACATGTCTATCCCCTCTCCTATGCGGAGACCGAGGCCATGGAGACCTATGTACAGGAGAGCCTCCAGCATGGTTTTACCCACCCCTCTATGTCACCAGCCTCCTCAAGCTTCTTTTTTGTTAAAAAGAAAGATGCGGGACTACGCCCCTGCATTGATTATCGAACTCTGAATAAAGCCACGGTAAAGTTCAGCTATCCTTTACCCATCATCCCAACCATCATCAAACAAATGCACGGGGTACAGTACTGCATGAAACTGGACTTGAGGAGCGCCTACAATCTGGTGCGCATTCGTGCAGGCAACGAATGGAAAACTGCCTTTTCCACGACCACGGGCCATTACGAGTATCTCGTAATGCCCTTTGGCCCGCCTAATGCTCCTTCAGTCTTCCAGGCCTTTATTAACGAAGTGTTTTGGGACATGCTGGGAAAGGGCGTAGTGGTTTATATAGATTACATTTTGGTCTATTCTGCTGACCACGTCCAGCATCTCTCGCTAGTCAGGTCTGTGCTGGGGAGACTGTTGGAGCATAATCTTTATGTTAAACAAGATAAGTATTTGTTTTTCCAGCGGTCCGTGTCCTTTTTGGGCTACCTCATATCCACAGAGGGAGTGGAGATGGAGGAGCAACGCGTCAGCGAAGTCAGGTCATGGCCCATCCCCAACAATGTGAAAGCAGTCCAGCGATTCCTGGGGTTCGCCAACTATTTCCGGAGGTTCATCCAGGGCTTCAGCACGGTGGTCGCGCCTCTTACCTCCCTGCTGAGAGTTCGGTCACCAGTGGCTTCGTTGGACGGCGGAGGCAGAGAGGGCGTTCGAGACACTGAAGGCACGCCTCACCACTGCTCCCGTGCTGGCACATCCCAACCCCTCACTTCCCTTCATCATCAAGGTGGATGCCTCTGAAGTAGGAGTCGGGGCAGTGCTGTCCCAGTGCACCGGAACCCCTCCCTGCGCCTTCTACTCCAAGCAGCTGAGCCCCGCCCAGAGGAACTACGACGTCGTGGACCGGCAACTCTTGGCGGTCAAGAAGGCTCTGAAGGCGTGGAGGCACTGGCTGGAGAGGTCCAAACACCCTTTCCTGGTGTGGACGGACCACCACTACAACCTGGAGTACATCAGGGCAGCGAAGAGGCTAAACCCGAGACAGGCCGTTTAAAGTCCTGAGGAGGGTTAATGAGGTAACGTACTGTTTGAAACTCCCAGCTGATTACCGCATTAACCCAACTTTTCATGTCTCTCAGGCCAGTGGTGCCTGGTCCCCTCGCTGAGGCTGGACCCAGTGACACCCCGCCTCCTCCTCTGGACATCGAGGGAGGTCCGGCGTACTCGCCCCGTGAAGTCCTGGACTCGAGGCATCGGGCGGGGTGTCTCCAGTACCTCATCGACTGGGAAGGGTATGGCCCAGAGGAGCGATGCTGTGTTCCTGCAGTGGACATCCTGGACGCTTCGCTGACCAGGGATTTTCACCGTCGCACCGCGCCTCTGTGGTCGAGGCCGGCGCGCCGGGGGGGGGGGGGGGGGGGGGGGGGAGGGCTGGGGTACTGCCACGGATCCCCCCGGTACTGTTGCTCATTTCATTCACCAGCTCCGGAGGTCTACGCCACCGGTCTTCTAGTCGTCACGGAACTGGATTCATCACCACCAACCCCGGACTGTCTTGTCTCATTACCCACACCTGGTTCCCATTCCCGCTGATTAGTATGTTATATATGTGCCCTCTGTTACAATGTCCGTTGGTCCTGTGAGTACCTGCGCTGTTGTATCGGCTTCCATGCTACGTGTATTTGTACACTTGTTTTACGGGTCTCGTCCCGTGTATTATTTGGAGGTTTACACATCGCTCTTTTGTTTGGGTGGAGAAATTAAACACCCTATTACGTCTTCCTGCTCCGGTCTCCAATCATTAGACAATGTGACACCCTTTCAGTGTTACACTCATTACATTTCTCTCATTCATTCAGGCAAATACACTCATTCTTTCTCTCTCATTTGTCTTTCTCTCTTTTTCTCTCACAGCTATGCATTTTCAGGAGTGGTTACAGTCCCTTCACTCCAGTGGGGGGGTTCGGGGACCTGTGAGGGAGGACTTCTGGAGCCTTCTCCCCTCTCTCCCTTCGTCATCCTCTTTCTCCCTCTCCTCCCTCTCTCGGTCCCCCTCCTCTCTGCTGGGTATAGGGGCTCTGGCCTCCCTCACTGCATACTGGCTGGTGACCCGCCGTCGGCCCATGCAGCCCCCCTGTGATCTCAATGCCCAGTCTATCGCTGTACAGGTGAGAGCATTATGTTCTGTAAGCTTTAAGTAGCAGCTGAGTGAGATTAGTACGGGTTATATTTATTCAGAACAGTCAAGTGCTCGTTTGTGTTATGGATAGTAGTTGTATTCATCATAGTGTTTTGGATTTCAGTTATAACTAATTAACATTGATTACATCCCAAGCCCTGTTTATACCTGGTTCTAACATGTGTCCTTTGTCCACATTCTGATTGTGCCAACATTTTTAAACAGGTGTAGATGATTAAGACGCATTGATCGGATTGTGATCAAATCTTCCTGACCACCCTCGGAGGTAGTCCTACACCATTGTGTCTGGATACCTTGCAAGTGTAGACGGATCTGGACAGTGAAATCATTTAAATCATCTTTATCCCGCCCTCTAAAATCATTGACAAGTGACGCCATTGACTTATGGCATCAATATGTGTTAAAATATTATTTAGAAAGCATATTGTCAATTAATTTGCATACAGGGAGGGACCAGGATACGCGGTCACATTGCGGACACAGTGGATGGATAAGAGACACATTTTACTGCCATGTGTAGGTCCCACGGCTACAATGTGGGCACAATCAGAATATAAATAAGATCAGGACAAAGGACACGTTAGCCCTCGGTATAAACAAGGCTAAAGAGCTGAATAGGGAGAGTTTTTATGCAGTCTGTGTTGCAGGGAGAGCCCAATTGGAGGCGTTCAGCTTTGCTCAAGGACGATGCCCTGTTGGAGTTCTACTATGATGACACCAGGACAGCCTATGACATGTTCCAGAGAGGACTGAGGGTGGCAGGTGAGCTAGCCGGACACAGTGGACTAACAGGCTCGTTAGGAGCAGACATGGACTATTTACCAGACATGCCAGAGTGTACCTGATGAGACTGTGTTGATGCACAGGGGACGGCCCATGCCTTGGCTTCAGGAAACCTGGGGAGCCTTACCAGTGGATCTCCTACACTGAGGTCTGTGGATCTTTGGTCATTATTACTATTTACAAGGAGAATACAAGCATACAAATATGCTCAAGCTCTATTCAAGGATTGTATTATTGTTTCTGTCTGATTGTTCTCTGTTTTAGGTGGCTGAACAGGCACAGGTGCTGGGCTCTGGGCTTTTGGGCAAAGGCTGCCAACCAAACCCTGAGCAGTTTGTTGGAATATTTGCCCAGAACAGACCAGAGGTGCAAAAGGCTACACATTCCTTCCCTATTATTTTTATGTAGTGAAATGCCATGATGTTTAATGCTAAGGCTTCCCTGTCTGTTAGAGCACTGTCCTTGTAGAGACTCCAGCAATGTAGTGACCAAGCATCAGTTAGGAAGGAGTCTGGGATCTGTCGTTCTAATAGTGTTGCTCTGTCTCCCTCTGTTGGTGGCAGTGGATAATTTCAGAGCTGGCCTGCTACACTTTCTCTATGGCAGTGGTGCCCCTGTATGACACACTTGGAGAGGAGGCCATGGTGCATATCCTCAACCTGGGTAAGGCTGGAATACTCTGCTACAAAAGACTGATGTATGGGGAAATGTATATATAAATCAGTACACTCCCATACCACTGGCCTATAACTATTCATGTTGATTGTCGCTGTTTCCTCCTAGCGGAGATCTCACTGGTGATCTGTGACAAGGAGGAGAAGGCAGAGTCCCTTCTGGGGAATAAGGAGAAAGGTGCAACACCCACTCTCTCCTGTCTGGTGCTCTTTAATGACTGCAGTGATGCCATAGTGGAGAGGGGCAAGAACTGTGGAGTGGAGATCCTAGAACTCACACAGCTCATGGTGAGAAGAGGGTAGCTGCAGACAATGTAAAGATGATGAATTGCTAGAATAGATGCCGGCTTCTTTAGTTGTGACATTGGATCAACATGACAAACACAAGAGAGAAGTCCCTTTCCATGGGGTTAGATTAGAAGACATCTTGATTACCACAGACTATCACAGTGTGACATGACCCTGCATATTGCAGGTACTTGGACGACAGAACCTCAAAGATCCTATGGTGAGTTTTCCTCTGAATGTTGATAAGGTCTCTTTGACAGTTTTTGTTGCTTCACTGCTGTTTTTGATCCTGTTGTCATTCATCTGTCTTTTTGTTGCAGCCACCGAAACCCCAGGACCTAGCAGTCGTGTGCTTCACCAGTGGAACCACAGGTACCATTTGTTTTTATAGATCTCTGTGTGAGTCCTCATGTAGCCTACCCCCACTACTCTGCATGTTAATCATATACTAAAGCATTTACCCACGCTACTAGAGATGTGCCCATGGGGGCCCACTGACAACCTCTCATTATGTTATGAGATGAATTCTTGTGCTGCACAGAGCCGTGCAGTAATGCCCTCCTCCAAACTAAACTGTGTTCTGTTTATTTGGCCAGGAAAGCCGAAGGGAGCCATGATCACCCACGGCAACATCGCCTCCAACTCCTCCTCTGTTATTAAGATCCTGGAGGTCTGTTCTGGCTCCCTCTGTCTGAAATTCAGAAGGAGTTTCATGGCTAGCTCCATTTTCTCTCTATTTCTCTCACTACATCTCTCGTTCCATCTCAATCTGTTCCTGTGATAAATGGGATGTTTAATAGAAATAGTTGACCCATTATTTTCCTTCTAAAAGATACACTCCACATCTAATTGCTGTTGTAAAATCTAGATTGCATATTCAATTGGTATGCCACCTCTATTATCCACTGTGTAACCGTTTTATTTATCAATTCTTTCTCTCCATTTCACAGGGGTCATTTTTTATTCGGCAAGAAGACGTGTCAATCTCTTACTTGCCTCTTGCCCACATGTTTGAGAGGATGATTCAGGTAGCTCACCCTCTTTTGATTACAATAATAAATGTATGTGTCTGTCTTGGACTCAGGGCATGTCAGACAGTTCTTTAAATGCTCCTACGTCTGTCTCAGGTGTCCATGTTCTGTCATGGGGCCAGGGTAGGATTCTACCAGGGGGATATCTCCCTGCTCATGGACGATATTAAGACTCTGAAACCCACTTTCTTCCCAGTGGTGCCTCGCCTACTCAACCGCATCTACGACAAGGTCAGTCCAAATCCTATGATACCAAACATACTATATAAAAATTAAAAAAGTATTTTATTTTCTATGCTCTCTTGTGTGTGAATGCGTGTCTGTGTGTAGATCTTAGGCTCTGTGACGTCCCCATTGCGCCGGGCAGTGCTGCACTATGCAGTGAGAAGGAAGCAGGCTGAGCTCAGCAGTGGGGTTGTACGTAACAACAGTCTGTGGGACAGGCTGGTATTCAACAGGATTCAGGTCAGTCACTGAACACACTGAACGTGGCCCAACATCTCCCCTTTTAGAAAACTCGACTTGTTAGACGTAATGGGATTCTATTTGTTTTCCATGCGTTTCAGGATCATTTAGGAGGTAATCTGAGGTTCATCCTGACTGCCTCAGCCCCCATCTCCCCCACCGTGCTCTCCTTCCTCAGGGCCACCCTCGGCTGTCTGGTGAGAATGCCTGCCTGGAGCTCAGACTAAGTGTGTGTGTTTGTGTTTATTTCTGATGGGAGTGTGGGTATGTGAGGTTTGATGATGTGGAATGTTCCTGCTGCTCTATGCAGATCTTCGAGGGTTACGGGCAGACTGAATGCACAGCAGGCTGCACCTTCTCCATGCCAGGAGACTGGAGTGCAGGTAAGGGGTTGACTCTCTGACAATGGGGAAACTATCCAAGTATATCTGGAGACGACTAGTCCGTGATAGCCATGTCTGCGTGTTGGTTATACTCTGAAACTCTGTGTGTCTCAGGCCATGTTGGCGCTCCCCTGCCCTGTGCAATGGTGAAGTTGGTTGACATCCCTGATATGAACTATTATGCCAAGAATGGAGAAGGAGAGGTGAGGTGGTTAAAAAACATAATGGTATTACGGTGCTATTCTACAACATAGTGAGTCAGAGATAGTTACCCAGAAAAAGTTTATCCCCCTGGCTGTTGAGTATCGTATGTTATATTAAAACCCATTTAGTCACAATAGTGAGATTTTTGGGGGGGTAATTTACAGGCTCTAGAGAAGTTAAAATTGTATTTAACAACAAATAAGTCATATTATGCATTATAAAGGTGTGTAGTATGATTCAGAGAAGTTTCGGATGATTTCTCAAAATGGTCACAAGACCACAAGCATCTAGAAGGCGTACTTTTACAGATGAATTTGACACCAGAATTATGTATTCAACAGTTTGAAAAAACAAATTGGTGAAATGTTTTAATATGGTCTTTGTAAATGTAATGTTTAAAGGGTTGAGTTTACATTTATGCCTTCATTTTCAATAGAGTGAATCCATGATGCTCATGGCATATGAAAATATCTTAGCCCAGTGGGAAAATACAGTGGCTCTAACTTTATATACAGGGCATTCGCAAATGCAATTTTTCCACATTGTTACGTTACAGCCTTCTAAATGTAAAAAATAAATAAAATGAATCCCCCTTATCAATCTACACACAATACCCCATAATGACAAAGCAAAAAAGGGTTTTCTACATTGTAGAATAATAGTGAAGACATCAAAACTATGAAATAACACATATGGAATCATGTAGTAACCAATTTCTTTTTAGTATATTTTAGATTCTTCAAAGTAACCACCCGTTGCCTTGATGACAGCTTTGCACACTCTTGGCATTCTGTCAACCAGCTTCACCTGGAATGCTTTTCCAAGTCTTCAAGGAGTTCCCACATATGCTGAGCACTTGTTGGCTGCTTTCTTTCACTCTGCGGTCCAACTCATCCCAAACCATTTCAATTGGGTTGAGGTTTGGTAATTGTGGAGGACAGGTAATCTGATGCAGCACTCCATCACTCTCCTTCTTGGTCAAATTGCCCTTACACAGCCTGGAGGTGTGTTGGGTCATTGTCCTGTTGAAAAACAAAATGATAGTCCAACTAAGCGCAAACCAGATGGGATGGTGTATCACAGCAGAATGCTGTGGTAGCCATGCTGATTAAGTGGGCCTTTAATTATAAATAAATCACAGTGTCACCAACAAAGCACCATCACACCACCTCCTCCATGATGGGAACCACACATGCGTAGATCATCCTTTCACCTATTCTGCGTCTCACAAAGACACGTCAGTTGGAACCAAAAATTGCAAATTTGGACTCATCAGACCAAAGGACAGACTTCCACAGGTCTAATGTCCATTGCTCGTGTTTCTTGGCCCAAGAAAGTCTCTTCTTCTTAGTGTCCTTTAGTAGTGGTTTCTTTTCAGCAATTCGACCATGAAGGTCTGACTCAAACAATCCCCTCTGAACAGTTGATGTTGTGATGTTGAACTTTGTGAAGCATTTATTTGGGCTGCAATCTGAGGTGCAGGTAACTCTAATAAACGTATCCCCTGCGGCAGATGTAACTTTGGGTCTTCCTTTCCTGTGGTAGTCCTCGTAAAGCTGGTTGAGAGAATGACAAGAGTGTGCAAAGCTGTCATCAAGGCAAAGGGTGGCTACTTTGAAGAATCTAGTGTACTTTTTTTTTTTAAGTAACACTTGAATGAGTAGGTGTGTCCAAACTTTTGACTGATACTATATGTATATATGTGTGTATGTATGTACAGTTGAAGTCGGAAGTTTACATGCACTTAGGCTGGAGTCATTCAAACTCATTTTTCAACCACTCTTGTTAACAAACTATAGTTTTGGCAAGTCGGTTAGGACATCTACTTTGTGCATGACAAGTAATTTTTCCAACAATTGTTTACAGACAGATTATTTCACTCATAACTCACTGTGTCACAAATCCAGTGGGTCAGAAGTTTACATACACTAAGTTTACTGTGCCTTTAAACAGCTTGGAAAATTCCAGAAAATGATGTCATGGCTTTAGAAGCTTCTGATAGGCTAATTGACATCATTTTGAGTCAATTGAAGGCCTACCTTCAAACTCAGTGCCTTTCCCATGACATCATGGGTAAATCAAAAGAAATCAGCCAAGACCTCAGATTTTTTTTTTTTGTAGACCTCCACAATTCTGGTTCATCCTTGGAAGCAATTTCCAAATGCCTGAAGGTACCACGTTCATCTGTACAAACAATAGTACACAAGTATAAACACCATGGGACCACGCAGCCGTCATACCGCTCAGGAAGGAAACACGTTCTGTCTGCTAGAGATGAACGTACTTTGGTTCGAAAAGTGCAAATCAATCCAAGAACAACAGCAAAGGACCTTGTGAAGATGCTGGAGGAAACGGGTACAAAAGTATCTATATCCACAGTAAAACAAGTCCTATATTGACATAATCTGAAAGGCCGCTCAGCAAGGAAGAAGCCACTGCTCCAAAACCGCCATAAAAAAGCCAGACTACGCTTTGCAACTGCACATGGGGACAAAGATCATACTTTTTGGAGAAATGTCCTCTGGTCTGATGAAACAAAAATGGAACTGTTTGGCCATAATGACCATCGTTATGTTTGGAGGAAAAAGGGGGAGGCTTGCAAGCAAAGAACGCCATCCCAACCGTGAAGCACGGTGGTGGCAGCATCATGTTGTGGGGGTGCTTTGCTGCAGGAGGGACTGGTGCACTAGACAAAATAGATGGCATCATGAGGGAGGACAATTATGTGGATACATTGAAGCAACATCAGTCAGGAAGTTAAAGCTTGGTTGCAAATGGGTCTTCCAAATGGACAAGCATACTTCCAAAGTTGTGGCAAAATGGCTTAAGGACAACAAAGTCAAGGTATTGGAGTGGCCATCACATCACCTCAATGCTATGGAAAGTTTGTGGGCAGAACTGAAAAAGCGTGTGCGAGCAAGGAGGCCTACAAACCTGACTCAGTTACACCAGCTCTGTCAGGAGGAATGGGCCAAAAATCACCAAACTTATTGTGGGAAGCTTGTGGAAGGCTACCCGAAACGTTTGACCCAAGTAAAACAAATGAAAGGCAATGCTACCAAATACTAATTGAGTGTATGTAAACTTCTGACCCACTGGGAATGTGATGAAAGAAATAAAAGCTGAAATAAATAATTATATTATTCTGACATTTCAAATTCTTAAAATAAAGTGGTGATCCAAACTGACCTAAGACAGGGAATTTTTACGAGGATTAAATGTCAGGAATTGTGAAACTGAGTTTAAATGTATTTGGTTAAGGTGTATGTAAACTACCGACTTCAACTGTGTATAATAAAATATGGTTTACATGTTATTGTTACTAATGGCATAAGATTTGCATAGTGACATTTGGGAACAAATGGGTTAATTTGGGAACAAATTGTGACATTTGGGAACAAATGGGTTAATTTGGGAACAAATTGGTTAACACTGTTCCTACCTTTATGCTTTGTTAGATCTGTATCCGTGGCCACAGTGTGTTCCGGGGTTACCTGAAGGATGAGGAGAAAACAGCAGAGGCCCTGGATAGTGATGGCTGGCTGCACAGTGGAGATGTGGGCCAGTGGTTACTGGTGAGCTGGGTTACAATATAGGACAAAATATGATCACTAGATACTCCAGTCAGTCAAGTCATATACATTTGCATGTGAATGTGTGTTCGTGTGTTTTCCTGTTAGAACGGGACACTTCGCATCATCGACAGGAAGAAGCACATCTTCAAGCTGTCCCAGGGAGAGTACATTGCCCCTGAAAGGATTGAGAACATCTACATGCGT
This sequence comes from Salvelinus alpinus, assembly GCF_045679555.1. Classification (NCBI taxonomy): domain Eukaryota; kingdom Metazoa; phylum Chordata; class Actinopteri; order Salmoniformes; family Salmonidae; genus Salvelinus; species Salvelinus alpinus. The sequence goes on from NC_092104.1 coordinate 34,819,996, forward strand.
TGTGTCCCTGTGCTACAGGTCTTTGTGCACGGTGACAGCTTAAAGGTATGAGATACCGGTACTCTTATATTCACTATCAGAAGATAGTCCTTTTTTTGGGACATACCAGCATTCTCACACTGTTTTATGTTTTGTTTCCAGTCTCACCTGATTGGTATTGTTGTGCCAGACCCAGAAGTGTTTATTGATTGGGTTAAGGAGAGGGGAATCATTGGATCCTACAAGGAGATCTGCCAGCATCCAGTATGTGACGTCACCGTAGCTCACACAATAGGCCATCTGCAACTTTACAATGTGTGCCGTTGTTGGATTGTATCAACTCAACAGGTACAAATTGAAATCTTGTCTCACTACAGGATGTGAAGAAAGCAGTGTTAGAAGACATGACAGCCGTGGGGAAGGAAGCTGGGCTGAAGTCTTTTGAGCAGGTGAGGAATCAAATCAAACTATTTGTCACATGCACCCGAATACAACATGTATATGGTTAATTACAAGCCCTTAACCAAAAGTACAGTTCAAGAAAGAGTTAATAAAATATTTACCAAATAAACTAAAGTAAAAAGTAACACTATAAAATAACGAGGCTATATACAGGGGGTACCAGTACCGAGTCAATGTGCGGGGGTACAGGTTAGTATAAGTAATTTGTACATGTAGGTAGGGGTGAAGTGACTATGCATAGGCAATAAACAGTGAGTAGCTGCAGTGTAAAAAAAACAAATGGGTGGGGGGGGGGGGGGGGCTGTCTATGAAAATAATCCAGTGGCTGTTTGGTTAATTGTTCAGCAGTCTTATGGCTTGGGGGTAGAAGCTGAACCTTGAAGCTGAATACTTTCATACATTGACTTCGTACTTGTAACAAATGGTGCCATGGTATATGAAGACATAAAACATGGTGTAACAGGAAACTGAATACAACAAAGACAACACTGATCGTTTTGCCATCTCTTTCCTCACTGTCAGCTGAAGGACCTGCACCTGCATCCAGAGATGTTCAGTGTTAGCAACGGCCTTCTCACCCCCACTCTGAAGAGCAGACGAGTGGACATCCGCAGGGTCTTCCAGGAACAGATCACAAACATGTACAGCACAACAGCCATCTAGTAGACCTCAAATCAATGTAATACACTCACTCCACTGACATTTACATGAACTGTATGTTTCCTGTCACTAGACAAAGATATGCAGTTTGCTGGATCTCACTGTCTATAGTACTAAAAACTGAGCATGTAGCCAAGACAACAGACATTCCTACAGTACTTAGCTCAAATACTATCAAACACGTTTGGTACGGTTTTGGGGAATTTCAGTTTGACTCCACTTTCAGTTCGACACCATGCTGCTTCTTGTACATCAGTATGTTAAATGTATTTTCATTGTTTACATATCATAGACAGGAACAACATTGAATGGGACCAAACCATTTTTGCTCCAATGTTGTCCACGCAGAAAACCTAGCCATAGAAATAGCTACAGCTCCACTGTAGAGAGCAGTGGGCAAGTAGACACTACCTGGGCCTGTTAATGGCCTCCTGGATCACACTTCCATCCTTCTGATTAATATAGAGAATCTAAACCTCTGGAAGGCTGCTTTTGAAGTGTACATTACTTACTCTGATTCTAGATATGACAGTTTAGTGTTCTCAGTGAAACAGTGAATGAGTTACAGTAGCTCATTCCAAATCAGACCACCGTCATTTATCCAAGGTTATATGAGGGATTAAAGTGAAATGTTACCCTTGATATCATTTATGTAGTTACCATTAAATAGTCCATTTGTAAATGGTAAGTATATTTTTAGCGGTAAACATTAAGAATGCTGATGAAATAGGCTCACTGGCCACTATTTTAACTAACAATTCCCAACAATGTAGAAATATTCTTGTACGTTTCCCTGAATAAAGAAATGATGATTGTCATTACTCAGTTTTATTTAGTTGAAGAACAATGAAGGAAACCCTTCTTCCAATCCATGTATTGCATGATTGTTCATAGAAAAAGTTGAAAACAACATCTAAACAGATGGTAACATAGCTCAACAAAAATGATAATAAAACCCACTCTTAACAGATTACATGTCAAGTTTCTCACTCAATAATAATAATGTTAAATTAACTAGAACCAGGCCTGTCAGAAAAGTTTAAAAAATCTACGCTAATTTAGTCAAATGCATTTTGTGCATAGCTGTCCACAAAGAAAAGGCAAGAGGTTTCCCTTAACATGAGAAATTGACAAAGAACGTAGAGATGGTCAAATGAACAATGAACTGTAAGTGCCACTAGAGGGAGCAACAGCATTGGTTTTGGAAAACAAGTCCTCCAAACCTATGCGAAGAAGAACAAGAAGGGTAAAAGGACCATCTCAGTCTAAGACAATGTCAGATTATTCCTTAGCCTTTCAGAAGCAGGGGACGATTAGGCAAAAGCCAAAGAAAAATGTTGACACTCCTTTATACAGGCACCATCACAGATCTGAAAAATAATGACATTGACTTATGATATCCATAGTCAGGAAGCTGGAGTGGCTAGTGTTAAATACTACAGGTAACTTTCAATATCATTTTTACCTCAACAAATAAGTTCCTGGTCCACAATACACAGGCTAGATCAGTGTGCATAATATAGTGAATAACACAGAAATGGAGCGATTCAAATTAATGTAGCTTTTTGACCCACCACCCCGAGTCACATTTCATCCTCTAGTCCGCTTACAGTACTATCCAATTTGCTTCAATAAATTAATTTCCTGTTATACATAGACTTGATGAAATGCATGTTTTGGTACATACCTTGATTTGGAAATGACTAGAAAACGGATTCAAACTGAGTATGCAGCTTTGAGAAGAAAGGTGTGACCCACAGATACAGTGGGGCAAAAAAGTATTTAGTCAGCCACCAATTGTGCAAGTTCTCCCACTTAAAAAGATGAGAGAGGCCTGTAATTTTCATCATAGGTACACTTCAACTATGACAGACAAAATGAGAAAAAGAAATCCAGAAAATCACATTGTAGGATTTTTAATGAATTTATTTGCAAATTATGGTGGAAAATAAGTATTTGGTCACCTACAAACAAGCAAGATTTCTGGCTCTCACAGACCTGTAACTTCTTCTTTAAGAGGCTCCTCTGTCCTCCACTCGTTACCTGTATTAATAGCACCTGTTTGAACTTGTTATCAGTATAAAAGACACCTGTCCACAACCTCAAACAGTCACACTCCAAACTCCACTATGGCCAAGACCAAAGAGCTGTCAAAGGACACAAGAAACAAAATTGTAGACCTGCACCAGGCTGGGAAGACTGAATCTGCAATAGGTAAGCAGCTTGGTTTGAAGAAATCAACTGTGGGAGCAATTATTAGGAAATGGAAGACATACAAGACCCCTGATAATCTCCCTCGATCTGGGGCTCCACGCAAGATCTCACCCCGTGGGGTCAAAATGATCACAAGAACAGTGAGAAAAAATCCCAGAACCACACGGGGGGACCTAGTGAATGACCTGCAGAGAGCTGGGACCAAAGTAACAAAGCCTACCATCAGTAACACACTACGCCGCCAGGGACTCAAATCCTGCAGTTCCAGACGTGTCCCCCTGCTTAAGCCAGTACATGTCCAGGCCCATCTGAAGTTTGCTAGAGAGCATTTGGATGATCCAGAAGAAGATTGGGAGAATGTCATATGGTCAGATGAAACCAAAATATAACTTCTTGGTAAAAACTCAACTCGTCGTGTTTGGAGGACAAAGAATGCTGAGTTGCATCCAAAGAACACCATACCTACTGTGAAGCATGGGGTGGAAACATCATGCTTTGGGGCTGTTTTTCTGCAAAGGGACCAGGACGACTGATCCGTGTAAAGGAAAGAATGAATGGGGCCATGTATCGTGAGATTTTGAGTGAAAACCTCCTTCCATCAGCAAGGGCCTTGAAGATGAAACGTGGCTGGGTCTTTCAGCATGACAATGATCCCAAACACACTGCCCGGGCAACGAAGGAGTGGCTTCGTAAGAAGCATTTCAAGGTCCTGGAGTGGCCTAGCCAGTCTCCAGATCTCAACCCCATAGAAAATCTTTGGAGGGAGTTGAAAGTCCGTGTTGCCCAGCAACAGCCCCAAAACATCACTGCTCTAGAGGAGATCTGCATGGAGGAATGGGCCAAAATACCAGCAACAGTGTGTGAAAACCTTGTGAAGACTTACAGAAAACGTTTGACCTCTGTCATTGCCAACAAAGGGTATATAACAAAGTATTGAGATAAACTTTTGTTATTGACCAAATACTTATTTTCCACCATAATTTGCTAATAAATTCATAAAAAATCCTACAATGTGATTTTCTGGAATTTTTTTTCTCATTTTGTCTGTCATAGTTGAATTGTACCTATGATGACAATTACAGGCCTCTCTCATCTTTTTAAGTGGGAGAACTTGCACAATTGGTGGCTGACTAAATACTTTTTTGCCCCACTGTATCTTATAAATCTATTAGTAGTACTATTTGTAATTCTATGGTGTGAATCACAAATGAGTTCTTAGAAGAACGGTTTCATTACACGATTTAACAAATATATACATATTGGCTTATGATAATAGCATTTAGCTGATGGCTTGGTAAATGTGGCAGTTAAAATGCTTTGAGTTGCTCTCAGTGTTTTTTTAGATGTTAGGAAAGGGTCAGGTGAGTGAATTGAGAGAAGAGTGAAGGAGAGAGAGAGAGGAGATTAGTGCAAGAAAGCTATTAATGATTAGGCTATGACCAAAGCGGTCCATTTTCACAGTGAGAAGGATCCTGAAAAAGATAAATCCATTCACTGAGGTGTGAAAGGAGGCAAGGCCAGAGGTTTAGAGGGAGCCCTTCCCCTTCTTGGTGTTCTCTCACTCTCTCAGTCATCAGCGACAATGGACAGAGCACGCAGCTCATTCAGCTTGGCCTCGTTCTCCCTCTCCCTCTGCTCATCAGTCAGCCCTGCCTGGTCGATCTGATCCGTCAACTCACTGAAGATATTGTGCATCTCTGTGAAGTACACCACCTGAAAGAGATAAGGAAAGAGTGGAATGGTTAGGGAAAGGGTCTTACGTTAACTGTTTACAGTTTACTTACAACATGCAGAGGCTGGTCCTGGTCCTACAGCCCTTCACCTCCACTAATGAAAAGCCATTCAGAAGTAAAGGAGTGAGCCCGGAGAACAAAAACAAACCCCAGAACATCAGTGGGTAGTGACCCTGCCTTTTCTCTTCCAATCTGAACATGAGATAGAGTGTTCGCTGAAAGCTTTCCTGACACATCCCACCCCTGCTTCTTCCCCCAGTTCATGAGTCAGAATCCCAGGAGAGATACTTTGATGATTAATAGACTTTAATCACATTACAATACTCCATAAGAGTGGGCCGAGAATGAAAGTACTGGGAAATACAACCCCTTGAAACCCACACACATTTCGATATTTATTCATGCAGCGATGCATATGCTACAGTGCACTTAAGGGGGCATTTCTGATTTATTTGCAAATGTGCACGTTTGTTCTGTTCTATATAGAGGTTGGAATAAAATAATAGCTGCTGCTGGCCAATTATGGGCGTTGATGGGCTGTAGGCCATAACAGAAAATAAATAGAGGCCATTTCAGATAGGAAAATGAAGATCTTTCCTGGGTAGACTAGGGAGAAGACTGTTAACCACATGCTACTATAAGAGCTTTGTCACAGGATGCATGCTGCTAGAGAAATGACAATATGTAGCCATTTTCAACTAATTACATCTGAACTGTGATCAAAGGACATTTAATTCAGTCCAAATGTCTTATCCACATGATGTGTGTGCCAGTGGCAGCAAAAGTTATATTAACAGAAGCTCTTTAGTTGGCTAACCGGAAGAGGAACCCGGTTTGAAAGGCCTCTGTGTGTTTATAGCGAACTCTGCCACCTAGACCACATCAGTGGGCCATGAGTATTAAGTTACCGGTGTATGTGGGGGTAAAGTGGATATTTTTCATTTGAAAAGTGGCTTGGTGAAAAAGCTATGGAATACATGTCAGTAATAATGCACACACAATCACTGTGTTCGTTCCGGCGTGAACATCCTTCTTGTCATCCAGTCTCTACAATTATCCCAGTAAGTCTACATGGACCACATATGAAAAGAAGCCAAATTCAGACTATTATTTGTAAGACCTCCGTGACGTATTTTTTGAACAAACGTCCAAATACACACCCTTGTCCTCACCCTAGCCCTGATTGACTAAATATTGATTTAGACAGAGAGCTACGCCGGCTCATCAGACCTCAACTCTGATTATTTCACTAACAATATTTCAATAACATACAGTACGTTGGAGAAAAAGTAATAGAAATTTGGCATCCAATATGATCCCATCTCTATCAATCTAGTCTATCAATGGGCTCAGGTGCAAAATAACTCAATCATTATGACAGTAGCGTGTGTCAAAATAACATAATTTCTTTCAGTTTGTACAAGTAGTACAGAACACCGTAACCAAGAACAACCACCGGGAATCCACACTCAGACAATGGCTCAATTATCCAGCATCTGTACAGGTGGACAGGCACATCCGATCACAGCAGAGCCGAGCAGAGCATTGCTTCCCATTCACAGCCGTTTCATGGAACTAGTGGTGTTCGAGCCTCAGAACAAAGAGAGGCATTGTGAGGGTGCTCTGGGAGCCATGCAGCATGTCCGGGGGAGAGAGAGGGGGAGTGGGAGTCCAGACTGCGCTTGCAGGGCCAGCTGAGGGGGTCTGGCCCGGACCCGAGGTCCACTGGGCTGCTGTGCTGTGCTGACTGACCACCCAGTAGCGGCTGTACTGGAGGAGTGGCTGTGTACGCCAGCCCAGCTCTGGAGTCTGTCCCTCTGACCCAACTCCACACAACCCCCCTAATTCACACTGCTAGGGTTAGAGATGAGCTATCTGAGCAAGTTTGAGTCATCAGCGCTCTGCCTCCATCAGAGGGCCCTCATTACTGTTTGAAGCTGCTTCAGCAGTGAGTCAGTCTGTTTGCAAATGACTGAGTAGTACAGGCTTGCTCCAGTGTCCATAGAGGACAGTGCACTGAAACAGGGACAATGTAACAGTGGGAAGGCCCAAAATCTGTACCCATTAATTTTCATCCACAACCAGTCTCTATTAAATCCAAATCTTATAGGGAATGATTATGCTTGTATAATCATCATTCTAGGAAGAGATAATGACACAGGGCTACTATGAAGGAGATAATCCTGATCAGCTAACAAGATTACCAGAGACCTAATGGCAGCTATCAAGTCCATAGAGACTACTTCCAGTGACACCATCTCCTGAGCAGTGAAGATTAGGCTCCGCTGCTGTTACACCCAGGAGGGCTCCATTCACTTAGTCTACTAGTAACAGTCATCACATACAAGCCTACCCACCTGCTCTGCTATCATAGGAACGCACAGAACTTGGATTGATCAAAGGGCACACATATCCTTTGAACCCCCTCTGGGCTTGCCTGGCAGTATCATTGACATGTGGGCTGAGTCTGATAGGCAGCCGTCTGTCTGCCAGTGTTTTTGGGGGCGGGGCGCCAGCCTGGCCTAGTGACGTGGCCACTTCTCAATCTGATTAGGCGTGTGTCAGTCTTTAACCATAAGAGGAAATGACACGGCGGGGGGTGGGGGTAGGGTACGGAGCGTGGGCGACAGTGGCGGGCACTCGGCTCAGCTGCTGGGCTGGTTATAGCGAGGCGGGCTGACCGGGCTCCTAGGTTAGAAAGAGGCTGGAGCAAGACGGACAGACAGACAGACCTGGGCTTCCTGGGCTAATTAGGAAGGCGTGGGGCCGTCACTGGGGTTAATCACATTAAGACTGGGTGGAGGGAGACAGGGAGGATTACACTCACTCTCTTCTACACTACCACTCTCTCTTGCTCTGATGCTGGTCAACAGACGGCTAGGGGCAACACTACACCCACATAAACAATCTATTAAAACGACTCAAATAAAACCCATTGGAAACTATTTGAACTGGGATTGGCAAGTTGTGAACAGGTTTTGTGTGTCAACTGAATGCTTATACCTAGGCCTTATAATTCATAACTGAGCATGCATGCATTATAAAGATGGCTCACCAGAGTTAAACTGGGTCGGTCACGAGTGTGCACCCAATCATACACTATCTATAGCTCACCTGTGCACGGATGAGTGCCTCAAAACTGGGCTGAAAGTAGTCGATGCGGCTGTGGTAAAACTTGGGCATCTCATCCAACAGCTGCTTGTTCTTGGATTCAAAGTCCTCCCTGACTGGTCTCAGCTCCTCCTTGGCCTGGACAGATTAGGGCAAACAGAAGACCGGTTGACACTTTAGCATACATACCTAGGGCTGTGGCGGTCATGTCAGCCGGTGATTGTCAAGCAAATAACTGCCGGTCTCACAGTAATTGACAAACATATTTAGCACACATGGCCTACAAGCCACTGGTGTAGATCTTTGGAACATCTAAACTCAGCAAAAAAAGAAACGCCCCTTTTTCAGAACCCTGTCTTTCAAAAATAATTTGTAAAAATCCAAATAACTTCCCAGATATTCATTGTAAAGGGTTTAAACACTGTTTCCCATGCTTGTTCAATGAACCATGAACAATTAATGAACATGCACCTGTGGAACGGTCGTTAAGACACTAACAGCTTAAAGACGGTAGGCAATTAAGGTCACAGTTATGAAAACTTAGGACACTATAAAGGCCTTTCTACTGACTCTGAAAAACAACAAAAGAAAGATGCCCAGGGTCCCTGCTCATCTGCGTGAACGTGCCTTAGGCATGCTGCAAGAAGGCATGAGGACTGCAGATGTGGCCAGGGCAATAAATTGCAATGTCTGTACTGTGAGACGCCTAAGACAGCGCTACAGGGAGACAGGACGGACAGCTTATCGTCCTCGCAGTGGCAGACCACATGTAACAACACCTGCACAGGATCGGTACATCTGAACATCACACCTATGGGACAGGTACAGGATGGCAACAACAACTGCCCGAGTTACACCAGGAACGCACAATTCCTCCATCAGTGCTCAGACTCTCAGCCTATTGCGGACAGAGGCTGGACTGAGGGCTTGTAGGCCTGTTGTAAGGCAGGTCCTCACCAGACATCACCGGCAACAATGTCGCCTATGGGCACAAACCCACTGTCGCTGGACCAGACAGGACTGGCAAAAAGTGCTCTTCACTGACGAGTCGCAGTTTTGTCTCACCAGGGGTGATGGTCGGATTCGCGTTTATCGTCGAAAGAATGAGGGTTACACCGAGGCCTGTACTCTGGAGCGGGACCGACTTGGAGGTGGAGGGTCCGTCATGGTCTGGGGCGGTGTGTCACAGCATCATTGGACTGAGCTTGTTGTCATTGCAGGCAATCTCAACACTGTGCGTTACAGGGAAGACATCCTCCTCCCTTATGTGGTACCCTTCCTGCAGGCTCATCCTGACATGACCCTCCAGCATGACAATGCCACCAGCCATACTGCTTGTTCTGTGCGTGATTTCCTGCAAGACAGAAATGTCAGTGTTCTGCCATGGCCAGCGAAGAGCCCGGATCTCAATCCCATTGAGCACGTCTGGGACTTGTTGGATCGGAGGGTGAGGGCTAGGGCCATTCCCCCCAGAAATGTCCGGGAACCTGCAGGTGCCTTGGGTAACATCTCACAGCAAGAACTGGCAAATCTGGTGCAGTCCACGAGGAGGAGATGCACTGCAGTACTTAATGCAGCTGGTGGCCACACCAGATACTGACTGTTACTTTTGACCCCCCCTTTGTTCAGGGACACATTATTCCATTTCTGTTAGTCACATGTCTGTGGAAATTTTTCAGTTTGTCTCTCAGTTGTTGAGTCTTATGTTCATACAAATAGTTATATATGTTAAGTTTGCTGAAAATAAACGCAGTTGACAGTGAGGACGTTTTTTCATTTTAGAAAGTCTAATAAATCTATCCATGTTATATAGCCTACACCATCACAATAAATCCATTATTTGTTTTAGACTGGTCTAAAGAAATATGATATATAGAAAAAAATGTATTTCAGAAGAACAGAATAGCATACTCTTGAGTTGTCCTTATGTTAGGCCCTGATCTGGTTATGCAATATGGCTGTTGGCTACACTAGTTCATTTAGCAGACAAGATTTGCTTACAATTCCGTGGCATTATTTTATATTATTTTGTTGTATGAAGAATACTGAACTGAAGAAGAATTGAACATGGCTGAAAAAAATAGAAAGGATATTTTCTCCAAATTATTTGAGGTAGTGCGCACATGCGGGCGGCTATTCTGTTTTTGGCGGTTAACAAAGAAACAGGTACTCCTATATGCTTAATTTAGAGTTATTTATGCATCTTTAGTTGTGATACAAACATTGGGCTATATGTTGCAATTTTTTGGGGACATTCTAAGGCTATATGATGAGACTCTAATGATGATTTGAAAAAAGTTGCATTAGCTCTGCTTTGTTTCTTGCACAGGCTGTACACACTTCATCAGTCTTTCATTCACAATTTGACAAGCACTTGATAATGCCTTGAATTTCCCGGCGCCATCCCCTTTGCGTGGCCATAATGCACCCGAAAAAAATACATGCCTTTTGCGGCCAGTGACGGATAAGGACGTGCACAGTTCCGTCCCCGATGTGTCTGTCTTCACTTGTAGCCTGTGAGAGAGACTCAATCATGTGACGGGCATTGGCTAATAAGAATTTAGCTATCTGACAGAACCGTGGAGGTGAGAGGTGCTTTGGAGCACACAGCCAGGAGAAGGGAATTATAATTATTATTTTGCGTCCCCGATGTGCCCTTGGGCTGAAAATAATAATTATAATTCCCTTCTCCTGGCTGTGTGCTCCAAAGCACCTCTCACCTCCACGGTTCTGTCAGATAGCTAAATTCTTATTAGCCAATGCCCGTCACATGATTGAGTCTCTCTCACAGGCTACAAGTGAAGACAGACACATCGGGGACGCAACTGTGCACGTCCTTATCCGAGGTGCATGTTTAAGGTATTAGAAGAACTGTCCACATTTACTTTTTCATCTGCCAACAAGATGAGTAGGCCTAACAAACAGCAAAAGCACAGAGCATATAGAAATGTTGCGCAATATGAGCTCATGGACTATCATGAAGTGTTTGATTAGATTTTCGATCACATTTGCATTGATGTCAGAGTGATTAGAGGGACAATAGAGTGCTGAGTACCAGGCAGTTAGCAAGTTTGGTAGGCTACTAATGACCATCAGCAGCATCAGAGTTTGTAGAAGTCAAATTAACATGACTAAACATGACTTTAACTGCCGTCATGACTCGTGACCGCCGGTGTGGAGGTAATACGGTCACCGTAACAGCCCTATGCATACCTCATAATCACTACTGGGGCTCAACCATAACATATCAGCTACGTTCTCAGAAATGTAATCCGTCAACAACAGTGAAAAACAACAGGAGAATGAAAATGTCTTCCCACAGAGAAGAATAGAGAAAAAAGAAAACGCCTAATCACGATCACAAGTGAGGAGGAGTGGGTTATGTGGGAAGAGTTGGCTGTGTGCAGACCACGCCACCGCTGATCAGGAACGTGTGTGATGTATTAGTGGGTAGTCTGGTGGGCATTAAGAGATGATATCTCAATGAATAGGCAATGATATCGTGTGTACTCGAGAGGGGATATAACATATGTAGAACAGAATCACCTGTGTGAAGTAATATTTATCTTAAGTAACTCCCCTGTGTGTCTGTCCTTTGTTTGTCTTTAAATGGCATGTTAGTGTTTGGTCAGAATCATTTCTCTAAGAGCTGTGAGATTCAAAGGCCAGGGACATAGGGGGCCTCTTGACTCTTTGTGCCACTGACAATGCTTTTCTCGATATGTGTGGGTGGCCACCCATGTGAGGGTGTGTGAGCCCAGGCAGCGCTGCATTGATATCTGTGAATGCTGCCCTAGAGGTCTCAGCGAATGTGTCTACAATACTAAATGACGTGCCCGTTTACGTGCAGCAGTGCCTTTTCAAAAGGCAATACTTGACAGCCTGGTCGCTTGTGTGGGTGAAAAGAGTGCACATGTACAGTTTGTTCATATCCAGTCAGCATTTGTACCTTGTTCATTTATTGATTGTATTCAAAACACTGACACCATGCAAGGCAAGAGCTTAAAGCCTGACTTCTGTTGCTCAACAGACAGATTTCAAGTGGACAACACACGTGACAGCAGCCGCTTTTAGCACAGTTCTGTTACATATATAGTGTACCTGGTGTAGTTTGACCATGATGGGACCTGTCTTCTCCTTCTCTTCATACTTCTCTACCTTGGACTGTAACCTCTTGTAGTCCTGTAGAGCTTGCTCCCTTCGTTTCACGGCCATGTTGAGGCTGGGGAACACACTGCTGTACCTGAGACACACAGAGAATGAGATCTAGGCGCAGAGACTGACAGAGATACTGCTGGACCACATCATGGAGACAAAGTGACACTGCTTTGTACCGGAGATATACGTGGACATAGGCCTAACAAGAAACGATACTGCTCTGTGAACATAGACAGGCAAGAGCCCTGTCAGAGGAACAACTGCCTATTAACAGACAATCTGAATGATTCTTCCTACTTAATGCAATGTGCTCTCAATTCAGACCAATACATCTAAACCAATCATGCCAACTGAACCCTAGATGTTGTCTTGAAATAATAAAAATGTGCATAGAAAACTGCACTTTAAGAAAAAATATTTTTAAAAATCTATGCTTTTTCTGAACCATTGAGAACTTTTTGAATTGGGGTTTACAAATATCTTTCAGAGGTGCTTGTGTGAGGTCACCTGGATCGATACGCATGTAACACAGAAAAGCGCCCTCAAGTAGGAGACCTCAGTGTAGACTAGATACACTGTCCTTGGTTGTTAATATTGAATTACTCTAGTGCAAATGGCATGAAACAATTCATTCGGTTTCAATTATGTTATTCAAAATGAAAATACATTCTTTCAGAGAGAATCCTTGTCTTAGGTACTAAAAATAGGAAACACTCATCTGTAACTTAGCAACAGGAGTCCATGCCTCATCCTGGGACTTACTTTGCTCCAACACACTGGTTCTGTGCGTTCTGCTTTTATTGGGAAATACAGTGCAGAAAAGCAGCTACGCCACTTCATTTGCAAGAGATTAACATTTTCCAAACTACAAAACAAATGGTTGCCAACCTGTTTAGTCAGAAAATCTAACCAAGTGTCACATTTGAGAGCACTTTAATATATTTTGTGTGATTATATATAGGCACAGTAAGACAGGTGTCATATTCACCATGCATGTTTAATTACACAGGTCTAATGCAAGTTTCATAACCTGATGACATTGCTTTGTTTTTCTATTAATCATCTGAGATGATTTCATACAGGCTGCAGATAGCTATAGCGTAGTTCCTTGGTATGCTACTCTCACTAGCGTAAAGTGTGCCAGTGATTCACTTTTTACTCAAACAATGAGCCAATCTTCCTTTCCCTCTACTTACTATGCAACAGGTGAAGGGAATTGACAATGGACCTGACAAGAGGTTGTGAAATCCAGTCTTCCTCAACACAGAGTAGAGTAAGCCCTGTGAAGGGGTGGGCCGGTGGGAGGAGGGCAGTGTGACGTGACCTGGGCCTCAGACAAGGTGTGGATTGTTTCCCCACAGGAAGTTGAGAAGGGAGCGGCCCTGTATCATTTTGGCGACGTCACAGAGCCCAGCCCCACAGCCCACGCTCTCCCTCCATTTATAAAACATCACTTTGGCTCAGTTTACGGCAGGCAGGCAGCGCAGAGTGGATGCCTTCCTCTAGTAGTTTACTATCTGCCTCTTGCTCCAGTGTAGTGTTCACATACTTCGAGTGCCAGGGGATTATGCAACCACCCTCTAGGCACGAGTGCACTCTGAAACAATTCCATTGGTCCATGACATTACACACCACACTGGCTCACTAAATAGGCACAAAAGCTGACCACATTCTCCTCCACCAGAGCACACCACCTCTGCACGGTGTCATGAGGTGCCATGATGTCTGATGACTACAGCAAAGCAATAGAGTAGTAATGACAGCATTTAGGTCACTTAGTCACCCTCACACATGATCACATTGTAGGTAGGCGGTATCTGGTAGTGGCGACAGTCAGTCCTTCCTCTTAATGATGTGACTGAGAGAACACCTGTGTGAGCCGATACAAGGAGTTGATCCCATCCTTCCACACTAATGATCTCCTCACTGTCCCAATGCTTGTATACCTAGAGGTAGAGCTCCAAGAGGATGCCAATGTGTCCGTGTTGTGCTCAGACTGTCTCAAGAGGAGCTCTGTGGGAGCCTGTCTGACTCAACTGTAACTCAGACATGTAGTGGCGTGATAGTGGCTGTGTTTGAAGGTCACTGTACACGCTGCGTAATGATAGTTTGGGCTGGATCGCTGGCTGGGTTGGACATTTCCCTAGATGTCTCTGGACTGACGTCCACATACTGACCGGTCAGCTCCAGACCAGCCTATATTTACTCCAGCCTTGTCTAGCCCAGGCTCTGCTGGACCAAGGGCGCACTACCACCGTCTGTGTGACTGGTCATTTAGGGTGTGGTGGCTGGCTGAAAATAGCAGGTGGACGAAAATAGCAACTGGTCGAGAGAGCTTGTTTATGACAAGCTGATCCATAGCTGGACCGACACAACCCGACAGTCAGCCAAGCCCCAGTCTGGACCAACCAGCCCAGCTGGAGCTGACCAGAGACCTGGGAGGAACCTTAGTCTGGCAGGCTCACTGACCGCTCCACTTAACACCGTCAATTTCACATTACTAAAATAACAAAAAGGTATCTCTAAGAATATGTTGACCTCCCATATCTCACTATGAAATGAGGGACTAACAGTGAAAGCCAAGATTACTCATAAATGATGCATATTTTGTGATTGAGTAATGAAAATATAAAGTATACGTAACAAAAATATCAACGCAACATGTAAAGTGTTGGCTCCATGTTTCCTGAGCTGAAATAATAGCTTATTTCTCTAAAGTGTTGTGCACAAATTTGTTTATATTCCTGTTAGTGAGCATTTCTCCTTTGCCAAGATAATACATCCACCTGACTGGTGTGGCATATCAAGAAGCTGATTAAACAGCATGATCATTACACAGGCGCACCTTGTGCTGGGGACAATAAAAGACAATGCAACAGATGTCTCAAGTTCTGAGGGTGGCATGGAAGTGGCATGCTGACTCCAGGAATGTCCACCAGAGTTGTTGCCAGAGAATTGAATGTTAATTTCTCTACCATAAGCCGCCTCCAACGTTGTTTTAGGGGATTTGGCAGTACGTCCAACCGGCCTCACAGCCGCAGACCACGTATAACCACGCATGCCCAGGACCTCCACATCCAGCTTATTCCCCTGCAGGATCGTCTGAGACCAGTCACCTGGACTGCTGATGAAACTGTAGGTTTGCACAACTGAAGAATTTCTGCACAAACTGCCAGAAACCGTCTCAGGGAAACCCATCTGCATGCTCGTCATCCTCACCAAGGTCTTGACTTGACTGCAGTTCGGCGATGTAACCGACTTCAGTGGACAAATGCTCACAATGTTGCAAGGATCTGTACACAATTCCTGGAAGCTGAAAATGTCCAAGCTCTTCCATGGCCTGCACTCACCAGACATGTCACCCATTGAGCACGTTTGGGATGCTCTGTATTAACGTTTATGACAGCGTATTCCAGTTCTTGCCAATATCCAGCAACTTTACACAGCCATTGAAGATGAGTGGGACAACATTCCACAGGCCACAATCAACAGCCACATCAACTCTATGCAAAGGAGATGTGTCTGCATGAGGCTGCATGAGGCTGCTACCCAAGAGAAGTTACTGGAAGTTACTGGAATTCGAAATTGCTTCAGTTTTACGTCTTTTGTAAGGAACAATATTTTCCAGTTTTCACGCCAGATACTGACTGGTTTTCTGATCCTAGCCCCTACCTATTTATGTAAGGTATCTGTGACCAACAGATGCATATCTGTATTCCCAGTCATGTGAAATCCATAGATTAGGGCCTAATGAATTTATTTCAATTGACTGATGTCCTTATATAAACTATAACTCAGTAAAATCTTTGAAATTGTTGCATGTTGCGTTTATGTTTTTGCCGTTTGTTGGGTCTTGTGTAGGCTAGGCTAAGTGTAAAAAGGGTAAAGACAGAGTATGTTAAATATGTGCCAGCAGAACCTCCGTTTTTATAGGGTAGGTTTTCTCTACCGCAACATGCCTTATGCTTTGACTCTGTTAATGGAAAGTGAGAGGACTAACGCAAGCTAGATAACTGATCCACCCACCAGATATAAAGAGGCAAGCGCAGAAACCCCCCCAGATAAGGCGGGGGGGGGGGTGTTGGCATGAGTCTAGACTGAACATAAAAACATACAAATAAAAAACATTTCTGTGATTAAAACGTAGGCTAGTTTATAGGCTACGTCATTTTGAGTCACCCCCTTAAACACATCTAATTGCTACTATTTCACAACAACAGAAATCCAACAGCACCTTGAGTAACTCCCAAAGCAGGCTAAATTAACCAGAGTGTCGGGGAAGTCCATTTCCCAGCCTTGCTAGCTTAAAGGAGCAGTGCTGGTTTGCCCTGCCACTGCTTGGACCAGAGCAAGCCTTTACGACAGAGCTGCCTTCAGTCTTACCCAAAAGAGCAATGGAGCAGAAAGGGTTCGGCTAGGAGGCCCAGATAACAGCAACGACTCATGCCCACACACTCCCCCTCCCTCCACATAAACAGACTGATGTCATTCACTGATTCCGCTGAATGGATGGAGAGCGAGACAGAGAGAGGGACGGAGAGAGAAAAGGGGGGAGAGAGAAAGAGTTAGAGGTATGGAGACAGGGAGAGAGACAGATAAAGGGAGAGACTGAGGGAGAGGGAGACAGATAAAGAGAGAGAGAGAGAGAGGTGAGAAGAAAGACTGACCTTTTTGAGCTCATTATTTCCTGGATGTGTTAATACAGTGAGTGTTAATGACCCAACTAAGTGTGGCCTAAATGTGAATACACACCGGCCGGCACGTACACACACAGCCCATTGAAGGGACAAATAAAACCCCCCATTAAGAGACTTTCCAGGCTCGGACCATTCTCTGCTCCATTTAAGATTCCACACGTTCTTACAGATCGACACAAAAACAACAAAAGAGTACTGAGACTTCAGAAACAATGGTCAACATTCAGTTACTGGTGGACTAATGGAAGCTTAATGTATGGTGGCTTAATAGATCAGTCCTCTATACTTCGATGATTAATTACATTACGCTGTGCTTCAACGCCATATACAGCAAAAGGGCTGACGGCTTGTATTCCCCATCTTAAAACATTGTTTATGCATGCAGGACTAAACCTACTACTTCCTGACCTATTTCAATCTCATATAAGTGAGAGGCTAACTTCATCTGGCCTCAGAGCCCATCCTGTTAGTTCAGTGACTCCCCACAATGTGTTTGTCCAATGCGGTATGTGTGTACTGTCCTGAGACAAGTCCTGCTCTCCAGCCAATCTCCTGCCCTTGGCCCAGGAAGCTGGGCCCTCTGCCATATTCAGGGCCTGCCCACACGTCCGCCTGCCGCCCACCAGGAAGAGGAAATTAGAACCATTCCATCCTGTCACAGCTCCGGCACCAGAACACAAGATGAAGAGGCCAATAGCACACGCACACATACACTAACTCATAGCATTCTTATGTTCCATCAAAGTTCAATTTCAGACCGATTTGTGGTTATAAACAAAAGTTACACACACAAATTCACCAGACAGACACTGGCAAGCGCATTAAGTCTCTCTTTTTCAAACACACACACACACACCCCACTCCAAAAAACAGCCTCCGGGGAGGGGTCAGCGGGAGGAAGTAGGACCTTAACAAGCACTACGGAAGACGGGTGGGATCCTTGCTCCCGGCCTGGCCACTCCCTCTACCGCCTCTGCACTGTGTGTGTGTGTGTGTGTGTGTGTAGTGTGGTGCTTGGAAGGACGGGGGCGAGAGTAGGGAAGGGGAACCAAGTAAACTTTCTTCCAGACACACCACCACAGCAGCCCCATTCTCTCCCCAGTCCAGTCCAGTTTTACTATCGACTATGCTTTATTACAGAGCCTTCTGGACCTAGTGCTAAGCTCAACTTAAGTGTGTGCTCCTTCCCACTCTACAGACAGAGCAGCTTTTAAGACACAGCAGCTGCTGCTTGTGATGTATTAAAAATATGCAGACAATAGGAGAGGTGCAGGTCCAGATAGACACTTACTTTTTCAGAGGATCGATCACCGTCTTTGAGATCTGGTTCACCTATGGACGAACAAACACGGGTCAAACGTTCATTTAAAAAGTGCAGTACTTCTCTTAAACTGAAAGGGAATGTCTTTATTACTTGAAATTTGTTGTCAAAGTGAATTATTTTAAGTTGAACAAAATACAAAATAGCTCCAAGTCCCACTCATTAACAGCATGATAAAAAAAATCAACAATTGTGTATTTTCAAACAGAGCACTCAAGACAATAGAGGGGAGGGAGGTGAGGCGGGTTGCAAGAAACTTTTGTGACGTTGACTCTTTATTGTACACAAGCCCCGAGGAGAAACACCTGAATATTCATAGAGCTGAACAATACAAAAGGATGCAACTGTCAGGGGACGGACATGAAAGCTAAGCCCCACTGATTTCAAATCCTGCGGAGGGTGGGCTGCCTTACAAGATGAAAGTTCTTTGCAAACAAACATTTTAACAATAACAGTTTATATTTTCCTGCATTCTCCTTCTCGGAGCCGACAGGGGAAGGGGGGGGGGGGGCTTTGTTAAGTGGAAGTAAATGAACATCTCATCTAGAGGCCTCCAGCCTGGGTGCCAAAGTCTCATCGACAGAAGTTGGCACACATTTAATAAAGTTTACAAAGTCATTTACATTGCAGATTCAATATGACTCGTAGATCCACGTCTCTGACAGAACGCTAAGTTAACCCGGCAAACAACTCCAGTGAAGAGCATCGTTCAAAACATTTCAATGAGGAATAAAAGTGTCAAGACAACTCCATGAGAACAATGAGCCTAGTACAACTAATCAATCATTCACTAGTTATTGGAAGGATAGTCAATCACAGAACATAAGAAGCAAATACTGTACAACAGCAAAGCATTGTGAATGCCCTGACAGTCTCTGAGAATATACACCCACACACACTCACAAGGCATCTTTCCAAATACATAACGCGAATGAATGTAGTTTGAGAGAACCAATAACAAATAAGTACATGGGAATTCACATTTTCCTCCGTTTTACATATTCACACCATCCCCCCCTCCCTGGGAGAGTGAAAATGCTGGAGCTGCGCTGCTGCCGAGGTGAGTGCATGCAGTAAGCAGGGAGAACAACACCAGCACATTTGCTTAAGCATGCTGGTGCCCTCTACCCTCTGCCCTTTCCCACAGAGAGGGGGGCAGGACTATTCAGCTGAGGCCCAGCAGTGCCTGAGGCCGGAGCTCTAGCAGCAGTCTCTGTGAGTGAGTCACGGGGCAGAGGCCATCCCGGCACACAGGCCTCCCAAAAATACACGCAAATCGCGGAGGAAATCAATACCCCTCCAAACGGAGCATCCGCTACTGCTCAGCCGCCATTTTCACTAGGGCTTGACTTCAGCAGCAGTGTGCCGGGGGGGCTCCGCGCCCTCCTCAGCCCTAGAAATAAACACACAGGCCTGGGCCACTGCTGCCTTCATTATCCATGCACGTTTTATCCGCTCGCTCAATCGCAGCCCCCGCGGCAAATCATCTCGTCTCAACACCAAGGCGAGCAAAGAATGTTTGCTTCTGTGTCTGTTTTGCTTGAGCAGTTGAGTCGTTGGTGGTGCCGTCAGAAGGAAGAACAGCCAGCTTGGAGGGAGAGCTGGTGGAGTATGATTCTG
Source organism: Salvelinus alpinus (assembly GCF_045679555.1). Classification (NCBI taxonomy): domain Eukaryota; kingdom Metazoa; phylum Chordata; class Actinopteri; order Salmoniformes; family Salmonidae; genus Salvelinus; species Salvelinus alpinus. The sequence goes on from NC_092104.1 coordinate 34,839,951, forward strand.
GTGAGCTGCGCTGGGCTTTAACATCTCTGGACTCCTGAGGTGATATTCCAAATATTGAACCAACTGACCAACCAAAGGCCTAGAAAAGCTTTGCCGTCAGGTTTCAACCAGTTTAACGAATGCCAAGCTAAGCGGCACAGAGAGACATACTGTAGCAGAACACAGTCATGTTAAACATCTTGTTGACTGAGACTGGCTGAAAAAGGAGGCCTCTAAACTCAAGTACCATTTTGTGATAACAGAAGGGTTGCATGTCAAAACTGTCTCTGAAGGCCACTTAAAAATCATGAAGAAAAAAAAACAAGCAGGCTGGATATGATTGAGAATAATGTATTTTGTATTATTTTCTAACTGCTTCGCCTCCAGAAGTGAGAAGGTGTATTTGGCTCCATGCTGCCTGGCTGGAGCCCTGTCCAGCAGACCATGGCCATGAAGCCAAGCAAGGAAATTACACCCTATGGAGCCAGCCAACGCCTCCACACTGTAGAGCAAACCTGCACCTTTTGTTATTGACCTGCAAAACACCAGGGATGTAAAAAAAAAAAAAATACAATACCGCATTGACATCTAGCTGTTCCTGACCGTATGACTCAAAGCAGCTCAAAACCAATTGGAGATGATTTGGAAAGCTCAAGTAGTCCAACAAGATGAATGCTGTGTAGTGCAAAGCTGGCCTCCCAGGTTGTGCAAAGGTGAAGGCGATGAAGGTTATTAGCGTAGTCAAAGGGAAGAGGGCTCAGAGGAAAACAGTAAGAGATGTTAACTACCCTTTAGGGTCTTGACACTGTTTAACTAAGAGGGAAGTGGAGAAGGAAAGAGAAAAGCAGACTGAAAATGGATACTCTTAATTGCCTACATTTCATAACAGTTCGGTAGAAAATATTGGCAATGCTTCTGCTTTTGTAAAGATTCCAGAATTTGAGCTGAAAGGATTTTGATGTTAAAATGTATGAAAATGTTACTCATTTCCAATCTTCAGAAGACATTCCATATTAAAGACAGTCAAAATTGAAGGACTGTTCTTCTTGGCAGACCACTAAGAACCAACCCACCATAGATCATCAGCTGTGAACCACAAACAGTCACCACACTTAACTTTGTCCAGTCATTTCAAATGACTACATTATATCTTGATTACATCTGAGCACAGTTTACGTGGTGTATGTCTAGTCTTTGCTTGAAGAATGCCTTGTTGTTGAGCGCTTGAAAGGAATTCACAGAGATCTTCAGAATATGTACAGAGATGGACATTGGTCACTCAAGGTAAAGCCATCTGCAAATAAAAGGATGCTGGGAAAACTAGTCAAAGGCACACTAATGGAAAAAGCACTCTGAAGTTATAGTAGAATCAGGTCTTGTACAATTTTTTTTCTTCTGCATTCTTGATGATCAGTGTGATTCCCTGTGTGACTGACTTCTCTACCTTAACAGAGTTGCCTCTCACAGTGCAATGCCCTGTAGAAACACACATGCAATGCCAACCCTATGATTTCCTTAGCAATTACCTGCAGCGATGATTTTAATCAAATATGTGAAGCACACATGGCAAATAACATAAAGGAGCTAAGAGCAGAAGTAGAATTGCTCACAGAGAGGGACTGGGGAAGATCATGCAGAGAACAGATCCCATTAAAACAGCCTGTGACATTCCCAAGTGAAGCTATTCCATAGTATGAGTTATTTTAAAAACACTAGTGAGTCACAAATGCATCCGATCTACAGCTCTCTGATATTCGACAAAGATGAGCAGCTAATAGACCAGTGTGTTGCTGGAGACGCTTTCAACAGACGAGAAGAGATCTTGAGTGAGATAATTTTTTTCTCGTTCACACAGTGATGCAATATTGACAATGATGAAAATACACTTAGGCCAATCAAACCCTTTTGGTTTCTGCCCTTTGAGTGTTTGAAGAGAGGGGAGCGTATGAGGCATACCTGTCAAGATACTGAATACAATGCCCATAGGTAGAGCTGTGAAAGCTAGGCTGGAGGAGGGTTTCTTCTACCACTGTATAGGCCTCCCTGCCTAAAAGAGTATATAGTATATTTTGGTTTCAATAGACAATTTCGATGCACCCCACTTGGAATACAATCTAGGAGAATGACTCGGCTGTGGTGTGAGGCAGAGGGAGAGAAGCACGGACAGGTCCTGACACTGACCTTCTCCTGGTTAAAGGAGTCCATCCTCTTCATGGCTGTGTCCAGAGCCGTCATGGACTCCAGGAAGGCCTGGTCCTGTTCACACAGCGGGTTACTGAGCAGGTCACCTGAGATCTTCACTGCTGCCTTGGACATCGCTGAAAGACATAAAACAGGTAGGGAATATTAGTATTCAAATGGTAAACTGGTCCTGAAAAGAGGGAAATGGGAAGGAGAGATATAGAGAGAAAGAAAAAAAGCGATAACCGAATAGAGAACGGAGGAATGGAGAAACATACAGGTAACTGCCAAAATAAAGGAAACACCTAAATAAAGTGTCTTAATAGGGTGTTGGGTCACCACAAGCCAGAACAGCTTCAATGCACCTTGACATAGATTCTACAAGTGTCTGAAACTATTAAAGGGATGCAACACCATTCTTCTATGAGAAATTCCATAATTTGGTGTTTTGTTGATGGTGGTGGTAGAAGCGGTCTCATGCGTCGCTCCAGAATCTCCCATAAGTGTTCCATTGGGTTGAGATCTAGTGACTGATATGGCCATGTTATTTGGTTTACAAAATGTTCATGCTCATCAAACCATTCAGAGACCACTCATGCCCTGTGGATGGGGGCATTGTAATCCTATAGCCATGGTAGCCAAAATAATGGCCTGCCCAGAATTTTTATACATGAGCCTTCCCCTGAGCATGATGGGATGGAACCACACCTGTGTGAAAGCACCTGCTTTCAATATACTTTGTAAATATATAACTTACTCAAGTGTTTCCATTATTTTGGCAGTTACATGTACAATCAGTATTATTAATGTTTGACCTGGTTTGACTATTTGGCCCAGACATGCTTGATGGGCATGGCTAGCAGCAGAGGTGAGCACCCATGCCAGGACTGACACTGTGTGCATTTGATAGACACAGAAGTTAAATAAGGGAAAAAGGAAAAGTAGGATAGAGAAGCAGCAGCATCAGTTGGAGAGTCGAGGGGGTGGTGGGCTCGGCTGCTGTGATGAATATTCACAAAAGCACTGGGAATGTGTGCAAATGTTTCTATAGTGCCAACGCCAATTACAGTTAATCTGCACTCCTGCCACTTTATCTTAGACACAGAGCACATATCGGATCACCGCATCACTGTCAAAATAAATTAGCTGCACTGGGGACATACAGAGAAGTTGATAAGACGTAAAGTAAAATAAAAAAAACCACATCAAACTCAACTGAGGCCTCTGAGCTCTGAGGATCGGGTAAAAACACATTACAATTTTTTTAAATTAAGTATGTTTAAAAAAGCAGCTTTTCTGTGTTGGAATAGTGTAGGCGTACCTCAACAACAAAATGGTGTGGCCGCATACCAATCATTACAAATATTAATGCGAGTAGACTGCTGATTGGCAAACTCAGCCAATGAGCCAACATGACATCATGTTCTATAAGGAATTATAAACTGGGTGGTTCGGCTGACATCTGTGGTGTATCAGACCGTTTACCATTACTTTGGTAACCAGTTTATAATAGCAATATGGCATCTCGGGGGTTTGTGGTATATGGCCAATATACCACGGCTAAGTGCTGTATCCAGGCACTCTGCATTGCGTCGCGCTTAAGAACAGCCCTTAGCCATGGTATATTGGCCATTTACAACACCCCATGTGCCTTATTGCTTAAATAGCAAGCATTTTTTTTTTTATTGTCTGTTTGAGATACAAGTTTGAGGTGGTTTTTTTTAAAGTGGTTTTTCTCCAATGTATACTTTGGCCACAAATACGAGTACAGAATGAGTCAACAACATTATTTAGGTATGAGAATATGAACTTTTAAAAGTGTGATTTTCACTGGACAGTTCAATTTTAATTCCATAGTGTGTTCTATTTTTAGTTAGGTAATAAAGATTTGTGTTGCCAATGGTATAAATGGCTTGTGGTCAGTGATATCCTGACTCTATAAAGATTAATCTCTAATGACTTGTGGACTTGCCCCAGAAGAGCCCACAATTTCATCGTCTTACTTTAAATAGACTAGACAAATGATTGCCATTATGAAACGCTGTGTGGAGCACACTGTGCTGTGCAGGCAGGTCCACTCTTTGTTGTTTGGTGGCAGTTGGTGGAGAAAGGACCTGTGCAACAGATGGAATCCATTAATTATAACAAGATGTTGACAGCTCTGATACTTTGATGAGGCATCATCCCATATTCCAGAGCACAAAGCAGAGGAAATGAAGAAGCCCCTCACTCCCCCATCCTTCCCCTCTCCACCCTCAGAGTAGATCGCTACCAGGGGAAATTTCTGCTACTGCTCCTCCCAAAGATACCCATTTCCATTTCCAAAAGCTCCAACAAAAAATAAATATCTTTCTTAGCAGCAGAAATGTAAAACAGAATGTAAGCTAAAAGCTATGAGTAGGAAGAGTGTAAGTATGTTTGCTTATTGCTTATTTTTAAGGGCTACTGAAATTAGGCTAACCTCATTTTTAAAAATTGCACAAGAGACATTGTCCCTGAAAAACCTGACAGGCAACAACAATTAAGGTGTCAGTGAATGTATGCCGAGCGTGTGAAAGAGATGAATTGAATGAGAGAAAGCTAATGATTTAAAGAAGATTTGTACATGATAGCAAAGATGATCAGTGGGAATGTTTTTTCCAGAGACTGATCAAAATATGAAACACTGTGTCAAAAACACACCTATATCAGCCTCTGTGCTTTTCTTCATGTCTTTGTGGAGCTTCTTTGTCTGATCTTCCAACCTGTAAAATAAGGGAAACGTAGTTTTTTCAGTTCAGGTTCTTGGATATCACAATAATACAGCATTTAACATTTGGTAAGTATCGGTCCAAGTATAGTTAAGCATCTACAGAGCAAACTGACAGTGGGATCATGTGTTTGCATTCAGCAGCTAGGGTAGGCAGAGGGCAGTACAGAAAAAGGGTCCACTGTGTGCACCCTGAACAAATCACTAATGCCTATACAGAGCTCACTGACAGTCTTACTGGGATCTCAGTCCAACAAGAATGCTACAAATAACATCTACAAAATAACCTACAGTACATTCGGAAATTATTCAGACCCCTTGACTTCTTACAAATTATGTTACGTTATAGCCTTATTCTAAAACTGATTGAATTGCTTTTTTCTCTCATCAATCTACACAGAATACCCCATAATGAGAAAGCAAAAACAGGTTTTTAGAATCTTTTGCAAATGTATAAAAAAAATAATAAACTGAAATATCACATTTACACAAGGATTCAGACCCTTTATTCAATAGTTTATTGAAGCGCCTTTGGAAGCGAATATAGCCTTGAGTCTACTTGGGTATGAAGCTACAAGCTCAGCACACCTGTTTTGGGGAGTTTCTCCAATTTTTCTCTGCAGATCCTCTCAAGCTCTGTTGGGTTGGATGGGGAGCGTCGCTGCACAGCTATTTTCAGGTCACTCCAGAGATGTCGATTGGGTTCAAGTCCGGGCTCTGGTTGGGCCACTCAAGGACAATCAGAGTCTTGTCCCGAAGCCACTGCTGAGTTGTCTTAGCTGTTGCTTAGGGGTCATTGTTCTATTGGAAGGTGACCCTTCGCACCAGTCTGAGGTCTTGAGCAGTTTTTCATCAAGGATCTCTATGTACTTTGCTCCGGCATCTTTCCCTCGATCCTGACCAGTCTCCCAGTCCCTGCCGCTGAAAAACATCCCCACAGCCTGATGCTGCCACCACCTTACTTCACCGTAGGGCTGGTATCAGGTTTTCTCCAGACGTGACGCTTGGCATTCAGGCCAAAGATTTCAATCTTGGTTTCATCAGACCTGAGAATCTTGTTTCTCATTGTCTCAGAGTCCCTTAGGTGGCTTTTGGCAAACTCCAAGCGGGCTGTCATGCCCCTTTTTACTGAGGAGTGGCTTCCATCTGGCCACTCTACCATAAAGGCCTGATTGGTGGAGTGCTGCAGAGGTGGTTATCCCATCTCCACAGAGGAACTCTGGAGCTCTGTCAGAGTGACCATCGGGTTCTTGGTCACCTCCCTGACCAAGGCCCTTCTCCCCGATTGCTCAGTTTGGCCGGGCGGCCAGCTCTAGGAAGAGTCTTGGTGGTTTCAAACTTCTTCCATTTAAGAATGATGAAGGCCACTGAGTTCTTGGGGACCTTCAATACTACAGAAATGTTTTGGTATCCTTCCCCAAATCTGTGCCTCAACACAATCCTGTCTCTGAGCTCAATTCCTTCGACCTCATGGCTTGGTTTTTGCTCTGACATGAACTGTCAACTATGGGACCTTATATAGACAGGTGTGTGCCTTTCCAAATCATGTCCAACAATTGAATTTATCTTCAATCAAGTTGAAGAAACATCTCAAGGATGATCAATGAAAACAGGATGCACATGAGCTCAAATAAGGTATTTCTAAAAACGTGTTTTCACTTTGTCATTATGGGGTAGTTTGTGTAGATTGATTAGGAAAAAATTGTATTTCATAAATTTTAGAATAAGGCTGTAACTAGGGATGCATGATATATCGGTGAACTAGATGTCTAGTTTAACGCCAATGTTGAAGCTGACGTGCATACCTATATAGTGTAGTTTGCGCTACACGTGCAACACAGCATTCATAACCTAGCTCACAATATCTGCTGTGTGGATCGAACAGTCAACAAGTCGAGCAGTCATTTGAAAGAGTAAGAAAATTTCAGCGAGAGAACTCAAAAGGCGAAATCCATTAAAGCCAAGATAATGGAATTCATTGCCCTTGACAATCAACCGTTCTCTGTCGTGAGTGATGTTGGCCTTCGCCAACTGGTCGAGCACCGGTACACACTACCAAGTGCGCTATTTGTCAGAAGTTGCCCTAGCGGAGTTACACAGTAATAGCGTCACTGCTGTTAGCTTCAAGACATACATACTATGGAACGCCGTTTGGGTCTTTGCATGTCAAAAAAGATACAGTAGCACTGTCAAAGCTGTATAGAAAAAGTCTGCAAACAAGCAAACACCGGCCACGAACGATGTGTTTCCAATACCACGTTGGTAATAAAGCATCATTTGTTCGACCGCAACTTCTGGGGTAGCTAGCTTTAGCTTGGTACCTAGCTAGCACCAATACAACCAGCCTGAAAACAATGACCAGTAGAAACTGCAGTCATTTTCATTATTCTTAGCAATGATTTAGGAATCCTTGTGAGCAAGTATTAGCTAGGTTGCCACTTGTTGTTCGCCTATTGAAATTGAACTTCAGTTCATGAAAATAAATAGCTAGCCAGCTACTTAACCGTGTTGCCCAAAGCTAAGTGTGGCCCATAAGCTGCCAGCTAGCTTCATCTGGCTAGTGAGTCTCGACCGGACTTGGTTATCAGTTGTGAAACTAGCCACAATAAGGATTAGGCACAATAGTGGACTTTGAGATTAGCCTTCAAAATCATTGACAGTGATGCAAATGAATACAAATAGTAGAGGTATGCCATACTTTTATTTTGAAGGCTAACCGCAAAGTCCACTATTGCGGCTGATCCTTATTGTGGCTAGCTTCACATAGATGGGTCCGACCACCATAAATCAAATAAAAACTGGTCTTATAAATTAGGGTTATTTTAGATGATGACAACTAGCTATATAGTTAGCTAGCTAACTATAGCTACTGAAACAGATTGTTGCTTTGCTATGTTTTTGGGGAAGAACATTGTTTGCATCCATGAGCTAGCTAGCTTTTTTTTTTTAAATGACCAGCACTGTAGGTGCGCGAGACAACTTTACCAGTATCGTAGCATACGTATTGATGAATCGTTGTGGCATGAAATACAAGTGATAGTGTAATCAATGTGTAATAACTATGTAAAAAATGTATGAACACGTCAAATTATTATGTGACGTGCAGTCATATTCAGGTCCTGATTGGTCAACAAGCTTATTTGACACGTCAAAGAGTGTTATCTACTGGTCATTATTTTCTTTTTTGACACACAAAGACCCAAACTGCGTTCCATAGCAAAGACCCAAACTGCGTTCCATAGCAAAGACCCAAACTGCGTTCCATAGCAAAGACCCAAACTGCGTTCCATAGCAAAGACCCAAACTGCGTTCCATAGCAAAGACCCAAACTGCGTTCCATAGCAAAGACCCAAACTGCGTTCCATAGCAAAGACCCAAACTGCGTTCCATAGCAAAGACCCAAACAGCGTTCCATAGAAATCCTGGTTGAGATTGAAACGACTGAACAATGAAACCACACAGCAAGTAAGTGAAAAAAATAGGTTTGATGATGTTTTACTGGTAATGGGGACGTATGTAACTGTCAACAAAATAACTTTTTGGTCAGTGTGGTGTGTGTGTGTGTGTAACCTTTATTTAACTAGGCAAGTCAGTTAAGAACAAATTCTTATTTACAATGATGGACTGTCCTGGCCAAACCCGGACGACGCTGGGCCAATTGTGCCCCGCCCTATGGGACTCACAATCACGGTCGGATGTGATACAGCCTGGATTCGAACCAGGGACTGTAGTGATGCCTCTTGCACTGAGCCTTAGACCGCTGCGTCCATGTGTGTGTTAACTATTTAACTGTATTAGAATGCAAACATTTTTAATATCGATTATCTTTACCGTTTTGGGTTTTTTGGCAAGGAAAATATTGGATATCGGTATCGGCCAAAAATGTCATATCGGTGCATCACTAGCTGTAACGTAACAAAATTCAGAAAAAGTAAAGTGGTCTGAATACTTTCAGAAGGCACTGTATGAACTGGGACATTCAATAGGATTACAAATTGCATTGATTTTATATAAAACACATTATTATGACATCCCTTTAGCTAATTAAAAATACTAGGATTGCTTCATGTTTCGGTCAACTAAATTCTGGCATATAAGCATTTATGTCTTCAATCATCCCTCCACATTCATTCAAATGATGGGTGTTAAAATAGCAATTATGAGAGTACGGAGGCTGTATCGTGTGTCGTTCATTATATCAATTAAGGGAAACGAGGGACTGTTTAGCAACTCCCAGGAGACTGCTGTCACATTAGTTTTCAGGGATTCATTAAGGGAGGGGGACTGAAAAAACAACAACGCTTTTCCCATTTCCTTGTCCAATCTGTGTTATCTGACAGGGGCAGGAGAGTGTGAAGGCTGAGGAGGGCTCTTCTGGATGTCGGCCAGGTGTGCCAGAGGTCTGTTCCTACAAGGTGTTAATGGATGCCTGCTGAAGCAGCTGCTGCTACTCACTGCTGGGTGCCCCAACAGTTTGCCCTCTACTGCCGCCAACAGCCAGCCTCTCTACACTCCCTGCTGCTATGGTATAATGCCATAGAAGTATGGAATTAGCAGCTGATCTCAGGTATAAAAAAATGAAAAATACTGCTTTGGGATTAGAGATGCAAGACTTAACGTGGAAGGCATTGGATGATAAAATAATTTGCCAAATTGGAGCCCGAGAGGTCTTTAAAATGACACTGGTTATATTTCCAATCAAATGAATAGAAATATTGAATTCAACAACAGTTCAAAGAGCTAGATGACAGACTACGTTCACTAAGAGTTCCTGATATGGATCTGAAGGGAGTGCCAAGACGTCTGTATATGCCTGCTCCTCTTACTCATCATGTGTAAGGTATATTGTGGTGCCATGTCTCCTACTCAACGAAACCTTGAAGCGCTCCCACTCAGTCTGCAGGCCCATCGGGGAGTCTCTTTAACCTAAGACACACAGCAGGGGAGGGCCTCCTATGTGCTAGCTCATGGAAGGTCTTGGGCAACAGAATGCTTTGAACACTTCTCTACTTGGTTTCACACAAACAATCTATATTGTGTAACCCAACTCAGTTCTGCATGGGTCTGAAAAGAGAGATGTGAAAGATTGGGTCTAACATTGTCTTTCCCATTGAAAACAATTATTTAAATGTTGATGTGGAAGCCTAAAAGCCCTTAGATAACACGCATGTGTGTTCACCTCCACAAATCAATGGAATATGTGCACTTAAAATAGCAGTCATAATGCTTTGTAGTCTGTGTCAGTTCAGTGTTCGTCTGCAATGTTGTTGTTTTTGCTGTAATATTGATGCACAGTCAATACATATGGGAAACAGAGCACAAATTAAATCTTTAACAAACTTACTTTTGGAGCTTGTCATATTCTCGTTCAAAGTCTCTTTCAACCTGTAAAAACACATTGAAACTCATTGTTAAATACAACATTATCATCTTTCTGTTCAAGTCTGTTCAGTCAATGTTGTTCCATTATAGTCCTAACACGCGCTTACCAAATACTAAATATCCCTGCTATTGGAGAGACAGGTCAATTACACAGTAACAGAATTACGCTTTGACTCAGAATCTTAAATATAAAATATATTTTGATTTGTTTAACACTTTTTTGGTTACTACATGATTCCATGTGTGTTATTTCATAGTTTCATGTCTTCACTATTATTCTACAATGTAGAAAATAGTCAAAATAAAGAGAAACCCTTGAATGAGTAGGTGTGTCAAACATTTGACTGGTAATGTATATGAAAGTCATTCTCATGTTCCACAAGTTTGGAAATCACAGAGCATACTATGCCTTAATTTCCCCAAAAATATAGGCTCTTAGCTATGGTTGCAAAGCTACTGGTAATTTACTAAAGTTACCGGAATCTTCAGTAATTTTGGTAAATAACAGAAAGGCAATCTACTGTAACTTTGGTAATTTATACTTGAATAACTTTTTTAAAATTATTAATATATACAGTAGCATTAATTTTTTATATCTGTGTTCATATTGTCTATGAGTTTCTAGTAGATAAACCATATGGTTCAAGAGAAAATAGCCATATTAATGAAAAAAGCACCAAATCAACAATGGCATTATTTTCTATTAACTCTGCAACTCTTCCAAATATTTACTTTTTTCACAACTGCCACCAGATTGACGCCAAAACATTGACAACAAATACATAGACATAGTAAAATAAATACGTTGGTGGTATTCATTAAGTTGATGGTTTATATTTAGGATAATATTTTACAGCTTTGTCATTCAATTTTTTTGAATTATTTCAGACATTTTACATGTGATAAGGCCACACAGAGGGCCAGAGATATTTACAGACACCTGTGATAATCTGAAGTACCCAAAAGGGCCACTAGATGTCTTGTGATAGATTACTTAAAATCCTTGAAAGATACCAAATTTGTGGTGGTTTACTGGTAAACTTCAAAAGTTTCCAGTAATATACCCTCCCTTTGCAACCCTAATCTTGGCTTTCATTTGACACCCAATTTGATATGGAACTTGTGCTCATGGGTCCTTTTCGATGGAAATGTCTAACAATAAACCCATAATCTGAGCACAGACTGGCTCCCCCTGGTCCTTGGACAATTAGAAGTCACTCCAGTTCCTCTAATTTGTTTCATGTTTTTAGTTCTAGAGGTCTGGTTGAAAGCCCACACCCTCCTCTGCCTCACATCAGACTAGACTGATTGAACAGGCCAGCGCTGATTATGGAGGTAGCAGGGGTTCCTTTTTTGTGGTTCTGTGGGCTTCTGGATAAACAGGCAGCTGCCAGTCTGTCACCGGAGGGAGGGCTGTCCACAGGGCTCCCTGTACTCTAGCCCACTCCCTGGGTCTGGCCTGGGATGTCACAGGAAGCTGCCCAGGAGCCTGTTCTTACTGTCTGCCGCTGCTGGGCCACAGTCAGACAAATTACTGTGGAAGTGGTTTTCCCTAAGGAGGGTGCCCACTCACTGGCAGCAACCTCTGCCCCCTCATATGGTTTGGACAAATTGACACCCCACAGACTCACTTGACCAGGTTCATTGATGAGGGTACAGTAACTTCTCTGACAATTTGCTGATGGTTACCTCTAGTACACTATGCTCATTTTGTGAACCTAGACTCATAAGCCTTATACAATATCAAGATATTTCTGAAAATCCAAGGGTAACAAGTTAAAAATGTAGTTGGTCAGGATGAGGGTCTTCCTTTAGGTTTCCTCCACATTTTTTAAAAACATTTCTGAATGTGCTGATTATAGGCTCCTTTGGAGAATCAATAATTGGAAGTAGAAGCTGGGTAACTGCTGTCCATTAAATTCGGTGGGACCTGAAACATTGTGTGAGGTTTATGGAGTCACTCCACAGGCCACAAAGACACGAATTAAGCCTAACTCCTTCACTGCCCAGTATAGTGTGTGGATAGGGGTGCTCTCCCTCAAAGCTAAATCCATTTAAAAGCTAAACCTGAATTTGTCTTCCAGAAGAAAATGTCGATCCTCTTCCAGAGCCACCACGGCATTTCAGTCTTCGTCAGAAGGACACTCATATTTAAAACACATAGCATACATTTCTAACAACAAAATGCAAATGACTATTTTTAATTGGTTGGGCCAGAGTGCCTAGCCTTAGCCCATTGAGGTACAAATATCAAGCTTGGATTGTTGCAGTCTGAAAGTCACTCACGCATCAGTAAAACAGTGAGTTGTTGTAAGATCCCAGTATGCCTCTATACAACAACAAGCTAAATAAAGCCTGGTAGAGAGTGTCTAGCGAAATTATACATGATTTCATTATCTATTGTCTGGTTTCATTGGTGTTGAAGGTGCAACACTAATGGAAGCTCTTATGTTGGTATGTTAGGTCGTTTTTGTAAATTAGGGACAGGGAGAGGAGAGAATACTGTACACTTACTGTTTTGGAAACAATCTGCTTTTTTGGTTGTCCAATCTTGAAGGGCATCCTAGAAGCAGACAAAATGATCAATTGGTGGGACAGACACATACATGTACAACCACATTCTGCACATCACAAAGACAATCTAACACATCCAAACACAGACATTTAACTGAAATGAGAGGCATTTTTAAAGGGCTGGTAGACCACAACAGGTACTCTGACTGGTAGGTAATAATGTGTTGTGAAGTGGGACCAAATGAACAAGTGTATCCTATGGCTAAGTCACAGCCAGCCAAATGCAATGCTGTTAACCCCTGGCCTTGTGGAGTGCGTTTCAGGAGCCCTGTGCCTTGACTTCCTGTCACCACATCTGGCTTCCATTGCTAGCGGATATCACTAATTAGAAGTTGCAGTTCCCTCTGCTCCTAGTGGCTTTCCTGCATCCCCCCCCACCAATCAAACACAGGCCCACATCAAACACAGGCCCACATTTGATTTGATTTGATTTGAGATAATGGCCATAGCCTGACAGATTGCTGTGAATTGAGACTGCAGAGAGGCAGCTCACAATGCATCACTCTGCACTCCTTACAGCCCCCAGTCAGTCTACAGCCTAAGCCTATGGTTTATTAAAAACTTCAACGCCAGTATGATGACAAGATCCAAGGTTAGCCTACTCATCGTTTGATAGAAGATTTCAAGATTCCCAAATTGTATTAATGGTGTAATGGTTATGTGGTTAGATTAAGCATTAGGCTACATCCATATGCAATTTTCCTCTATATTAATAAAATTCATGCCACTGCTGCCAAAAATTATGTAATAAAAAAAAAAAAGGATATATATTTAAGTCTGAGACAAGCTTTTATATGGAGTCATTGGCTCAAATGACTGGAAGTCTATGGGAACAGCTAGCATGTCATTGCGCTAACACTAGTAGCAATGCACACTAGAGGTTGACACGGGAACAGGATTCCCGCAGATCCCACGGGATACCGGCAGGAATGGGAGTGAAGTTCTAGAGTCAAGTTCGGGACAGGATCGACAGTCCACAGGAACGAACAGCACATAAATAGTTCTTATTCTTACAAGCATTTCACTACACCCGCAATAACATCTGCTTAATATGTGTCTGTGACCAATACAATTTGATGAAAAAAATAATGTAGCCCTAATATAGTTTACTTAATAAAAATCTATAAAATGGTCATTTCCCCCATCCCCCCTATCATCAGCACACTCTCACGCATCACTGCACAGTCACTACTTTACCTCAGATGCCAACATAGGTCAGTGAATGACGAAGCTTGCAAGAGAGGAATTGCGTTCATCCGACTCTGGGTAAGTATAAGGTCTGCCTTCATTGCCAAAATCTCGTAATGTGGTTGTTATCAGCTCTGTGTGTAGGGCAGGCACTGTCTCGTGAGCGTTGAGCAGCTGCCAAATGGAGCAGTTGCTATGGCTACTCACACACAGAGCGCGGGACAGACAGACGAGCGGCTAACGGAGGAAGTTATTTCTGATTTCTGTGCGTAAAAATTAGCACAAATGATTTTTATCAGGATGGGACCCGAAAGTTCTGGGGTTATATAACTTTGAACAAAGTAAGGGAAACATTTTGACAGGATAAGATATTAATTATCACTCCCCCGTGGTAACCTCTAATGCATCCCCCTACCCTTGCCACCACTGCTGAAAAAAATCCAAGGGGAAACGCTGATACGTAAAATAGACCTACACTGTGACATCTGATGCTAGTTTTGATAGGTAATGGCATCTTTTCTTAATGTCATCAGTTTTTTATCCACCTGAAACCAACTTTCTAAACCATGTCTCGCTACATAAGTTGTTACTTAAATCACCAGAATGATGGAGAATCCATGAGGAAGAAAACTTTGTCTTTATATAGCCACTGCACATGGCTGTAGGATGTCATTGATGTGAAACTAACAACATCCAAGGCACATGATGGACGGTTGCCGTTGACAGGCTCAGTGAGGCAGCAGCTGCGTCAAAAGAAAGGTGTGTAGACTAATGAGATAGAAAGGAGAGGGTGTGAGGTAGGGCAGCGTTGTGCAACCAGGAAACGCCACTGATGTGTGTGTGGCAGTTCCCTTAGATGACGGCTCAATCAGAAATCCCAATACAGCCAAGGGAGGCAACAGTAAAATTGGCTTAATCCAAATTACAACAGAAAGGCTGTTTTCACTGACAGGAGGGAGTATTAAGTCCCTGTCAAACTAACCCTGGTAAAGCTCTAGGAGAAATATGATTTTTGATTCCCTTTCTGACTCCTAGAGTAAAGCAATGTTAAGAAAAAAAAGAATGTATCCCATTCATAAACCACTGTGTCATATCAGATCAAGTCCAAGTTCTAAGGTTGAAATGGCTGCTTTCAGGAGGAAAACATACTTTCACCTATGTCATACTTCTGATGAGCCAACACCATCATGGAAAACTACATTTTGTCACCCACTGAAATTCCTGTGGTCCACAGGGTGACTCATCTTACTACATGCAACGCATCACCAGACCACTATGGCAGTAACTAGGCCTAACTATCTGAGCAACAATCTGGAGACTTCGCAAGGACTATTATGATATGTCAACTGTTTGTTAAACATGCAGTAACTTTCCAATAAAGAAGGGAAGATCATTAAGGCAACAAGGCCTGCTAGAGCTCTTGCAAAACACCCTGACTAGCCTAGGTTGTATCTTTAATCCTTCAATACAAAAGATCTTGGCCAAGTAGAACATGCAATCTAGCCCACTGTAAGACAATAGGTCATAGACTGCTGTTGTTAATAAGTATACTTAGCCTATGTGGACACTGCCTTATTTGCTCAAATTCCCAAAGCGATCCAGAGAATGGTAGGCTATATAGAGGGGTAGAGGAAGGAGGATGGTGTATGCTGTGGGAATCGTTTGTTATGTTTCTTCACACACTGTGCCATTTTAGTAGAGGCCTGTACATTTAGAAACGTTGGTTAGCAATAAGCCCTGATCCCATGACTTACTCAAAGAAGGGCAGGAAAGACACGGCTTGCACAGAGCTACATTAGGTAGGCTAACTAGAGAGCACAACCTTCTCTCCTATGGACAGACTTGCAGCTTATTAGTCCAAGTGAACACTGCAGAGTGATTACAGCACGCCAAGCACAACAACAGCACAACATTGTGCTCAAACTACAATAGGTTAGGTCTAGATTTCAGGTTCAACAACTGAGAAATAAGATGGCATGTTTTGGGGGATTATTCTATAGAATAAATATCAGGTCAAAAATGATCATGTTTAGCATCTTTGGACATGTTCCAATACTTGAATTCAAAACAGCAATACAGTGCTTAGCCTATAGGTCAATAAACTTATAGGCATAAGGCATATTTTCACTTCATTAATCAAAGAGTAGGCAAAGCCCAATTTAAAGACAAAGTCTTAGCCCTTCATTTTTTAATATTTAGCCTAAATATCCTTACACAATTATAGCCCTAACTTTTTTCTTTTAAAATTAAGCACAATAGTCCCAATTTTCCCAGAGTTCTACGGTGGTCCACACAACAATATGGCTGATGGTGTAGTAGGGATGTCAAATATTCAGCCTGCTGCACAGACCCTATGAACCGTCTAGTCTAGGGTGCCTGGTTATATTTTGCTTAGGAGCATTTTTTTTAAAACTCTCTCCATGTTAAAGTAGGAAGAAATACACTTAGTGTAGCATTATTATGTATTTGGACATATAAAACCAGTGTTTTACATCAAAAAGCCATGACAACAGGAAGCAGCAACCGTATAAATCTCAATGTATGTTTTGGGAATATAAATGGTACTTAACATTTTCCAACAGGATTCTACTTTATCAGGTTAGTAAAATCGTGACAATACGTTTGTCCTGGCTAGGTGTAGGCCTATTGCTTAAAGGGGCAAACTGCAGGTGAAACAATAAAGCAGGCACCCCACCACTGTTTTGGTAAAAAGCTGAGGGATAGGGCTGGAGAAACGTAACAACTCAAATTCAGGCCGAGCTACGGATGCAAGGACTGACCAACCATGATATCAGAATTATAGTTATGACTGTGTGTTTCTATACAGTGTTTACATTGTTTACAAACATTGGATTAAAGCAAGCTTATATTTTGGATTCTGATGTGGTAGGACAGTTGAACTCAGCTATGAGGCATTTATAAATTATATTCTTCAAGAATCAAGGACTAAGCTGTTTCCTTACAGACGTCACTCTAGTCTAGTCTAGACGTATGCATGCCCAGAGAAACAACAGTCTTATTTACCATCACAGCTATTGGCTCTGCATGATACAAATACAGAAATTATGCTGCTACAGCTAGAACAAATTAATACGTTGGAACTACAAATGTGTACGCCATCGGCAAGGGGATACAATTAACTGGGGCTATTGCATGGAGTACAGACGGCTGGTTGAGGACATTAGGAGTGTGATTGTTCTGATGACCCCTGAGTCAAATCACTCACGTCATCGAAGCTAGAGTGAGGGCCTGACTGGAATGCATCGGTCAGCAAAGTCCATAAAGGGCTCTTTCACTGGACTGGACCTTATGCTCAGCTGTGCCTTCTGATGGAAGCGTGGCCTGCCAGCTATTGATCCTCAGCCTCAGCTGTGTGACGCTATCTTGATTATTTCATCACTGGCACATTATAGCCATGCAAATGGGGGGCAGTCACAGAAGCACAAGAAACGACCAAAGATCTCCACCCAATAAGTCCCCTACATATATCAAAGACAGGTCTGAAGGAGTGGGGGCTAGCTAATGTGTATGGAAAATGTACTGTTCTGTATAGCCTGTAAGGGTATCTACACATTTAGGCTACGGTGAAATGGTGGGTGTCAAGCAAGTTCCTCCTGCCTAGCTGGTAACGTTTCTTACCTAGCTAGCTAGCGAACGTTAGCTAAGAATGTAACTCCAAAGTTGACCATGTAAACATCGGATTTAAATTCCTTAGCTAGTTAACGTTTCTTAGTACTGGCACGAAACGATATCTGCTAACTAGATGGTAGGTTAGCTAAATTAGTTAATAGTTAGTTAGCTGCTTACTTACTCTAACAAGCTGAAGTAAGCAAGCCAACAGATAGCTTGCTAAGGTAGCTAGATTGCTAATGTAAATAGATAGCTAACGTTAGGTCGCTAGCTAGGTGCGCTTATGCTAGCGTTTGAAAATGAGTTGACGATTTTGCAAGGCAACTGGACCCATACTATTGGCTATATCTATTACGACATTAGCCACATAGCTAATTTGTATAATATATTTGTAAAAAGTTGATCAGTTCTAGATTACTTTACTGAAAACTAAACCACACAGCCTAAATTCGCTCGTTAACAATTGAGCTGTCGCTAACCCCCACAACGTCACTTGTCTAGGCAAACTGTTAGCTTGAAGGTGAATTCGTCTTTCGTTAAGCTAGCTGTTTTATCAAAATACATACCAGCTCATTTTGTCTGAATTTCTAATCCAGTTTCAATGGGCAGCTTTTCTCTCAGCAAACCTCATCCCCTTTCACACAAAATAATAGATTAAGTAATCAGGAAGTGGCTACGGTAGTTTGTGTTCACGTGGGGGTCAAGGGATTTTAACTACGGAAAGCAGAAAGGCCTGCACTGGGTAACATGGATATAAGATATCGATCGAGATAAAACTATTTCTGTGGGATTCTCTCTTCAGAATGTCATTTTTTCAGTTTTAAATGTTATATTATAGTTTAGAAAATACATTTGACGAAATTATGCTTCTGATAGATTAGCTCAAATCAAGGAAAGATCAGAAATAAAAGAGATCCTAGACCTTGAGGATTTCGTCCTGGTCTCTGTTGATTTCAGCTCAAATGTGGAAGCATGGAGATAGTATATCTATATGGATGGAAGTATGATGCCATACCAGTGGGTCTAGGCAGATCCCATTTTTCTAAGTTCTTTAAAACCTGTGTGCCTAACAAAATGGTAATTCCATAGTAGTCTACATCTGTTGATAGGCATATAACAGAATGTTTCAGGCCTATTCCTCCACCAAATCAAAGATAATTTGAGTCTGTGTACATTCTGAAATGTTTTAAATAAGAATGTTATCTTTTAAAATGTATATATATAATACTGAAAATGGTACGCACACAGTTTCATTTTCTTTATTCAAGTACTTTACATAGAAATAACAAAAACAATTGCGTTACAACAAACTGAAGTGCCAAGTTAACAATGAGGGGAGTACATCTCCCCACCACAAAAGGATAATACATGTCATTACAATATTCAGAATTTATATTAAGACCTTATTATAAGGTAATAGAAAAACATGAAGTAAAAACATCCACAACTTTTTCAACAAGGCCTCTTGTTTTCTTTGAAAAGAAGCCAACAAAAAACAGTTCTCAAATCCTAGTGTGATTTTCCAAAATGTCCATATTTGTATTTCCGCAGTTTGCCCCATTTTACTAACGTTTAATGTTTTTATTGTAATAATTATTTCCATGCATAATAAAATAAAAATAATTGAGCACCACCTTTAGAACCTTAGGGTCGCTCTAAACATGTTTGGAACCTTTTCGTGCACATGCAAACATGAAGATATAATGAAAAGGAAACAGGAGATAACAAATACAATTTTCCCCAAAACATTTGAGTGCCATCTGCCAAAGGTTAACTTACTCTACTTAATATGGACCACATTGACAATTTGTGGAACCATCCTCAAAATAAGCGTTTAGGATAGCAATCTATCATCAATTTCAACAGTTGCAGCATTTTTGGGTCATTAAGATGAGAAGAGCTGCAGGATTTTATCCTAGTACAAGAGTGGCCATGGAGGTTTTGTTTGGAATGTTTACTTTCAGTCTTTAATATTCTTGCACAAAGGCAGCTTTGCAGTAAATTAAAAGAGTAAACGCAGACATCAGCACAGGGCTGTCTTGAGCCGTAAGCTGACTGAGGTCACATTTACGTTTGTTGCTTCTGTGGAGTTCTCATTGCATATTGTTCCTAATCACCCAACCATGCAACCTAATTTGGCACAAACATGACTGTTAAGGTTGGCTTGGGTCCAAGACTGAGCCCAGAACCATCAGGATGATGAGGAGAAGATATGAAGGGAGCTCTCTTATTTTAATCTCTTACACACTTAACGTATCCTCTCAAATCATACCAGAGCAAGACAAAAACAAAATGGAAATCAGTCTAGAAATAGTTCAGCTCTAATTGACATGGTAATGTCGACTACTGAAAGTACTGTGTTCAGATCATGTGGGACAAACAAAGCAGTATTGAATCATGATTCATGAGGACAGTTTTTACTTTCAGATCTTTTGACAGTGGTTTGATATTTAACAGTAATGTGAAATAAAAAATTTAAATTGTTATATGTAATATAGACCATGCTTTTACACTGTGCAATTTGCATTAATCAGAAATGTGACAGATGACATCCAGTTTACAATGTTGTAATTACATGTCTTTGGGTGACAGATAGAAATATGTTGGCGTATTCTCCTCTCTTCCGAGCACAACTTCCACTCTTCTCACCGAGATCTAGATAAACACAGTATTCTTTAAAACCAAATCTCATCCAATACCAGAAACTCAACATTTGAACTTTCAGATACGAGCATCAAATCCACAGGGCTGCTATATGATCTCTGAAAACTGTCTTTGTTATTCTACTCTTACTGAAAGGCTTTTCTTGCTGAACCATGTTGGCTGAATGAAAAAGTACAGAATAATTCAGAAGGTATTTTGCTCATTTTCTATGGTTTTACACACCATGTACCCTTAAAAGAATGAAGGCATCATTCTAATGCACAAGATGCTTAAACAACATTCCAAACCAGCAAATTATGTCTACACCAAATCCTTGGAGACGTTCGGTGTTCACTGATATAGATTATGTTTACCCTTTCCACCTGAGAGCCAACCCTGTCTCAGCTGTTGAGAATTATATCCCCTCAATCACCCAGAAAAGTTAAGATGGGTTCACTTGCTTGTGTACACACTTTCAACATTAAAGGCCAGAACTGAATGAAGAAAT
The DNA here is from genome assembly GCF_045679555.1 of Salvelinus alpinus. Classification (NCBI taxonomy): domain Eukaryota; kingdom Metazoa; phylum Chordata; class Actinopteri; order Salmoniformes; family Salmonidae; genus Salvelinus; species Salvelinus alpinus. Next base: position 34,860,785 of record NC_092104.1, read on the forward strand.
TCAAGGGTTCCAATCCATATGGTTTTTTAGACTTCACTTAGCTTATGGCAAATCACACTTCAATTGATACAGTTTTGATTCAATAGAGACCAGTGTTATTTGAGTGTCATTATAGATAGACTGTAATCATCTACATTCCACTTCTATATCCTTTATTTTTCCACTTTATTCATGAACAGTTATCAATTCTTTTAAAATTCCTTCCATACATCGAACTAGCTCAAGCAAAGTCCAGGAAATAATAATAATTGTCACCAAGAATACAAGTGTCCTAAAATGCACTTCAATAAAGCCATTGATTTACATAATAAGTGATATGATACTGTTTGTGTGAACTCGCCAACACTTTCAGACAATGCAAAGGGTCTGCTAATTTACCCATTTACAGTAGATGAACTGGAGAAAGACTCTCTGGGGCCAAATTAATTGGAAAATAAGTGGACACTCGCCAGGAAGCCCAGGAATGAAAACCGGTTTGTACAGGAAAGAGGGAATATGGCCTTGGAAGCACATTGGAGAATTCTGTGTTCTCAGAGAGCAATGCATTTGTAAATTCTTATTGTTGACATTTTCAATCAAGATTTCTGAAAGTTTTTACTATCAGGCACATCTGCTATGACAATAAGTAATCCATATCAAACACACAGAGAACACATTCGACTGTGGTGCAGAAATTATTTCACACAGGGCCTGATGGGACAGGAGGGGAAAATAACTGTCCTTTCAGGGGAAAGACATCCTAGAAAAACATCAAGACCACAGCTGACAAGAGCATTGAGCACAGTGAAGACAACAATCTAATGTAGTGGATCAATTTCCAAACAGTTTGGATTCACATCCCTGCAATGACTGGTATTATCCATTATTAGCTATACCTATACAGTGTTATAATTAGTGAAACTGCTTGTTTAATGGTTTTATAGATTTGACGCATTTGAGTGCATTTTTTAATCAGTATGACCTAAGAAATTAATTTTCTGAATCTAGAGCCAATCAAGTAGTGTATAGCCTTCAGTCAATGCCAGACCTGGCATTTGTAAAATTGTATATTGCTTTACTGATCAAATAAAAATGATGATTTGTTTTGCATACTGTGTACTAGGCTTATCCTTTTTCATATATTTGACTGAACTTTGGAATCCAATACATTACAGGTTTGTTTGCAATTGAAATACACACGATTTTTGTTCAAAAATGTTTTTTGTTTATTTTTCTTATTAAGAACACATTAGTGTTTCCTCAAACCACTTCCCACTTACAACCCTACAGTAGGTACAAATAATATTAGATCATTTTGAAATGGAAGATAAGGCACCCAATTTGGCACTGTCTCAATGCTCCAAAGTCTTTTGCAATGACTTGTTTTCACAGAACATCCTGCAGTATCATTACTTTAGAGTAAGCATTTTAAGACACCTTCTGCACAAGCATTCAGTCAGTTAGAAATGTGTGCATTTTTATATAGTGTACATCTAAATACACTTGCACACAAATGCACAATTTAATACTGAAGTTTCCACAATCTGAGTACACAAGTTTAAGTAATATACCTGTATACATCTCTCACTGTAGAAAAAATAATAATCCCTAATTTCTAAATTCAGAATCTCTCAAAACAGTAGGAGGTGTAAAAATGGAAATATCATGTAGATTCTATGGTAGTTCTTACAGGTGTTGCTCATCATAACAATATGCAAAATATTTGCGTCCCTTTCATTTGACAATATCTCTAATTACATGCATGTAGCTGGCAGGTCTCTATCAGTGAAAGCGCAGATAAAAGGCCCTCTAATTCATCTCTGCTTTTATCCAGATTTGTTGTCGGCTTGCAATAGCTTACAGAGGCAGGCATTTCAATGTTTCAGTCTTTTTCTCTACGCTCTCAACATTTAATTTCAAGATTGGTGGAATGTGTCTTAAATGCACTTATAAATATGACCAAGAGGAGTCTTCGGAAGATAGATGAAAGCTACATAAAACACTCTTACTTAAAATATATATATTAACTTAAAAAAAACTAATATATATATATATTTATTTATCTTGGACATCTTAGTAGGCTATCTTTCATGGATGTGTGTAATTTGTAGTGAACATGTTGAAAATGTGTCATTGGTTCATGATTATTTACCATTAATGTTGCAATCCATTTCACTGAGTGTGCATCAGACCACAATAGTTTACCACCAAATACTGGTCCATTGACCACAGCATCATGTTTGGATGGACAAAGCCAATGATCCCTGGGCTTTTTAATGCTCATGTTTTGAGCTTATAGCAAAATACTTTTGAACCATTGAACTGTAACTGTGATGCAAATAATTGCAAAAATGCTACTAAAATCAAAACTATTTTCGAGTATTTTGAGGCTACCAATCTGCCTAAAATCAATGTCGGAAACATAGTTTATGTCTTTGTAATGTTTGGTTAATCACAGGCACAATTAAGAAAACAAACATAGTCATTATTATCCCCATATGTTTGGCACATTATGTTGAGAAACAATAAAAAAAAACAATATAATTAAATACTTTTTCAACAAAAGACAGGCAATCGAAAGTGCAGTAAATAAGGTATCAACAACAGTACACAAATACAACCAATTGCACTTTTAACAACCAGATGAAATAAATGCATACATCCCAAACATAGCTCACCTTATTCTATGCCTAGTTGTAATTCAGTCTCAACCCAATTGTACAAAAATGTTTGAATCCCTCCTCAGTCAAGATTCTTGGTGAATTTCTCAGAAAACACAAGACATGATATGACTTCAGAAACTTGAATTGAATTCTCAATGATATGCCATGTCCTCTTGGACAGCCGGTGCCATGATGCCCATCTGCTTGCTGGCATTCACACAGTTGTTGGCCCTCCCGTCTATGTCCTCTCCTTACCCTACTCTTACAACAAAACAAGCCCATCTCCAAATAGAGGAGGGAAATATTACCTGGAATTAAAAATGAGGAGAATGTAAGAGAAAAAGTGAGAGAAAAAGTCATCTATTTGTCTCATTGTGGATAGGACCTTTCCTCAGTCTTATGTTAGAGCATGGTGATGATCCATCCTAAGCACAGGTAGTGACAGTCATGATGTTGCCACCGCTGGGCCCTCCACTGCCACCACAGGAACTGGGGGGTGAGCTGTGGCTGCCAGCTGCCCCACTCCCCTTGTCAGCCGGCTTCTTGTCCTTCTGCTTGAGGTGAACTTTGGCATGTCTCTTGCGCTCGTCACTCCGGGCAAACTTGCGTCCACAGAACTCACAGGAGAAGGGCTTCTCGCCCGTGTGCGTGCGGATGTGGGTGGTCAGGTGGTCACTTCGGCTGAAGGAGCGCATGCATATGCGGCACTGGAAGGGTTTGTGACCCGTGTGGATGCGGAGGTGGCGTGTCAGTTCATCTGAACGGGAGAAGCGTCTGTCACAGTTTTCTGCTGGGCAGGCATGAGGCCGCTCATGCACAGGGGTTTTGCTGGGTCGATTTGGGTACTTCCGTGGTCGGATGGGTTTGAGTGTTAGCGTCTGTGGTGGCTGGTGGTGTTGAGGAGCAAGCTGCTGCCCGCCAATGAAACCTGGATGAATCTGCTGCTTGTCTTTGAATGCTCGAATGGTCTCAAGTGGTGTGATAGGTGGGGGGTTGACTCTAATTGGGTCCATGGACTGGAAGGGCTTGTGCTCCATCACGCCAACCTCACCCTGATGATGGAAGAGGTTGTAATCTGGGATCATGGAGAAAAGGCTCCCGTCCATGGAGGGCTTGGAGGTGGTGTGATAGTCATTGCCGGGGTAGCCGAGGGCAGTGCTGGTGGCAGGGCTGTGGTGGAAGGAGACCTGGTCCTGGTACAGCTCGCTGCAGGTGGAATAGGCGGGCAGTGGTGGACCGTACACTTGCTCCATGTCTGAGGACTGGCCGCCCATGCTGGCCCCAGAGGACGACGTCTGTGTGGTGATATTGCCAGGCGACGGGGAAACACCCAGGATGCCAGCACTTACTAAACTAATGATATTGTTGTCTGAACACCAGCCGGAGCCCCCGATTCCACCCGACGGAGGAGTGTCGAAGGCAAACTTCCCCAGATAGGTGACGGTCTGCCCACTGCGGTTTGACTGGAAGCTGGAGCCGTACTGGATCTCTGCGGTTCCCTTATCACTTCCCATCCCCAGATCCATGATATTATCTGGATGACAGGGAAACAAATGAAATACATTTTAATGAATAGTTCACCCAGCTGTTATAACATGAAAATGAAATATAACTAAAAGCAGAACCTGTTTGAAAAAACACACATGAAAGGGTGCAGTACAACTAGTGCAGAAAAGTGTTATAAAGTCTAGAAGCTACTACGCTAGACTACGCTAAATATGAACTTGCTTGATTTCAGTCAGAGTCCTCGATTAGTCCGAAATTCAGCTTCTCTGCATATCTCTGCATATAGTCTGCCAAGAAAAAATCATAAAACAAAGCAGCCCAATACAGTTCATAGGAAAAAGTGAGCGGTGCTGTCAGACCTGCAAGTTTATCCACTGACTTGTGCATCTGAGACAGTGTTCTCTCTCTCAGATCCCACAAGCTCTCATAAATCAAGACCTAAACACCCCCTTTGATCCAGTCATTATATGTCTCACAGGAGGACAGCCACACTGAATGGCAAGATCTGATTTCCACACAATAGGGTGCAAGCCAGACACCACTGCTAGCATTTTCACAGATACATGCATGTCCAATGTAGCTGCGTGGGTTTTAGCAGAACGAGATATCTACTCAAAATGAGGAAATTCAACTGTAAAGTATACATCCTACTCAGATCATTGGGTCAGCTATGCACATCTGGTCATAGCAATGCACATTTGGCCATCTAGCTAAATGTTATGTCCACACTAACTTTCTTGCTCTTTTGTCAGTGTGTTTTTCACTAGTACTGTAGTAGTCTATCTTAGGTATTATATAATATCATATCAGACACCTGCAATGAAAACATCCAAATGAATGCAGTTTTGGCACAGTTTTGTGCAGAACATTTTACAGAATTCATACATCAACAGAGATAAATCAGCCAATCATTCACGTCACAATAAATTATACACAGGGGTACTTATATATTCAGTCCCAGTAATTACTGTCTGTTTACCAGAATTTGGCTAAGGGCAAAGCATGATGAAGCAAACAAAACCAAAATTACATACATTTCGCACAACTATTCAACACATGAGGTTATATTTGAATTCTTGTGGAGGTGAAGTTGAAGAAAACAAGCCTAAAAAAATTGCCAAAGCTTAGGAGTGTGTTTCATCATGTAGGCTATTGGAATACAAGGCAGACACTATCTTGCTGTAATCTTCCTCAATATTTTGATTTGTTTGAGTTCAAATAAAATGTAAGCAGTGTCACAGATGTTGCTCTAAATTGAGCTGGTATTATAACTTTGGGGTAAATATTGTGAGAGAACACCACTTGCACAAGGGACTTAACACCTGGCTCTAGGTATTTCAAAAGGTTGCTCATCATAGGGAATAGCTATCACAATGTGTGTGATTTGAATGAAAATATCCAGTCGGATATGATATGACATGAACATGTTAGATTATCATACATTGATGGCTACCTGGCAAACACTTGGCTAATCTAAGGTGTGAGGCATGTCAAAGGGTTTTCATCGCCATGACGTATTTCAAAAATCGTATTTATTTCCGATTAGTTATAAGAACAATGCTGTTTCTCTGAGTATCGAGAGGTGATAGGCCTACTTATATCAGAGCAAATGTCATTTTGCTACTGTACTAGGGCACCGGGACGGGTAATGATAGAACATATATCAATATTAGAATTAGACGTGGTTGGTGCTGTGTCTTCAGTCATATATTTGTAAAGGTTATCTACAATTTAGCCTACATTTACTTTGCAAAGTAATAGGTCTAACATATTGACAAATAACAAATATCCATAGATATTTGATAATCAATATCGATTATATTTGGACAATTGTAAGTATACATTGATGAACTTATAAACAATACTGACACTACAGATGGCTATATAATTACGCATTATATTTAATTAAGTTATTAAAGACTGTATAGGCCTTTATCTTTAGCTTGCGGCTAACCACAACTCTAACAACAAGTAGGCCTATTTATTGTCAAATGCATTCATTTTTGAGTGACACACTTTCAATAGGGTACCATAAAATTGTAATTCCTCGTGTGTTGATATACAGTTCCCGAGGTCCAATTGAAATGTGTATAATATGGTACTGCTGGATCTAAATTTGAATAAAATATGTTGGTGTGTCTGAAGCATATTTGATCTGAAAACATGTATGTGCTGCTATCAAGGTTCGTTTCAATTATCATATTAAAGTTGGCCAACATGTTCATCTAAACTTCACTTTAGAATTGACAAACACTTGCATTCAATTTTAACAGAAGACATTATCATTTTATTTCACACATCTCTGAAAATGAAAGTTGCTGTCCTCTGGAGACTTGCATTCCAGTGAGAACCAAGACATACATTTGTATATGTAGCCTAATCATTATGGTCGTACAGAATGCTATAAGGCTTATAGCCTAGCATACTCGTGAGACTAGGCATGGGAAAGCTTGAAATGCAGCGCCGGTCGAACGCCCACTATATAGGGGATGGCCATGCCACCTTAGCCCAATCCAAAAACAATATCTAAATTGTCGACAAATATACAAAAAATTATTAATGAATTGATTAATTTAATGTTGACTAGACATAATGAATGTATGCAACTGTCGTTTTGGTTACAGTGGCACATGTATTTATGGACGATCAATCAACAAAACGATGGCTTTATCATGCTTCAGTTTAATTTAACAAAAAATATATAGGCCTTTCATACCAGGTCAATTTATGTTTTTGTTTTGGTGAATAGGCCTAGATGTATGATTTTTTTATCTATGAATCTTACGCCAATTCGTACGTTTGTATACTTACTTTCACTTTAAAGGCATGCCAATCATTTTGTGTAAGTTTTCACCAGAGCAGATAAGTTCATGATACTATTAATTACTGTTTGACCTTGCATTTAAATTGCAGGTTGTAAAATCGTGACCTTATCTCATAGGCTTGGACATCGTTAAACTACGCATCATATTTCTGGCATAAATGCTTGCCTCTCATATGGTTAACACTAACAGCACTTGTTTTACATGTCATCAAAATAGTAGTATCTAACCTTTGTGAAATATGTTATCAAAAACAAGATCAGACTCGATTCAAATGAGATCGAGTCAGTGCGTAACAGCCAGAAGCGCAAACAGGTGCCTAGAAGATGTTCGCGGCGCGCGAGCACCAAGACAACTGTTGCGGTGCCTGCATGCGCTCCACAGCTGAGACGCGCTGTAGATAAAACAGAGCCTTGATAGAACAGACCCAATCACATCACAAACAAAGTAAACTATTCTTACCTGTATTCATTTGCGAGTAGTGGTTTATAGAATCCGTATTGGTGAAAATGTTCATAGACGTCGGAATGTCCTCTTCTGGGTAAAGACTGTCAGGAATCGTGTTAATTAAACTGCTCATGGTAAGAGGGAGCTTGTCCGCTAGTTTCCCTGTCATAGCAGTTATTTAGTCTGACATAAATGGCAACGTGCAGGTGTCCGAATAGATCACGAACAGTGTTTTCAAATCGAAAACACAGTAGATGATGATCTATAAGGGTTAGAGAGTGGAGGGGGAAAAAATCCTAGATGTTGTAGGCTATCCAAGTTCCCTTCAGAGACAGCGTTGATATCTCTCCGTTGAGATACAGTCGAACTGAATTGTCACAGGCAATTGTTATTAATCTAATCTACAATGATTCCTGTTTTTTGCTTGTTGGGAGTTTAAAGTCTGTGAATCAATGAAACCGTGGTGGTTGCACAAGTGTAGCGCTGATCTCTATTGCTCGTATAGGGAACTCCAGCGCTTGCTGGTATTAAATAGGGGGACGGAACATTTATGTGACGTAGATGACCATTTATGGATACACAAAGCCAGGCCGTACATAACACGTCACCAATGGAAGCACCTCATAGTGGAAACATTAGAGTCTGTTGCAGTAAGACAGTCTCAAGCGGCGGATGAGTTCCGTGGAGCGAAGCCTGTGTTGGTCTACTGTGCTACCTGTAGACGAACTCACATTTTATAAAGTTTTCAACCAATTGGCATAGCTTTGTAATGAAGCATGTTGTTTGATACGAGCTATTCGTGTTGTCCTTGAGAACACATTACACTTTTATCCTTTGTCATATTGGAACACTGACAACTGAACCACAAATCATAATCCTTCTGGTCAAAATGCCATTAGAATCATCATATCCATTAATGTGTAAAGCTGCTTTTGCAAAATCATCGCAATTATTCGTTGTGATATAAAAATGAAAATATACAAATTTGGCTAGACAACGGGTTATTGCACATTTGCATGGGTGACAGTTTTCAGCTTTCAACATATAGGCTAGTGAACATTGTAAAGGTAAGCTATGCTATAGCCTACCTACTGAACCAGTTGAATCCATACACAATATGCCCGCCGGAGACAACTGTGCGTAAAATTCTGAAGAGGGCATGTCAACTCTTCTCTTGAAAATGTTTTAGCGTGATTTAAGTCATGAATACTATATTCACATCTTAAATGTATGTACATGTACAGTATTATACACATGTATTGCATCATTACACATTATAGTTAAATAATGGCTTTATAGCCTACAAAATCCATACGAGGCAAATACAGTTTTATGGATGCGTACTCCAATTAAGACTTTTGATTACAGTGGGCTCAATGACCCCAACTTGTGTGTCTCTTGTCATAATGTTGCACCACACTGGCTTCATGACGTTGAGCTGTAGCCTATACAGTAGAGTAGTCCTGCTTGAACTCGTTCTCACTTTATGTGCAAAAAATAAATAATCATCCCCACACAGTGCATCATGAAACAACTAACTTGCACAACATAACGCATGGGGTTTAATTGTCCTTCTACACTCTAAAAGCCTTTTCATGCACCAACATTGGTTTACAAAGACAGTAATTGTCAGAGTTAATCGCTTGTAAATATTGCAAGCGCTCTGTGAAGCCACAGGCTTGCTTTGACTGAAGTGGAAACTCCAAATAAGGCATTGATCCGGCACCGCCCCTCGAAGTCTATATTTGGTTAGTAAAGTTCCGGTGAAGCCACTGGTAAGTGGAAAAGAGATCTGAACCACAGATGACACAACGTCATGGGTCATAATTCAACAATATGAGGAACCTGAGAGACAAAATGTTAAGTGTTTCTTACCCAATTAATAGACCCTCCCTTGTTTGTGAGGTGCTTCCTTTGACGACTGTTGTGTATGGCCTACTGCAGGGGCGAAAATCTGATATCAACCTTGGAGGGGACAATTACATGACATTTTCTCAGGAGCAATTCCTGAGGGGGACACCAAAAGTAGTGCTGTAACACAGCCTACGTTGTAATATGTTAAATGTATATTGAGGGACCATAATCACTACTACTGGATAATTGTTAGGTACAGTAGTTAACTGAAGGGTTGTCCCAACTTGTTTAAATCATTATAATACTACTACTAATAATAGTTATAGCAGTGTTCCTTATCAGTCCAGTATGTATGCAGGTATTCATACTTACAACCAGCAATATCAAGAAAGGCCAGTAGGAAAACCCAAATAAATCAAACAAAATATCCTTCAGTCAGTGTCTCAACTCTTCAAACAGCAGCTATGGACAAGTATGTCACACAAAGTATGCAATTTTAAATAAAATAACATTAAATAAATCATTTGTAAGTGTACTGTCATGTACTAAAAACTGAAAACTACTAAACAAAAGAACAAATATCAATTACACCAGGGGTTCTCCAACAGGGGTCCATGGACTAATTGCAAGGTGTCCGTGAAATAAAAAAGTGTAATGAATGTAGTCAGTACCACAAGGTTTCCAGTAAGTTTACATATAATATAGAGTGGAGGTCCCTGAGGACCGCTCAAAACCTTGCCTGCCTTGCCTCAAAATATGCAGGGGATCCAGTACCCCAAAAAGGTTGAGAACCACTGCTATACACACTACTGAACAAAATAAACAAACACATGTTTGTAGGTTTCAAAGGATCCAACAAATTGCTGGCAGATATTTTCCCGCAAGACTATCCAGCCTGTCTTTATGTACATTACAGACAACTACGCCGTTCAGTCTCTCTTGGACCATGCTGGCCCGTAGCCAAGTCTTTAACCTGCGGAGTGCACTGAAACTCCTCTCAGCCTCACATGAAGACACTGGCACCACAAACAAAATTCTGATCAGCACCTCAACTTGGTCAAACAACCCCCGCACCTCCACTGGAAGCCTCCTGAGGACCTCTGCTGCCTCTCCACTGCTGCTACAGGGGTATTTGTTGTGAAAGAGAGGGATCTGCACTGAAAGAGAATCTATGTTCAGCTCAGGGTACTGATCTAGAGACTCATCCAACTCCCCCGTGAGAAGCGCTCTTTCCAACTTTTGCAGGACGTTTAGACTGTCCTGGTCAAAACGGTCGCCAAACTGAACCTCCACACCATCCAACACTTAAAAAAATTCTGCCCTATAGTGATCCACTGCTTTGCCAGCAAATCGTCTTGAGTGCGTCTCAATGGATTCAATAGAGTCAATCAAAGTTGTTGCTTTCTCATACAGTGCAAGGTAGCTTTCGTCATTTCTCTTGCCCCTAAGAGATGACCGCACACACTCGACTGCAGCCTGCATACCAGAGAAAGTCTGAGTTTTCTTCTGCAGTGAAATATTTAGACATTCAAGCTCTCCAAGAACAGCAGAGGCAAGTGTGACATCTCCTCTAGGCTGCTGAGTACCCGCTCATACTGCCCTAGCACAGCTCTAATAGCAGTATTCCGCACAGTCCACCTTGTTGGACATAGGGGTTTCAGGGTGGTCAGATTTGTATCTTTGGACGTGGCAATTGATTCAAGCATGCTCTTAAACATTCCTGACTGACCATAGAGGACACCTAACTGATGGACCCAAGAAAGGGAATCCCGGATCAGTGGGGAGGCTGAGCAGCCAGCCTGTGTAATCAGATTTACACAGTGTGCTCCACAATGGACATAGAGGGCTAATGGCTGCTGCCTCCTCACAATTGCCTGTGCACCTGTGTATTTTCCTGCCATGTTTGAGGCACCATCGTAACTCTGCCCACGTAAGCCAGACATGGGCAAATTGAGCCTCAACAACACATCAGTTGCCACTTTCGCAATGCCCTCGCCTGTTGTCTCCGACACCCTGTATAGCCCAATAAACTCCTCGTGAGGGACAAGGTCATGGTCAACATAACACAGACAGACACTCTCCTGTTCAGCACCAGAGACATCTTGAGTACCATCAACAATTAATGAAAATTGTACAATCGGAAGAGACCTAATCTCAGCTGCAATGCCTCGAATGACTGTATTGGCCATGATGTTCAGAATTTCATTCTGTGCTTTGGGGCCTGTGTACATTGTGGTACGCTCTGTTAACCACTTCAGTAAAATGGGATCATCCTCTTCTGCCCTGAGTTTCAAAAGCTGGTATAAATTCCCACTGTCATCCGTGTGGCCTCTAAAGGCTTGTCCCTGTCTTACTACATGCCGCACCAAACTAACAATTTTCATCAAGCAATGCCTTGCGTCCTCCTGCTGTTTACCCCACGCGCTGGATAACTGGACACTGATTGGATTTAGCTGGTGTGCTGTTACAGTTACAAAGTGGCGGTGGGTTTGGCAGTTTTGATGTGCTGTGAATTTTTCAATGGCTTTTCTTCAGTTCCTAAATCCTGCACTAATGAAGGCAGCATCTACTCTTTGGCCAAAAGATGGCTGGCTTGAAAACCCTTGGCTCCAGTGAAAACACAACACTCCTTTTATTGATGGATTATAATGTAGCCAGGGGAAATCGCGAAACCATCTCTCTTGAAACGTCAACACTCTGTTTGCAAGAGTTTGCGGTTCTATAAATTGTGGGTGTGGCTGATATGGTTTTGTGCCATCACTGTGGTAACTGGACGATGCTGTGCCACTGTCCCCTATACTGGTGCTGCTGGCAACAAGGGTGACACCTGGTCCTGCCGTGGCTGTGACACTGTCCTCTGAAGTCTCTCTCCTTGGCTCTTTCCCTTTCACCACCCTCACTGACTCACAGTCTGTCTCCTAGAAAATAAATAAGGTGTTTGCTGTACTCCTAACTACCGGTACCCAAAACTACACAATTAATCACAACAGCAATACCATTGCCTTAAACAAATCTTAGTTTAGTCACCAGTTTAAGTTGAGTGGGGGTATCCATGGCATTTTCCAATTATGTCCCTATTTTACAAATCCCAAAAATTGAGAACCTTTCATAATGTTGCCAAACAAAGACTCAACAAACTTACCTGAGACTCCCTGTCTCTGCCAATCTGTCCCTGCATATCTGTCCCCAGCTCTGCTGTCTGTGTGCCATCTGTTGCCTGCTCTGCTAATGACATCATTGTGAAACATTTCCATTAGCATTTCACTTCTTTCTTATGAACATTTTATCAACTCGTCTTTGAGATATTAGGCTACTAGAGTTCTTACTTTGCGTTTTGGTGTACTGAAAAATACTCTGTCTTTTTACTTTTTCTGACACGTTTCTACCTGGCTGGCTGGCCGGTCTAGCTGCACACACACACATGCTGCAACGTTTTGAAATTTTAACATAGTTTGTTTCATATTGGCAGGCTTCCAACAATAGCTGAATTTGCAAAGCTAGCGAGCACCAATTCCGTTTCTGTGGTGTTTGCTATAATCTTTGCTACCTGGTTAAATAAAGGTGGGAAGAAAAAAAAAATCACTAGCGACAATTTAGCTTTTGCAACGAGACCATTAAATATATTTAAGACAATGGTATAAGAGAGTGTAGTTCTGTTCAGTTTGGACTTCAGTTTATCGCTAACCTTATCACAGGGACTTTGAAGCACTACAGCTGCATGCTAATCTTGGAATAAACTGACGATAGCAAATATTCCATCTTTGACGACGCCACATAAATGGAATAGGTACTAGCTAGCTTGATAGTTAATGTTTGCTTTAGTTTGCGCGCTAGCTCTGCAAATTCAGCTAGTGTGTGAACCCTGCAACATTAAAAAAATATATACATTGCTATGGCGCGATTGACTGGATTACCTCACGTCAGTTACGTACATTGAGTGCCTTTCGGACAGTAGATACGAACCCTCTATTACCTTGCAAGCTAAAGAACTGGCAGTGGATCAAATCATTGTGAGGCAAAGGGCGGGGGGGTCGCAATCTTGTGAAACTTAAAAACGCGCTATTAAGTGTCTATAATCAGCACAAGTGCTTTCATTGCGTATTATTAATATTATTGAAATTACATAGTTATGTTTACAGTGATATATTGGGGGGGACAAATCATATTTTTCCCAGGATGGGGGGGTCGTGTCCCCCCCGTCCCCCCTGGGATTTCCGCCTATGGCCTACTGTAAAGAACTGTCCAGATTCTTAGGAAGTGTCCATATGGCAGTGTGGGCTTAGCAGGCTTGTGAACTCACCACTATAAGACACTGACTGCTAGGTTATTACTAAGCTACTACAAGCTATTACCGCTATACTATCACTCACTATTCACTAATGATAATAACAATATGGTCACACAAACATAACTGGCCATATGTGGCAATATGGGGCTCATATTAAAATAATTCTAAACTTTCAAACAATTCTGAGTGGTAGAAATAATCACATTTGTTTGAAAAAATGTAATGTAGTATGACATTTCTGGCCTTGAATATTTAAGAATGAGAGATTTAACAGTCTAGTATTAGCTCACAGACTCCCTTAATAAACGGAAAATAGGATGTGTGGGAGAAAGTCTGAATCATACTCAGTGTTTGGGGGGCTTTTACTAACAGAACGCACAAGGAAGTCCTGTGTCTGCTCCCTCTAAGGGCTATGTGGAACAGTCAGTGTGTAGGTGAGCCATGGGGGTGATAAGTTCAAATTGCCATCTGTGGATTCAGGGCCGACTCAAGCCTTTTGGGGGTCCTAAGTTAAATTTAGTTGGGGGACCCCCCACCCTAAGGGCAAAACATTTTAGTGCCCACCCTCTAGATGGCAGAGAGATACATTTGACGTTTTAGAGTTCATTTCATGCAAGTCTACACATTTTGCCATGTGTTGTAGAGAAAATGTTGTAGTTTTATGACTCATTTCATGCAATTCTACTAATTTTGCCACGACTTATGTCATTGTAATATGACATCTGAGTGAGAGTGACTAACAAAGTCAATGTGGGTCCCCTGAATGTCAGGGCGCCTGGGCATGTGCCCTGTGTGCCCGGTCACTAATTCGACCATGATTACTACTAAGTTTAGATAGTTGTGATAACTCACCAATATACATAATTATTTTTGCTGACATGGGTTAATTGAGTGACTGACAATGACTGACATAAGCGAAAAACTGCTGATGCACAACCAAATTTTGAAATTGCACCTTCTATATTCTACTATTCTAAATCGCAACAGTAAGTTGAGACCCTGACTGATTTCCAAATTCCTTTCGCTTATGCCTGGAACCAGCCCTGTGTGCATTATTTTTAAGTAAGATCAGGGATATTATGGTAATTATCTGTGTTTGGATTTCCTTTTCTTTCAACTTAGAGAAAAAAGTCTGAGTCTGAAAATTCATGTGAAAGGAGATGAATCGGGCAAAAGTTGTTTTATAATCCAGATGTGAATGGGAATATATGATTGAATACCGTATTTACCAAAGGCACTCTCCCAGCTGATAGTTCATAGGCCTTTAGCAGAGGCCCACAAAGATGTATGTGTCTAGTAGTCAAGGTGGGAGTGTCTAGTAATAACGCAGGTGGAAAGCAGTGTCATTGCACCTCCCTCTAGTTAATGACTAACCCTTGACGGTTATTTTATGGATAAAAACCAGTGAGGGTATTCCCTTTGAACTAGAACACCAAGAGGTCCTGACTCCTTGCGCCTCCAACTCCTTTCCTCTGGGGAACCCTTTGTTTGGGGTGGAGAGAGGAAACTGGGCCGGAAATAGCCGCCTGTTGTATTTCCTAGACGTCCAGGTACATGAGGTGTCACAGTAAGGGAAGCAGTATGCATGGTGGAAGTGATTCGTTACATCACCGGATCAAAGCTCCCTGTCTGGTTTGCATATGGGGATTTCATGGAAGCACCAGCTTGTCCAAGATGGTTATCTAGCTCATTTGAATACAGTGCCACTATGGATATATAATCAAATTAGTTCACTTTTTTCCATCTTCATGGGGGCCAATTCAAATGTCTGTTCCTTGTTGTATCCAATGAACAGTCTAGCTTACTTATCCCTTACAAGAAGAAGATGATTTATACAAGTTATGAAACAACAATGAAAGTTGCCAAATACCATATCTTTATTTTATTATATGGGTTCTAATACTGACATGTATACATTGTGTTGCTGGGTATGATAGCTCATATTGCTAAAATAATACGATTTGCATACATTGGTATCATAAATCATAGGGAAAAGGCTACAGCCCTGTAAAAACAAAACAGCAAGGTTCCTAAAAAGTTGTATAACAATGTCCACTTTGGGCCTAATCTAATGTCACAGTCCATGGTGAGGATGGATGGCTAGATTTGACACAAGAAACCCTATATGATATCAGAGGATAGAGGTTTGACATCTATTGTAAACTTTCGTCACTTATAGTTAGGACCAGTAACCACAGCAAGCAGTCTGAGAGCGTTTTAAAATGCCTTGCCTTGAAATACACACACCTACAGCCCCAGGGTTTCTGTGATGAGTCAAAAATAATATTCTTCCCACATAGCAAGAAAGTATGTGTGAGTGTCACATGTTAAGTGCGTTTTTTTGACTACAGAATAATAATATTATTGACTTATCCCAGAGATGGCCAGTGACAGCATGTAGGCTACAGTATGTGTCACAGTAAATCCCTCTTCTAAATTAACATGAGTTGGAAGATGTCCAGGTTAATAGCACAAACCATCTGTCTGAGGAGAGACAGACAGACAGAAGCCTCCTCTGCTGCTCCTCTCATAGTCCAATGGGGCTGGAGGACTGGGCCAGCCTGCTAAGGTGAGATGTCAATGTGTAGAGTTGAGAAGACTTGACTCTTGACATACGTGAAACAGATGGTACAACATCTCACATTCTTACCACTCCTCCTTAGCAATAAAGTAATGAGCTGGAGTAGAATTCCAAGTGAGAAATCTTTTACAGGTCTCAAAGTTTACCAAAAGAAGAGAGAAATGGAGACTCATTCAAATCATTATGCATATTAGATCACTTGCTACGGTTAGGCAATTGAATTGATTATGCAAATTCCTTTTAATTAATGTAAGTTTGAATATATTAAGCAGTTATTAAATTATTTTCCCATATTATCAAGGGATGTGAGAGCTTTTTTTCCTGAAAATGCAATATATTGCACATCCTGATACTGAACTACAGCTGTCACTTTTTCTTAATCATAATATGTTAACCCTCCTGATAATTGGAGCTGAAAAAACATATTTGTTGGCATACAGTGAAGCTGAGTGTCAGAATACAGCTTTTAGTTGTAAGCTGATGGTGGAAGAAATGGCTGTTCCATGTAATCAGACTGCACCTTACACTGGACTAGACTAGATGTATAATGATTAGAAGTTAGAACTCTGTATGTGGAATATTTAACCTGTGAGCTGTGCGAATTATATTGTATTGCTTAATCACATACACTGAGTACATTAAGAACACCAGATGAAAGCTATGATCCATTATTGATGTCACTTGTTAAATCCACTTCAATCAGTGTAGATGAAGGGGAGCGACAGGTTAAAGAAGGATTTTTAAGCCTTGAGACAATTGAGACTTGGATTGTGTATGTGTGCCATTCAGAGGGTGAATGGGCAAGACAAAAGATTTAAGCGCCTTTGAACCAGGTATGGTAATAGGTGCCAGGCGCAAAGGTTTGTGTCAGAACTGCGATGCTGCTGGGGTTTTCCACGCTCAACAGTTTCCCGTGTGTATCAAGAATGGTCCACCACCCAAAGGACATCCAGCCAACTTGACACAACTGTGGGAAGCATTTGAGACAACATGGGCAAGCATCCCGGTGGAACGCTTTCGACCAGTGGAGGCTCCCCAGAGGAGGAAGGGGAGTACCATCCTACTCAGTGAATTTCATAAAAATGTAAATTGTAAAACATTTAAAAAGTTATATTTTTTAGATAAAACTATACTAAATATAATCATGTCACCAACAATGCCAAGCATGTTTTAATCAGTTACCAACGTAACTGATTAAAACACACTATTTTGCAAATAAGGTCTATAGTGGCCTCAACAGCACTCTGTAGGGTAGCACCATGGCGTAGCCAGAGGACAGCTAGCTTCCATCCTCTTCTGGGTACATTGACTTCAATGCAAAACCTACTAGGCTCATGATTCTCACCTCCTTCCATAGACTTACATAGTAATTATGACAACTTCCAGAGGACATCCTCCAGCCTATCAGAGCTCTTGCAGCATGAATTGATATGTTTCCCACCCAATCAAAGGATCAGAGAATGTATCTAGTACTGAAAGCATAAGCTACAGCTAGCTAGCACTGCAGTGTATAACATGTGGTGAGTAGTTGACTCAAAGAGAGAGAAAGACAATAGTTGAACAAATTATTTTCTTCCAAAATGAAGGAGATGCAAGAGAGAAATAGACACGGAGATTGTCATTTTTTTTTCACTTTCAGTTTCACTTACTTAGCTAGCAAATGCAGCTAGCTAGTTTAGCCTACTAAAACACCCTGCTCAAACAGAAGTATGTAATGTTAACTAGCTGGCTATGACTGCAACACAGCACTGGAACTCTTCCAAGTCAAGGGAAGCTTTTGGTATTACTAATTTATTGCCACCGGGGCCCGCCGGTGTTACTGCTTACTGACTGTACACTAATGTTACTGCATGATTGTAGCGGGTTTCCTAACACGTTAGTTCAATTAGCTATGCTGACTATGATGTTACTTTATCTAATATGGTGACAACGATGCAGGCTGTGTGTAGCGGTTATGATATGGTTTGGCTTGGAATGGTTTTCCGCCTGGTCACATACAGCTGATGTGTTGTGCATTGAAGTCCACAAGCAAAAGGAAGACAAGGAATACAACGTTGCCGCTATGAAAGAGAACTCTGTTTACGCGTGATCAGGGGTGTTTTCATTCCGCCAATTCTGTTGAAAAACGTTTCTTAAACAGAAGCAAACAGGGATAAACGTACAGCACATTAATTTGTCCAATAGAAACTCTTGTTTGCAACTGTTGGACTAATGATTACACCCTATATCAGCTAGATGCAGGCAAGAGTGTGCAAGGCGGTCACCTTGATTACAAATTTGTCTCTCGACCTGTGTGCACCTACATTGTAAACCTTCATTCATAGGCTAGGTTGTAGCAACCTCATGATGTGTATAGGGGGAATTGTAGTATCATGTAGTAGCCTAAACCTTTCGCTGTTACATTGAACTGGGTGAATGGAATATGAATGAGAGTCATCCAATATGCTGTAATAGAAATAAAGCCATGCTCATAAAAAAATGTGCCCTCCCCCATCTTAAACGGCACTGACCGCCACTGCTTTTGACACCTTGTAGAGTCCATGCCCCGACAAATTGAGGCTGTTCTGAGGGCAAAAGGGGGAGGGGGGGTGCAACTCAATTTTAAGAAGGTGTTCCTAATGTTTGGTACACTCAGTGAATATATCTATGAACATGAATAACACACAAAAAAGGTTGCAATTGATCAAGGTATACTGAGATCATATAGAATGAATTGTGCTGTGCTTTGTGCATTTTGCATTGTTTTGGTTGTGTTGTTTGTGGACTGGACTGCTCTGAATACTAAGTCTGAGAGATAAACAAAGCAAATACAGGACAATTGATCAATGATCTCCCAGAGTTCATTGAGAGGGCACATAGAGGTTTACCAAGGCTGGCTTAACCACCAAAGGAACAAAAACCTCTATTACCTACTTCAGCCTAGCCCACTGATGAGACACCAAAATAGGGTCAATGAAACCACCAACAAAACATTGATCATCAGAACATCAAAGTCCCTCATGTAAATCCACTCTTTTTCAGACATCTGGGGTATTAATACAACCCTATCCCTGGAGGAGAGATGCTGGTCAGATGCCAATATTCCTTACGGGGGGGTACTCTGACCCACCCTCTACAAAGACCTGTGGAAGTCTGAAAAGTGTACCTCAGTAGTCAAAGGGTTGAAAAGTTTATCCACACCGTCCTCTAAAGACATGCCAGGTGGGCCTGTCCAAAGTTCAAAATGGGTTCACAATTTTAAAGTTAAATTCAAGAACACATCAATACACCATGGCCTTTATATAGTCTTCCAGCTGATGGTAATTGCTGCATATTATCTCAGCATCTTTCACACGAGTGATAAGTGGTCAATGGAAATATGATAAACACATTCACAAACAGAATGTTCCATTCACCACAAAACAACAGAAAAAAACAGCAGCCCCTCCCCTGTCCTGTCACTCTGTCAATGTCTGCTACATGGCTAAATAGTGCTGAAGAGTATTTTGGTTCAAGTTCCACTGTGGCTTCCGGCTGTGTTGCGGTCTCGGTTTCAACTCCCACTTCCTTTTTTGGCCCTGACGTATTTCCTCCCCTGAATTAGAATCTTTCTTTCCACTGTTTTCACACTCAGTCCTGATATCAGGTTGTCTTCCCTCTCTTTTCAACCGGGTTTGGAAACTAACATGAAACCCCCCATCAGATAGTCAATTTCCTTCAATTTCCAACTTCCTTCAACCCCAAATCGGGTGACAGAAAACTCTGACTGCATCAAAATCTGCTTATATAGTGCAACACACACAAAGGGGAATTTGATATTATATTTACTGTACCTAGAAATCAATGATGCAACCTATTACATTCCAAGAATTTTAACATATTTCTATTTAAAGCAATATTAACTGTTCATTTATACCTATGGTTATTCAGTATGCCATTTTGACATTATAAAAGGGCATTTTGTCAGTGGATAAAGTACGTTCAAATTGCAATTTGAAGGTACTTAATGCATAAGCAGACAATTCATGATCAATCATTCTAGTAAAACAGTCCACTCTTCATGTGACATGCACCTTATGGATCAAGAAGATGCAAGGTGAGGAAAGTCAGGTTGTGTCTAACTCTAGTTCATGTGGTTTTGGGTGAGGAACTGTAGCCATAGGCCTTGGGGCGGCAGGTAGCCTAGTGGTGGTTAGAGCGTGTAGCCTAGAGCGTTGGATCAAATCCCCGAGCTGACAAGGTAAGCCCCTGAGCAAGGCAGTTGACCGACTGTTTCCCGGGCGCCGTGGATGTCGATTAAGGCAGCCCCCCGCGCCTCTCTGATTCAGAGGGGTTGGGTTAAATGCGGAAGACACATTTCAGTTGAAGCCATTCAGTTGTACAACTGACTAGGTATCCCCCTTTCCCTTTCTCAGACCAGATTGTTTGATGAAAGCCGGATGGTTCCATTTGCCTGGGTCAAGAGATGATAGGAGAAAAAACACTTTAATATCAGATATGTTCCACAACAAAAGATCAAATCATAGAAAAAATGTTACATGTTAATTACTGATTAGAAGGCCTACCTATCACATACTGTACTTTCAACCAAATACTGCTTTATTTAGTACACTGAGTGAGAGCGAAAGCTTGACTTGAGTAGTTTCCAAGAATGTGCATCCTTAATGGCCACTTTCTAACAGTGCAGCACTTGTCTCTGGGATGTGAGTCACTGAGAACAACACAGCTGAAAATAAAACATGTTGCTGTAATGCTGGAGGTGGGAACGCAAGGACTTTTTGGCAAGAAGATATGATTGATACGTTTTTCCCCTCCCCTTTAAAACAAACACCAGACGGCAGTCCGGCTGGTATGACAATATCACTTCATGGATTTTGACAACCACCTCATTCCCACCAGCTCCGCCTCCCTACACAAAGCAGGATTCCAAGACAACAAACTGCTCTCAGTTTCCACTTTAAGGGCATCCCACTGGGCACACACTGGTTAAATCAACGTTGTTTCAACGTCATTTGTCGTCGTATTGGGACGTAAAATACGCTGGGTTTGAAAAAAGTAATCAACCAGTACCTATTTTCATCTCATTTCAACCAGCGTTGTAAACATTGAAATTAGGGTAAAACTTAAACACATTGACTTAACCTGACTAACAAGTTACATCAATCTAATTTTAACATAATCATCAGAACTATGAAAACGTTAAAATTGAAAATTCAACATAGAAATTTTAAAAATATTTTTCATCCTATATTCAGTTGGGTGGTTGAAATTATGCTGAATTGTAGATTTGATTAGACATAATTTACACTACATGGCCAAAAGTATGTGGACAACCCTTCAAATGAGTGGATTCAACTATTTCAGTCATACCCGTTGCTGACAGGTGTATAAAATCGAGCGCACAGTCACGCTATCTCCATAGACAAACATTGTCTTTAGAATGGCCTGCACTGAAGAGCTCAGTGACTTTCAATGTGGCACCGTCATAGGATGCCACTTTTCCAACAAGTCAGTTTGTCAAATTTCTGCCCTGCTAGAGCTGCCCCGGGCAACTGTAAGCGCTGTAATTGTGAAATGGAAACTTATAGGAGCAACAATGGCTCAGCCGCGAAGTGGTAGGCCACACAAGCTCACAGAGTGAGTGCTGAAGTGCGTAGCGAGTTAAAATCGTCTGTCCTCGGTTGCAACACTCACTACTGAGTTCCAAACTGCCTCTGGAAGCAACGTCAGCACAAGAACTGTTCGTTGGGAGCTTCATGAAATGGGTTTCCATGGCCGAGCAGCCACACACAAGCCTAAGATCACCATGCGCAATGCCAAGCATCAGCTGAGTTGGTGTAAAGCTCGCCGCCATTGGAGTCTGGAGCAGTGGAAACGCGTTCTCTGGAGTGATGAATCACGCTTCACTATCTGGCAGTCCGACTGACGAATCTGGGTTTGGCAGATGCCAGGAGAACGCTTTCTGCCCGAATGCATAGTGCCAACTGTAAGGTTTGGTGGAGACGGAATAATGGTCTGTGGCTGTTTTTCATGGTTCGGGCTATGCCCCTTAGTTCCAGTGATTGAAAATCTTAACGCTAAGGCATACAATGACATTCGAGATGATTCTGTGATTCCAACGTTGTGGCAACAGTTTGGGGAAGGCCCTTTCCTGTTTCAGCATGACATTAACCCCAAGCGCAAAGTGAGGTCTATACAGAAATAGTTTGTTGAGATCGGTGTGGAAGAACTTGACTGGCCTGCACAGAGCCTTGACCTCAACCCCATCGAACACCTTTCGGATTAATTGGAACGCCAACTGCTCTTGTTGCTGAATTGAAGCAAGTCCCCCCAGCAATGTTCCAATATCTAGTGGAAAGCCTTCCCAGAAAAGTGATGGCTGTTATAGCAGCAAAAGGGGGACCAACTCCATATTAATGCCCATGATTTTGGAACGAGATGTTCGACGAGCAGGTTTTGACATACTTTTGGCCCTGTAGTGTATATGACCTTTTTTCAGTGTTGATGGTAAAATGGTTTGTTTGAACAGCATCAGTGTTTCAACGTCATGCTATCAACCTAAATAAAGAGTATAATTAAATTAAATGTGAAAACACAGTCCAATGATTTCTGCCTGAACAGTGACTCCTACTGGTATATGAGGGGTAATGCACTTCAATGAGATCAAGTCTACAATCCAGATAACTATCTCTATGTACCCTGTGTTCATTTCAGCTGAGCTATCATGCCAACACATTTAGACATTGATTAGCTTCCATACTCATTTGTGTAGACTACCTAAATAACATTGAATAGTTGAAAGTAACTCCTCTAACTTTTCTTACACAAGCTGTATGTGAAAGTAAATTCAGAGTGAGGTTGGGTTTATGTAGGCTACATTGACATCTGATTTGCCCAACAAAAGACACCATAATTTCAAAGTGTAGCAAGGTATTCTATCATTCATCCATGTTTGATTGGATCTTTGGAAGTTTAGAAGTACTGTATTTACCATTAGCCCTATAAATAGGATGCCAAAATCATGATATTAATAATACACATTTACTTGGGCGGAACTGCGTTAAAGCTGTCAAATCCACAAGCGGCACCCAGTATTATACCTAAAGCGAACATTTCCGTTGCGTTAAGAGAAATCCCACGCAGCCTTGTTTACAAGTTCGAACACTGGAATGAATGTGAGATGTAGGCTAGCCTAATCTACACCTCGATTAGGCTGATAGAAATCCTTTCAGAACTCAGGGATGGCTGTAGTTTCGTGACAAGGACCACACAAGCAGCTGCTCACCGATTTGACATCTCCGACACCGCCAAAACAGCAACTATGCGGGTGTCGGCTATGGCAGGTTAACACTTGATCTGACTGAATCTAGGCCTTAGTCTTGGGTGACCTTTTTCTTTACAAACAAAGGTTTGGGGTCTGATGAAGGGATGGGATTGTTGGCTTGTATTGACAGCTACAGTCGGAAGATTACACACACCTTAGCCAAATACATTTAAACTCAGTTTCACAATTCCTGACATTTAATCCTAGTAAAAATTCCCTGTCTTAGGTCAGTTAGGATCACCACTTTATTTTAAGAATGTGAAATGTCAGAGTAATAGTTTCATCACATTCCCAGTGGGAAATTTACATACACTCAATTAGTAATTGGTAGCATTGCCTTTAAATGGTTTAACTTGGGTCAAACGTTTTGGGTAGCCTTCCACAAGCTTCCCGCAATAAGTTGGGTGAATTTTGGCCCATTCCTCCTGACAGAGCTAGTGTAACTGAGTCAGGTTTGTAGGCCTCCTTGCTCACACATGCTTTTTCAGTTCTGCCCACACATTTTCAATAGGATTGAGGTCAGGGTTGTGTGATGGCCACTCCAATACCTTGACTTTGTTGTCCTTAAGCTATTTTGCCACAACTTTGGAAGTATGCTTGGGGTCATTGTCCATTTGGAAGACCCATTTGCAACCAAGCTTTAACTTCCTGACTGATGTCTTGAGATGTTGCTTCAATATATCCACATAATTTTCCTTCCAAATGATGCCATCTATTTTGTCTAGTGCACCAGTCCCTCCAGCAGCAAAGCATCCCCACAACATGTTGCTGCCACCACTGTGCTTCACGGTTGGGATGGTGTTCTTCGGCTTGCAAGCCTCCCCCTTTCTCCTCAAAACATAACGATGGTCATTATGGCCAAACAGTTCTATTTTTGTTTCATCAGACTAGAGGACATTTCTCCAAACAGTATGATCGTTGTCCCCATGTGCAGTTGCAAACCGTAGTCTGGCTTTTTTTATGACAGTTTTGGAGCAGTGGCTTCTTCCTGGCTGAGCTGCTGTTCAGATTATGTCGATATAGGACTCTTTTTACTGTGGTATAGATTCTTTTGTACCCGTTTCCTCCAGCATCTTCATAAGGTCCTTTGCCTTATTTCTGCGATTAATTTGCACTTTTTGCACCAAAGTACATTAATCTCTAGGAGACAGAATGTGTCTCCTTCCTGAGCATTATGACGGCTGCATGGTCCCATGGTGTATATACTTGCATACTATTGTTTGTACAGATTAACGTGGTACCTTCACGCGTTTGGAAATTGCTCCCAAGGATGAACCAGACTTGTGGAGGTCTACAATTTTTTTCTGAGTTCTTGGCTGATTTCTTTTGATTTTCCCATGATGTCAAGCAAAGAGGCACTGCGTTTGAAGGTAGGCCTTCAAATACGTCCACAGGTACACCTCCAATTCACTCAAATGATGTCAATTAACCTATCAGAAGCTTCTAAAGCCATGACATCATTTTCTGGAATTTTCCAAGCTGTTTAAAGGCACAGTAAACTTAGTGTATGTAAACTTCTCACCCACTGGAATCGTGATACAGTGAATTATAAGTGAAATAATCTGTCTGTAAACAATTGTTGGAAAAATGACTTGTGTCATGCACAAAGTAGATGTCCTAACCGACTTGCAAAAACTATAGTTTGTTAACAAGAAATTTGTGGAGTGGTTGAAAAACGAGTTTTAATGACTCCAACCTAAGTGTATGTAAACTTCCGACTTCAACTGTATTTTAATAAGAGCTCTGGGTACTAAATGTATAATAATAACTGAATAAGATAGTTTTCATGGACAGTGTATTGTAATTGAAGCCTTTACATTCACTGGTAAAGTACACACTCTATAATTGTATCATTTCTATTTCTATCATCTGTGTAGGCCTGACATATTTGATACAAAGGAAAATAATCTTGAAGAAATAAGGCCTAAGTAAATAGATAGAGATAGCTAGCTCTGCATTTTCAATTGGAGGGAAACCCTGTCAGCTTCAAAGTTGCAAAGCTCACCACATCCTGGAAAGAGCCGCTGTGTGTGTATATGTGTGTGAGAGTGTGTGTGCGTGCATGTGCGTGTATGTGTATGTATGCTTGCATCGTTGTGTGTATTGTATGTGTCTATTTGTATGTGTACTCACGTTTCTTTGTGTGTTTGAAAGACAGAGCTTGAGAACAACCACAACCTCTTCATTCTATGAAAGGTAATTAAGCTCATCGTTAAGCTGAATCATTTCCTCCTATGCTCTGGTATTTCACTGTACAGTATAGTGACTTAAACAGCTGCTATAACAGAAATAGGGAAATAACTATTTTTTGAAATTAGAGCCAAATATTCAAATTCTCCCAATCGGTTGAGAGAAAGCTTTTAGAGTTTTACCCATTGAGGGGTCTTACTGTACCTGGATGGATCAACACAACCAGGCTGAGATACAAACATCAGTCCTGCTGACCTCTCACACTGGAGCTGTACTTTCTCTCTGTCGACTGGTTCCTGCGTCAGGCCACCACACACCTCCAGTATAGAGTGTAACTGTTATTATCAATTATCAAGTCTACAAGTAAAAGTACAGAATGGTGTGAATAAATCTGATCCACCTACTGTATTGTGATGTGGTTCCTTCTGTCTCCGGACATTGAGGGAGGGAAGCCTGACACTGTGTCTGAGGCCCTGTCGGATGATGGCAGGTTCTGAGCTCAGCTGGTGGAGACGGTGAATAATAACTGGAGGCAGATTAGTCCCTGAGTCTTTCCAGGTCCACTCTGTGCATGGGAACAGGGCCTCTGTAATTGAGTGAGGGTAATAGGAGTTAAGTGACCTGCAGTTATGATGTGACATGGCACGAGCGGCCCCTAAGGCCTGAGCACCACTGGAGATAATGTGCCGCCTCTGCAGATCCCGACCCTGGTCTAGCTGACCTGTACCCAGTCGCACAGACCCACACCCCATGGAACCACACACTTAAAGTGAATATGCAATAGAAATAAACTGTTGGTTTTATAAACTATGATGGAAGTGATGGGTGAATAAAATAACTTTAACAGCAAAGTCTAGTAGTATAGTATAGCCTTTATTTGTGCACAAAGCACACTCGCTTCTGCTAAGTCAAACAGAGGATGTTCCCATGTGGTGAGGCAGTGTTTTCTTGTTTTAAGAGCATATTGAAGTGAGACTTGAGAAACACTGTATGTCAGAATGAACATCACATTTTGAAGTAGGGCTTGTGAAGCCTACCTTTTTATATGGCCAGAACCGTCTACAGCTGTGCCTCATTCTTTCATTGGGCACAGATATGAAACACAAATGACAATAGCTTGTGTTGTCATGCAGGCAGGGTTGGCTTCCTGCTAACCACCCAAATTTACACATGACCTTTAAATAGTTTGGTGTCTGTTTCTGCTCATTTCAGGGCAGCGACATCTTTCCACCTCCCCAATCTGCCTGCTCATGGAAAGGACAGATAGAACCTGTGGGCGACGCTACTCTGTTTTCCCCCTCCCTCTCCAATCTCTTTCTGGCCATCTTGTTTGTGTGATGCAGGAAGTGCAGGGCTGTGTCGGGTGGTAGAAGGTTTCAGAGAGCTAGCCACATTCTAGTTGTTTCAACTAATTATTATTAAGTACAGCCTTTTTTAGTTCACTCAAATTTTCAGTCAGTGCTACCATACTTAACATTTTTAGTTGGCCCAAACTTAGCTCCAACTTGAGAAAACTTAGGCAACAATTCAATGTTCATCTTGTCTCATATGTTCATTGAACTAGAAATTATTATTTTGGCATCTTCACAAAAAATGGCTGTGGAACTAGTTACACACACAAACAGTGCTTTGACATACAATGTTTTTAAATGAGATATTTCACATACATAATTACATTGTGCATGTGTATTTATACAGTAATTATTATTCAACATGTCCTCACCTGGGATTTGAACTCACAACCTTTAGGACAGAAGAACTCTGCCTAGAAGGCCAGCATCCTGGAGTCGCCTCTTCACTGTTGACTTTGAGACTGGTGTTTTGTGGGTACTATTTAATGAAGCTGCCAGTTGAGGACTTGTGAGGTGTCTGTTTCTCAAACTAGACACTCTAATGTACTTGTCCTCTTGCTCAGTTGTGCACCGGGGCCTCCCACTCCTCTTTCTATTCTGGTTAGAGCCAGTTTGCGCTGTTCTGTGAAGGGAGTAGTACACAGCATTGTACGAGATCTTCAGTTTCTTGGCAATTTCTCGCATGGAATAACATTAATTTCTCAGAACAAGAATAGACTGACGAGTTTCAGAAGAAAGTTATTTGTTTCCAGACATTTTGAGCCTGTAATCGAACCCACAAATGCTGATGCTCCAGATATTCAACTAGTCTAAAGAAGGCCAGTTTTATTGATTCTTTAATCAGAACAACAGTTTTCAGCTGTGCTAACATAATTAAAAAAGTTTTTTTTAATGATCAACACAATGTGCCATTGGAACACAGGAGTGATGGCTGCTGATAACGGGCCTCTGTACGCCTTTGTAGACATACCCTTAGAAATCAGCCGTTTCAAGCTACAATAGTCATTTACAACATTATCAATGTCTACACTGTATTTCTGATCAATTTGATGTTATTTTAATGGACAAAAAAAATTGCTTTTCTTTCAAAAACAAGGACATTCTAAGTGACCACCAAAACTTTTGAATGGTAGTATATATATACAGTACCAGTCAAAAGTTTGGACACCTACTCATTCAAGGGTTTTTATTTATTTAGACTATTTTCTACATTGTAGATGTCATGCCCTGATCATAGAGAGCCCTCGGTTCTCTATGGTGTTTAGGTCAGAGCGTGACTGGGGGGGTTATCTAGTTTATATATTTCCAGGTTGGTGGTTTGTGTGGTTCCCAATTAGAGGCAGCTGGTAATCGTTGCCTCTAATTGGGGATCATATTTAGGTAGGCTTTTTCCCCACCTGCATTTGTGGGATATTGTTTTGTGTTTGTGCACCACGTAGTCACGTTTAGTTGTTTGTTTATTTATTGATATATTTTGTTTTGTTTAAGTTTCTCTTTGAATGAAATATGTGTAACTAAACATCCGCTGCGCCCTGGTCCCGTTCTTACGACAGCCGTGACAGTAGAATAATAGTGAAGACATCAAAACTATGAAATAATACATATGGAATCACGTAGTAACCAAAAAAGTGTTAAACAAATCAAAATAGATTTTAGATTTTAGATTCTTCAAAGTAGCCACTTTCAGGGTGGAAATGACCGGACAAAGGTGCAGCGTAGTGTGCGTACATTTATTTTTATTATGAAAGTCGGCAAAAAAAAAAAAAAACAACAACCAAAAACGACTGTGAAGCTGACTAGGGCTATACAGGCCACTAACACGGACAACTACCCACAACTAAGGTGGAAAAACAGGCTGCCTAAGTATGATTCCCAATCACAGACAACGATAGACAGCTGTCCCTGATTGAGAACCATACCCGGCCAAAACATAGAAACAGAAAACATAGAAATAAAGAAACTAGAAAGCCCACCGTAGTCACACCCTGGCCTAACCAAAATAGAGAATAAAATCCTCTCTATGGCCAGGGCGTGACATATGTGTTATTTCATAGTTTTGATGTCATCACTATTATTCTACAATGTAGAAAAGAGTTTTAAAAAACTGGAATGAGTAGGTGTGTCAAAACCTTTGACTGGTACTGTATACAGTTGAAGTCGGAAGTTTACATACACTTAGGTTGGCGTCATTAAAACTCGTTTTTCAATCACTCCACAAATTTCTTGTTATCAAACTATAGTTTTGGCAAGTTGGTTAGGACATCTACTTTGTGCATGACACAAGTCATTTTTCCAACAATTGTTTACAGACAGATTATTTCACTTATAATTCACTTATAATTCACAGAAAACCAGTCAGTATAGGGTGTGACCACCATTTGCCTCATGCAGCGCAACACAGCTTCTTCGCATAGAGTTAATCAGGCTGTTGATTGTGGCCTGTGGAATGTTGTCCCACTCCTCTTCAATGGCTGTGCGAAGTTGCTTGATATTGGCGGGAACTGGAACACGCTGTCGTACACGTCAATCCAGAGCATCCCAAACATGCTCAGTGGGTGACGTGTCTGGTGAATATGCAGGCCATGGACAAACTGGGAAATGTTTAACTTCCAGGAATTGTGTACATGGGGCCATGCATTTTCATGCGGAAACATGAGGGGATGGCTGCGAATGAATGGCATGACAATAGAGCTCAGGATCTCATTAAGGTATCTCTATGCATTCATACTGCCATTGAAAAAATGCAATTGTGTTCGTTGTCCGTAGCTTATGCCTGCCCATACCATACCCAACCTCCACCATGGGGCACTCTGTTCACAACATTGACATCAGCAAACCACCCGCCCACATGACACCATACATGTGGTCTGCGGTTGGACGTACTGCCAAATTATCTAAAATGACGATGGTAGACAAATTAACATTCCTGCAGTCAGTTCTGGTGGACATTCCTGCAGTCAGCATGCCAAATCCACACTCCCTAAAAACTTGAGACATCTGTGGCATTGTGTTCTGTGACAAAACTGCACATTTGAGAGTGGCCTTTTATTGTTCCCAGCACAAGGTACACCTGTGTAATGATCATGCTGTTTAATCAGCTTCTTGATATGCCACACCTGTCAGGTGGATGGATTATCTTGGAAAAGGATAAATGCTCACTAACAGGGATGTAAACAAATTTGTGCACAACATTTGAGAGAAATACGCTGGGGTCTTTTATTTCAGCTCAAGAAACATGGGGCCAACACTTTACATGTTGAGTTCATATTTTTGTTCAGTGTATAAAGATAAGCATTATATTGTTAGATTACAAGAGTAACTCTGGTAGGCCTGAAACAGACTTCCTCACATCAAGTTCAACTGTCGGAGTCAGTTTGAGCGCCGGGGTGCACTACCTTCATATTATAGGCCTGCAGTAGCTAAAAATTAATAATAGCCACACCATACCAAACCTTCCCAAACATTTCTAAACTTTATTAGGGTAATATCAAAAGTTAGTCAAGCCATTGTTTACAGGGAAAATATGAGCAGAAGAGTGAACGTAAACCAGGGAAAAAACGCACAACAAAAAACCCCTGTGCTCAAGAAAAAAACACGGAACAAGCAAAAAAGAAGTTTGACAACCCCCCCTATTTTTGACCACCTCTTCCCCCAAGTAAATGTTGATCTGTCACTTACTTGAGTGTACTTTTAACAGAGATGAGATTTACTTTAGAGTGCAAAGTGTAGCAATACAAGTGAAATCAGTCATTGACACAGACATGTTGGCGTAGCAGGAAGATCGGTATGCTGAGAACCAAGAAATTGTGAGTTCAAATCCAAGGTGAGAAAATGTTGAATAATAATTACTGTACAAAATCAAATCAAATTCATTTATATAGCCCTTTGTACATCAGCTGATATCTCAAAGTGCTGTACAGAAACCCAGCCTAAAACCCCAAACAGCAAGCAATGCAGGTGTAGAAGCACGGTGGCTAGGAAAAACTCCCTAGAAAGGCCAAAACCTAGGAAGAAACCTAGAGAGGAACCAGGCTATGAGGGGTGGCCAGTCCTCTTCTGTCTGTGCCGGTTGGAGATTATAACAGAACATAGCCAACATGTTCAAATAATAATAATCACAGTAGTTGTCGAGGGTGCAGCAAGTCAGCACCTCAGGAGTAAATGTCAGTTGGCTTTTCATAGCCAATCATTAAGAGTATCTCTACCGCTCCTGCGGTCTCTAGAGAGTTGAAAACAGCAGGTCTGGGACAGGTAGCACGTCCAGTGAACAGGTCAGGGTTCCATAGCCGCAGGCAGAACATTTGAACAAAATAATAATGTGTGTCAAATTTCTGAGTTTAATACATTTTATGTCAAAAGCACTGTGTGTTCCACAGCTCTTTTTTGTGAAGATGCCCAAAAAATTACTTCTAGTTGAATGAACATCATGTAAAGTTTTCTCAAGTTGGAGGTAAGTTTGGGCAACTAAAACTGTTAAGTTCAGCTAACACTTTGATCGAAAAGTTGAGTAAACTAAAAAAGGCTGTGGAACCAGTTACTTAATAATAATAATTAGTTGAAACAAGTACAAAAATTACAAATTACAGTCCAGAGGGAGACTGAGAGAGGTAGCAGTGTGGGTGGCGCCCTTGTTAACCTCTTAAAGTAAGTGTTGAACCCTATGACCTAGCATGCACCCTGCATCAGAGAACAGGCAGCGCAGCATTTAACAGAGGAAGCTTCAAAGGGGATTTCTTGTGTGGTTAATGCGATTACTCATCAAAACATTGCCGATCCACATGCGCCTCTGACCGGCCTCGTTTCAAAACTATTCACCCACTTAGCCATCTGCATGATCTCTAAATGCTATGTTTTGTTAAGGACCTTGCTGTGGATACCGCAATGCTCAAGCTCAAGGCAGCTAAAAACGGGCTCCAGCAGCTCAGGCCTGGTGCAACTTCAGCTCCCTGGCTCTCCTGACTGCAGGGCTCTGATTAATGACAGAGGTTGTGGGTGGGTGGGAGACACAGATCTGCCCATTACTACACTACAACGTTGCAAATGGCTTCAATTACTGTGGAGTGTGCTGCGCTGGCAGTAAGAGGAGTACTAGGAGTGAGAATGAGAACCATCATGCACCATCCATCAGCTCTGTGAAGACCAGAGAACCCCTCGTTCACACAATGTGATGCTCCGCCACAACTCCTTCACTACACAACGCTGATGGAGGAGAAGACAGTGTAAGCAGAAAAAAAAGGCAATAATCAAATTTGAAGTCAAAATACCAATAAAATATGAAAAAGTGTTGGTAAAATTACAATTGTACAATGTACAAAACAAAATCAGGAAGATAAAGCACTTTTCCTGTTGAAAGTTTCTGTGGAAGTGAAAAGAGCTGTGGACAATGATTACCCCCTCAAAATCCACTCCAGTTTCCCCTACAGCATTGTTATAGTATCACCCCAAACTGACAGACTGGACTCAGCGGCATTGAACAGTAACATGTTGAGGCTTTGCCAATTGGCTGCAAAGTGACACCAGGCCCTGTCTGCCCACGCCTGCCCTCGCCCCTGGCTTGTGAAACCCCTGGCATGAGGGAACATTCAGACAGGAACAGCCAAAGAGATGGGGATTCCCCAGCATCACGCCCCCTGTGTCTAGTGCAAGGAGCAGATTCCCCCTCAGCTACTTGTGTAACAACCAGCTGTCTCAATCCATCGACTGACCCACATTTCCTAAACCTACACACAGGCGGCACAGTAGACTCCCGTGGTTCCTCACGACCAGACCTGCTTCACCTTTTACCACTCAGGCCCCTTGTTACTTTAAGTGGCAGTCATAGATTAAAACAAAATGACAACTGATTTGCAATGAAATTGAGTCAAGGATTGAGACACTGGAAATGGAAAATGATCATTAGGAGTCTCCCACCCACGGCTGAATGCTTTCCCTCCGCAAATCACATCAATTAATGTCATGGGCTATGAGAAATGCTCTCTGTGTCATACCACATGGAGTGAGGACAGACGATCGTCGGAGAACATACTTCTCGGGGGTGGAGGGGATAGATGGGATTCCCCCTGCTTCTCATGTCTGTCTGTGTGGAGTACCATCCTCATGATCCATGTTTATACTGTAGGCCTATAATACTCACCACAGGTCAGGTAGGCCTTCCTAGAGAAAAGACAGGCAGATAGTGATACCATGTCTAGTATTCAGCCAACTCTAGCCAACTGTTAGAAGATGAGACTTTTATACTCAACCTGTGTATTATGTGCTCATATCTCTGCCATGTTTTCCCTGTGCATTCAGATTACATATTTGATCATATCACAGTGGAGCATTAATTCGCTAATTTCATTTCCTTTGGAAGGAGAGCAGAGTTGCAGAGAGGAAATGTCTTGGAGGGAATCAGAATCATATGGGGATTAATGATGGGTGGATCCAGTCTCACCGCTGAATTGGATCACTGAATGTTGTATGTTCATGGAAAATGGTAGCTACTACAACTGGCTAGTAACGAAAACCTTATCCTGATCACATTGAGCCAACTCACAGACATCAATCAGAGCTTTCCATCTTCCATTGAAAGAAATACAAAAACAATAGAGAGCTCCAGCTTCATTACTTTTTAGTTATCACAATAAGGAATTATTTTACTTATGCAGTTCTCACTGTATGAGCACTTATCCTTGACCCTTTGTTAGCCATTAGTATTGACTATATTGTTACAATAATGAAGTCAATTCCACACAAAATGTAGTTATTTTCTTGAAATATTCTAAATAGTAGAGTAATGAATGAGAAATGAATGAGGAGTCAACTGCAGAGAGCGAAATGTACGGGAAAAACGCTTTAATATCCTTCGAAAAACGTAACAGGTCCAAACATGGGTGAATGCCCAAAACACTGGCGCAACACAAACCCCAAAACCTTGTTACCAACACTGGACAGCGAAACCCAAAAACAGACACGCAACATCACCACACGTAACAACTAATAAGCCAGCACAAACACTAGCGGGCAAAACAAACCTAAATAGTACCCATCCCAAAACCCCAACAAGGAACAGGTGAAAACAATTAGACAGACATAAACGAAAAGGAAAAAGGGATCGGTGGCAGCTAGTAGACCGGCGACGACGACCGCCGAGCGCCACCCGAACAGGAAGGGGAGCCACCTTCGGTAGTATTCGTGACAGTACCCCCCGCCGACACCGGCCTCGGGGACGACCCCGGGGGCGAGGCGCAGGGCGATCCGGATGGAGGCGATGGAATTCCCTTAGTATATTTGGATCCAATATATCCCCCACCGGGACCCAGCACCTCTCCTCCGGCCCGTACCCCTCCCAGTCCACGAGGTACTGCAGGCCCCTCACCCGGCATCTGGAGTCCAGAATGGACCGTATCGTGTACGCCGGGGACCCCTCTATGTCCAGAGGGGGCGGAGGGACCTCCGGAACCTCACCTTCCTGCATGGGACCAGCTACCACCGGCCTGAGGAGAGACACATGAAACGAGGGGTTAATACGATAATACGAAGGAAGTAACAATCGATAACACACCTCGTTTATTCTCCTCAGGACTCTAAATGGCCCTACACACTGCGGACCCAGCTTCCGGCAGGGCAGGCGGAGGGGCAGGTTTCGGGTCGAGAGCCAGACCCTGTCCCCCGGTGCAAACACGGGGGCCTCACTGCGGTGACGGTCAGCGCTCTTCTTCTGCCGTCCACTCGCCTGACGCAATGACTCCTGGATGGCTCTCCAGGTCTCCTTAGAGCGCTGCACCCACTCCTCCACCGCAGGAGCCTCGGTCTGGCTCTGATGCCATGGGGTACCAGCCGGTTCTGGCACCCCAACACACACTCAAATGGTGACATGTTGGTAGAGGAGTGGCTTAGTGAGTTCTGGGCCATCTCTGCCCAGGGGATGTATCTTGACCACTCCCCTGGCCGGTCCTGGCAATACGACCGCAGAAACCTACCCACCTCCTGGTTCACTCTCTCCACCTGCCCATTACTCTCCGGGTGATAACCCGAGGTCAGGCTGACCGAGACCCCCAGACGCTCCATAAACGCCTTCCATACTCTGGACGTGAACTGGGGACCCCGATCAGAAATGATATCCTCGGGCACCCCGTAGTGCCGGAAGACATGGGTGAATAGTGCCTCCGCAGTCTGCAGGGCCGTAGGGAGACCGGGCAACGGGATAAGACGGCAGGACTTAGAGAACCGATCCACAACGACCAGGATCGTCGTGTTCCCCTGAGACAGGGGAAGATCAGTAAGAAAATCCACCGATAGATGGGACCACGGCCGTTGTGGAACGGGGAGGGGTTGTAATTTCCCTCGTGGCAAATGCCTAGGAGCCTTACTCTGGGCGCAAACCGAACAGGAGGAGACATAGAATCGCACGTCTCTCACCAAGGTAGGCCACCAGTACTTCCCTCTAAGACTTCGCACTGTCCTTGAAATACCCGGGTGACCTGACGAGGGTAGACTATGAGCCCATCGAATCAATTGATCACGAACAGCGAGCGGCACATACCTACGACCCTCCGGGCACTGTGGAGGCGCAGGTTCCTCCCTTAGTGCCCGCTCGATGTCCGCGTCCACCTCCCATACTACCGGTGCTACCAGCTTGGCAGCCGGAATGATGGGAGTAGGATCGATGGACCGGTCATCAGTGTCGTATAGTCGGGACAGCGCGTCGGCCTTAGTATTGAGGGAACCTGGTCGATACGAAATCATAAAACGAAATCGGGTGAAATACATGGCCCACATTGCCTCACGAGGATTCAGTCTCCTAGCTGATCGGATATACTCCAGGTTACGGTGGTCAGTCCAGATGAGGAAAGGGTGCTTAGCCCCCTCAAGCCAGTGTCTCCACACCTTCAGAGCCTTAACCATGGCCAACAACTCCCTATCCCCCACATCATAATTCCGCTCCGCTGGCCCGAGCTTCTTCGGAAAAAAAGCACAGGGGCGGAGCTTCGGTGGCGTACCCGAGCGCTGGGAGAGCACAGCCCCAACCCCAGCCTCGGATGCGTCCACCTCAACTATGAACGCCAAAGAGGGGTCAGGATGCGCCAACACTGGCGCGTCGGTGAACAGCGCCTTCAAACGACGGAAAGCTCCGTCTGACTCTGCTGACCACTGCAAGCGCACCGGCCCCCCCTTCAGCAGTGAGGTAATAGGGGCCGCCACCTGACCAAAACCCCGGATAAACCTCCGGTAGTAATTGGCAAACCCTAAGAACCGCTGCACCTCCTTTACCGTGGTCGGAGTCGGCCAATTACGCACGGCTTTTACGCGGTCACCCTCCATTACCACCCCCGAGGTGGAAATGCGATAACCCAGGAAGGAAACGGCTCGTTTGGAAAACTCACATTTCTCTGCCTTCACATACAGGTCATGCTCCAGCAGTCGCCCAAGAACCTTGCGCACCAGAGACACATGCTCGGCGCGTGTAGCGGAGTAGATCAAGATGTCGTCAATATACACCACTACACCCTGTCCGTGCAGGTCTCTGAGAATCTCATCAACAAAGGATTGAAAGATGGCTGGAGCATTCTTTAACCCGTACGGCATGACGAGGTACTCATAATGGCCAGATGTGGTACTAAACACGGTTTTCCACTCATCTCCCTCCCGAATACGCACCAGATTATATGCGCTCCTGAGGTCCAATTTTGTGAAGAATCGCGCCCCGTGAAATGATTCCACAGCCGTAGCGATGAGAGGTAGTGGGTAACTAAAACCCACAGTGATGGAATTTAGACCTCGATAATCAATACACGGACGCAAACCACCCTCCTTTTTCTTCACAAAAAAGAAACTCGAGGAGACGGGTGACATGGAGGGTCGAATGTACCCCTGTCCCAGAGCTTCCGTGACATATGTCTCCATAGCCAACGTCTCCTCCTGGGACAACGGATACACATGACTCCTGGGGAGTGCAGCGTATACCTGGAGGTTTATCACGCAATCCCCCTGTCGATGGGGTGGTAATAGGGTCGCCTTCCTCTTACTGAAGGCGATAGCCAAATCGGCATACTCAGCAGGAATGCGCACGGTGGAAACCTGGTCTGGACTCTCCACCGTTGTCGCACCGATGGAAACTCCTAAACACCTGCCTGAACACTCATCAGACCACCCCTGGAGAGCTCCCTGTCTCCACGAAATATTAGGATTGTGAATAGCCAGCCAGGGAATCCCCAGCACCACCGGAAATGCAGGTGAATCGATAAGGAACAGACTAATCCGCTCCTTATGATTTCCCTGCATCATCATCTCCCAACGGTCCATCCTCTCCATCATCTGATCCATTGCTGATCCAATGCGATGGAGGATGGACGTATGATGAAGGACTCTCTCCTCCATCGTGGGGAGAGGGGTGGTCGCTGCTCCTGCTGACTCCATCTGGAGGTGCGGGCTTCTGTAACGACGGGTGAGTGAAATGAATGAGGAGTCAACTGCAGAGAGCGAAATGTACGGGGAAAACGCTTTAATGTCCTTCGAAAAACGTAACAGGTCCAAACATGGGTAAATGCCCAAAACACTGGCGCAACACAAACCCCAAAACCTTGTTACCAACACTGGACAGCGAAACCCAAAAACAGACACGCAACATCACCACACGTAACAACTAATAAGCCCGCACAAACACTAGCGGGCAAAACGAACCTAAATAGTACCCATCCCAAAACCCCAACAAGGAACAGGTGAAAACAATTAGACAGACATAAACGAAAAGGAAAAAGGGATCGGTGGCAGCTAGTAGACCGGCGACGACGACCGCCGAGCGCCACCCGAACAGGAAGGGGAGCCACCTTCGGTAGTATTCGTGACAATTATTCAAACCATTCATCACAATTTATCTCTTTAAACCATTTTTGACACAGTGAATACCTTGATAATATGAAAGATTTTCAACTCAACCTCCCCAAATGCAAGTTAAATAAAGAAAATGCTCAAGAGTGCATCTACTTTTAGAGTTCTTCCTGCGGTTCTACTGTACATCAAACAAGCTTCACTCTAATGTGCTGTGATTGTTTGCTGACAAAGCTGTCAAGACTTCAAACAGAGCAGAGACTGGATGCTCCGCTCATTCAGGCCGCCATCCTTGAAGTCTCAAACCACCCTGATCTCTTCTCAAATCACTCAGCGCGCCCCTGAGCAGAGCAGACAGCCCGGACACACCCCCTGTGAGATGTATCCAAGCGCAATCATTTTTTGGTAAAAAAAGAATGAAAACATACAAATAACAAAGCTCTTCTGGCAGCAGCAACTCAAGGCCTTTTTTGAAAGATACTTGAATAAATAATTAGTATTAACTGCAGTGTTTACCCCAAACAAGCCTACTGAGAGACAGCAATGGTACTAAGGAGACAGGCTACACTTGCAAAAATACTGTAGCTATTCATATTATTGAGTAGGCTAAACTATAGATTCATTACTATCAAAATGACCAGTATTACCAACATTTCAGCATGGCCTCTCTCAATAAGAGAGATGAGAGAGGAAATAGCTAGAGAGCTGGTCAGGAGGAGGACTGGGCAGAAGACAGAAGCCAATGCATGCAGGTGTGCGTGGGATCCCACAGCACTCAGCCTGACCCCCGCAGCAGCAATAGCTACAACACAATGACTCACTAACCTCATTAGCATTTTCCTTATTAAGTTCAAGCACTTTGAGAAAATAGTCTTCGGAAACTGGCTCAAAATGCTTTGATTGAGCGCTCACTTTTATTTGTGTAGCTAGTTATTATACCCTTGACAGCAGACAGCCCAGAGGAGGAAACAGCAGAGAATCATGATAAAACATTTAATGGCTAGGGAAAATGTTATTGTTGTTTTGATCAAAATGTTTAAGGTGGAATTTGGAGCTCAGAGGTGTACAGTCTCACTTGAACTAACATATTTAGGAATGTGAAGTTACTAAGTAAAAGTGAATGGAGAACTCAGAGACAGGGTCTGCAATGGCAGGGTTATGCATTTTGCACTGATAGTCTGTCCAGTAGTGTTGTTATTATACAGAATTACACTACTAAAGTGGGCAGCTGAAGTATTGAAAGATTAAAAGTGTGAACGGAGTGTTTACCTAGGGAGGACTTCTCCTCTTTGGTGAGTGGGAGGGTTATGTCTGACGGCTACTCCAACAGCAGCGATGTAGACCATAGTTTTCTGGGGGGTTGGGAGGGACGGAAAAGAAAGAATAACTTTTGATTAAAAATAAATAGACAGGGACAGATAAAATATGACGTAGAAGACAATATGACATAGAAGACACCATGCCATTTGATCACCCATTTAATATCCTTCTTAATAATTGTTAGTATGCATAAAAAGTATTTGCTCAACAAATTATTTGCCTTTTCTTTCGCTTTCATTCTTTTCCATGGGCTATAATATCATGTCTTTGAAGCTCACAATGAAACAGTCTGAAGCATTGCCTGTTGAGCTCTGTTAGGTAGCCTAGTGGTTAGTGTTGGACCAGTAACTAAAAGGTTGCTGGATTGAATCCCAGAGGTGACAAGGTAAAAATCTGTAATTCTGCCCCCTGAGCAAGGCAGTTAACCCACTGTTCCCCGGGTGCTGAAGACGTAGATGTTGATTAAGGCAGCCCCCCGCACCTCTCTGATTCAGGCATTCAGTTGTACAACTGACTAGGTAATCCCCTTTCTTTGCATTGCATGGAATGACTGGGTGAACATCTATGTGACCAGTGAGGGGAAGATGGGGGTTGAGAGGGGGGACGATAAGACAAGTGACAGCCTTGAGCAGGTTGACCAACCACATCAGCTCGCTACGTGCCCCATCGTTAAGTGATCTTATTGGACACTGAGGCCATGGTGCGCAGAGACTACTGATTAGGAGAACATCACATGGCTGAACCCCCACTGTACTGCCTATGCATTATACATCATAATACTGTAAGTGGGGTTTGATTTGAAATACAAGCAATGCATTACAACAAGTATATGGTAACCAATAGTGGCTAGCCATACTGTATGATGGCTCTACAATAAGTAGACATTAGGACTACTTGAAGTCCATCAAAATGAAATATAAAAATCTTACCAGACAATTTTCTGGCTTTAAAACCCCTCTCTTCAGTCCGTTTCCATGTGAGTTCAGGAAAAGATATGGTCAGTTTCTTGGGGGTGGTAATACTACACATTAGACTATGTGATACAAGGGGTTTGGTGAATGTAAGGTTATATTATAACAGCAGGGCCAAGGGAGTGATTGTGAGAAGCCCATAATTTGTCACCAGAGGGCTGAAAATCCCAGCTTGTAGGAAACTGGATTTAAGACTCAATTGTTCACCAGGCTCCCATCTTTACTAGATCTGGGCTTAAATGTGTCAATGCACACTACATTTGGGATCTGCAATATTTAATATCTGGATACTAAGACAATTCCCAGGCAAATTAAGTCTGTGATTGGATTTCAGGAAAGCAAATTCCCATATTATTAATTGTATATTAGCTTCTTGTTGCCTAGAAACCGGAGTCCATTCAGACTGAAATGAACTGAGCATTTATTGACATAAGCATGTATGTTCTATATTTTTCTGGTTAACCTCCCATATCCTCAAGAACCACATGTTCAGACAATTCACCGCAAATTGCACTAAACTAATGCTTGCTTAATAAACCTGGTTTCTTACTGTTGTAATGCTGCATGCTTGTGTGGGAGGTATAGTTGTAAATATGTTGTTTCTGGAAGTGACTAAAACCCACTTAAGGTGAGGATGGAAGTCCCCATCATACTCTTCAAGTTTTGCTTCAACTCTCTCTCCTGTTATGTCTTGTCTACTGTTCAATACACACAGGCTCCCCCCACAGGGTATTAAGGGTATAACACTAAAAGACAGCACACTGTTCTCACCCAATGTCAGTGGACATATAATTCATGCATGTATATTGAGAAATAACAATCCTTTTTGGTGTACAACGTGGATCCCTCCCCATTTTGATTTTCATTATGCCAGCCAAAAGAAAAGAGAAAAAATGTAATGAATGAATGTATTCAATAATCTTGGTGAAAGAAAAAATCATACTGCGAAACAAAAGGCTTAAAGTTACTATATCCAAATACATGTATTCTCTCAGATATTAAAGAATGATAGTATATCTACACCAGGAAAGCCTGAGGAGTCATGTTTTACTCATTACCTGATCTGATTCGAATTCCTATATCCATATATTTATTTAGCCATCTATTCTTTTCATCATGGGGGTAGATCTATTTAGCATTTGACGCAGTAACGTAGCTGCCAGAAGACAGCACGTAGCCACCCTGCTTCCCCACACACTGATTGCATGCTTCATTAACCAGAGGACCCAGGACAATCAGGGGAGGGCTCCACCACCCAGCTCTGAAAGGGCCAGGGCACCCCTCTGATTGCAGATCAGCAGCCTATGAAATATGCAGGTTTGCATTTTTCATCATGAATCTTGTTCTGGAGGCAGCTCTGTAGAGTGGTCACTAGCTGGAACAGCCACAAAGTCATACAATCTGATTTTAAACCTAACCCTAACCTTAACGCTAACTTTTACCACACTGCTAACCCTAATGCCTAACCCTAAACTAAAATAAAGACCAAAAAGCACATTTTTGTTTTCAGGAATTTTTACAATGTAGCCAATTTTGACTTTGCAGTTGGCCTATCTTGTATCTGGTATTACTGGTATCTTAATAGTGGCAGTGTATACATATGATTATGGCACAGAGACAGTCGAAAGAGGGAGAGTTAGATTAGATGCTAATGGTTTAGCTTGGTTGGTCAGAAACAAGTGCAGTAGATTTATGTGGATGGAGATCATCAGCTGCTTAATGTGCAGTACGATATATCACGTTCTAATTTCCTATTTAGGAAAGTGAAATCAAATCAAATGTTATTTGTCACATGCTTCGTAAACAACAGGTGTAATGCTTACTTCAATGAACAGTACCGCTGTACAGTACTTCACTGTGCAGTATGTGCCTACTTCGATCATTTCATCAAAGCATATGCTCAGTTGCCTGCCAAATTTGCTGTCTAAGCGTCACCAACTAGAATCAAGATAACATGTCTTTATTTTTTGTGCATTATGATCACATCAACAATAAATCAATGCATATCAACTGAATGTGCATTTTTAGAGCTGAGACAATTGTCTGAATCTGCACAGTAAAATACATAAATTGATTGAAATGAAATATACGTTTTAGAAAAAACAATAAGAAAACAATTGTGTATTGAGATTTTGTTCTGACACATACAGCAGGCTATGCTAATATGACCATGACAGAGTTACAAACTAAAATGATCTATTCAAGACTTCCGTTGACTCGTTATTGAAAGCGAAACCATTAGACTAAGCCATATTTAAAAATGACACATGTAAACTAATCAAATAGTTATTGCATATTTTGACATTAAATCATGATCAGTGTTGTACTGTTTTTTCCTGGAAAGGAATCACTATACAGGGCCAGTGCCCACAGGCTGATAAGAAACGCTTTCTTTTGATTCGTTTCAAACATGAGTACTTGTAGCTTCATCCACTGATCAGCGAGAAAAGCTTTATTTAGAATAGCCAAAGACTGAGTTCCAAAGCCTGCTGGATCCAAACTCATTGCCATAGCAACAGGTAGTCAACATTTGAGAGCGCAACTCACAGTTTCCCACTTGTTCTTCATGCTATGTTCTTACTCACCCTCGATAGAACAACTCACTGCCCTTTAACTGCACAAGGAGCATGAAATTAACATAAAACAGTTTGAACTATGATACACAAGCAAGGTACCATAATACAAAGTCAAATACCATCATCTTTTTCATGGTAAAATACAGTATGTGACTGTGGTCAAAGTACACACCACGCATATGGGCATGCATAGGCTATTTAACCAACTGATGCTGATATTCACCAGCGGTATAATACTCAGATATTCAGTGGTTTAATTTACTCTCCATAACTTTTTTGATGTCAGAGCATAGAGGGTTGGGATTGGCACAGCAGAGTGGTGAGGTCAACCTAGACCTCTTGGGGACTAACACCTATATGCATGACATTCTCACATGCTGGGCCAGCCTCCCTATGGGGACCTAGTGCGTGGGCGTGGCAGAACATGTGAAAAGGCTTGGTCACTGATTGACTGACAACTTGCTATGTTAATTATTTTCATGTTAAGAAGAGGAGGGGATAGCACCACTGAGAGATGAAAAGTGATACTTGATTTATCTTATTATAGAAATAATAATGTATGGCATTTATGAAGTACTTTTCACCACAGTCTCAAAGTGCCTTATTCTCACTTCAAATCATCTCACCCACCACCCACGTTTTATCAATTTCTTCAGTGTCATTGTCATTAGTATCATAGAGGCATGTATGTGGTCTACTATACAGAAAAAAGGTTCTCATATAGTACATAAATGACAGTTGTAAAGGGGATTGAAATGTCACAGCATTTATGGAGCTTATCTTCTATCAAGGACATCAAATGACGAGTATTCAAGCTCCAGGTAAGAATATCTTAACAAATAAATCATTTATTAGTTCAAAACACTTTAAAAGCTCTGGGGTTGGCGATAAAAACGATGGGTGTATATATACAATATGCCATAAAAAAGGCTCAAACATACAAAACAGTAATCAATGTAAACAAAAATAATAATAATACAAATATCAAAACTGAGAGTTGATGTCACAAGTGGCTGGCAACCCATGGTTAAAGAGCTACACATCTGACATTGATGAAGAAGCAGATGCAGTCTTACAAAGAGGCATAACACCCTTCATAAGGAACAATGTATTGCACTGTGTATAGTGTGTGTATAGTATGAAGTGACAGGATAAGTGATGGGACTA
Organism: Salvelinus alpinus; assembly: GCF_045679555.1. Lineage (NCBI taxonomy): Eukaryota > Metazoa > Chordata > Actinopteri > Salmoniformes > Salmonidae > Salvelinus > Salvelinus alpinus. Next base: position 34,904,613 of record NC_092104.1, read on the forward strand.
AAACAGCTTTATAACAACGAGAAAAGCATTCTGCATCTCATACAGTTCATACAGAGCACCTGTAAAAAAAGAGAGTACAAGATAGAGATATATCAAGTTGGATCAGTGCAAAACTATCGACACCCTGATGAAAATATATGCATATTAGCCAGAAAACATACTTGAACAAAGTATTATTCAGAACTCTTGGTTTTTTATCTGTGGAGTCTAAGTACTTCCTTCTAGAGACACAAAAACTGCTTTATACTTTCAAAAACACATAAAAACAGAAGCAGATTGCATACAGCTCATGGGTCATGACATTGTTTTGCCAATGTATGATAGTCATATGACCTCTTTTGCATCTTGTATAACCGATTTCCTCGCACAGTAGGCTTATAAATTACATGGATGTGCATACTGATCTGAAGTGATTTGCCCTGCTGTGCAGATTTTGCATGTGTATGTACAGCGGGGTCCGAAATTATTGACACCTTCGATAAAGATGAGCAATAATGACTGTATAAAATAAATAATTAAAATACTGAGCTACATTATATGCTAAAAAAATTGGGAAATTATTTTATTTTATACTAACACAATTGCTCAGAGAAAGAGATTTTGTTAAACTTGTTAAAAAAAGAAAAAGAAAAAGGTAGGGTTCAACATTATTGCCACCCCTAAAGATTCTTATAAATAAAGTAGTCAAAGGTTTAGTATTTGGTCCCAGCATTAATGTGGATGCTACCATGATTATGGGTAATCTTGAATGAATCGGAAATAATGATGAGTGGGAAAGTTACAGAGGGTCAAAGATCATGCTAACCTCTCACTATTATGACCTAAGATGTCGCCGTACTGGATGGCCGACGTTTTGCGAGCTCCAACCCAACGCTGCTATTTTGTGATTATTTTGGCCTTTATTTTTACTTTATTTTCACAAAATGTATCCGCTATCATTTCTTATAACCGACAAGAACTTTTGAACATCAGATCAGCAGTTACTTACCCCAATTCCGGCATCAACTTCGACTCATCAGCCCTGAGCTATTTTTATAATTCTGACCCAATTTTCGGGGTACCCAACAGGAAACGCCGGTGTTACAGAGGCAAGAGAGGGGGAATCCTGGCGAGATTAAGGCAAAAGAAAAACCAGCCACCTCTTCCCTCTATTCTTGAATTGATGGAAATTATGTAAAAATGTACCACTAGCCACTTTAAACAATGCCACTTAATATAATGTTTACATACCCTACATTACTCATCTCATATGTATATGTATATACTGTACTCTATATCATCTACTGCATCTTGCCATCTTTATGTAATACATGTATCACTAGCCACTTTAAACTATGCCACTTTATGTTTACATACCCTACAGTACTCATCTCATATGTATATACTGTACTCTATACCTTCTACTGCATCTTGCCTATGCCGTTCTGTACCACCACTCATTCATATATCTTTATGTACATATTCTTTATCCCTTTACACTTGTGTGTATAAGGTAGTAGTTGTGGAATTGTTAGGTTAGATTACTTGTTGGTTATTACTGCATTGTCGGAACTAGAAGCACAAGCATTTCGCTACACTCGCATTAACATCTGCTAACCATGTGTATGTGACAAATAAAATTTGATTTGATTTGATTTGATTTCTATTGGCCCAATAATAATAAGATAGATGGATGACCTTCGGTCAAGGATTTGCTACCAACGGGACTCTCGTAACTGCAATATTCTCAGCTTTTCTGAAACATGGCTTTTAGACAAGATACCCCATATGGCTATCCAACTCGATGGATTCTCCATTTACCGAGCGGGCAGGACAGTAGAGCCAGGGAAATCGAGAGGGGAAGGGGTGTGCCTCTTCATCAATGATGGATGATTAGCTGAAAGAAATTGATGATTAAAATATTGTAGTGGCTGTTTTGTTAGACTTCCGTGCAACTTTGACATTATCGATCCTAGTCTGCTGGTGGAAAACTTGTGTGTTACACCCCCTGCTATATTGTGGATGAGTAAAGCCAGTGTGTCTATGGATGCGGATGACTCAACACTATACACGCCACCTACTACAGCAACTGAAATGACCGCAACACTTAACAAAGAGCTGCAGTTAGTTTCAGAATGGGTGGCAAGGAATAAGTTGGTCGTAAATATTTCAAAAACTAAAAGCATTGTATTTGGGACAAATCATTCACTAAACCCTAAACCTCAACTAAATCTTGTAATAAATAATGTGGAAATTGAGCGAGGTGACTAAACTGCTTGGAGTAACCCTGGATTGTAAACTGTCATGGTCAAAACATATTGATAGAACAGAAGCTAAGATGGGGAAAAGTCTGTCCATAACAAACCGCTGCTCTGCCTTCTTAACAACACTATAAACAAGGCAGCTCCTACAAGCCCTAGTTTGTCGCACTTGGACTACTGTTCAGTCATGTGTTCAGGTGCCACAGAGGGACATAGAAAATGACAATTGGCTCAGAACAGGGCAACACGGCTGGCCCTTAAATGTACACAGGGAGCATTAAACATTAATGATATGCATGTCAATCTCTCATGGCTCAAAGTGGAGGAGAGAGTGACTTCATCACAACTTGTTTTTGTAAAAAGTGTTGACAAGCTGAATGCACCGAGCTGTTTAAACTACTAGCACACAGCTTGGACACCCATACATAGCCCACAAGACATGCCACCAGAGGTTTCTTCACAGTCCCAAAGTCCAGAACAGACTATGGGAGACAAACAGTACTACATAGAACCATGACTACATGGAGCTCAATTCCACATCAGGTAACTGACGCTCCCTCCACGTATACGCACACAAACACAAGCTCACACACTCTACACACACGTACATTGCAATATTGTTGTATGCTGGTATTATACATTTTGTATTGTAGATACTGTATGTAGTAGTGTAATAATGTTATATGATGAATTGTTTTGTCTTTTGTTTTATGTGTAATGCAGGTGCCTTAATGTGTTTGGACTCCAGGAAGAGTAGCTAATGGGGATCCCTAATAAATACAAAAACAACAAATGGCGTGACTCGAGCGCAGTGGTAGTCTCAACCCATTGTTCACGGGTCTTGGAATAACTGATGGTCAACCCTTCTACCTTCCGAGGGAGTTTACAGCTGTTATCATTACTGCTGTATTGTCACGCCCTGACCTTAGAAATCCTTTTTATGTCTCTATTTTGGTTTGGTCAGGGCGTGAGTTGGGGTGGGTATTCTATGTTCTATGTTTTCTATTTCTTTGTGTTTGGCCGGGTGTGGTTCTCAATCAGAGGCAGCTGTCTATCGTTGTCTCTGATTGAGAACCATACTTAGGTAGCCCTTTTTTCCATCTGTCTTTGTGGGAAGTTGACTTTGTTTAGGGCACATAGGCTTTAGCTTCACGGTTTGTTTTGTAGTGTTTATTGTTTTGTTCAGCGTCTTCTCTTAAATAAAAGAAAATGTACGCACACAACGCTGCACCTTGGTCCTCTTCGTACAACAGCCGTGACATGTATACATTCCACCTGGCTCTTAATGAACTGCACGAGGCTATAAACAAGCAGGAAAACGTATATCCGGAGGCTGCCTTCCTTTTGTCGGCAATTGTCATTATGACATGTGATTGCCAACTTCAATCCTTCACCATTAGGGATGATAGAGTCTTATACCACTGTTACTCTGTCCACAAGCAAGCATGCAAGACCCTCTCTCCTCTCTCATCCGCCATTTGGCAAATCAGATCATGACTCCGTACTCCTGCATTCTGTTTACAAGCAGAAGCTCAAAACAGGAAGTACCTGTGACTCACTCTGTTGAGAAAGGGTAATCAGAATCATTATGCTACAGGACTGCTTTGCTAGCGCTGATTGGAATATGTTCTGAAAGCTGAGCTAAAGGACAGGGCTACCGCACACAGGGCCATCGCAGACAGCCCTGAGAATACAGCTGAGGACAGAACCAAAAAGTCCCGCTATGACCTCCACCGTCGTCAAACGAGCAAAAGGACAATATAGGAAAAAAGTTTAATCATATTACACAGGCTCCGATGCCCGTCACATGTGGCAGAGGCTACAGTCCATTACGGATAACAAAGGAAGACCCATATGGTATTGAAACTGATCCTGTATATAGCTTCTTACTTTCTCGTGTTCATCTTATTTCTTATTTTTATTTATTGTGTGTTTTAGTTCTACCTTAGGCAATGTTTTTGTATTACATTGATATTGATTACTGCATTGTTGAAAGAAAGGCATTACACTGTACTTGAAACTCTTTCAACTCTATTACTAATAACACGGGAGGTAAGCATGTCTTGGGGGTATGATCTTTGACCCTCTGTAACATTCTCACTCATCATTATTCACAAATCATTTAGGAGTATCTGCAATCATGGTAGCATCCACAATAATGTAGAAGTGTTTAGAAACATATTATATTCTTAATTACAATAAAAGTGACTCCAAAATGACACAATACATTATTTACCATTCATTTCAATTGGGCACAAAATAATCTGAAACACAACCAAAGCTAACTGCAAATCCATCCAAGCTTGATGTAGTCATTGCGTGCTAGGAATATGGGACCAAATACTAAACTTTTGGGTACTTTATTTCTAAAACAATCTTTAGGGGTGTCAATAATTTTGACTCCTACCTTTTTGAGAAAAATTATTTTTAATTATTTTATTTATTTATTTTATTTTAAGGGGTGGATCAGCTTAATATTGCGGAAAGAATGTTGCTTCCAATGTAATTGTCTGCATCATTTCCAATCCCCCATATTTTTTGGGTAAATATATACTGTATATCCATACACGCATGCATACATATACACATATATACTGTACATACACATACCTATATAGACATACATACTTTTTAAAGAATATACCTTTATTATTACTCCATTCAACCCCTCCCATCTATCTCTCAACATCATCCATTTCGGATTTCTATTTGCCATATATTTTTCAACTGTGCTGTGATGCTTCACAAAATAATTGAACCTTCCTATTCTCATAGCTTCTACAGATTGTAAATAAAAAATTTTTTTTTTGCTGAAATAATTATATTATTGATTGATTGACTATGGCTTTTCAAATCACCCAGTATTGCTATCTGTAGCGTTAGTTCTAGGCAAATGTTGCAATTCTTCAGCCATTCCTGGACCTGTGACCAAAAACGAGCTACATATGGACAATACCAAAATAAATGATCTAATGACTCTGCCTCCTCACAGCAGAATCTGCAGAGCTGGGAAGATTGTATCCCCCATATACAGTGGGGAAAACAAGTATTTGATACACTGCCGATTTTGCAGGTTTTCCTACTTACAAAGCATGTAGAGGTCTGTAATTTTTTATCATAGGTACACTTCAACTGTGAGAGACGGAATCTAAAACAAAAATCCAGAAAATCACATTGTATGATTTTTAAGTAATTCATTTGCATGTTATTGCATGACATAAGTATTTGATACATCAGAAAAGCAGAACTTAATATTTGGTACAGAAACCTTTGTTTGCAATTAAGTTTCCTGTAGTTCTTGACCAGGTTTGCACACACTGCAGCAGGGATTTTGGCCCACTCCTCCATACAGACCTTCTCCAGATCCTTCAGGTTTCGGGGCTGTCGCTGGACAATACGGACTTTCAGCTCCCTCCAAAGATTTTCTATTGGGTACAGGTCTGGAGACTGGCTAGGCTGGCTAGTATATAACATTCTATTAGTTGCAAGAATTTTGTATAGTAATTTAAATTGAAAAATTCGATGTTTTGAATCCGGCGTTGTTTTGCGTATCAATTCATAAACCATGTGCCATGGAATGGGTACATGGAAAATCTCTTCCCAACTATTTTGCAATTTATATGGCACAGCTATCAGTTTTTTGGTCCTTAAATGAAATTGGTATATGTTTTTATTTATCACACTTTTCTTTAACAATTTATGTTCTTTAATACAGGGCCGACATACAAGTTCCTTACTTTTTCCCCCTTCTACTTGCCTCTTCCATTTTTGTGGCAATGCTGCAATTGATTGGTTGTAATTTTGGGGAGAGCAGACATTTCCATATGTCTGTGTTAGCTGCATGTGTGACATAACTCCACCAGTCCTATTTATGATATCATTCACTAAAATTATACCTTTTGTAAACATTTCTTCGATAAATACAGTTTCTTTTATCAATTAGTATATTTGAATTTAACCACAATATTTGTTGTACTATTTGTTCCGTCCTTTCAGGTGGATTAAACTGAAATTGCAACCAACTTTCTAAGGCTTGTTTAAAAAATAAAGATATTTTGGAGATTATTTCCTTTTCAAACAACCGAAAGTGAGCAGGTGTAATCTGAATAAAGGGGAAAAGGCCCTTCTTGAATATAAGATGAGACATTCGTACCAATTGACTAGAGAACCAGTTTGGATTTAAGTATAACTTTTGTATGACTGATGCCTTTAGTGAGAGGTCTAATGCTTTAATATTTAATAATTTCTGCCCTCCGAATTCATATTCGTTATATAAATAGGCCCTTTTAATTTTATCTGGCTTGTCGTTCCAAATAAAATTGAATATCTTTTGTTCATATAATTTAAAAAGCAGGTCACTAGGTGTAGGCAAAACCATAAGCAAATAGGTAAACTGTGATATAACTAAAGAGTTAATCAGGGTGATTTTTCCACAAATAGACAGGTATTTTTCTTTCCATGGTTGCAAGATCTTATCTTTTTTTGCTAAAAATAAAAATTTATTGGAGTGAGATAATTTCTTTCTTTTGGGATTTGTATACCGTTTAATTGGTAAACTACATGGTAATGTAAAATGTGCATTTTTTTGTGATCCAATACGTAATATGTTACATTTATCATAATTTGGTTTTAATCCAGAGAGGATAGCAAAAGTATCTAGATCCTCTAAGAGGCCGTGGAGAGACTCTAATTGTGGTTTTAAAAGAAAACATGAATCATCAGCGTACAATGACACCTTAGTTTTTAAGCCACGGATTTCTAATCCCTTAATATTATTGTTTGATCTAATCTTAACAGCTAACATTTCGATGGCAATAATAAATAGATATGCCGATAGTGGACAACCTTGTTTTACTCCTCTAGATAGTTCTAAAACTTTCTGAGATGTAGCCATTATTTACTATTTTACACCTATGGTTACTATACATAACTTTAACCCATTTTATAAGAGATTCCCCAAAATTGAAATATTCTAGGCATTTATATATAAACTCCAGTCGTACTTTATCAAAAGCCTTTTCAAAATCAGCTATGAAAACCAGGCCTGGTGTCCCCGATATTTCATAGTGTTCTATTGTTTCCAGTACTTGTCTCCAATGTATATATTACTTGTTAAACAAAATCTCTTTCTTTGGGCAATTGTATTCATATAAAATAATATTATTAAAAAATTGAGCATACAATATAGCTCAGTATTTGAATTATTACATTTTATACCGTCATTATTGCTCATCTTTATCAAGGATGTCAATCATTTCAACACCACTGTAGACATGGCTCGTTAAAAAGGTGTAAAGTCAGTTTATACCTCTCTGAGTATGACCTGGCTCTGTGCTCATAATGTGAAGAAAAGATATGGAGAGGAATCCTCTGACAGGACACATCAGGTAGGAGGCTGGGTGGGTGGACGATGGAGGGGGTGATCAGGAATACCCACTTGCCAAACCTCCCCTCTCCTTGTCTGTGTGGGTGAGTGCTTCCCTTTGTCAGCAAGAGTTACTCATGCTCTGCCTGCCCCCCTCCCTGCAAAATCCACCACCTCTTCCTCCCCCTCGCTCGCGCACCCTGCAAACCCACACCTACGACAATGAGCACCCACGTCCTTCTAATGCACTTATGAGGGCAACATTCTTCCTTTTACTTGCAGTCAGGCTAACAGACGGGGAGAGAGAGCATGACAGATGGTGTTCACAGCTCTATTTCTGAGGCTGGACTTGTACCGCCACCGCCACCACCACCCCTCCACCTTCTCCCTATCCCACTCAACCCAAGCCCATTACTGACTCCTTATCTTCACCTCTCTCTCTCTCTCTCTCTCTCTCTTTCTCTCTCTCTCGCTCTCTCTCTCGCTTTCTCTCTCTCTCTCGCTCTCTCTCGCTCTCTCTCTCTCACTCTCTCTCTCTCGCTCTCTCTCTCTCTCCACAACCCCATTCATCGCAGGGTTATTGTGAATTAGTATTCAGTGTCTCACTGGGAGGATCACAGTTTGCAAATTCAATTATTGTTCCAAACTAGCTTATTTACAAGTGAAATGTAGAAAAAAACAATTACATAATCTGAATAAATCACAGAAAATGACTTGTATTTGATTACATGAATAATAGAGATTAAACAGAATTTCTGATACATAATTGTTTTGAGAATGGTACCACATCAATCAGCAAGTATAGTCTTCATTCAATATTTGTTTTGAGAATGGTAAATAATTTAAAGAATCACCACATCAATCAGCAAGTATAATCTTCATTCAATATTTGTCTCTTTGCTAATATGGTAAGAACCAATTCTTCCATTTGGGTATCAAATGGGGGGGGGGGGGGGGGGGGGTAAGGTTACTCTGGCATAATTTACTCAAAGATTTGAACAAGGTCGTGTTGTGAGCCTTCATTTCTTTTGGATAACCAATAAGAACATGGAAAATCACAAGCATAGGTTTCTGCAAAAAAGAAAAAGGTACATTTGGAATTGTAGAATAAAACATTTCCAAGAGATCATTTCTTTTGTGAAATAAATGACAGAATTTCACATAAAAATCGCAAACACAGCTAATAAAATTTATCAAGAAGCAATCCTTTGGCACTGTAGAGGAATGGCTTCGGCAGGACAGAGATGAAATGGAGACAGTGGGGGAGTCGCTCCAAATCTGCTGCAATGTATCATCAATTATACAAATGAACCCCCCTTAACATGTCCTCCGTTGGACTAATGGGTTTTGGTAAAATAACTAATTTGGCCATGGTAATGAGCTGGGTTAGGAACACAAACAATTCAGTTATTAAGTGAACTCCATCACTACTGACACTAGCTGACACACTGGCTAATGTACCAAACCCCACATAACCTTAGTCTGGAGATTCTCATTAGCACTACCACCATGGTACTCAAACCACTGACTTAAACTACCGACCAAACTCAATATCACTAATAACACTAATCTATTAAATCTAAACTGCATATATTAGGAGCCTAAATATGACTTAGATTAGTGGACTTTGTCAATGAGGCTACTTTATATCGCCAGAGCTCACAGCTTATGCGTCAGGCAACCAATTGCCTCAGGAACCACACCTGTGTGGAAGCACCTGATTTCAATATACTTTGTATCCCCAATTTGTTTTGCTTAATCTAAATAATTGTATGCGTCAGGCAAGCAATGAAAATGTAGAGGAGGCGGGAATACCAAACAGAGCAGACGGGAGTAGATGTGTCACATGACAGGATTCGAAAATATTTGAGGGGAAAACGTGAGGGAAGAAGAACAAAGTTCTGCAGGAGCGAGCAGCAAAAAGCAAAACAAGTTAAGTTGAAACTAACTAGCAAGTTCTTAATTTTTCACATGAATGTCCTGTTTCCAGCCAGTCTAAATAATTTATTAAATACTAAATGTGATGCGAGCTAAAGTTAGTTAGCTAAAACATATTTCTTATTTTTTTTTGCAAATGTTAGCTAGCCAACATTTGGAATAGCTAGGCAGCTAGCTAGCTCATCAGTTTTAGCCTAATGTTAGCTAGCTGGCTTACTAGTAAAAAATTTGGCCACATCTGCAATCCTCATGCCTCCTTGCAGCATGCCTAAGACACGTTCACACAGATGAGCAGGGACCCTGGGCATCTTTCTTTTGGTGTTTTTCAGAGTCAGTAGAAAGGCCTCTTCAGTGTTCTAGGTTTTCATAACTGTGACCTTAATTGCCTGCCGTCTGTAAGCTGTTAGCGTCTTAACGACCGTTCCACAGGTGCATGTTCATTAATTGTTTATGGCTCATTGAACAAGCATGGGTGTCACGTTCTGACCATAGTTCTTTTGGTTTTGTCTTTGTTTTAGTGTGGTCAGGGCGTGAGTTGGGTGGGTTATCTATATGTTGTGTTTCTATGTTGGGTTTGTTGTTTGGCCTAATATGGTTCTCAATCAGAGGCAGCCGCCCGCCAGTCAGGAGCTGCCAGAGCCGCCCACCAGTCAGGAGCTGCCAGAGCCGCCCGCCAGTCAGGAGCTGCCAGAGCCGCCCGCTAGTCAGGAGCCGCCAGAGCCGCCCGCCAGTCAGGAGCTGCATGAGCTGCCCTTCAGTCATGAGCTGCCCTCCAGTCATGAGCTGCCCTCCAGTCATGAGCTGCCCGCCAGTCATGAGCTGCCGTCCAGTCATGAGCTGCCATTCAGTCCGGAGCTGCCATTCAGTCCGGAGCTATCATTCAGTCCGGAGCTGCCATTCAGTCCGGAGCTGTCCTTAGTCCGGAGCTGCCTCTCAGTCATGAGCTACCTCTCAGTCATGAGCTACCCCTCAGTCATGGGCTACCCCTCAGTCATGAGCTACCCCTCAGTCATGAGCTACCCCTCAGTCATGAGCTACCTCTCAGTCATGAGCTACCTCTCAGTCATGAGCTACCTCTCAGTCATGAGCTACCTCTCAGTCATGAGCTGCCCTTCAGTCCGGAGCTGTCCCTCAGTCCGGAGGAGTTTCCTCAGTCATGAGGCGCCCCTCAGTCCAGAGGCGCTCCTCAGTCCAGTGGGGCCCTTTGTTAGGGTTCCTAGGCCTAGGTCGGCGGCGAGGGTCGCCACTCAAAGGACGCAAAGGAGGTGGACAAAGACAATGGTGGAGTGGTGTCCACGTACTGCGCCATAGCCGCCACCGCGGACAGATGCCCACCCGGACCCTCCCCTATAGGTTCAGGTTTGCGGCTGGAGTCCGCACCTTGGGGGGGGGGGGGGGGGGGGGTACTGTCACGTTCTGACCATAGTTCTTTTGGTTTTGTCTTTGTTTTAGTGTGGTCAGTTGGGTGGGTTATCTATATGTTGTGTTTCTATGTTGGGTTTGTTGTTTGGCCTAATATGGTTCTCAATCAGAGGCAGGTGTTTGTCATTATCTCTGATTGGGAACCATATTTAGGTAGCTTGTTTTGTGTTGGGGTTTGTGGGTGGTTGTCTTCTGTCTTTGTGTTCTCTGCACCAGATAGGACTGTTTCGGTTTTGCCACATTTGTTATTTTGTATTTGTATAGTGTTCATTTTTATCGTCTTTTTATTAAACATGTTGAACACGAGCTACGCTGCGTCTTGGTCCGATCCTTGCTACACCTCCTCTTCAGACGAAGAGGAGGAAGGCTGCCGTTACAATGGGAAACAGTGTTTAAACCCTTTACAATGAAGATCTGTGAAGTTATTTGGATTATTACGAATTATATTTGAAAGAAAGGGTCCTGAAAAAGGGGCGTTTCTTTTTTTTGCTGAGTTTATATACTTTATTATATTCACTGTATTTTAGTCAATGCCACGCCGAGATTGCTTGTTCTAATATTTATACATTTATTAATGCCATTCTTTTACTTTTAGATGTATGTGTTGTTGTGAAGTGTTAGAGCACTGTCGGAGCTAGGAACACAAGCATTTCGCTACACCTGCAATAACATCTGCAAAAAAATTGTATGTGACCTATAAAATTTGATTTGAACGTTGTTTTCCCGTTTTTTTTTTCATCAAAATGTGTTTTTTGCATTCTGGAACAACTTTCATGTGCCATAACAAATCAAATCAAATTTGATTGGTCACACATATTTAGAAGATGTTATTGTTGGTTTAGCCATGTTTGGCTGAGATAATGGATGGGCTGGACATACCGAGATAAGTTTGGATTGGTCTGCCATGTAGCATTATTCTGCCTATACAATGAGTTGCTCAGTATGTGTAGATAATCCTTAATAATTTTCAAAATATAACGTTAGCCATGGAGAACTGCAAAATGTTGGTACTGCTCTCAATAACATTGCTGCACTGAATTTAGCAGGCAATATCGACAAAGATCAGTGGGAGAAAGTTGTGATGGACTACTTTCTGTACAAAGTCAGTGTGAACCAGAGTGACTTGACACAATGCGGGCCAAACAAGCTGTACAAGCAAAAACACGTTGTTAAAAGGGTTCCAGCCTGCCATGAAGCATCCATCCATGTATGCGGGTAAAAGTCTAGCTACATTTTCTGATATTATACGTTTCTAATTTTGTCAGTCTTTTTCATTGCAAGTTAAAGCGTATTGCTAGCTAGCTAACATTGAACCTAGTTGGTTAGCTTTAGCTACCGACTTATATAAATGTGATATTTTTGTTGTTGGTTGAGGAGCTAGGATTCTTACTTACTTACAAGCGTAAGTAAGCATTTCACTGTAAGGTGTTGTATTCGGAGCATGTGACAAATAAAATTTTATTATTTCAGTTTATTTATTTAAAAAAAAAATTTTTTTTTTTGCTTTGTCATTATGGGGTATTGTGTGTAAATTGATGAGGGGAAAAAATGATTGAATCTATGTTAGAATAAGGCTGTAACGTAACAAAATGTGGAAAAAGTCAAGGGGTCTGAATGCTTTCCGAATGCACTGTGTATATAATATTCTATTGGTTGCAAGAATTTTGTATAATAATTAAAATAAAACAATTCTAGGTTTTGAATCAGGCGTTGTTTTGTGTATAGTTCATAAACCATCTGCCATGGAATTGGTACATTGCAAATCTCTTCCCAACTATTTTGCAATCTATATGGCACAGCTGCCAATTATTTTGGTCATTATCACAATTTTCTTTAACCAATTTTGGTCTTTAATGCAGGGCTGACAGACAAGTTCATTCTTTTTTCCCCACTTCCACTTGCGGTAATGCTGCAATTAGTTGGTTGTATTTTTTTACATTTTTTTACTTAGAGTGATGCACGGCTGCGTCAATAAACTCTTAAGGATTAATGTGGATGCTACCATAATAATGGATAATCCTGGATGAATTGTGAATAATGATAAGTGAGAAAGTTAGAGGGTCAAAGATCATACCCCCAAGACAAGCTACCCTCCCTTGCTATTGGTAATGGTGAGGTGCGCATGTCTTAGGGGTACGATCTTTGACCCTCTGTGTAAGCGTAGTTAAGAATACAAATGTTTATGTTTTTTTTTCATTGTGTGTGTGTGTGTGTGTGTGTGTGTGTGTGTGTGTGTGTGTGTGTGTGTGTGTGTGTGTGTGTGTGTGTGTGTGTGTGTGTGTGTGTGTGTGTGTGTGTGTATCCATGTCTGAGTACAGCTAGCTCCTAGAGCAGAAACATCAAGATAACACAATACAATTCTGCTTTTAGAGCAGTAAAGTCTAGGCCTAGTTGAGTTTACCCGAGCTGCTCCTTAAGCAGCAACATGAAGATAACACATTAGCCTAGAGTTCTGTTCTAAGAACAGCAATGTTAATAGTTTACCTAAGCTGCTTCTAGCACAGCAACATCAGAATAGCACTGTACTGTTCTGCTCTTAGGGCAATACAGTCTAGATCTACTTGAGCAGCAGTACTGATAGTTTACCTGAGCAGCAACATCAAGATAACACAGTACAGTTCTGCTCTTAGAGCAGCAGAAGTCCCAGTTGACTCAAACTGGTCTTAGAGCAGCACTATTTACTGTGGTTGACACAGTTATTTTCCAAGAGCAGCAGCTCTCCCTGTTCATTCATGCTGCTAGTAGAACAGCAACATAAATGATTTAGCTGGCTAGCTAGTTAGCCTGCAGGCTTAAATGGTTTACTACCAAGCTAGCTTAAACCAGGTTAAACCAGTTGACCTAACTCGCTAGCTAGCTTGGTAACTAAGGCTAAACTAGCTAACATTAGGTAGAAAAAAACATTTTAGTAACTAACTTTAGCTTGCATCACATTTAGTATCTAATCAATTATTTAGACTAGCTAGAAAACAGGACATGAATTTGCTAAATTAAGAACTTGGTAGCTATACAGTGGGGAGAACAAGTATTTGATACACTGCCGATTTTGCAGGTTTTCCTACTTACAAAGCATGTAGAGGTCTGTAATTTTGATCATAGGTACACTTCAACTGTGAGAGACGGAATCTAAAACAAAAATCCAGAAAATCACATTGTATGATTTTTAAGTAATTAATTTGCATTTTATTGCATGACATAAGTATTTGATACATCAGAAAAGCAGAACTTAATATTTGGTACAGAAACCTTTGTTTGCAATTACAGAGATCATACGTTTCCTGTAGTTCTTGACCAGGTTTGCACACACTGCAGCAGGGATTTTGGCCCACTCCTCCATACAGACCTTCTCCAGATCCTTCAGGTTTCGGGGCTGTCGCTGGGCAATACGGACTTTCAGCTCCCTCCTAAGATTTTCTATTGGGTTCAGATCTGGAGACTGGCTAGGCCACTCCAGGACCTTGAGATGCTTCTTACGGAGCCACTCCTTAGTTGCCCTGGCTGTGTGTTTCGGGTCGTTGTCATGCTGGAAGACCCAGCTACGACCCATCTTCAATGCTCTTACTGAGGGAAGGAGGTTGTTGGCCAAGATCTCGCGATACATGGCCCCATCCATCCTCCCCTCAATACGGTGCAGTCGTCCTGTCCCCTTTGCAGAAAAGCATCCCCAAAGAATGATGTTTCCACCTCCATGCTTCACGTTTGGGATGGTGTTCTTGGGGTTGTACTAAACCTTCTTCTTCTTCCAAACACGGCGAGTGGAGTTTAGACCAAAAAGCTCTATTTTTGTCTCATCAGACCACATGACCTTCTCCCATTCCTCCTCTGGATCATCCAAATGGTCATTGGCAAACTTCAGACGGGCCTGGACATGCGCTGGCTTGAGCAGGGGGACGTTGCGTGCGCTGCAGGATTTTAATACATGACGGCGTAGTGTGTTACTAATGGTTTTCTTTGAGACTGTGGTCCCAGCTCTCTGCAGGTCATTGACCAGGTCCTGCCGTGTAGTTCTGGGCTGATCCCTCACCTTCCTCATGATCATTGATGCCCCACGAGGTGAGATCTTGCATGGAGCGCCAGACCGAGGGTGATTGACCGTCATCTTGAACTTCTTCCATTTTCTAATAATTGCGCCAACAGTTGTTGCCTTCTCCCCAAGCTGCTTGCCTATTGTCCTGTAGCCCATCCCAGCCTTGTGCAGGTCTACAATTTTATCCCTGATGTCCTTACACAGCTCTCTGGTCTTGGCCATTGTGGAGAGGTTGGAGTCTGTTTGATTGAGTGTGTGGACAGGTGTCTTTTATACAGGTAACGAGTTCAAACAGGTGCAGTTAATACAGGTAATGAGTGGAGAACAGGAGGGCTTCTTAAAGAAAAACTAACAGGTCTGTGAGAGCCTGAATTCTTACTGGTTGGTAGGTATTCAAATACTTATGTCATGCAATAAAATGCAAATTAATTACTTAAAAATCATACAATGTGATTTTCTGGATTTTTGTTTTAGATTCCGTCTCTCACAGTGGAAGTGTACCTATGATAAAAATTACAGACCTCTACATGCTTTGTAAGTAGGAAAACCTGCAAAATCGGCAGTGTATCAAATACTTGTTCTCCCCACTGTATATAACTTAACTTCTTGCTGCTCGTTCCTGCAGAACTTTGTCCTCTTCTTCCCTCAAATATTTTCGAATCCTGTGATGTGAAACGTCTACTCCCCTGCCTGCTCTGTTTGGTATTCCTGCCTCCTCCCACCTCCTCTCCATTTTCATTGTGTCACGGATCCCCCCTGGTACTGCTGCTCATTCTGTTCACCAGTTCCGGAGGTCGACGTCATCGGCCTTCTAGGCTGCACTGAACTGTGTCATTACGCACACCTGGTTCCAATTCCTCACTGATTGTGTTTGCATATATGTGCCCTTTGTTTCCCCATTGGGCTTTTGATTATTGTCCGTTGGTCATGAGTACCTATGCGTTGTCTCAGCCTGTGCTGCGTGTTTTGTGCTGCGTGTATTACGGGTCTCGTCCCGTGTCGTTCTACAAGGTGTACCCTCGCTCTTTTGTTTGGGTACATCCCAGTGTTTTGTATACGTGTTTTTTTTTTTTTTTAAACCCAGATGTATTCCTGCGCCTGTGTCCAAATCCTTTACACCAGCGTGACACATTGGTTGCCTGATACTACCAATCATAATCATTTCTGCCCTGAGGATATGTTTGAGTAAGTAAAACTCCCATCATTTCGCTCATACCTTATTACTAGAGAGGAGATGGTCCCAGGGGTGTAATTTAATGTTAATTCAGTGATGATAATTCACCTCCATGTCTTCCTCTTGAACTCTTTAGTCTCTGCTAGCTAGCGATGAGTCTGTAGTGCAGTGCTGATTAGGGAAGCCCCCAGCCTTAGTTCCCAAGATAACAATCATTTAGACTGGGGGCTGGCTGACTCATTTGGAGGGAATCCTGGAACGCACTCAGCTGCACACTCGCCCCACCCCCAGCTTCATCAGCACAACAAGCAAACAGGGAGCTGACATGTCCCCACACAGGGCTTCCTACTGCTGGGGGTGGCCGTGGAAAATCCCTGGCTCTCTCTGATTTCAGTACCAGGAGCAACTACATCACAGCACACACAGGGTTGGGCAACCACTACATGGTTACTGCCTGCACCCTGCACCCTGCACCCTGCAACCTACAGTATAAGTCTGTATCTAACTGCAGGCCTAACTGTAACATGACCCAGTTACAGGCACTTCCTACCTACGATGTTTAGATCATATAAAACTGTGTGGATAAAATAGAAGAAGAGGAGGAGGAATGGAGAGAGGGTAGGGGGGTGGAGAGGAGATGGGGTGGAGGAGGAGGTGTAGGACAAAGCTCATTCTCATTAGAGAACAAAGAGTGTACAATTAAATTCATGATATACTGCACATTACATGGAGAAAAAAACCCTGATTAAAGAAACGTGTCGGGCCTGAATGTGGAGGGGAAGGAGGAAGAGGTGGACAAGGCAGATAATGGCGGAGATAGTGTTTTTACTACAGCTACCTCTATGTACTGTATTTGTACAAGGTTAGGAGGGTTCTACACTATGATATCAACCACTATGGTATTAAATATCAACACAAATAGAGATTGTGTTCTCTGTTAGATGCTTATTACTATATTTTTTACTCAATTTATAGTTATAACAGTGCCGCAAATGGTGCTGCCACATGCTACAGTATATCTCTGAAAATATAAAAAATACAACAATCTAGCACTGTACAATCACAGAAGTCAAAAGATAACATTTGGTTGTGTTGGGTTCCCGTGGTTATTTCTGTTTATCTCTGCTGCGTGCCTCATTCACGGTTCTTTAGTCATTACCAGTTGAGAGCTGCTACAAAGGGATTTAAGAGGCAGCATTACTGTTTTGAATCACTGGATGTTTAATTCTTCTATTATAATTGAGCTAGGAACAGAACAGAGGTTATGGTAACTGCTGGAAATCTGTCCCACTTCACAGAGAGGTTAATGAACCACACAGTTCCTATGGGAGATGGAGTATGCTGTTCATTTGACAAACGTGGGAAATAAATGCTTTTATGCTTTTATTGACGGTGACCAAAAACGGCCTTTGCTGGAATTAAAGGTTTTAGTCTTTTGGGTGCTTTGCTATCTGAAGCATAACAATGATGTGGAATGCATTTATTGGAAGAAATTAAGTACATAATTGTTTGAATGGCAATTACAGGCTGAAATATGTCTTCATTAATTCAAAAAAAAATCTGAAAACATACAATGCACATTGTACAGTAGGTGATGCAACCACTATGTCTGCTTTGAATACATTTCAGGTAAAATGGGTCATTTTTCACAACATTGTTTAAAAGTATGCATATTTCCTCAATCCATTTACTGTGCAGGGCTAGGTTATTATAGTGGGGCAGCTAGACTAGACTGAATGATGAAGGCTAGTGGAATTAATAGATATGATACCTACCTGCGATGGATACAAAGGTGTTAGGCCCGGGTCCAGCTAACACGATATGTACTTAAACAGTATGCACGATTAAGAGCTTAAATGGATTATCTTCCTACCACTCAAAGTGCACTGATCGGGATAACAATAGCCTCTCTCTCCACCGCCGTTCTCTCCAAGCAACGCTGTATGCATTGTTTCCATATAGCCTGCACATAATTCCTTGTATGTGCACAGTCCACTGCACAGCTTTACCAGAGGAACACACAAGATTCAGTGCTCCACAATCCCTCTTAACCTTTGACCCGTGCTCATTGTTACCTGTGAGCAGCACAGTGGTGAACATGTTGTACTCTCTTACTGCACAGCCCTGCGAGCTGTTTGTGTTCTGCAAGGATGGCGGCCAGGGGAGGAGGGAAGGAAGAGAGGGAGCTATTTAATCCCCCCCCAAAGGAACTCCCCTCTCAACCCATATCATGAACTCGCAGGCAAATCGTGTTGCTGCAAGGCACACCACACACACTGTGCTGTCTTTTTAATTTCATCAGCTGAAAGAAATCTATACAGTCCTTTGGAACCTCACAGAGCTGCAGAGAGAAGTGATCTACATTACCCTGGAATGTAAACAGGTTCCTCCACCAACTGTAGCATAAAAATACACCATTGTAACAAAGAAACCTCTTGGGTATGATAATGGTCAATAGTACAGATCAGAGGTCTTTGCAGATTTTACAGTCAGTAGAGCTATAATGTATTGATAAAAAAAAGTTTGTACATCATTATGTCAAATCTATGTGACTGCATGTATTATATACCAGACTACTAAACAATAAACAGTATTTCATAACCTGATGGATGTCTTCTATTTAACTGCACACATTATGTGCCTTTTATGCATAACACCAAGGGAGTTGTTATCCATATACTTTACATGGCATTATAAAGGCCTCTACACCTGCTTTATGTGTCATCACGGACCTACCAGAACTGCACTTCCTTCCTGAGAAAGCTAAAACAGTGTTGTGACTAAACCCCATGGAGGGAGTCAGGGGACAGTTGGCTGGTAGGGACAGGACAGAACGGACAGGCTGGGGTTTCACAGCCGCCAAGGCAAGGCAATCTGCTGTGAACAGATCCATGATCTGCTGATCTGTTGACTCACTGCTCACTATCTGAGGCCAAGCTTTTCATTTACTAATAAAGACGTATACCATGCTGCAGTAAGTGCTAGCACTAACACTCTGAAAACAACAAAGGTCAAATTACCAAAATAAATGATGTGCGAGAGCAACTAACATAATCTTTTGGATTCAATTTTTTATCTTTCAGACTATATAACCTCAAACCTAGAAAAAGTAAATAACATTTTGAAGCAATTTTTTGTATATTCAAGATGCTGCCTGTAACTCACAGTAAACATTTTACTGACGAGATTGACTTGTTCTACATCTTAACATTTTAGAGACATATTTAAGTAAAAAATATGTACATTTTCATTCTCATTGGCTTACATTCTAATACAAGCCCTGTTCTCTAACAAACATGTCAACATTATGAAATGTTGTTTTAACTGCAAATTAACTATGATCAACAAAATATACTGTGCATCTTTGCATGTAGGCTATGAAAACTTGACCACTTTTCGTTTCAGTATTTTCATATACAGTACATTCGTAAAGTATGCAGACCCATTGACTTTTCCACATTTTGTTACATTACAGCAATATTCTAAAATGAATTAAATATTACAAGTATTCAGACCCTTTACTCAATACTTTGTTGAAGCACATTTGGCAGCGATTATAGCCTCGAGTCTTCTTGGGTAGGACGCTACAGTTTATCGCATTCTTCTCTGCAGATCCTCTCAAGCTCTGTCAGGTTGGATGGGGAGCGTCGCTGCACAGCTATTTTCAGGTCTCTCCAGAGATGTTAGATCGGGTTCAAGTCCAGGCTCTGGCTGGGCCACTCAAGGACATTCAGAGACTTGTCCCGAAGCCACTCCACTCCGTTGTCTTGGCTGTGTGCTTAGGTTGGTTGTGCTGTTGGAAGGTGAACCTTCACCCCAGTCTGAGGTCCCGAGTGCTCTGCAGCAGGATTTCATCGAGGATCTCTCTGTACTTTGCTCCATTCAGCTTTCCCTCGATCCTGACTAGTCCCCCAGTCCCTGCCACTGAAAAACACCCCCACAGCATGATGCTGCCACCATGATGCCACCACCATGCTTCACCGTAGGGATGGTGCCAGGTTTCCTCCAGACGTTACGCTTGGCATTCAGGCCAAATAGTTAAAACTTGGTTTCATCAGACCAGAGAATCTTGTTTCTCATGATCTGAGAGTCCTTTAGGTGCCTTTAAGCAAACTCCAAGCGGGCTGTCATGTGCCTTTTGCTGAGAAGTGGCTTCCGTCTGGCCACTCTACGATAAAGGCCTGATTGTTGGAGTGCTGTCGAGATGGTTGTCCTTCTGGAAGGTTCTCCCATCTCGACAGAGGAACTCTGGAGCTCTGTCAGAGTGACAATCGGGTCCTTGGTCACCTCCCTAACCAAGGCCCTTCCCCCCCGATTGCTCAGTTTGGCCGGGCGGCCAGCTCTAGGAAGAGTCTTGGCGGTTACAAACTTCTTCCATTTAAGAATGATGGATGCCACTGTGTTCTTTGGGACCTTCAATGCTGCAGAAATGTTTTGGTACCCTTCCCCAGATCATCTCAAGGATAATCAAAGGAAACAGGATGCACCTGAACTTCATTTGGGGTCTCATAGCAAAGGGTCTGAATATTTCTATAAAAAAGTATTTTTATAATTTTTCATTTTTGTATAAATTTGCAAAATAAATCCAAAAACCTGGCATTATGGGGTATTGTTTGTAGATTAATTTTATCAATTTTAGAATAAGGCTGTAATGTAACAAAATGTGGAAAAAGTCAAGGGGTCTGAATACTTTCCAAATGCACTGTAATCATCCTTGATTATCATGCCACACATATTCTAAGAGGTTTGTGGATATTTTGGGAAGGCTTAGGTATTTAAGTATATAATAGACTAGCAAGCATCCACTTCAGTGAGTGCTATTTTAGGTGATGGTTGTTGGTGAGATTTTTGTATCAGCATGCCTTCCTCCCTCCTCTTCACCTCACCCTAAGAGGAGTCACAGTGCTCCCCCTCACAGAATGGGCTTTCCTCTGTGGCCTCTGCCTCCCTTTAACTCCTCCATTCATTCCCTCTATCCCTCCTTCGTTTCCCTTTCTCCTGCTCTCCATATCTGTGGAGATTGACCAGCTTACACAAGAACAGGTAGGCAGGCTTCATTGAGCCTCCACCTGTTCCCTGGATACAGTGCTCACACACTGACGACTGCCAAAGATCCTGCTTTACTGACTAAGGGGGGAGGGGGATGACAAATACAACAGCTTGTGTGGGGGAACATTGTCTGTGGCTGTGAGTCGAAATCCTTTCAGGAAAAACAGGATTTTATACACAATGATTGTGGGTGTGAAGAAAGGGGGCACATATTAAAAGAAGCGTCTTTATGTATGGAGCTAGTGGTTTTAAACAGTCGTTTGCATGGAGATGGTCCAATCTGTTTTTCAACTGTCTACACTATGACAGACTGGATTAGAGAGGGCTTTTAGGGCTGTCCTTTATGTTCTTAGAGAGTTACTTTAATACATCCAGGACAATGTGCTTGGCGAAATTGAGATAACACACTGATATACTACAGTATCGGGGATGAAATAACTACTATTTCAAATCTTCTAAAATGATGCACAGTGATAGAGACCAACTACAAAATGCAGAGGCCAAAAATATCACGTCACAACAAAACTACTCAGAGACTCAACTAGACAAAAAACGCCTAAAACCTTCAGATTCACAGATGCCTATTCCCAGCTCCTTTCTCATCCTTCATGATCATAACAAGTCTCTCACAGGAACTCAAAGGCAAAGCTGCTCTCATTCCTTCTGCAGCGAAACCTTCTCAGTCACCTCGCAACAGCAAACCAGAGCAGGCGCTGCTGGGAGGCCAGTTGTTATAGTGATGGAGAGGCTGCAAAGGTTACCAACACGAGTACTGTGTGTGTGGACGGGGGATGAATCTGACAAGGGAGCGGAGGATTCTTATGTAATGCCCCCTTTAGGTAGCACAGAGCAAACTGCAGCAGCGAACGGCAGCCCACACTGCAGCATAACCTGTTTGTTAATATGCTTACAACAAGGACAAGCTGCTTGTAGGAGCCATAGTATGATTATTGCATTTAACCTGTGCACTTTTTAATTGTAGACCTCATTCCAAGATTGACATTTTTACCTGCCATGCATGATTATGAACCCACACAGTCCTGCACGCACACCTCATTCGCCAAATCACTCACACGCATGCACGCACACACAAACGATCATGCACTACACTTAATAATGGCCTCTGAATGGGTGGGTGTGTGGAAGGAGGGAGTGGCTGTGTGAGTTTGGTGAGGCGATGACTTCCTCATGATGACCTCCAGTTAACAGCACCTCTGACATTTGTCTGGCCAGAGAGAACAGCAGGATGGAAACCCCCTCAACACTAAGCACCTCCAGCTGGACAGAGATGTTAAGGGGCTATTGTTGACTGACACCAAGGGAAGTGTCAAATACTTCCAAATCAAAAAGTAAGTACTCAACACAAGAACAATTTCTGTCTGGGTTTGATTCATACTAACCATCAATACAATACTAAGCATTGGCTTCATGTGAGAGTGCACTTCATTTTAGCACATTAGTCTTAGAGGCATCACAATGCACAGGAGGCTGCTGAGGGGAGGACGGCTCATAATAATGACTGGAATGGAGTAAATGGAATGGTATCAAACATGGAAATCATGGGTTTGATAAGTTCGATAGCATTTCATTAATTCCGTTCCAGCCATTACTATGAGCCCGTCCTCTCCAATTATGGTGCCATCAACCTCCTATGTTACAGTGAGTGTTCTGAAAGACACATCAATCTCTGTATCGAAGATATAAAAACCAGATGCTTACTCAATTGAGCAATGCTATTCTAACAATTTTACCACGTCTAAAATACAAAGAATTTTCTCAAGGAATAACAGAGGTAACATAGGAATTACAACATGTGTATAAACGTGTTTAAACTAGAAAAGTAGACATTACGTTTTTATTTTTATGACTTGGCATTGACGAGTAATTCTCTCAAATTTTTGGAAAACCTTACACACACAAACGGTTAACTTAGGTATGTGCATGTTTAGCAACTTTTTGAAAAAAGAAATCACATACAGAAAAAATATAATTGTTAAATTCCTTTGTCATAAGATATGGATGTCCCGTAAGGTTATTTGTGTTTGTTGGGAACTGAAGTACTCTACTGGATTAAAAACATACTGCATATGTTTGGAAATCTGTTTCCCTGGGCGTATGAGTGGAGTGAGTGAGCGTGAAGCAGCAGCTTGCGTCTCCTCCAAGAGAGAGGGCAGACACTCTCATCATTAGCTGGGCTTCAATGTGCTCCTCTACCTGCTCCAATCTGCACAGCTAGGCTCCACACTGATGCCAGACAGATGTTCCCACCACGAGGTGCAAAGCACGGAGAGGGAGAAGGAGCGAGAGCGCAGCAGAGAGGCAGAAGAATCAAAAATTCAGCAGAGAGCACAATAACAGTTAAATGAGGAATAATAGCAATGGTTCTTTGTTCTCAGGCTGGTGCTAAGCAAGGTTTGCTTGGCCTTTGGCTAAATATTTTTTGGGCATCTTTCTGGGAGGGAGTTGTCTATCAATTTTTTTTTTTTATTAAAGTGCAATCTGGATAATTACATGAAATAAACCACAAAAATATTTTCCTGAAAAATATTTAGCTAACTATAGCAGAGGTTATAAAGGATGTCTCAACAAATGTATACAATTGAGTTGAAAAGACCTCAGTTTACTTTCATAGAGACCTAACAAAACAAACTCCTACAGTATCTTCCTTGGGTCAAACGATTAAGAGGCAGAAATTCCTCCTTGACAGCCACAGCACAGTCTAACTAAGACGAGTACATGAGCGTACTTGACACGCTGACTTCTTGAAAAGCACTGTCCATTAGGGGGAAAATATAATCCTATCGTCAGTCAAAGGACATCTTGAGGGGCGGAGTGCAGCATTCCTAAAGGCTACAACAGAGTACACAAACACAACAGCAGCTGGTCTGACACCATCACAATACTTCACTGTTTGTATTTGTATGTTCTAGAGGGGCCTAAACAGATTCACATGGGCCAGTTAGTCTGTCTGTCAGCCATGTCCTTTACCCCTGTTTGTGTAAGTCATGCCAGAGGTCTGGGTCTGGACCCTTGGATTCTCCCATGGAAGGTAACAGTCACTATGTGTACAGAGGTTGGCTTGGTGCTGCATATAAATAGTGCATTATTAGCTTCAGGTTGTATGCTATCATAATATCTGCAATCCATTAAAACCCTCTGAGGTCTATCGCCCGCGTGGAAATTGGTGATATCATCACGTTTTATTAAATAAAACCCTGTTTACCCTAGAGACTGGGCTGTGTAGAAATCCATTGAATCCGCCGGTGTCAGCCATTCGACTATGCGGTAGACAGGCGGTTCAGAAATCTGTGTTTGCCAGACAAGAGAGGATGCCAAAAAGTTACTTTTCACGAAAACGTCTGTGAAGTCCAAGCTGTTTTGCTCTACGACGCCCAGAAGCTTCACGGGAGTCGTCTCAAGTCAGTGACACCGACGTCCCCACTCTAAACAGGTCTTCTAACAAAATCGTTTGTTAAGGCTGAACAGTTTGAGCTACAAATATGAATATGACCCCCCCATCGAAAGCTGAGACTCTCAAGAACGTGGGCTGTTTTGCGCTACGACCCCCATAAGCTTCACAAAAGTCTTCTGAAGGTAACCCAGTACTGGGTGGCCAAAATGAACAAAAGTTAATAGGGGGTAGAATGTGCCAAAAACAAAGGGGTCAAATATGGGTCCCCCCCAAAAAGAGCTTTCTTATATCTCTAAGATATAGGACAGACACATCAAAACATGCTTCCATTTTATTTATTTTTCGATTATCTGTTTTGCCATGTATGAACGTGTTATTCAATGTGTTTCTATGGGCTAATAGCAGTAAGGCTATTTCATCAAATCATTAAAGAAAAACAATCAAATTGCTAAATGATCCAAGGTATAACCATCTTAAAACAATTCCATGTGTTAGCTTAGTAGAACCTCCCCTCCCCAAAGGCTTAGACTCAAAAGGGTGCTGTATATCACATAAACAATAATAAACTACAGTTTTTTCTAAGTTTCTGTATAACTTGGCTGAGCTGTGTAAAGTGCAAACTGTAGCTGGAGGATGAGGGTTAAAAACCAAAAAACTGTTACATCCAACAACAGTGTATTTACATAAGCAAGCTCTTTTTAGATACTAATGACTTGCTTGTTAATTATCGCTGCAAGACAATACAAGAACATCAGCATTGATTAAGACTTTGGGAGAGAAGAGAGAGGGAGTGAGAGGTACACAATCTGGAAGCCAAGTTAGTCACAGAGAGAACAAGGTGTTGAGGATTGTCCATGATTGATGCAAAACACCGCAAACTGTTTAGGGTATGCTAAATTTCATTTAGCTTAAGAGGTCAATTGGAGTGAGCAATAAACTGGGGGATATTTCAGCTCATCAAATATACAGCTATAAACCCATTCACCATCTGCTCAAACCAAATCACATCTTTACTGCAAGTTGATACAAAATCAAGTGAGAACCCTATTTTCAAAATGTAATTCAGCTCTATGTACTCATAAAACATCACTGAAAAATAAAATACTAATTTGAAATGATCTACTCAGCATAACCTGCATTGTCAGAGCAGAAGAGCAATTGACTATATATATTGAAGTCTAATAGTTTTTCACTCCTGAAAAACGAATCCAAAATATGAATTGATGCAATTCAGATCAGCTTGCATAGAGAAACAACAGCTAAGAGGACAGAGAGGAAGGGAGCTGTAGGGAGCAATTAAAGATGCGAGACACAGCGATACACAATGCTGAGACAATTGGAGCTGAGAGAAGGAGCCTCCACAGACACAGAGGGCTGAGTGAAAGAGCACAGAGACCTGAGCCAAGAGAATCACAGAACCCTGAGATGTACATTTCATGATTCCACTTCAAAGATAAGAGGTTTAAGCAGCAATTACACAGCTCCATCACATGAGTAATTAACGGTTGTATGGTAACAGGCAGCACCAGCTAATAACGGTTGTATGGTAACAATAGTTGATAAATATCAAACATCATCAAAAAGCTTTACATGTATTTTCTTCATTGTCTCAATGGACGAGGAAAGACAATGAAAACAGAGAGCGACAGAAATGTTAACTCAACTGTGTTGTTTCAAATTAATAAAGTATGTCGACATTTAAAGTAGCTCTCTGAAATACAAGTGGATTTTGGCATGGGAGCTGGCACAGGATGAAGAGATATTCTATCAGCAGATGTGCTAGCGAGAGGGAAAAACGGGTCCTTTAGATACAGTAAAGACTCAGCCCTTTGAGTGAGCCAGCATGTCTTTGCTCTGTTAGCATGCTTTCTCTAATGAGGCCTCAGTTAAGAAGACCATTCCTCCATACATCCTTCCAGATACTTAATATCCTTTGGTCTGCGCTTATGGACTGCCCTCTTCAATTTAAACCCCAGGATTTTAATGGGGTTCAAGTCTGGAGACTGAGATGGCCATTGCAAAATCTTGATTTTGTTGTCAATTAACAATTTCTTTGTGGATTTTGATGTTTTCTTGGGGTCATTGTCTTGCAGGAAGATCCACCTGTGGCCAAGTTTAAGCTTCCTGGCAGAGGCAACCACGTTTTTGACTAAAATCTCTTGGTACTTGGTAGAGTTCATGCCGTAGACGTTAACAAGGGCCCCAGGTCCAGTGGAAATAAAAGAGCCCCACAACATCTAAGATACACCACCATATTTTACAGTGGGTATGAGGATATTTTCTGCATATGCATCCTTCTGTCGAGGCCAAACCCTCCACTAGTGTGCGTGGCCAAAGAGCTATATTTTCGTCTCATCTGACCATACAGTGCCTTCGGAAAGTATTCAGACCTCTTGACTTTTTCCATATTTCGTTACTTTACAGCCTTATTATAAAATGGATTAACTAAACATTTTCCTCATCAATTTCAAACAACACCCCATAATGTCAAAGCAAAAAAGGTTTTCAGATTATTAAAAACGTATTAAAAATTAAAAACACTTAAGTATTCAGACCATTTGCTATGAGACTCGAAATTGAGCTCAGGTACAACCTGTTTCCATTGATGATCCTTGAGGTGTTTCTACAACTTGATTGGAGTCCACCTGTGGTAAATTCAATTGATTGGACATGATTTGGAAAGGCACCCACCTGTCGATATAAGGACCCATAGTTGACAGTGCATGCAAAAACCAAGTCATGAGGTCGAAGGAATTGTCCATAGAGCTCCGAGACAGGATTGTGTCGAGGCACAGATCTGGGGAAGGGTACCTAAACATTTCTGCAGCATTGAAGTTCTCCAAGAACACAGTGGATCCATCATTCTTAAATGGAAGAAATTTGGAACCACCAAGACTCTTTTTAGAACTGGCCGCCCGGCCAAACTGAACAATCTTTGGAGAAAGGCCTTGGTCAGGGAGGTGACCAAGAACCTAATTGTCACTCTTACAGAGCTCCAGAATTCCTCTGTGGTGATGGGAGACCTTTCCAGAAGGACAACCATCTCTGTAGCTCTCCACCAATCAGGCCTTTATGGTAGAGTGGTGGACGGAAGCCACTCCTCAGTAAAAGGCACATGACTGCCCGCTTGCAGTTTGCCAAAAGGCACGTAAAGGACTCTCAGACCATGAGAAACAAGATTTTCTTGTCTGATGAAACCAAGATTGAACTGAATGCCAAGCATCACATTTGGAGGAAACCTGATGCCCTCCCTACAGTGAAGCATTGTGGTGGCAGCATCATGCTTTGAGGATGTTTTTCAGTGGCAGGGACTGGGAGACTAGTCAGTATCAAGGGAAAGATGAACAGAGCAAAGTAGAGCGAGATCCTTGATGAAAACCTGTTCCAGAGCGCTCAGGACATCAGATTGGGGCAAAGGTTCACCTTCCAAATGGACAACAACACTAAGCACACAGCCAAGACAACGCAGGAGTGTCTTTGGGACAAGTCTCCGAATGTCCTTGAGTGGCCCAGCCAGAGCCCGGACTTGAACCCGATCAAACATCTCTGGAGAGACCTGAAAATAGCTGTGCAGGGATGCTCCCCATCCAATCTGACAGAGCTTGAAAGGATCCGCAGAGAAGAATGGGATAAACTCCCCAAATACAGGTGTGCCAAGCTTGTAGCGTCATACCCAAGAAGACTCAAGGCTGTAATTGCTACCAAAGGTGCTTCAACAAAGTACTGAGTAAAGGGTCTGAATACTTATGTACCCAGAGGGTGGTGCGGTCTGCCCAACGCATTACCGGGGGCAAACTACCTGCCCTCCAGGACACCTACAGCACTCGATGTCACAGGAAGGCCAAAAAGATCATCAAGAATATCAACCACCTGAGCCACGGCCTGTTCACCCCGTTACCATCCAGAAGGTGAGGTCAGTACAGGTGCATCAAAGCTGGGACCGAGAGACTGAAAAATAGCTTCTATCTTAAGGCCATCAGACTGATAAATAGCGATCACTAGACAGCTTCCAACCGGTTACGCAACCCTGCACCTTAGAGGCTGCTGCCCTATTTCCATAGACTTGGAATCACTGGCCACTTTAATAATGGAACACCAGTCACTTTAATAATGTTTAAATAATGTTGAAATACTGCTTTACTCATCTCATAAGCATATACTGTATTATATTCTATGTTATTTTAGTCAATGCCACTCCGACATTGCTCAATATAATATTTATACAATTGAAGTCGGAAGTTTACATACACTTAGGTTGGAGTCATTAAAACTCGTTTTTCAACCACTCCACAAATTTCTTGTTAACAAACTATAGTTTTGGCAAGTCGGTTAGGACATCTACTTTGTGCATGACAGAAGTAATTTTCGCAACAATTGTTTACAGACAGATTATTTCACATATAATTCACTGTATCACAATTCCAGTGGGTCAGAAGTTTACATACACTAAGTTGACTGTGCCTTTAAACAGCTTGGAAAATTCCAGAAAAGGATGTCATTGCTTTAGAAGCTTCTGATAGGCTAATTGACATAATTTGAGTCAATTGGAGGTGTACCTGTGGATGTATTTCAAGGCCTACCTTCAAACGTCTTTGCTTGACATCATGGCAAAATCAAAAGAAATCAGCCAAGACCTCAGAAAAAAGATTGTAGACCTCCACAAGTCTGGTTCATCCTTGGGAGCAATTTCCAAACGCGTGAAGGTACCACGTTCATCTGTACAAACAATAGTACGCAAGTATAAACACAATGGGACCACGCAGCCGTCATACCGCTCAGGAAGGAGACGCGTTCTGTCTCCTAGAGTTGAACGCACTTTGGTGCGACAAGTGCAAATCAATCCCAGAACAACTTCAAAGGACCTTATGAAGATGTTGGAAGAAACCGGTATAAAAGTATCTATATCCACAGTAAAACGAGACCTATATCAACATAACCTGAAAGGCCGCTCAAAAAGGAAGAAGCCACTG
Organism: Salvelinus alpinus; assembly: GCF_045679555.1. Lineage (NCBI taxonomy): Eukaryota > Metazoa > Chordata > Actinopteri > Salmoniformes > Salmonidae > Salvelinus > Salvelinus alpinus. The sequence goes on from NC_092104.1 coordinate 34,934,210, forward strand.
CTCCAAAACAGCCATAAAAAAAGCCAGACTACGGTTTGCAATTGCACATGGGGACAAAGATCGTACTTTTTGGAGAAATGTCCTCTGGTCTGATGAAACTGTTTGGCCATAATGACCATCGTTGTGTTTGGAGGAAAAATGGGGAAGCTTGCAAGCCGAAGAACACCATCCCAACCGTGAAGCACGGGGGTGGCAGCATCATGTTGTGGGGGTGCTTTGCTGTAGGAGAGACTGGTGCACTTCACAAAATAGATGGCGTCATGAGGAAGGAAATGAGGTGGATATATTGAACCAACATCTCAAGACATCAATCAGGAAGTTAAAGCTTGGTCGCAAATGGATCTTCCAAATGGACAATGATGCCAAGCATACTTCCAAAGTTGTTGCAAAATGACTTAAGGACAACAAAATCAAGGCATTGGAGTGGCCATTACAAAGTCCTGACCTCAATTCCATAGAAAATTTGTGGGCAGAACTGAAAAAGTGTGTGCGAGCAAGGAGGCCTACAAACTTGACTCAGTTACACCAGCTCTGTCAGGAGGAATGGGCCAAAATTCACTCAACTTATTGTGGGAAGCTTGTGGAAGGCTACCCGAAACGTTTGACCAAAGTTAAACAATTTAAAGGCAACGCTACCAAATACAAATTCAGTGTATGTAAACTTCTGACCCACTGGGAATGTGATTAAAGAAATAAAAGCTGAAATAAATCATTCTCTCTACTATTATTCTGACATTTCACATTCTTAAAATAAAGTGGTGATCCTAACTGACCTAAGACAGGGAAGTTTTATGAGGATTAAATGTCAGGAATTGTGAAAAACGGAGTTTAAATGTATTTGGCTAAGGTGTATGTAAACATCCGACTTCAACTGTATATTAATTAACTCCATTCTTTTACTTTTAGATTTGTGTGTATTGTTGTGAAGAGTTTTTAGATACTACTGCACTGTTGGAGCTAGGAACACAAGCGTTTCGGCTACACTCGCAATAACATCTGCTAAATATGTGTATTTGACCAATAAAATTTGTTTTGAATTGTGATATTTCCGTTTTGTATTTTTTATACATTTGCAAAAATGTCTAAAAACCTGTTTTTGCTTTTGTCATTATGGGGTATCGTGTGTAGATTGATGATAATATTTTTTTTTTTAAATACATTTTAGAATAAGGGTGTATCTTGTCCCCACAATGTGTGTGGGGACAAGATACAGACAAGTTTACCACTGTTCCAGAGTTTTAAACTTCTTAGTTGTTGCCCTATTAGTGGTAAGTGGTATATTTGTTTTTTCAGTAGTTTGTTTGTACCTATTATCTGAAAGTCAACAACCATTTGTCTCTTTTCATTTGTGAGTTCTTTGCCTTTCCCCATGGTGACAACGGGACTTTACATGCTTGTTACCTAATTTTTATACCCCAGTTAAACAGGAAGCCATAAAAGGCCACAATACCATTTCTTAAACTGAGATTAATTTAAAAAAGTAGAATGTTGATGCAGATTCAATTTTGTTTGATTTTATTTACCAGAATCTTTTGGGGTGCCAATCTTTTTGACACATATCATTTTAGATGATTTGTTTTACTTATTAAACAAAATCTATTTCTCTGAGCAATCATATTAGTATAACATAATACAATTGTCCCGTTTTTTGGAGCATTTAATATAGCTCTGTATTTGTATTATTTCATTTATATTATTTTTGCTCCTTTTGATCAAGGGTGCCAATCATTTTGGAATTGACTGTATATGGAGTATGGCTACTAACTAACTATTGCAAATGAGCATATTATTTTTCAAACAGTTTTACCTCTGACCTTACCCCGGATTCCACATTCACCTCTACCCCCATGCATATTGAATAACTGACACAAATCAAAAGGGCTAAAAAAAACAACTAAGTGCCAATTTCATTGAGTGAATAACTTTAATGTGTTGTAATGTTGATGACAGCTAACAGCATGGCGTGACCAGTGGTTATCCATGATCTTACTTTAAAAAATACCTGGAAAAAGCAGCAGACAAATAATGACCTCATTTACATTTTCAAGAACATATTGCTACTGCTATCTTGGTTTTTACCAAGACTTTTTTACTTTTTTTACTTTACAAACAAATATTATATTCAATAAAGGGTCAGAGAATGGTCAGATTCTTCTGAAAAAAATGTATCCTAAAGAAAGTAAAAATACAAGGGTTATTCATTTGAACATTACCTGTACACACATTGCCTTCAGAAAGTATTCACACCCCTTTATTTTTTCCACATTTTGTTGTGTTACAGCCTGAATTTAAAATGGATTACATTGAGATTTTGTGTCACTGACACAATACCCTACAATGTCAAAGTGGAATTTTTGTTTGTAGAAAGTTGTTGAAATTAATAAAAAATGAAAAGCTAAAATGTCTTGAGTTTTTTCAGGATAAAAGGAAATGTAATACAGCTAGGTACAGGCATAATCCTAGAGGAAAACCTGGTTCAGTCTCCTTTTCAACAAATACTGGGAGATGCATTCACCTTTCAGCAGGACAATAGCCTAAAACACAAGGCCAAATCTACATTAGAGTTGCTTACCAAGAAGACATTGAATATTCCTGAGTGGCCTAGTTACAATTTTGACTTAAATCAGCTTTAAAATCTATGGCAAGACTGGAAAATGGCTTTCTAGCAATGATCAACAACCAACTTGACAGAGCTTGAAGAATTTAAAAAAGAATAATGGGTAAATATTGTACAATCCAGGTGTGCAAAGCTCTTAAAGACGTACCTAAACTGACCCACAGCTGTAATCGCTGCCAAAGGTGTTTCTAACATGTATTATTTCAGGGGGTGCATACTTATCTAATCAAGATACTATTTATTAGTGTTTCATTTTTCATAAATGTTATAAATGTTATAATTTTGACATTACAGTATTTTGTGTAGATCTTTGACCAAAAATGACAATAAAAAGACATTTTAATCCAACTTTGTAACACAAAAAATGTGGAATATTCCAGGTGTACTTTCTGAAGGCACTATATTAGTGTAAACCCCCAAAGGTATTTAGAAATAATTCAACACATTTACAACCACAATTGTTATAACTAAACTGAGGTTATACGATGTCACCTAGTCATTCCCAGCAATTAAACACCTCCCACTGAGGGTAGGCATCACTCAGAATCCTCCTTAACCCCCCTGACCAACCACCAGCCACCATCACCCAAACATCCTGCCACACTGGCCAATCACCACGCAGGTAATCCATGTCAACGCCCACACAATTGACAGGAAATTGAATTGCTGGCAGAGACGTTGTCTGTCAGCGCACCTAAAATACATTTGTTTATTCTCAACTGGTCAAGTGGCCAGACAGTAAGGACCTTTAAAAAAAGAGCAAAGGGAGGTGTACTGTAAGTTAATGGTGGAGTATGATATTGTCAGCTACAGTGCCTTCAGGAAGTATTCACACGCCTTGACTTTTTCCATATTTTGTTGTGTTACAAAGTGGGATTAAAATAGATTTAATTGTCATTTTTTTATCTACAGAAAATACTCAGTAATGTCAAAGTAGAAGAAAAATGTGAACAAAAAAATTATTAATGAAAATAAAACAGATATATCTTGAATAGATAAGAAATCAACCCCCTGAGTCAATGCATGTTAGAATCACCTTTGGCAGTAATTACAACTATGAGTCTTTCTGGGTAAGTCTCTTAGAGCTTTGCACTTCTGGTCGTACAATATAATTCTTTAAAGAATTATTTAAGATATGTCAAATTGGTTGTTGATCATTGCTAGACAGCAATTTTCCAATTTAAGTCAAAATTGTAACTTGGCCACTCAGGAACATTCAATGTTGTCTTGGTAAGCAACTCCAGTGTATATTTGACCTTGTGTTTTAGGTAATTGTCACGCTGAAAGGTGAATTTGTCTCCCAGTGTCTGTTGGAAAGCAGACTGAAGCAGGTTTTCCTCTAGGATGTTGCCTCTAGTCCTTGCCGATGACAAGCATACCCATAACAAGATGCAGCCACCACCATGCTTGAAAATATGTGGAACTCAGTGTTGTGTTGCGTTGGATTTGCCCCAAACAACACTTTGTATTCAGCATTGAAAAACCTCCCTGATCTTTGTGGTTGAAATTGTACTTGAAATTCACTGTTCGACTGAGGGATATTACAGATCATGTTAAACACTATTATTGCACACAGAGTGAGTCCATGGAACTTATTATGTGACTTATTAAGCACTTTTTAACTTATTTAGTCTTGCCAAAACAAAAGGGTTGAATAATTATTGACTCAAGACATTTCAGCTTTTCATTTTTAATTAAAGTCAAGGGGTGTGAATACTTTCTGAAGGCACTGTATGAGAACTCATCTAAATGAGGTCACTGCTCTGTAACAAAGTGGACTGTAACAGTTAGTGAACTTGTCATCATTATACTAATGATTAATTATCAATACTAGGACATTTTTTGAAAATCAAGCAAGAACATGGTTGTGTCTACAAAGCTTAAAGGAAAAAAATACCTACCACTCAAAAACTATATTTAGTATTTGTTTCATTAGTCCACTGTTGATACAGCTCTAAAATGTTTTGCGTGTCAGCAATTCGGGCCAGCAGCATACCACCCTGCATACCACTGCTGGCTTGCTTCTGAAGCTAAGCAGGGTTGGTCCTGGTCAGTCCCTGGATGGGAGACCAGGTGCTGCTGGAAGTGGTGTTGGAGGGCCAGTAGGAGGCACTCTTTCCTCTGGTCTAAACAAAGATCCCAATGCCCCAGGGCAGTGATTGGGGACACTGCTCTGTGTAGGGTGCAGTCTTTCGGATGGGACGTTAAACGGGTGTCCTGACTCTCTGAGGTCATTAAAGATCCCATGGCACTTATTGTAAGAGTAGGGGTGTTAACCCCGGTGTCCTGGCTAAATTCCCAATCTGGCCCTCAACCATCACGGTCACCTAATAATCCCCAGTTTACAATTGGCTCATTCATCCCCCTCCTCTCCCCTGTAACTATTCCCCAGGTCGTTGCTGCAAATGAGAACGTGTTCTCAGTCAACTTACCTGGTAAAATAATGGTAAAATAAATAAATAAATAAAAATCAAGTTTTCAAGATATAGAACTTTCAAAATACAGTATGATGCGATGCAAATGAACAGCCTAATGAATCACAATATTGAGATTTCAATTTCATTTAGTGAACATTATGGATTATAATACTTGCAAATAGCCCAGTCATATCACATTTGTATAGATTACATTAAGCCTCTATGATAACAAAGAGAAGCAAAATGTGTCAAAGCTTCTCTGTTGCTTGTATGGATGCTCTTCAAGTCACTAGTGCTAATCAACTAGGTTAATCACTGGGTTGCAGTGGAATTCAAAAATGTCTGCAAAACCTCAAAATATTTGAGGCAATCAACAACTTAACACACATTTGGCGTGAGAACGCAGGAACGTGAAAACAAATGGATGGATGAAGATGAGCAAAACATGAAGAGAAATAGGGGGATCGGAACAGTGCCCATTTCGGGGGTGTAAAATATGGAGAAGTGTGGATCATTGGAGGAGCTGCTCTGCCTTGGGGAACAGATGAAGGGAGGATGTTCTGCCAAGATCTCTCCACTGGAGGGGGAGCTGAAGGCCCACAGCTCTATAGAGCCTGCTCCTCTACTCGCCACGCATGCTGCTCTCCTCAATCACAGTCTCACACGCTTGCATTGACACGTCCCAGACTCTCGATCAGCAGCAGAGGGAAATTGCTGCTGACAGGGCCTCACAAACTTTCCCCGCCATTTAGTGTGACTTACTCCCACACTTTTGTCACAGGCATTTATTGCACAAGATGCATGATATGAAAAACTTCTTCCCCTTTTTAACATGGTGGGATTAAAAACTCTACCATTCATACGATTTAAACCTTGCAACCTAGTCTCCAATTCAGGAAACAAAATCTTACAGGTATCACAGAATGGCATATTTAACTACAACAGTGACATTCTGTATGTGATACAGGCTGAATATTATTGACAGACCTTGAATTTAAATGTTGTATCCGGTTTGGATGTCCTGTCCAGTAAGTGTTGAAAATGGCATACCCACTTTATTCGTCTGCTTACCTTTATGTCCGCCACCAGGTAGCGCCTCCAATGAGAGCAAGTTGGTTTACTACAGCTGGGAGCGTCAGGGTCAAACATCATTGAAACATTACTTTCCCCCTGAAAACAAAAAAAGATAGACACTATTGTATAAAAAGTAGCTTCCAACATTCATTTAATGAGGAGGTTTTGGATCTGATACTGCTGTAGCTAGCCTGTCAGTTATCAACAATGGAGTGTTGGAGGTTACATTAACTAAGTAGTTGTGAACATATTCATGCTATCATTCTGTCCCTTCTGGTGTATCTTTACTCCCTTCAATCTGTCAGTGGGTAATTCTTGTGAAAAACCATCTCAAGTAAACACTTGATCACAGTCACTGGACAATAACTTGGCGTTTTAATTGCACAAAATATTCCACTCTGTCTGTCCCTCAAAGTTAGAGAATTATGTGAGCAGATTGAATTATTGCTAGAGCACATTTGTCATCCCTGGTTCTGTGCCCAAAATCTGTCAGACCATATGATGGGATTTTTTTTTATTATGTTCACTTTTCCTGCAAACAGAGACATCAATCAAGGCTAGTCCCAACTCACAAGGTCTCCATGCAGTAATTAAGACAGGAGACATGAGCACAGTGCTATATGTGCTGCTGGGGCATGAGCAGGTACAGGAGAAACACGTTGCTCTGACAGTAACATCCAATCACATTTCAGACCCTGTTTTGGTGGTGCAGTGAAGACCACCACTGTCACTTTATACAAGATAACATGATGTTGACACTTGCTTTCACAATCTGTTTGTTGTGTCCTATCTAGAGATTCTTAAGACCTCAGAAAAGTATTATTACTATCGTAAGCCGGTGTACCTGAATGAGACAAGACTGTAGTCGTGGAAATCAACATTTTTGGAAATACAAATCTTCAGTGGGATACTTTACCTACCTGACAAGCAGCGTAAACAACTAAGCCTAATAATAGGATAATGCTGTAGTCTCAGCGATAGTGCCTCCAGGTAATACCCAAACATACCAACAACAATGGAGCCTCCTCCACAGCCTGTCAGAGACAGACTCCATCGTTGACCCCCCTGGGCAGCTTACCAACCATGACCTGTTGCCTTCTCAACCGCTGTAATCCTCATTTGTTTTTGCTACCAGGCAAAGACAGCGCGATAATGTAGCTACATTAATACTTAAATTATACAAAGATGAGTTCAAAAAGTAGCACTCCTTCCAACAGCACTGTATACACGCAATTTAATGCAATTTAAGTAGTGAATTAGGAGTATCTTGGTCAAATGTGATCTTTAAAGCTCTAGCAGCACCTCATACGACAACAAAATTAACTACAGCACCTCATGTTATCTGGGATAGAAAGGGGAAAACGAATACAACAATAATATACACAGTACTAATCTCAACTCTCAATATGTGTTTTCTCATGCAAGACAAAAGCCCAGCTATAATGGTCAGCAAAACTCAAGTGTGTGTGTAGCTACCTGTAAGGAGCTGGCTAGTCCAGCTGGCACTCTGGAGAAAGAGAGACTCCCTCCATGTCTGCACTTCACACATTGTGGCATGTACCCTTCCTTCTCTCTTACAGGGACAGTTTTTTTCTTCCATCTGTCAAAATCCACATTAATTACACACAGATATGCATAAAAGACTCCAGGGAAAAGCAGATGCATATTTCCTGCCTTCTGAAATAAAATGAAAACTACAGGCGCAAAAAAATAAATAAATACAGCATATAAAAAAATATACAATTTCATGTTTTAATAGCAATTAAGTGTTTAAGTGCACATACACACACAGATTACACAAACATAGAGACTATTGTCCCTCAAACAATTATTCCACTTTAATTCTCAACCCATTGTCCTATTTAAACCATTCACTACCCACAGTATATGAGGGCAATGTGTGTGAACTGATCTCAATAGATGTCTCAGGGTTGAACCATTAAAAGTTGTCTGTAGCTCCACTTTTCAGATGAACATTGTGGCAAACAAAGGTTATTGTTGAGGGTCATTTCATCTATTATCCCTCACATTTCTTTCATTAGCAATGAGTGGATTCTCTCCAGTGCGTTCTGTGTTGATGCAGATTATATTCTGTGATACATAGCCCAAGTAAGTGATGGCTGACCTATTCAGATGGCTGTGGGAGGTGACAGGGGTTGACTGTCCACTCTGACATTGTCCATGGAACCTCACAGTGTCCTAACAAGCGGAGCCGAGGGCCAGGGAAAATCAGGGTAGGTGTGAGCCCCAGGCCATGCTGTTCCAATGGGTCATTAGACAGAATGGGAGTGTGCTAGCCTGGGGTGCAGGCTGGAGGCGGGGAGATTGAGCCTGCAGTCTCTTGGGATTAACCTCCCACTGCCTGCTGTGATCACAGCAAAACGGCCCTCTGGGACTGTGTCTTGGACACAGGGCGGCTTTAATTAGCCCATGCAGCCGGCTGGGTTGGCCTGGGTGTGGGCTGGATGTGGGATGGGGCTGGGTGTGGGCTGGGTCTGGGTCTGGGCTGGGTATGGGTTGGGCTGGGTGCGGGCTGGTTCTGGGCTGAGTCTGACCTGCGCTGGGTGTGGTCTGGGTGTGGTCTGGGGCTGGGCTGGGTCTGGGTCTGAGCTGGGTCTGGATTGGGCTGGATTTGGGCTGGGTGTGGGCTGGGTGTGGGTCTGAGCTGGGTCTGGATTGGGCTGGGTGTGGGCTGGGTGTGGGCTGGGTCTGGGTGTGGGCTGGGTCTGGGTGTGGGCTGGGTCTGGTAGACTCTTTTATGGGAGGAAGAAGGAAGTATCTCTTCATATTCATATTTCTCAAAGTGGAGATGGAATGAAGGAGGATGAAGGGTACATTGTCTACTACTGCTAGTGCTAATGTCCATATTTTTATGTCAAATGCATACTTTTTTGACTCATATATGAATACAGGAACGGGGGACAAAGCCAAGATGGGGGACAAAGCCAAGACACACAATGGTTCTCTTATAGATAACCATCAAATGCAGAGGTACAGTACTTGCAACACAGAGGATGGGGAAGAACAAAAGCTGAGAAAGCCCGTTGTCTCAGAGGGTGTAAACTACTGGCTTACCTTTGAGTGAACTCTACTGGGGCTGAGAATCTGATAGATGTCTAATCGCTGCTCTCGCAGAGCTGCATGGGCTATTGAGCTCAGCTCTCTGCTTACTGATGACACTATAGAGGGTGGGAGAGAGATGGAGGGAGGGGAGTTGGGAGAGAGAGGCCCCTCTGTGAGTTTACAAGTTCATGGTTTATCCCTGACCCAATAGGAAACGGTGTCATCCATGTAGCTGCCTATTAATATCCCCATTGCTTCATCCTCTGTGTTCTTCCTCTCCTTCAGCAGAGTCTGGCAGAACCCACAATGTTTCATTAAACGGTCAACTGTGCTCACCGCTCGACCCAGAGCAAAGCAACGCATCGATCTCAAATCCCTCTTTAAATAGCAAAAACACTTGAACTCTTTTGGTAATTAACAGGTATCTGTGTTGTGATTAAGAGACGGTGATGGCTTAACAAGCATCGACTGCAGCTTAGAACAAGGTTGGTGGATCGATCTGTAAATACAGACAATTCTCCCCCTTGAAAAGCCCTGGAAAAATAGGGATACACAATTCAGATACATGAAATAATACTGCAATCCTAAAACATCTAATTAAGACTAAGCAACAACTGCAAAACAGATCAAATTGTACTCAACCAAAGACATCCAACATATACTTATTAAGCCATACACACCTGGACAAACAGATGAGAGGCACACAGCAATCATTTCAGCTGTCACACAACACATTAGGCAGTAGGAAGGGAAGCCTAACAGGTCTGGAGATTGGTGGTGAGAGAGAGAGAGAGAGACGGAACAGGGGAGGTGGGAAGGAGGGAGCCATGGGGAAGGTTAACTGTGGTCTAGGCCACTTGTTCTATCAGGGTCAGAGGATGAGGTTCATCCTGGGGGAGACAGGTCAGAGGTCAGAACTCCAGCAGTAATTGAATTCTGTCCAGGGAGTGGTGGGAGCAGGGGGCCCATAGATGAGATGGAGATAGAAGCGGGACTGTGGCCATGTTGAAAGGACATGGTTGTGTGCAGTTTCTGGCTGGAACTCACCTAGAGGTCACCAACCTTAGGGGTGAGGGGGGCCTTATTGTCATTAATAACAGCTCCCCCTCACATGCGCAGAGGCTTCGTAACCTCGTTCTTCACAACTGCCAGTACACAACCCCCCTTTCTGCCAGTCACAAAGGGCAGCACAGTAATCTGGACAAGATGAATTGGGTGCAGGAAACCACTCAGAGAAATATTCTAACAGTCCTTCCCATGAAAACCCATCTCTTCTCCAACTGAAACTCTAAATTCTTCTTTAAATGGTTTCTTGAACTGGTTCTTTTGAATGACTAATAAGCCACTTTATATTTAGCATGATATGAGACATCGACCCTTAATCATCCTCTTGATGATTGTGCTATATGGATCAGAGTGCAGGAGGATGACATATCACAAGACTTGGACAAATGAATGATTCACCTTGCACACAACTTGTCACACTGTTTGGCCAAAAAACATCTCAGAGAAAAGGAAAAGCTCAGGCAGAAAAGAGAGCATAGAGAGCAGTAGCGAAAAAAAGTAAAGATAAATTGTTGCCTGTTTGCATGTTATTTTGGCATTAATACCTGTCACATATCAGTTTGCAAACAATATAAAAAAAAACACAAAAAACACGGAGTTAATAAAGACTCATAGAAAAATGAAAAATGCAGGTGTTTCAGCCTAGCTCAGTGCTTTCTCTGGTGGTGAGGCAGGCAGCGGAAAATACGGAGCGCAGGAGTTGGTAATGTTTTCTAGGTGCGCCGTGATTGGCTCAGTGTTCTGTCACTCATGGGGACACTACTGTACGTCACTGCAAAATATATGGGAAGAGCTCAAAAATTCAAGCCCCTTGGGTGCTGCCATAGAGTTACCTTAGAAGTGGCCATCCAAGAAGGCTCAAGGTCATTGGCCACTGTCACGCCCTGACCGTAGAGAGCGTTTTATGTCTCTATTTTGGTTTGGTCAGGGTGTGATTTGGGTGGGCAGTCTATGTTCTATGTTCTATGATTTTCTATTTCTATGTGTTTGGCCGGGTGTGGTTCTCAATCAGAGGCAGCTGTCTATCGTTGTCTCTGATTATGGGGGAGGCACACGGGGAGTGTGGCAGAGTCAGGTTGGAGACCTGAGCCAACTCCCCGTGCTTACCGTGGCGAGCATGGGACTGGTCAGGCCCCGTGCTATGGGGTGATGCTCACGGTGTCGAGGCGGAGCATTCACAGGCCGGTGTGCTCGGTGCCAGCGTCCCGCATTTGCCCGGGTGGAAGCTGGCATCCAGCAAGAACGGGTGGGGCCAGCTCTGCGCTCGAGACCACCAGTGCGCCTCCACGGCCCAATGTATCCGGTGCCTCGGCCAAGGAAGAGGCTTCCTGGATGTCTCCCCAGCCCGGTGAGTCCTGTGCCTGCTCCCAGAGCCAGGTCTCCTGTGTGTCTCCCCAGCCCGGTGAGTCCTGTGCCTGCCTCCTGTACGGAGCTGCCAGAGTCCTGCCTGGAGCTGCCAGAGTCCTGCCCGGAGCTGCCAGAGTCCTGCCCGGGGCTGCCAGAGTCCTGCCCGGAGCTGCCAGAGTCTCCCTCCTGCCCGGAGCTGCCAGAGTCTCCCTCCTGCCCGGAGCTGCTAGAGTCTCCCTCCTGCCCGCGGCCCGCTACGAGGGTCCCCAGTCCAGGGTCGGCGGCGAGGGTCCCCGCTCTAGAGGCGCCACCTAAGTGGGCCGAGCCAGAGGTGGAGCGGGGTCTACGTCCCTCGCCAGAGCCGCCACCGCGGAGAAATGCCCACCCAGACCCTCCCCTATAGGTTCAGTTTTTTTTTTGGGGGGGGGGGGGGGGGTTACTGTCACGCCCTGACCGTAGAGAGCGTTTTATGTCTCTATTTTGGTTTGGTCAGGGTGTGATTTGGGTGGGCAGTCTATGTTCTATGTTCTATGATTTCCTATTTCTATGTTTGGCCGGGTGTGGTTCTCAATCAGAGGCAGCTGTCTATCGTTGTCTCTGAGAACCATACGTAGGTAGCCTTTTTTAAATTATTTTCCGTGTGTGTTTGTGTGCACCTCGGTTGCGTCACGTTCTTTGCTGTTTACCTGTTTCTTTTTTGGTTGTTTCGGTTTCACTTTCATTAAAAGATGTGGAACTACATGCACACTGCGCCTTGGTCAATTTATGACAGGGAGTTTGAGGATAGCGAGCGTGACAGCCACAGATAAAATTATGTCAAATCACATTATATCTACCGTAGCTTTGATTGGACTTAGCTAGCAGTTATCATCATGAATCAAGGCTACAATCTACTGGCAAATCCTTTTCAATCCTTGTTATATGAAGAGAAATAATGAAGAGAAATTATAGAAAAAACGTATCGGTGCTCATCGGCCATTGGACTTAAACATTACACAACAAGTTGGAAATCGCAAATTCAACAATGAGTGGTTTGGAAGGAATCAACGGCTAACTGCAAGCATTGCAGAGCAATCACTAGCCTGCTATTCAGTGGAGTGGGTGTGTGATCCAAGTCTGGGTTTAAGGGTCTCTCTTAAGCTTAAAAAGATAGACATTCAACACTGGCCATGCTGTCAATCCAGCATGACTTCTGCTACATTCAAAACAACTGGAAACTAGGAACTGGGAAATGTTAGACTTCAGTGAGTTCAAGACAACTGGGGACTTAGCTCCATCTGGGAAAATAAGTTTTGAACGGTCATCCAACTCAGAATTGCAAGTTGGGAACTTGGGTCTCTTTCTAGAGCTCCGACCTGAAGTCACTGACATCACGATTTTACCTTGTTTTTTTCAGAGTTCCCAGTTGTCTTGAAAGCACCATAAATCCAGAGAATGCCAGACTTTGATGACAAAGTCCTGTTCAAGTGAGTACAGCACAACAAGGTGTGTCCAAAAATGTCTAGTATGCTGCTGCATAAATGATGTAATATGCCAGGGAGATATGTATACTGTAGCTAAGAAAGTAATACTTAGTGTATGTTGTGTAGTAAGCTGTTAGTAGCCCATGTGCCTCACCCTAATAATTTGGTCCATTTTCCCCTCATAACTTAGCCTACTGTTCTGACTTGGTGGTGGACATGTAGCCTATAGCCTGTTTTAGACACATGTCATTATTGAATATTGTAAGAGCCTTCATTGTCCCCTATATGCCCCCTTTATTTATCCTATGGTTCTGACTTGGTGTAGAGGGAGAATACTGTAAGAATGACCCATGTTCTGAATTCTGTCGCTGTACATTTCAAAAGTTCTGAACAAATAGTTATATTGACTACGTCCATCTTAGCTCGCTCATCAATGTCTTAATCGTTGTCACACTCTGACCTGAGATATCTCTGTTTTCTTTATATTTTGGTTAGGTCAGGGTGTGACTAGGGTGGGTACGTTAGTTTTTTATTGTTTAGGGTTTTTTGTAAGTCTAGGGTTTTTGTAGGTCTAGGTATTTGTATGTCTATGGTGGCCTGATATGGTTCCCAATCAGAGGCAGCTGTTTATCGTTGTCTCTTATTGGGGATCATATTTAGGTAGCAGTTTTCCTTTTGATGTTCGTGGGTTCTTGTTCTATGTTTAGTTGCCTGTCTGCACTACTCATATTAGCTTCACGGTTCGTTTTGTTATTTTGTTCGTTTGTTCAAGGGTTCGTTCTTATAATAAAGAAAAATGTACGCTTACCACGCTGCGCCTTGGTCTCAGTCGTATGACGAACGTGACAATCGTCCCCTTATTCCATAGTTTGTACATCCCAATTGTCTGTAGAAACCACATTTGTTTAAGCAAAATCAGCCATATCAGCTATGTTTTTTAAAAGGTAGTAAATGAGGCTGAATGAACTGTTTCGCTGCCAGACAAGGCTCTGCTGATAGCCAGCTGTAGCGATGGTTACGGTGTTGGTTACGGTGTTGGGACTCTGCTGTTGGGACAGCTTTATGTAAGCCCTAACAGTTTGTGGGCACCGTTTGTCACCGTTATAGTGCAATTAATGTATTGTTTAGTGTTGTGTTGTGTAGTGGCTTTGCTGGCATGCATACATTTTTTGGGAAGTTTGCCCCACCAAGATTTACCTGCGAAAAATTGCCACTAATAGATACAATGCTCAAGTGAGTCAATGCTTAACTCTGCTGGAGTTGGATCCGACCTCCATCACCAAAGTAGCGGTCTATTGGATGCCTAAAGGAAACGAGTGGAGGATGAGTGACTGAGACTTGCTCTACACACGTACACAATGCATATAAATGCCATTAGAGCCATTTGGTGAAAACAAGAAGTGACATATGCTGTAATTTGCTGGCCATTGTTATCATTGGGCAGTGTGCTTAACTCTCTGCTGGTGCAATTAGCAGACTCAGCTTCCCTGCCATTCACAGCTCCGCATCAGCTCACTGCCCGAATAATGCTAGAACATCTAAATGCAGAGGTCCTAAAGGGTAATACGCTAATTACAGTATAGCGAGTATAGCTTTTTTATCTTTGATTGATAATTGATCAACTGTTTCATGATCATTTTGATCCAAATTGAGCAAGTTGACAGAGAGTTTGTACCAATGAAATCCAATGCTCCGCTTGTTTCCCACTCTGAGAAGGACTGCCCACTACCTCCAAACGTGCCTATTTTTAACTCAGCCTGCCTCCTACACAGAAGAGGAGGGTGGAGTGGCTCGTGGAACCACAGCTCCAGGAGCCACATGGCCAAAGGAAAAACAGATCTGGCACTACGATGCATCAACTAGGACACAACACAACATCCAAAGTTAACAACTCGAGAGCACTAAGCATGAAGAGGCACCAGTTCAAGAGTTACATCACAGAGGAATGTGAAACACCAGTTTACATGAATATTTAATCACATTAACACCTTTCTTTTCATTGCACTCACCTAACCACAACCAGACTTTAACCTGCTCTGCAGACAGCTATCTAGTTATACACTACACTGAGCTTCAGTCTCTTTTGTTAATTTTGTGCATCATTATGTCACCATAATTCATAGGGACATGAATGATCACAGGGTCAACATATGATCATCATAACTTTCCCACTCCCTTATTCTACTGTATTATTGATTGTATGTTTGTTTATTCCATGTGTAACTCTGTGTTGTTGTATGTGTCGAACTGCTTTGCTTTATCTTGGCCAGGTCGCAGTTGCAAATGAGAACTTGTTCTCAACTAGCCTACCTGGTTAAAATAAAGGTGAAATAAAAAACTAAAAAACATGGGAACCATGTCAATTACAGTTTACAAACTTACCAATACTAAACAACTGGTATTTCAGAGATGTATAAAACTCCTAGATGTATATAATTCCTATATAACACCTGAAGCTATTATATAGGAATTATCCACTCACTCTTAAACACTGTAAAAAAAAAAAAAAAAAATGTTTTTGAAAAAAGGACTCCAAACCCTAAACAAAACAAATAAGAACAGCAATCTCTGTAAATGTTCAAATCCCCATGTCCTAAAATCAACCGCTCCTCTTGTTTTTCCTGGTGGAAGTGTATTTCTTTGGTTTCCAACACCATACTGTAGCATCAGCTAACCAGGTGTAGTATGGTTCAGTCTGACTGAGGCTTGGGGGGGGGGGGTATGGAATTAGTAGAAGCCTAGAGTATGATTCCTGCATTTCTCTCAATGTTGAGGACTCTTTTCACCATACCAATGCTTGCGAAAACAGTCAAGCTCATTCTAAGCTTGTTAGTCACCCTGGATGCGATCTTGCTAGCTGGGGCTTTCAACACTTTCTTCTGGTAGCTCTACACACACACCTACTCACCACCATGAAAGCATTTTTGCAAATGCACATGCTCATGCACAGTAACTGGCATTAACAGGTACTTGTATGTAACAGGCACAAGCATATTCAACACCTTAGACAAAGAAAAAACATATGGTAAACGGAGCAAAGAGAAATCTTTTTGACATGTATCTCTGCAGTACAAGGAGCTCAACATACAGAACGAGGTAAATAACAACACAGGACTGAAATCCATAATTACTCTTTTTATCATACTTACTTTATACGAAAGGTTATAGTGTTGCGCTGCCATTTGGTTGGATTGTGGAGGAGCACACTAACAGGGAATGTGAGTGCCGCTAAAAGTCTCAGTAGACATTCATTTTGAGGAGGAAAATGTAGATACAAAATGAATACATGTAGGCCTATACATCATGCAAAAAACATTTGGAGAAATGCATCATTGAAAGAGAGAAAAAAGAAGCGTATATCTATTTAAGACACCATATCATTTTAATCCAGCGATGAATAAAATCTCTATGTACACAGTGCCAGGATTTTTGCAGCAAAGAAATACACTTGGTACAAGTGGACTCAAAACAGCTAGTCCTCCAAAAGTCACAATATTGGGAAAGATTATATTTCAAAGCTATAACTGCCTGAAGACAATTAAATAAGGTCTCTGAGAGCTGTCTGATATCCATCCCTCTGAGAGAGATATTCTAAATATAAACATATATTGGAAATGGGTTTTTAGTTTGACTCCAGGCAGGTATATGGTTCCTATGGCAACCTTTTTTTCATTTGTGATAATAAGGAGGGGGGGGGGGGGGACGACAGTGTGGAACACTACCACATCTTTTACATTTGCACTGCTGAAACAAAACAGTGTGATCTCAACGTGATCTCTGGACAATTAATGTCAGAATTCAGCCCCCGCCCCACCTGTATGTCGTAGCCCCTTATAATAATGACAATAATTAACACAGTCTTGCTGCTTTAGACAAGAAAAAAGTGAGTCATGAGTAATTAGTACATACTGTGTCTATAACTAAGTAAATAGTCTGGAAAATTACCTCAAGACTTTTCTTTCCCAAAACCCCCTTCTGTTTGCCTATCAGAGGTGTCAGAGCTGTTCACAGGCACTGTGTGCTTCACCAGCCTGGATGCCTTCCATGTTCTCTATATCATGATTCATGAATGCTTCTGATGCACTATACAGTGGGAAAGTGTCAATTATTCCCACATTTGCTTGTGCCCTCTGTTTACTCATGTCTGTGTAGGAAGATGCCATTGACACCATTCATGGACAGCCACCAGAAGACATCTACATACTGTCTTAGAGTGTACTGTAGGGTGGCGGAGCTTAGTGTCTATCCGAGGAGGGGCAGTGCAGTCTGTGCCTGTGTGTGTGGCCTGAACCAGGTCCAGCCTGCCAGTTCACAGGGAAGGATTTTTCAGTATGTCTCTGGGAGTCTCTGGTTTCAGTGGGCGATGCTGGGTGTTGGGAGACTAGGAGAGAGGAGTGACCAGGGCTTGGAAGCTTGACGTATTCAAACCAGACAAGCACAGTCTGTGTTCATATACTGTATCACCAGCCCACCAGTCTGACAATCAGGGCCATGTGATCAGAAAGGCGCTGAGTAGTTCAAGGAGCACTCATCTCACCTAACAGGAGGTAGAGAGCTAAGATGTCAGTGCAGTAAAAACAAAACGTAAACACTGTAATAATTTACCTATTTACACAACAGTAAATGGGTAAAACACGAAGAGACTTAGAGGTTATCTCTCTTGTTTTTTTTTAACCCCTTCAATCTCAACCTCAAAAAGAAACTGCAATAAAACTATTGAGAGAAGAACGGAAAGCCTTAGTTCGGAGGACAGGCTCAAAATGATCCTCCCCGTGGCATGACATTCATTTAGTAAGTGTTGATATATCAGGGCTTCCGAGTGGCGCAGCGGTCTAAGCTACTGCATCTCAGTGCTAGAGGCGTCACTACAGACCCCGGTTCAATTCCAGGCTGTATCACAACCGGCCGTGATTGGGAGTCCCATAGGGTGGCGCACAATTGGCCCAGTGTCGTCCAGGTTAGGGTTTGGCCGGGGTAGGCCGTCATTGTAAGTAAGAATTTGTTCTTAACTGTCTTGCCTAGTTAAATAAAGGTTAAATTAAAAAATGTTTAAAAAAAATGTTAACAAATATATGTAAAGCCCTGTTGAGAGGAAGACACAGGGCAGAATGACACAGATTTCACAATACTGAAAGTGTTATCAGACGAGATGCAGGTTTATGGTTCAAGGGTCCATTCATACAGAGAATGCTCTCCCTCTCCGCCTGCCTGACACACTGATAAAGACACAACAAACAAAGCAGCTCCACACACAGCTCCATTCTGGCCTCTCCCCACGGGGGTCATATATCATCCTACTGAACACTCCACAAGCAGAATCTCCTTTAACCTCCACCATTCATTTGAATAAAGCATCTTTTACGAAATTCTAAGATAAGTACATGAAAACAGAGCGATATGTGAGGTCAGGCATAACAGATAGATTATCGAACTGACACTGATCTGAAGGTCTGAATCCCATTCAAAACACAATTAACCACCAAAGCACATAATCTTAGCAGATGTGTCCTTTTCATCCTTGTTTGACTGTCATCCATAACCTGTCTACCTCTGACGGACCCAGGCATGCTTGACCCTGGGGAGTCGGTAGCTGCAGGCAGAAGTCATCTTATCCTGGATTTACATAGATAAATGCAAAGCAATAATTCTGGGGTCAACCAGTGGCCTGAGTCTTGACCTGATGTCTGCTCTGCTGCTATCTAATGGTTCACTCTGGCCATTAACCATACTGACAAGAGCTTAGCTGTCTTATGTGGTTGTTCCACAACCAAGAGTCGACTACCTGATAATGTATTGTACTGAACTGAAATGATGCCCAGTTCTCAGTCTCTACATTACAAAAATCTGTCCTTTTTTAAACAGTAGCAACCCAAAAAATAAGGTCCAGTGTGTTCAGCACAAAGCTGCACAGATGCACAGGATCAGCCTAGTGGCAAATACGAGGAATCAACCACTTAGGGTTATATCCACATCCAGGCTGAAAGACACTCCAACATACACAGACACAAATCCTGTTGAGCTGAGCAGAGATACCCTACATACTACCAGCCCTCCAAGGCACAATTAGGATTTCACGGGAGGGAGAAATCCACATTCCAGCACAAGTCCTTTCTTCCTCTTCAATATCAACTTTTTACTCAAGGAAGAACCTAATGCACCACTCAATAGGATTTGAATAAAAGAAATAAAAACAAAGCCAGAAAAAAACGATCATTTTCAAACTAGGTATTCATGGTTGACTGAAGAAAAGAAGAAAAACTGTCTTCCAGTTTCAATCATTTCCCCAATTCTATACAATATGAAAAGAAGCAACCACTGGTGGTTTGTGTGAAGTGTGTAACTCAGCCATGTTGACTGAGATGAAGATCCTGTATGGATCGCTACAAACAGCTGCTCTTCTACCATCTCTCAGTGTCCTAGACGAAGTACAGTACTAGAGTAAGAGGCCAACATTTTAACACAGCAAAGAGCTGGCTGACAAGAGTTGTGGAGGAATAGCTACATTATGAACAGGAAAGCAATTGGAGGAAATATTTGACAGAACATGTCCACAACATACAAAAGCAGTTAAAGGTTTAAAATAGGAAAATAATGAGGGTGTTTTCACACTTGGTCCCTTTCAGCCAATTCTTGGGAACTCAGTGGAGTTCCCTTATTTTTTTGTGTAGTGTGAACACTCCAAAGGAACTCAGACGCTCAAAAGAGTCCCCGAAGAGAACCGAACTGAGACCATCTCGAGAGGTGGTCTGAGTTCAGTTCACTTGAATTCCTTAGTCCGGTTCCCTTTTTTAGGGCAATGTGAACACAAAGATCCCCAGGTTCACTTGTCATTATTCCCGCACCCCACACTAGATTACTGCAACACCGTTTCCCCTGCCATAAAAAAATGTGTGCTGTTTTTGGATATTGATTAGCAATTGTCAAGGATGCACAGACATTACAAAATATGTGTGGAGTTTTGTACTGACACAATGTTCAGGTTATGTGATATTTAGGCTAAGAGAGCTCCATAAGCTGTTTATTCGATTGTGGGGTTTGAATAGTGTGAGAAGACAACAAATATTATTTGGTCACAGCATAGGGTACAAAATCAATGCTTAATCTTAAAGGGGCAGTAGCCTATATTGGGTGTACAATTTTCAATTACAGCATTATTTGTTCTGCAGTTATTCTTCTGATATTTATTATGTTACCAATAGTATTTACATGTTAATATTCACTTCTGATTATCATTATTATGTCTCATCTTTTAACTAAATGCAATCTATTGCTTCCAAAATGTAAGTAGGTTTATCTAGCTGTCTCATAATATGTTCTGATAGAATGGCTGGTCCTGCACTTTGTAAAAACCCAGCGTGCATTGAGTGAATATTGGAAAAAGTTATTGGTTCCTTTCTAAACATAACAATGTGAATGCAAAGAGGACTCGGACCACAAAATAGGTGAAGTGAACTGGCAAAAGAGTTGAGTCCTCATTCAAAGGCAAGGGCAGTGTGAATACAAAGAGAACCAAGGTATTTTGCTTTTTTCCCCACCCCAGATTTCACTTTAAAGAGGACTGAGATGGGTTCTTTTAAAGAGGACTATATGTGAAAACACCCTGAAATGAAGAATGACAGTTCTCATGATGTGATCACTGCATTCTACTAGGGACATGCATTAATTAACTAAGGTTAGAACAAGTATTTTTCAGATTCACTCTGACAGTATAATCAGCTTCATTTGATATAGCCAATAAACCCAATGCACCCTAGAAAATAAAGAGTAAATTGATGCAATTAAGAACAATAATTTCCTTTTAACAGCTTTCGAGAAACACATTTTTTTTACTGACAGTGACATCAGCTTTTTGATAAGAGCATGAGAAGAAAAAATTCCCTAATTTACTATGAAGATCTCAACATCTATTACACTGTGAAGTGACTTTGATGCTAACACTATCAGATGAAATTATGACAATAAATGGGGAATGCAACATGGGATAGTCACTAGCTGATGAGGAAATGCCTGGCAGCAAAGCCTGGACGTAGCACATCGCAGCACATAAGGGCTCAGTTTTGGATCAGTTACTTTGTTGTGACCAATGCTTCCCAAGTGTCCAGACAGTGGAGCCGAGATTGAAAAGACCACATTGTAGCTGTCACTACCGATTCCGGCCCAGAGCTATTACCCTGCCTGGAGAAAAGGTTAAGAACATCCTCCACTTGAAAAGTGCCAAAACCTATTGACAGATGTGCGCTGGCATACAGAAAAATCATGCCTGCAATGTGGTTATGCCTCAGTTTTCTAACTATTGATATAACTTCTCATAACATTTACCGAACAAAAAACCTCAAAGCATCTCGCCAACACCTTCTTTATGAGAAAGCTCTTTCAGTGCAGCTCAAAAGCTGAGAGCTTCAACCCTCCACCTTAGTGGAGTGTGGGCAGTTCTGGCAGAGACACGTGCAGAACGACACCGACTGAGAGTGCAACAGTTATCAACAGAGCCAAATCTCCACGGCTGAGAAAGTTGACTCTTGCCCACCTCTGTTTTATTGAGTCCACAATGTCCACAATGCCTTCCAGGTCTCAGTGCATTAAAGGGGATGATCTCGATACAGCTTTAGCCACTTCAGGGTAATGCAAATCACTTTAATATGTTAAGAAGATTAAACTGGATAAATGTCTAGATACATGTTTTTTTAAAGCCACATAAACCGCTCTGGTGTTTTGATTTAGAGAGGGGAGGTGTGTGCGTCAGTTCAGACGATCAACACAAACCCTTCAAAATCTCATGCCATTGGCTGAGGAAAATTAGGCTTATTCGAGATTTTGCATTTTAAGCTTCTTGGATATAAGACCATCCCACTTCTTTCTTATTATTTTAACACCAACCCGTAGGACAACAAAACACAGGTCACAATCTCATATCTCCGTTATGCTACTCTTGAATTTGATTTGGTTGTCTTGTCTTATCCTGCCTATGCCAATATATGGTCTTAATTTTGACCATGAAATGTTGGTATTTTCAAAGGGTTCATAATCTATTGGTAAAAGTATGAGAGATATCTAAGTAGGTATGGTGAAAGGAATATGGAAATTATATCCCTTAGAAGCTTAAACTTTTAATGATACTTTAGATAAAAGTATTATCCTGTCACACTTAGTAGTTTATTAAACTTTTAATGATACTTTAGATAAAAGTATTATCCTGTCAGAGTATGTGCCATATTTCTATAGTTTTGAAATCTGGTAAATTCACTACAACTATATCAATAACCATTGGATTTATACATGTGTTTTCATTGGTTGATTGGTTTCCCTGGCAATGATTTTGGCTTATCAAAATCAAAATCATGTTTTCCATTTATTACTGAGATATATCAAATTCAATCAGGTGATCAGGTATGTTCCCAACGCAGGATTTATTGTCAATCCTTTTCTATCAGAGGAATGGTGGAACTGAGAAGGTGTCTGCCTGTCAGTTTGCCATTCTGTTAAACATAGAAACTGTGCTCGAAATTGTTGAGTGTGAAAATGAAAGGGAGAAATGGAACAAAAATAATGTAAAGGGATTAACAAATAATTTGCATACCATTTCCACTGCTTCCAAACCACAGGATCAGAGGAATGACAAGAAGGTGATGGCTGCTAAGTCGTATCACCAACTGCATTCTCTGGAGAGGAACAAAGCCAGCTCAGATCAATCAGAGTTTTCTTTTAAATCAGAGATGGATTCATTTAACATAATCATGTCTTGGTCACCACTCTCAGAACAGATAGACAATAAACAGATAAATATTGGCCTATCAAAGCTACCTCCTTAATTGAACAAGGGGAAGAGATGTTCTTATTTCAATTAGACAAATCTTCTCGCTCTACAAACTCTAACTTTCCGTACAGTGCAGTACACAATACAGCAATTACAACCCAATTTGAGGCAGGTACATAACAAGTTGAGTCGAGAGTCTTTTGCCCTCATTTCACTCAAGTGTATTTCATCCACCTTTCATGTAAGCACTGTGGTTATCATTTCATAAACTAACGTCTCTGAAAGAGAACGAGTTAGTCCTGCTTTCAAAACTTCCACTTGTTTCCAAAATGAATTGGGTTCAAAATTGCTATTAAAAACTATTTTAACATAAATAATAACTTTATTCTACATTTCGGATGAAGTCTATACTAGCAAACACTGGTAAATTGTAGCAAAAAGATACTCCACAGCAGCTAAAACAAATACTGTGTTTCAGGAAAATAAAGAACCCACAAAACGGAGTTCAGACAATAACATCACCGGGGGAGATGAGGACGTTCTTAAAGAAGGTGAATCAGAGGATTGGGACAGAACTGTAACTAAAACTAAAGCTGGACTACGGATGAGAAGCACATTACAATTTTGGAAAAATTCCACAGAGCCAAAGCTTCCTCGTAGGCTGTTAACTTTATATTCTTTAACTCTCATCATCACTCAGAAATGTGAGTGACACACTCAAAGGGAAAGTTTAAATCCAATAGTTCTGTCTGTATAGAGAAGAGACGCCTTGGAGAAAGGTACAGTATAAGACAAAAGGAGGCACTAGCATGGAAGAGTCTGAATAAAACAAGCATGATTTGAAATGTCACTGTTGGATTTCACAGCACTGCTCAGTGAGGCCACAGACAACTAACTAAAAGCATCTTGGACTTATGTGACATTTTTGGGCACATTTCATGATCCTAACGCCAGACTGAAGGTGACAGAATCCTTACATCGTTAACATTAGCGCTAATTAGGTGGCTGAGGTTGCTGCTGTGGTCTAGCTACAACGCTAGATGGTTTCTGTGCCCTCATATAAATAGACATTTAATCTTGTATGTTTATCCTAGCATCCACAGCAGCAAATGCACTTTCCTGTGCAGATTATGAATCTCTGTTCAAACAGATCTGAGAGTCAATGTATATGAACTGACTGAAATGGAAAGATGGAACTTCCATTTGAATAATATTGACAGGGACCACAGGTTGAGTACTGACTGTCTTTTCATCCTCCTCTTTCAGTTGTCTTTGCTCTTGATTCTTTCTGTTTTCCCCACGAAAATGAAGCAAAACTGATCATTATTAAAATGCATGACCAGGGTTATGATAGCAGCCAACATTTGGACAATATTCCATTTAGTCCAGGATTTACAACATGTTGTGTATCAAATATCACTTTCACATGACTTTCCCCTCTAATACTGCTGCTTGCACACTAACCTGGCCTTAGCCATTCACACCACATGGGTATTCCCCTGATCTTCCCTTATCCCCTCATGGTGAGCTGTTTGGGGTTTTAGGCTGGGTGTCTGTACAGCACTTCGAGATATTAGCTGATGTACGAAGGGCTATATAAAATAAAATTGATTGATTGATTGATAAAACACAACTCCATGGTAATTGAAATCATATTTTACTCAAATCCACTGTGTAATACTGTTTAACTACATGAGCTCCTATCACTATGCAAAAGAGAGGGAATGAGAAAGAAAGATAAATAAAGAAGAGAGGATACTGGCAGTAATGTATCAACAGGACAAGTCATAACGATTGAGTGGGTGAGTGTGTGAGTGATAGAGAAAGAGAGAGAAAAAAAGAGAGATAAAGAGAGGAGTGGAGAGAGAGAAGAATACAGAGAGGTCAAGAGGGGTAAATGAGCAGGTTGGAGCATCACCACAGTGCACACCTCACCTCAACCCAACACAGTGGCCGACTCACCAAGGGTAAACTTCATAGCATGGCAGCCTGTGTTAACCTATCTGGGCTTTGTAGTATGGGGTGCTGTACAGAATTTACATTTGACACAACATGTAAATCATTCATCTTTGTGGAAACTCGGATTATGTGGCTTATTGCCTCTCAACATTCAACTGATTATGCATAATCAATCCTGCGCTTCTGGTAAGAGAGGTTGTAATTCTTTACTCTTCAGAGCCTCGCGTGAATCATACATGTTGCGTAAGAATGGACGATGACTGAATAAATTGGGTCACGGGTCAGCTTAACAGGGTTGTTGTTATGACAAACTGGAACATTAGCTAGGGAAATAAACACCCTGAATCTTGGCTAAATGAGCTGGTGTAATCCTACCAGCCAACTACACCCACCTGATGACACTGGATTTACAACTAGACAGACATCACGTTTCATTTGCAGACCTTGGGTCTCATGTAATGATAACTAATAGTATGCAAAGTGTCTTTAGACATCTAAATATACATCCCTGACTCTTCCACTGAATGAGGACAATCGCCTACAGAAATTAAAATCCCCGTCTCTGCACTCTCACATCCCCAACAGGAAGATCTTTCAGGAATCCTGCATGGGTGGACGTGTAGGCTTTCCTGGGAATGACAGGGTCTGTTGGAGAGGAACCCCACCCTCGCGTTCTCCACCATGCCAAGGCTGTTGAGAGTGGGCAGCTAGCACTGAGACGGCAGCCTGTCGTGGGCACTGCCAGCCTTAATGCTGCCCTGTCGTCATCAGAGGCTTGCAGAAAAGAACACTGAGATTCACCAAGAAAAGAGGAGGGGGATCGTCACATTTAAATCCTCTCTTAACGCCCCCACATGGTTTAGCCAAGCGTAACAAATCATTCACACAGAGTGAGACAGAGAAAGAGAGAGAAAAAGATATTAGCAGCAGTAAGCAAGCTCAAGAGATCATAGTGAGGCAGTTCTAATCGTAGTAATGGTTTAAGCTCTCATACCCTCCACCAGATGCGAGAAAGTCTCCACAAAAACTAAAATCCCCCATGCCTAAGACTGTGCCCTGTGGCTCTGGGCCCTCCTCAAAAAACAAACTCCACAACTGACTTACATTTTAGAATACCAAAGAAGTGAAGAGAACTCCAGTGGGAAGATTTGCCTAAGAAAAGCTGAAGAAATGTATTTACAATCTTACAGTTACTGTAAGTTGATACACAATGGATACCTTAATGTAAAGCTCACAAGATCAAGTAGTGTAGCTGCACAAGAGACTACATCAAGTCTTAACCACTTCTAATGGATTGATGGTGGTGAGCCAACAAATGTTTTCCATTGTAACGTGTACCGTTATAGCAATAGATGGTGAATGTCATCCACATAACAGCAAAACACTTGTTGTGTGTGTTTAATGGCCCATGGTGTTATAAAGACTAGCCTTCTGTGGAATAAATTGAAGTATACCATTCCCAAGGGGACCTCTGGGATTCAAATATATTCCCCATTGGTTATCATTAAGTGATAAACATAACTTCAATCACTCCTAAGGAGTTTGGCCATAGTCCACTCTTGACCCTTATTTTATTTTTTTTAACCTTTATTTAACTAGGCAAGTAGGTTAAGAACAAATTCTTATTTACAATGATGGCCTAGGAACAGTGGGTTAACTGCCTTGTTCAGGGGCATAACAACAGAGTTTTACCTAGGTAGCTCGGGGATCCGGTCTTGCAACCTTTCGGTTACTAATCCAACGCTCTAATCATGAGGCTACCTGCCACCTTAAAGTCATTAAGACTTTATGACTTCAAAAAAGTTAAATATAAAGAAATGTGTCACAGCACTTAGGTTTTTAAATCTACAGCCAACTGAAACAAACTCCTAGTGCTCTCAACAAGCATTTCACCTCATCATGGTATATCATTACTACTTCACATCCACATAATAGATGCTTGTGGTGATTTACGGCTCAATTAGTAATTTCAAAATGCATTGCAAAAACATATAGACAGCCTTTCCGAATGGGAAACTAAGTTCAAGTTATTTGGTGAATCATTACTTTATAGCCCAGGACAAGGACATATATTGTTTCTGTGCGCCTTTGCTTTTGTTTCTGGTAATAAAAGCCTATTTAGAGGCATGGTTGGCTGGGCTTCTGCCCATTCTGCTCCATTACAATTACTCAGCAGGCTAGCATCGGGGTAATGAAGAGGGTGTCACAGTGGGCGGGGCTGACAGTGACTGACCGCTGCTCTGGAGCTCCGTTCTGTTCCTCAGCCACTGGCTGCTGTAACGGTCCCTAACGGCACTGCTGGCAGCACTACAGTGACAGCAAGCAGACTGGCTGTAGACCTACCTACCGCAGAATAAACACATGTGTGCAGTACAGTAGTACACAACCTCCATGAACCCTCCTGCTCAAGCCTCAGCTAGTACTGTATGTGTTTTTAAAAGTGTCAGGGAAAAAGGGAATTACATTTCAAAGCCCAGTAAATAAAGTTTGTATTGATTTGATATAACATGTAATCTGTTTTGCTGTCTTCTACCAAAAGGGAATCATGTAAGACAGCATTATAGATAATACGACCATACATCAATTGGAGTTTGGCCGACATAAGGGCAATAGATCATGTTCAAGCTAGACTGCTTAGCTCTGGAATTTATAAACTACCTCCTAAATCGAGGTGGCTTTCAATTTTAGTTTTTGATTTAAAGATATGAGATTTTGTCAGAGTTGATTTTGTTTCATCTTTAGTTTCACAAGGGGCTCTAGATTTTGAACTCCATCTCTCAAACTGAACCACACTTGCCATTGGGTCCATTACAAAAGTAATGCATTGCTCATCGGTACACCTGCAGGTCTTCACACCTGTTCAAACCATTGTATATTTTTACTGTGACATTAAAGAGCTATTGATAAACTGTATTTTGTTCCCTATCACATCATGTTTTCATCTTTGGTGCTAATGCCGAATGCATTTAAAATATGAGTAGGCTAATGCTTATCAAGGGATGTGCTGGTGGTGTCACCTTTTGTGACATGATAAATGACAGTACGATTATTCCATAGTTTGCCAGTATATAAAATTAAAAAGTATTATTTCCACATTGTATCTTGAAAATCTGCAGATTTTCTATGCGCATCTTGCAACTCTGAGTCAAATCCATACTGATAATACAGTAATAAATGTATGTATGCTGTTACATACACCGGTCTCTACAATTTTAAAGCATATTATACCAGATCTTAGTGATTTAGTGAATCATACTGTATATTCCACTGATTTTATTCGCAGTAAAATAACAATGTTCTACGATTGAATTACTGAATAATCTGTATCTATCACAAAAAAACTAATAATACAGTGATCAATTTATTTGCCTATTGTACTGTAGTGAGTAGAAACAATAGATAACTGAAAACATTATTTAATTATTAGCTCTACGATTTAGATTAAAACTCAATTTAAAAAAGAATCAACATTTAATCGTCAGTAATTTAAGTCTGTATATAATGCATCAAATCTATATAAAAGATGAGATTTCAAATCACAATGCATTTTCAGCATTTAGGCTAAGAAACATTTGTGTAATATATAATATATAGGGTGCTTGCACCACCCTGTGGTCAACATTGGTTATAACAACACTGACAAAGGAGAAGAACGTAAAGGCCTCAGAGACACAAACCAGAGTGAAAAATAGTGACACGCCTAATGTTGTATCATTAATTAAAGAGTTTGATGAATATGTTTATTGTACACACCAAAGACAACAAAATTGCTCATCATCACTGCATTCACTGACTGAGGCCTGAATAATTATTATAACAATTTGACTTGATGTACTTCTATGTGCTTTAGTGCGCTCTAGTGTTAAAATAAAGAAGTTAATTCAAATTATATTTTGGAATCAGATACATTATAGATTCCTCTCACCTTTCTCAGCGCTGGCTAGGCAGTTGTGTTTTCTCTATGGAGAACCCTGTTCTTTGTGATCTTCTCTCCGAGTTGAAGATCCCCAGGGACGATCAGTCACTTCTAACCCCCCAATGACGAAACGGACAGTTGTTTACTTACACAAGGCAGTCATCTTCCAATCTCATCCCTGAGTAATGGAGGATTATAGAATGTCTGTATTGGTAAAGGGCATGGCATTTTCAGATTAGATCATCCCAAAAAGGTACAGTGCTTACTTGCACAAAGAAGCATCCAATGGGCTATTGTCAGAGTCTGGCCTGATCCTTGATGCACCTCAGAAAGCCCAGCAGCCACAAAGAGTTCGAACACCTTGGACCACATGCAGCATCATAGCCTGTCAGCAACAACAGATGACTGGAGATGTGTCAGTTGAGATCGTTCACTCAAGTCCTGCTTGGCTATTGGACACGTTTCAATATACAAAGTCATAAACGGGGACATCCATGTGCAGGCTGCTACTTTAGATTTATTATAACACTATTTACACATTTCAAGAACACATGCTACAGAACTCCAGATTTACAGCTCTTAACAAACAATACAAACATCTGTAACTCTCCAGAACAACAAAAATAAATACCTGTTTACTAGGGAAAATGTCAGACCAGGCTATTAACACTGAGAAAACATTTCAATACAAGGCTTCTTTATATATATGCAATTGTGATTGTGCAGCAGATTCTTGTCCTGGTGCTGCTACAAGCTCCCTTTGGTTTGTGCTTCTCTGCAGCAGTAATATAGCACCTATGGAAAAGAGTTTCAAAAGTTCTGAGTTATAACTTTTCTTTTAATCTAGTCATAATATAATCGCAATTTTTAACACCTGATGTTGTCTACTCATCTACGCATATGAGCTGTGTAGGTCTACATGTCATACCCCCATAATGTAATTCAGTGAAAATTGAAGGCTATCAGTCTACATAATGAAGTGTGCATTTATGAATTTAACGACACTATGTCCTGCATAATGCACGAAATCAGCTATTATCTATGCTGAAATATGTACAGCTAAAAGCTTGTTTTATTTTCTCGGCCATATTATAACAGGCAGTCTAAAAAGAATTGGCCATTATCTATGCTTTTGATTTATAATCCAACTTTTAATGCCCACACTAAGCCAATACCATCCATTGAAATGATAATACTGGTATTTCTCCACGGTGGAATTCATGATCAGAAAACAAATTAGAATTGGTATTCTCTGCATTCATTTGATGGGGGTGTGCTGAATTTTCCAACCGATGAGTGTGTTTTCTAGTGGGCTTGTCATTGTGTTAATCTATTGGTGTGATCTTAGAATGGTAAAAAATTGTTTACTACTAAACATTCCATTCAGAGCACGAAAATAATAAACCTAAACACGAACTAAACTAACAAAAGCACAGCTCACGATTCTCTCAAGTGTACACACATTGATTCCATACTCACATATGTACAATTACATATACACAAAGCCTTCAGTACCATGGTACGTTGACATCTTTAGTACACACAAACTAGAGACCACAGTAACACTATCTACATTCAATGTCTCACACACACTATACATTAAGGCATGAGGTGTCTTCTTGGATGCAGTGCATCAGCAGAAGAGGGTACATTGAGAAATCAACTCAAATGCATTTCAACCACAGCATGTAAATGTCAATTGTCAAGTGGAATGGATTAAACTAATGGAAAGAATTAGGCCCGAATCAAAACGTCAAATGATCTAAGGGTACATTCTATAAAACATTTGATTTATAAAATATTTCAAAGTGAGACAGTGGTTAATTGATGCAACATTTACCAGTCAAAAAAATAGAGGACGTTCAACAATTACAACACGATGAACCATTTTTCAGTCCAACAATTACAACACAATGAATCATTTCACTATTTGACAAAACAGAACATTGACCACAATCAAGCCTACGTACTCTGATGTACAGTACAATACAGGATGATTCAAATGGTTATGAGCTGGGATGGTTTGCCAAGTGACTTATCCTTTCACTAGATACATATGTCAAACCTGCCTTTTTCAATTATAGATTATAGCAAAAAATCACATATGAACTTTATCTTAAAAATGTAAAGCTATTGGCTTGAGCTCCTACCTATACTTCCATTATCTATACCTTAAATTACAGATTATACGGATCAGCCATGTACATGCAGTCAAATTGCATTAAATGAACATTTAAGCAACATTTTGAGATATAATGTTAGCTTTGTAAGTGGATTCGTGGCATTTAAATGACTGGAAAGCTCATTGAGGGTGTCATACGGGATTATAATTTCTAAATGCATGGAGGAGAACAATATCCTACAAAAAGCAATGTCTAGTATCTATAATTATTTTATTGTATTATTTCACAACGAAATGCTTCCCAGTAGCCTACTGTATATTAGCTGGGAGGGTGCTCTAGGTTATATTTTCATTCCCAAGCTGTAGTGCCACTTCTTTTGACTCAAAGCAATTTGCCTGCATACCATACATGTAACCAGAGGTCAGCACAAGCATTTGGAGAAATGTGAAAATTACAAATAACTATTCATAAAACAAACAGAAATCCAGTAGACTATCACACTACATTAAGTTGCCAAAATAGCACAAAACATGGATTTTAAATGTCTTTGATAATAAATTAGCAGCATTCATAAGTATGTGTATGAAACAAATAAAGTTTTGTTATACATACATATTATTTCCAGTCAGTTACCACCATCCTTCTATAGTAATTCAAGGGCACTGTTATGTAATGGAGACAACTTCATGTAAAGCTATTTTTTGGGGAAATATATATACACACCTGCTGTAAATACTCAATATTCAATGAGCACCATGCTTATAAATCAAAACAATACTGTGGGTTGTCTTCGGGTGAAATGACAACAGGGAGATAAACATACACTTCAGATATCTTCACATATCTCTTCAGTGTACATTAAGGCAGGTGTGTCAAACTCATTGTGCCCTGGGTTGGATTGGACTCCCTGGCGGGCTGTATGTTTGACACCCCTGCTCTAAGAATCAACTCATCTTCCTATCAAACCTGTCTTGTAGCGCTGCTGTTATTCTCATCCTATGATCTCCAATCACATTTAGATTGTTTGCAGCATATGTCAGACACCTGTGTACAGTACTGTAGTGGCCTCGGTGCTCTTCTCATCAGGATGCAGAAAACTTGGTAGTGCAAAGCCATTCCATTGTTGCAACAAATAGCTAGTGGTGAGCTTTGTTTGTGTTTGCTGGCGTTTCCAAAAGTAAATGCTGAACAATACACTGTGACTGAGGTTCTCTTGTGTCTTGTCAAAAGATGTTGAATGTGGCTGTGTAAAAGAAAGCCCTTTTCTGGCAAGTAGCCACACGTCACAAGAGCACATCACACTTGGGTTAAAGCAACAAACAAAAAAAACATGACTGAAACTTAAGTTGATCTCAGATTGGCTGGAAAACCTTTTGGGCCAATGGGCTACATCGGGATTTCAAAATTCAACAGAGGGCTGCACCATTTCTTTAATGACCAATTTGTTTGTCAAAATCTATTTGTGGGCCTGGGAAAGGGCAGTTAAATATTTTCTAAAATGTCCATTATAATTTCTACATGCTTTCTATCTAGTTTTAGACATTCAAGTGTGGCCTGGAGTGTTTTTTTTCCTACCCAAAATATGAATTCCCCCCCTGTCCTATACATATAAATACAGCTGAAGTCAGAAGTTTACAAACACCTTAGCCAAATACATTTAAACTCAGTTATTCACAATTCCTGACATTTTATCAGAGTAAAAATTCCCTGTTTTAGATCAGTTAGGATCACCACTTTATTTTAAGAATGTGGAATGTCAGAATAATAGTAGAGAGAATGATTTATTTCAGGTTTTATTTCTTTCATCACATTCCCAGTGGGTCAGAAGTGTACATACACTCAGTTCGTATTTGGTAGCATTGCCTTTAAATTGTTTAACTTTGGTCAAACATTTCGGGAAGCCTTCCACAAGCTTCCCACAATAAGTTGGGTGAATTTTGGCCCATTCCTCCTGACAGAGCTGGTGTAACTGAGTCAGGTTTGTAGGCCTTCTTCCTCACACACACTTTTCAGTTTTGCCCACAAATGTTCTATGGGGTTGAGGTCAGGGCTTTGTGCTTTGTGATACACCAGCTCTGTCAGGAGGAATCTGACAAAATTCACCCAACTTATTGTGGGAAGCTTGTGGAAGGCTACCCGAAATGTTTGACGTTCGACCCAAGTTAAACAATTTAAAAGCAATGCTACCAAATACTAATTGAGTGTATGTAAACTTCTGACCCACTGGGAATGTGATGAAAGAAATAAAAGCTGAAATAAATCATTCTCTCTACTATTATTCTGACATTTCACATTCTTAAAATAAAATGGTGATCCAAACTGACCTAAGACAGGGAATTCTTACTAGGATTAAATGTCAGGAATTGTGAAAAACTGAGTTTAAATGTATTTGGCTAAAGTGTATGTAAACTTCCGACTTCAACTGTATATACACATACAAACTCAGCAAAAACATAAAACGCCCCTTTTTCAGGACCCTGTCTTTCAAAGATAATTGGTAAAAATCCAAATACCTTCACAGATATTCATTGTAAAGGGTTTAAACACTGTTTCCCATGCTTGTTCAATGAACCATAAACAATTAATGAACATGCACCTGTGGAATGGTCGTTAAGACACTAACAGCTTACAGATGGTAGGCAATTAAGGTCACAGTTATGAAAACTTAGGACACCAAAGAAGCCTTTCTACTGACTCTGAAAAACCTCAAAAGAAAGATGCTCAGGGTCTCTGCTCATCTGCGTGAACGTGCCTTAGGCATGCTGCAAGGAGGCATGAGGACTGCAGATGTGACCAGGACAATTAATTGCTATGTCTGTACTGTGAGACGCTTAAGACAGCGCTACAGGGAGACAGGACGGACAGCTGATCTTCCTCGCAGTGGCAGACCACGTGTAACACCTGCACAGGATCGGTACATCAAACCCACCGTCGCTGGACCAGCCAGGACTGTCAAAAAGTGCTCTTCACTGATGAGTTGCGGTTTTGTCTCATCAGGGGTGATAGTCGGATTCGCGTTTATCGTTGAAGGAATGAGCGTTACACCGAGGCCTGTACTCTGGAGCGGGATCGATTTGGAGGTGGATGACCATGACAGGCCTTGGTCTGGGGTGGTGTGTCACAGCATCATCAAACTGAGCTTGTTGTCATTGCAGGCAATCTCAACGCTGTGCGTTACAGGGAAGACATCCTCCTCCCTCATGTGGTACCCTTCCTGCAGGCTCATCCTGACATGACTCTCCAGCATGACAGTGTCACCAGCTATACTGCTCATTCTGTGCATGATTTCCTGCAAGACAGGAATGTCAGTGTTCTGCCATTGCCAGCAAAGAGCCCGGATCTCAATCCCATTGAGCACGTCTGGGACCTGTTGGATCGGAGGGTGAGGGCTAGGGCCATTCCCCCCAGAAA
Source organism: Salvelinus alpinus (assembly GCF_045679555.1). Lineage (NCBI taxonomy): Eukaryota > Metazoa > Chordata > Actinopteri > Salmoniformes > Salmonidae > Salvelinus > Salvelinus alpinus. The sequence goes on from NC_092104.1 coordinate 34,968,419, forward strand.
TGTCCGGGAACTTGCAGGTGCCTTGGTGGAAGAGTGGGGTAACATCTCACAGCAAGAACTGGCAAATCTGGTGCAGTCCATGAGGAGATGAACTGCAGTACTTAATGCAGCTGGTGGCCACACCAGATACTGACTGTTACTTTTGACCCCCCCTTTGTTCAGGGACACATTATTCAATTTCTGTTAGTCACATGTCTGTGGAATTTGTTCAGTTTGTGTCTCAGTTGTAGAATCTTATGTTCATACGAATATTTACACATGTTAAGTTTGCTTTAAATAAACGCAGTTGACAGTACGTTTCTTTTTTTTGCTGAGATACATACACATAGTACCAGTCAAAAGTTTGGAAACACCTACACATTCCAGGTTTTTCTTTATTTTTACTATTTTCTACATTGTAGAATAATAGTGAAGACAAACTATGAAATAACACATATGGAATCATGTAGTAAACAAAAAGTGCTAAACAATTCAAAATATATTTTATATTTGACATTCAAAGCAGCCACCCTTTGCCTTGATGACAGCTTTGCACACTCTTGGCATTCTTTCAACCAGCTTCATAAGGTAGTCACCTGGAATGCATTTCAAATAAGAGGTTAGCCTTGTTAAAAGTTAATTTATGGATTTTTTCCCCTTCTTAATGCATTTGAGCCAATCAGTTGTGTTGTGACAAGGTAGGGTTGGTATACAGAAGATGGTCTTTTACCAAATAGGACAAAGTCCATATTATGGCAAGAACAGCTCAAATAAGCAATGAGAAACGACAGTCCATCATTACTTAAAGACATGAAGGTCAGTAAATGCAGAAAATTTCAATAACTTTTAAAGTTTCTTCAGGTGCAGTCTCAAAAGCCATTAAGCGCTATGATGAAACTGGCCCTCATGAGGACCGCTACAAGAAAGGAAGACCGAGTTACCTCTGCTGCAGAGGATAAGTTCACAAGAGTTACCAGCCTCAGAAATTGCAGCTCAAATAAATGCTTCAGAGTTCAAGTGACAGACACATCTTAATATCAACTGTTCAGAGGAGACTGAATCAGGCCTTCATGGTTGAATTGCTGCAAAGCAACCACTACTAAAAGACACCAACAAGAAGAAGAGACTTGTTTGGGCCAAAAATAATGAGCAACGGACATTAAATCACAACTGCCGTGTCTTTGTGAGACGCAGAGTAGGTGAATGGATGATATCTGCATGTGTGGTTCCCACCATGAAGCATGGAGGAGGAGGTGTAATGTTGTGGGGGTGCTTTGCTGGTGACACTGTCAGTGATTTATTTAGAATGAGGCACACTTAACCTGCATGGCTACCACAGCATTCTGCAGCGATACACAATCCCATCTGGTATGTGCTTAGTGGGACTATCATTTGTTTTTCAACAGAACAATGACCCAACACACCTCCAGGCTGTGTAAGGGCTATTTAGCCAAGAAGGAGGGTGATGGAATGCTGCATCAGATGACCTAGTCTTCACAATCACCTGACCTCAGCCCAATTGAGATGGTGTCAGATGAGTTGGACCGCAGACTGAAGGAAAAGCAGCCAACAAGTGCTCAGCATATGTGGGAACTCCTTCAAGACTGTTGGAAAAGCATCCCAGGTGAAGCTGGTTGAGAGAATGCCAAGAGTGTGCAAAGCTGTCATCAAAGCAAAGGGTGGCTACTTTGAAGAATGTAAAATATTGTAGCGTTGTACGCTGAGAGTCAGGAAGCAAGTTCAGGGAGTGAATACATTTAATTAATAAATGAACAAAACAAGAAACACGAACAGTGCACCGAAATGAAACAGGAACAATGATGACTGGGGAAGTAACCAAAGGGAGTGACATATATAGAGCAGGTAATCAAGGAGGTGATGGAGTCCAGGTGAGTGTCATTATGCGCATGACGCTGGTGAAAGGTGTGCGCCATAACCAGCAGCCTGGGGACCTAGAGGCCAGAGAGGGAGCACATGTGACAAATATAAAATATATTTTGATTTGTTTAACACTTTTTTTGGTTACTACATGATTCCATATGTATTATTTCATAGTTTTGATGCCTTCACTATTATTCTACAATGCAGAAAATAGTAAAAATAAAGAAAAACCCAGGAATGAGTAGGTGTCCAAACTTTTGACTTGTACTATACATTTATCAAACCTCATGTGTCATCCATATGACGGAAACCCGTCGTAGTGACAGAGCACTTTAACCCCTGCATCACAAGAACACTGGTCGTGTATACACTCATATCAACGTCAGCTGTGCAAGTTGTATACAAACCTTCAAATATGCAATAACTGTAAAGGAGTCAAACCTCCGCTATTTAAAACATAATTCTGTACAGAAAGTGGTTTCCAATAGGAAGATGGTCTAAGACGATGTCCTACATGACATTAATAGATTAATCGTAATGTAGACGTAATGCATTTTGTTGATATTTCTGGTTGAGGAGTGGTTATAATTGTACTGTACACATCCTGGTTTGGTAGATTGTACAAACACTTAAGGGCAAAGTGTTGTATCACTGAGACTTGATTTCTGTGTTGGTTTGCTGGTCATTGGTCTTTGCTATTTGTCTGTTGCAGCTGATAAGCACTTGGTTGTCAATTCAAGTCAGTCAATGGTTATCATGAGCTTAGGATCACAGTTCTGTAACCTGATGCAAATCCCTCTCATAACTTCCTCAGTTCTCCTCCTGGTGGTGTATGCAGGAATATCAACACCATATTGAGCAGTCACCTGCACCTGCATTTATCTTGCATTGTTCATAAGGTTGAAGTCACTGAGCTTTAAGGTTTTAGCTTCATGGTCTCTGCACTGCAATGTGACAGGATATGCTAACACAAAAAGCAAAAGAGGCTCATTTCGTTCATTATTTGATTTCGCTGACCCTGCAAACCCGGGAGAGTATAGCTTGGCTGCAGATGCAAAAAGAGAAATGAAGGAGGGCGGGAGGGCCTTAATGAGGGGGCCTAGTGTCTGGCCAACAGTGCTGATGCTCCACTTTCCCAAATCATCCCCACAGTGGGCCTTGCCTGTACCCTGAGAGCCAATCAGATGACAGCATTGGAACCAGAAGAGGAAGAGTTGGCAGAGGGAGAAGAGGGAAGGTTCCAGAAGAGCCACTTGCGTTTACACTGCCTCCTCTGGTACAGGAAGTCCTCCTTGTCCCGCTCCTTCCGTGCTCTTTGATAGTGGTCGTCCTCCTTCAGGAACCACACTGGTGGCCAGCGGTGCTTCTCAAAGTAGTCCTGGTTGTCTGCAAGAGGCATGGCTCAACAACATTAGCAAGATTAAATGCAGACAGATATGCAGACACAAATGATTAAGATAATGATAACTTCTCAAAAAATCCTGCATTGATGTCAATGGGAGATTTAAATGAAAGTTGTAGTTTCATGCACATATCTTTAGCTAGTATTTGCTTTACTTGTAGATTTGGCCTTCATGTCTCGAGGAAACTTGCGACACACACTATTATAGTTGGTGCAGATGTGGTGAAGGCACCAGCCACTTAGCTGTTGGGCACAGTGGAACTGCCAGAGAGACAAGACATTATAGAAGACCTTACTCCGCACATGATAAGTTTACATTTAAAAGTGCACCACTTGTTAAACAAATTAGCATTAGAAAATCTTGTGAGAATGGAGAAAAACAGTATTAAGTATATATACACACCTATAGAATTGCAATATGAACATGGGCTCCATCTTACCTGAGCCATCTCCAGGTACACCAGCACATCTCCATCAATATCAGCCCCCATCATAGCAGCCTCCATCAATACTGTCACTGTGTAGAGTTCTGTAACAGAGGCATAACACACAGGAGATCACCTAGATCAACAGAATTATATTGCCAAATCTATCTCACAACAGACTTATGCCAAGTAACATACATATTAGGAACAGACAGCTCTCTGAACACACATACTAGCCTAATAGACACTATTTGAAGAGAAGAGAGAGTAAGTGCATGTTATACTCTGTGTGTCTACAATGTGAGTGCAGGTCTTGCCAACAGATGTGGCTTTGTTTAAGAGGGTGTGCGCAAAAACAACTAGAGACCTGTAAGTGCAACCAGGTGTGGGAGGCAAAGACGGTTGGCGAGAACAATGAGCTCCATGGCATCCAGGTCAGTGCGGGAACAGAAGCGCCCAGTGTAGAGGTACTCCAGCACAGCCCTCATACAGCTGCGAGTTGTGTTGGGAAACAGCACCTGAGACAACAGGCACAGATCATCAGGTTTTCCTTCCCTAGTCACTAGTGAATTTTATTGTGATGTGTGTTTATCTGGTTATTTAGGGGACTTGCAGTAGGTCTTGTTATTGTGCACATGATCAAGACCAAGGTTTAAGAAAAGAAAACAGTGGAACACACTGTAGCTCCAGTGAGAGGGTGAAAAGGATTGCCTTACCTCTTTGGTGCAGCTCTCCACAAAGGGCCCCCCAAACATAGCTGCCATCCAGTCACAGCTGGAGATGAGCAGGGGCTTATGGGACATGATCGTTCCATCATCCAGCTTGAACGCTACATCTGGAACACAAAGAGAAATCATACTGCCATTACCTTCTTCTTCCTCTATTATTTATTAAGTCCTGTCAAAGGTTGATCCTGTTTTTGAACAGCAGAGCGGAAACACTTAGCACAGAGTGTACAAAAGCTCTCAGAATTACATGATGTGCTCTCACCAGAGAAGGTGCCTTTGGCCAGGCAGTCTTTGATTCTGTTGGTTCGTCGTACATGGAAGGCTTTGGTGATTTCCTGGTTCATGAAGGCCTCGTTGTTAAGAATATTGGCCACCATCATGCGCAGGTCAAAGACCTCCAGCAGCTCAGCAATGTGTGCAATGTGCATCAGCTCCTTCTCGTGCTCATCCAGCTGGCCTGTGTACAGGTATCGCAGCACAGCGCGGAAGGGCCCCAGCTGCATGGACTGGTCCATGTACACCACAGTCATAGGCCTGGGGTTGTAGGTCACTGGGTCATCCACCAGCTCCTCCTGGATGCTGACAAAAGCTCTGCTCAAGGTAGACAGCAGTTTGCCCCTCCGGCCTCCCTCAGAGTCTCTCAGGGTTCCATCACTGGTGCAGGCCCGCAGGTTGGCCCTGTCGCCCTCGTCAGTGCTCTCACACACATCGAAGCTTGCAGCACGCATCAGCATCTCGCGGCCAGACAGAGCGGTGGCGCGCGTGGGCCGCTCAGACTCCTCAGGTCGGGCGTCCAGGATGAAGAGGTCATAGAACTTGGAGGAGGACGTGGCCAAGTAGATCTTGTGAGCGAAGATTCTCTGCTTCTCCTGTAGGACCAGGATGACATCGGAACACAGGGGGTCCTCTAGAAGACGGCCAGGATGCTCCTCAGTGGTGGTGGGGGGAGGTGGTACAGTGATGATGTGAGGGGGGGGTTTGGGAGGCAGGAAAGGGGCCTGGAGGAGGGGCCGCTGCACATTGCGCAGGTGAGACTTCCAGAACTGCAGGTGGCGCCGTGAGATTAGAGCGGCTCGGATGGCGTTATCAAATACGTCCTTTACTCCAAACTGAGCCACAACACTGGTCTCGTAGTATGGCACTCCCAGCTCTTTGGCCACCTCATGGCCCTTCTCTGGAGGCAAAATCTCATTGGATTTAATCGGTCTGAAAGATGATGACCATAAAAAGGCCAAAAATTAACAAGATTCAGAGCAGCATCAACCTGAGAGTAAATAACAGTGTATATCGTTTACAAATCTTAGTAAAATGTGGAACCTACATTTCTAATGGTGACACAATCAATACATAAATCACAAGCTATCAAATTTCAATTGAGATGCTGGAGTTGAAAAGCACTGTTTGAGATTGAAAGCACTGGACTTAGTAGTTGTATGTAGGGCACCTTGCTAGTGGCCGTCGTGCCCTGTTGACTGCCTCCAGGTCAGCATAGCGCAGGTCCAGCTGGCAGCCCACCAAGATGACTGGAGCCCGGGGGCAGAAGTGCTTGATCTCAGGGTACCACATGGTCTTCACATGGTACAGGGAGTTGGGGTTGGCGATGGAGAAACACAGGACCACCACATCCGACCTGCAGTGACGAGTGAGGTTACGGGAGGGACAGAGAGGAAATGTCCACTAGGTTTACACTGCACCAGTTCCATGATTCGTATGAGTGAACAACGAGGTCAGCTGATCTCACCTTCCATATGCAAAGCGTCGGTCCTTGTGATGGTCCCCGAACGTGTCCCAGAGTCGCAACGACACGCTGACCTCATCCACCACATCCCTAGATCGCTCCAGAACCTGACCGGAGAGACACACCCATGACATCCATGTACATTACCAACAGCAGGGCGTGAAACTAACACCTGATCACCAGTCTAATGAGCTAAGTCCAAGGTAAACATTGTGTGTTGCAGGTTAATCAAAGTGCAACAAGGTTTTACACAACTGTAGCACTTAAAAATAGAGGATTTCAGTATTATTTTCCTTCACTGTCAAGTTGGCTGGTGGATCAAACACTTAATTTCAGACTCTATGCAGCTTCACCTTTCCTCAGCAAGTTCATTATCTAAAACATAGACATGTTATAAAAAACAGACAAATAGATGAAGATTTTCATTAAATAACAATCAAAAAAGGTTACTCCACTACTCACTTCCTGGCAAACTCTGTACTGGTCTATGGCCCAGACAGTGGGTACATGCGTAGCAAGCAATTGGTACTGAGTCAGTGTTGCATTACAGGCCCGGGCACAGATAAGGCGGGTCTTCCCAACAGCGTTGTCCCCTACCACCACACACTTGATAGTCTCAACGTTTGGCCTCTCATAGTCCATGTCAGAATCCATCAACTGGGGCCTGTCAGGGCAGAGAAAAGCAGAGTTTGATAAAATGCCAAAGGATGAAGTTCAAGTTGGTTTATTAGTTATATACACATGATACATGTGTAGTACATAGTGCATTGAAATGCTTACTTACAGGTTAACCTCTCGACAACGCAAAAACAATCAATCAACTGGAGATCAAATATCAGATGTACTGAAGAGCTTGTTCAAAACACTACACTTCATCACGACCCCTCTGACCCCATCAATGAATTCTTCCTTCTGATCACTACAGCACGAGGGATCAATATTTCAGTAAGCCCTGACTCTGCTTCATCTGCATTGCTCACACTGTATACAGTGCTATCAATGGTCGGTCAAGTGACTGCATTCAAAATATGGCTGCCTGACTGAGTGCCTGTGCCAATTCAGAAGGTCCCTGACGTTCCTTACTCTTCTATTTTAACAGACGTCCTGGGGATTTCAGAGTTCTGGAAGTCAAGTAGGATGTGTTCCTGAAATTAAGCACAGACTCTGCTAACCCAATTTGTCCATCTTGGTTATACTCAGGCAGGATCTGAGTCTTGTCATTTTATACAGATTAAAACACCAAGTTTTACTGACAGGAGAGGACATTACATTTACCTGGACAAGGTGTAATAGCATCAAAATCTCTCTCCAACATAAGCCACTTTCAACATAACAAAAGTGTATATGATTCACATTGTTACCCCATGAGATACATCTTTGATCAAATTAAACAGACCACAGTGCCATTATGCAAGGATCCAGCTGAAATCACAGTCCTGTATAAAACACTTGGAACCAAAGCATGTCATTCAGTAAATTCAGCCATGGTCTTACCAATAGGCCTGGCAATGCAGAATAACAGTGTTTTTTAAACAAAAATACTCACACCAACATCTGTCTTCTGATTCATTTACACCATCAGTAATATATAAGCATTCCTCCCTTGCAGTGTCTAAGAGCTTCTTAGCAAGCCTAGAAAACTGTAGGATCCAATATATTGGTGGTGTAGACAGACAGACATCCTCCATCTACAAATAAGGCTGCACTGACTAAATAAAATTGAGAGAATTGGTAAACATAGGCAGGCTACTTTTCCTCACCTCACGTCTCGAAAATGGTGGTTGCTGATCTCGTTATTCAGTTTCCAAGGGAACCAGATTTGCTTCTGTCATATACCCTGCTACCACCCATGCAATGGGCAATATATTGACAGAACATAGACCTATCGTAATCCCGTTGTACTCTAACAGGGGTATGGCAACTGAATAAACTTTACCAGGGGTCCCCAATTACATTCAGCCGTGGGACGATTTTTCCTTGAGCGGATGTTCGGGGGCCGGAACATCGTTATAATTTGTAGGCTACACCGCAAATAGACTGCAAGAATCCCAAATAGACAGCCTATAGTATTTGACAAAAACAGAACACTTTCTAACTTTGATTTACATTGGGATACGATCACATATGCCTATCTATTAATGTGTGGGAATAATTGTTTAATATATATATTTAGTAGGCTATACATTATTTTTTATGGTCAGAAAACCGAATTTGGTCCGCAGGCTACCGATTGGGAAACCCTAGTAGCCTGACAGCCATGCGCAAAAATGTAAACAATGTGTCCAGACTCAGCCAGACTGCACCATGAGGCAACAAAATAGCATAGCATACCAAGCCAGCCACTATACCGTGGGAAATTAGAATCTCACACGTGAATGAAAGCCAATTATTAAAACATACCAGTTGTCCTTCCTATCTGCCTCTTGATACTCATTTATAAAAAGGCACACCCAGTCAACCTCCGGAACGATGAGTTGCAACAATGTAACTGTTTTTCACAATGAGCACGCGAAACTGATGACATTTGAGTTTCGACGAAATTCGAGTGTATCCTGCTGTGTAGGTATTTTTGGTCTCTGTGGGTTGAGTTCCAATATAGGGCTATTATTGGATCGTCGTGCACGCCAATTCATATGAAATAGCTCCAATATTAAGTTACAGAACGGGAGAAGGCGGGGATCTTGGACGTCGGCGAACACTAAAGTCAGGGGTGGATTACCAGTTTACCGGATCACGCTACTGTTTTGGCAGAATAGATTCCTTAGTCCAATGACATTCTCTCTCGTTTGGCATGTTGGCCACGGTCTGAAGCAGACGGCGTTTAGCGAATACCGATAATCGCGTCATCAATCAGCAAGACCTGACCAAGGCACTTTAGTTGCAGTTCAGACCTCTCGTTGTCTAATGCCGGGGCCACCAACTGTCCGTCAGGCTGTGGCATAAAATATGCAAGTATAGCACTAGCCTATCTTGTCTGCAAGGAAGAATGCCGTAGTTATTTAGTTATACTATGGATTTAGTTTAGATTCTAATGAGCCTATGACCATTTAGTTAAGCAGCTTTAGATGAAAACTAGACTGTCATAACTAGTAGCCTAAGTTTGATAGATCATAGCCCAAAATCCACATTATTTCAGAGGATTTCGTTAATTGGATAACATAGCCATAGCCATCTTTACAATAGGATATAGCCGCTACAAGAACTCATCATACGTTCAATTTAAGAAGGATTTAGCTACTAACATTCACCCAGGTTGCTACGAAAGCGTTTTCCACCAAGCCGAGTCACTGGTCATTCGGATCCACTGCATTACGTTATGTAACACCCAGTGATTCCTTATTGTGCCATTTTGTGTTATTGAGGTGCATGCCAAAGTATTCGATAATTACAGTCTATAATTATAGGCCACTAACCCATTGGCCTATCCTTACCGCAACATAAGGAAGTGGTGCATCGGATTGACCGATGTTTGAGACGGAGAAGAGGGCTCCATGGAATGCGGCTTGCACCTGACCGTAGCCTGGTTTGAACTTCATCTTCGCAGCAATGTTAAATGTAGTGGATTAAATATAGGCGACCAGCCGCTCAAGACACCAGAAAAATCCACTTGGTAAAAATAATAAACGTATCATCACTGTGTGTCCGAGGACACTGGTGGGCTTTGAGTCTGTCTGTACCGTCAACAGCAGCTCCAGTCTCCGCCACGCAACGTCAAATAACTACCTCCAGTCACCTACGTAGCTTTTTATAGAGGCACGAGCACAAACAAAAAACCCATTCATTACAAAACTGTGGTCCACTCCAAATCTCCAGAAAATCCCATTCCAAACGTAGGCTAGCCGATTTAGCTGCTGTAACTTTTGGTTCACATTCTATTGTAAAGACAGACTCAGCTAGGCTACTGTAGGCCTATGTGACATATAATGATTAAGGTTATGCCCAAACTTCAAAGATCATGTCTAAAACAAGCAAACTAGTATAACTACCTCATAAAACTGTAGACTATTTCAAACATAATGCGATAACTGGATTTACCAGTTACAAGTTGCTATGACTGTCATGGTGTGGCACTGAGTCAATATGGTTCTGGTCCTGGAATTTGAATTCGATTTTATGATCACTCGCTGCAACCTGGACTCAGGGATCGACCAAACACAGAGCTCACTGTATGGAATTACTTTTGTGCCTTTATTATTAAGCAAACATTTTGAAATTGAGAAGAACATTCTTAGTATTGCAAACAAAAAGAATGATATTGAAAGCAAAACAAATAATAATAATTTTGAAACGAAAAAGCAAAAGTATTGTACCGAGTTAAAATTTGTTTTATATTCGGTTTTCTCTGGTCAATAGCTATTGAACCAAGCGTGCCATGACTATGAAGATGGTATATTCTGAATCAGATAGAGAAAAATCGGTCTAAGGCACTGCATCTCGTGCAAGAGGCGTCACTGCAGTCCCATGGGGCGGCGCACAATTGGCCCAGCATCGTCAGGGTTTGGCCGGGGTAGACCGTCATTGTAAATAAGAATTTGTTCTTAACTGACTTGCCTAGTTAAACAAAGGTTAAATAAACATTTTATTTTTGATTTAAATAATACGATTTCGGATTTCAATCTTAGACAAATCGTGCCGGGAAGATGAAAATTATATATATATTCAGAATCAGGGGAGGATGGACAAAAACGTTATATTATTATTATTGCAATATCCTACAATTTTAAGCGGTATTAATACTAGTCATGGCAGGCTTTGTGTAAGAGCTATTGAAAATTGAAAGGAAAAAAAAGAAAGGATTTTTGTCCATCCTCCCCGATTCAAAATATATCATATTCATGGCACGTTTGTGTAAGAGCTATTGAAGAATGAAATGAAACATTTTTCAACTGTGGATTTTTCTCCATCCACCCCTAATTCAGAACATACCATGTTCATAGTTATGGCATTGTCACGTTCGCTGGAATAATTATCGGACCAAACTGCAGCGCGATATGGTTTCCACATAATATTTATTAGGAAAGGCACAAAACAGCAAAGACAGAACGAAACAAACAACAAACGGTGACTACAGAGGTGCTACGTGCACAAACTCAAAACAATATCCCATAAAATACAGGTGGAAAAAATTATACTTAAATATGATCCCCAATTAGAGACAACGATAGCCAGCTGCCTCTAATGGGGAATCATACCAAACACCAACATAGAAAAGCTAAACTAGAACCCCACATAGAAAATAATAACTAGAAAACCCCCCAGTCACGCCCTGACCTACTATGCCATAGAAAAACAAAGGCTCTCTATGGTCAGGGCGTGACAGTACCCCCCCCAAAGGTGCGGACTCCGGCCACAAAACCTGAAACAAATGGGGAGGGTAGGGGGGGTGATTAGTGTCGGTGGCGGCTCTGGTGCAGGTCGTAGCCCCCACTCAGCTCGCGGATCCGCCAGCATCGGTGGCGGCTCTGGTGCGGGACGAAGAACCCTCTCACCCCGCCAGCATCGGGGGCGGCTCTGGTGCAGGATGAAGAACCCCCTCAGCTCGCGGATCCACCATCTTTGGTTGCGGCTCTGGTGCGGGCCGAAGAACCCGCTCATCCCGTGGATCCAGCCATGGACCCGGGCTGAACACTGTGCCTGGACTGGACCTCGGGATCAAGGAAGGCTCCTGCCATGGAGCGGGACTGGACACCAGATCTGGACTGGACATCAGTGCAGAGGAAGATTCCTGCCATGGAGCAGGACTGGACGCCGTATCTGGACTGAGCACCGGCGCAGGAGAAGGCCCCGTCCATGGAGCTGGACCGGACGCCGTGCCTGGACTGGGCATCGGCGCAGGGGAAGGCTCCCGCCATGGAGCGGGACTGAACACTATGCCTGGACTGGGCACCAACGCAGAAGAAGACTCTGGCCTTGGAGCTGGACTGGACGCCGTGCTTAGACTGGGCATCGGCGCAGGGGAAGGCTACGGCCATGGAGCTGGAGGTTCCGGGCTGTGGACCGTCTCAGGAGGTTCCGGGCTGTGGACCGTCTCATGAGGTTCCGGGCTGTGGACCGTCTCAGGAGGTTCCGGCTGTGGACCGTCTCAGGAGGTTCCGGACTGTGGACCGTCTCTGGAGGTTCCGGACTGTGGACCGTCTCTGGAGGTTCCGGACTGTGGACCGTCTCTGGAGGTTCCGGACTGTGGAACCGTCGCCGGAGGTTCCGGACTGTGGAACCGTCGTCGTAAGCTCCGGACTGGGGAACCGTCGCCGGAAGCTCCGGACTGGGGAACCGTCGCTGGAGGTTCCGGACTGTGGACCGTCGTCGGAGGTTCCGGACTGTGGAACCGTCGTCGTAAGCTCTGGACTGGGAACCATCGCCGGAAGCTCTGGACTGGGAAGGCGTACTGGAGGCCTGATGCGTGGGGCCGGTACAGGTGGCACCGGACTGGTGACACGCACTTCAGGGCGAGTGCGGGGAGCAGGCACAGGACGTATCTGACTGGGAAGGCGCACTTGAGGGAGAGTGTCGAGGAGCAGGCACAGGACGTACCGGACTGGGAAGGCGCACTTGAGGGAGAGTGCGAGGAGCAGGCACAGGACGTACCGGACTGGGAAGGCGCACTTCAGGGAGAGTGCGAGGAGAAGACACATGACGTACCGGACTGGAGAGGTGCACTTGAGGCCAGAAGCGTGGAACCGGCACAGGTTGCACCAGACTGCTAACCGGATCCTCTGGTAGGTTGGTCGTTTTTCAACTCATTCCCTATTGAAGATACAGTGGGATATGGGTCATGTTGCACTTCCTAGGGCTTCCACTAGATGTCAACAGTCTGTGAAGTGGGGCCGAATGAGAGGGGAATGAGTCAGAGGTCTGGCAGAATGCTTTGAGCTCGTGTCGCTTGTTCACGTGAGAGCGAGCTCTGTTCCATAGCTTTTCTACAGACAAAGGAATTCTCCGGTTGGAACATTATTGAAGATTTATGTTAAAAACACCTTAAAGATTGATTCTATACTTCGTTTGACATGTTTCTACGGACTGTAATATATCTTTTCGTCTGAACTTTTGCCTGGACCTGCCCGCGCGTCGTGAGTTTAGATTGTGTACTGAACACGCGAACAACAAGGAGGAATTTGGACATAAATTATGGTCTTTATGGAACAAATCAAACATTTATTGTGGAACTGGGATTCCTGGGAGTGCATTCTGACGAAGATCATCAAAGGTAAGTGAATATTTATAATGCTATTTCTGACTTATATTGACTCCAACATGTCTGATATCTTCTTGGGTTGTGTTGGTCTCTGAGCGCCGTACTCAGATTATTGCATGGTTTGCTTTTTCCGTAAAGTTTTTTTGAAATCTGACACAGCGGTTGCATTAAGGAGAAGTATATCTTTAAATCTGTGAATAACACTTGTATCTTTTATTAATGTTTATTATGAGTATTTCTGTGATTTGATGTGGCTCTGTGTAAATTCACGGGATGTTTTGGAGGCAAAGCCAAATGTAAACTGAGGTTTTTGGATGTAAATATGAACTTGATCGAACAAAACATACATGCATTGTGTAACATGTTGTCCCGGGAGTGTCATCTGATTAAGAATATCAAAGTGAGAATTCTGTGACTGGTCAATGTTCAACTCATCGCCTATTCAATTCCCTGTAAGATATGGAACAGGGCTCCGGGCAGCCGAGCGGAAATGGAGGAAAACTCGCCTCCCTGCGGACCTGGCATCCTTTCACTCCCTCCTCTCTACATTCTCCTCTTCTGTCTCTGCTGCTAAAGCCAATTTCTACCACTCTAAATTCCAAGCATCTGCCTCTAACCCTAGGAAGCTCTTTGCCACCTTCTCCTCCCTCCTGAATCCTCCTCCCCCTCCTCCCCCCTCCTCCCTCTCTGCTGATGACTTCGTCAACCATTTTGAAAAGAAGGTCGACGACATCCGATCCTCGTTTGCTAAGTCAAACGACACCGCTGGTTCTGCTCACACTGCCCTACCCTGTGCTTTGACCTCTTTCTCCCCTCTCTCTCCAGATGAAATCTCGCGTCTTGTGACGGCCGGCCGCCCAACAACCTGCCCGCTTGACCCTATCCCCTCCTCTCTTCTCCAGATCATTTCTGGAGACCTTCTCCCTTACCTCACCTCGCTCATCAACTCATCCTTGACCGCTGGCTACGTCCCTTCCGTCTTCAAGAGAGCGAGAGTTGCACCCCTTCTGAAAAAACCTACACTCGATCCCTCCGATGTCAACAACTACAGACCAGTATCCCTTCTTTCTTTTCTCTCCAAAACTCTTGAACGTGCCGTCCTTGGCCAGCTCTCCTGCTATCTCTCTCAGAATGACCTTCTTGATCCAAATCAGTCAGGTTTCAAGACTAGTCATTCAACTGAGACTGCTCTTCTCTGTGTCACGGAGGCGCTCCGCACTGCTAAAGCTAACTCTCTCTCCTCTGCTCTCATCCTTCTAGACCTATCGGCTGCCTTTGATACTGTGAACCATCAGATCCTCCTCTCCACCCTCTCCGAGCTGGGCATCTCCGGCGCGGCCCACGCTTGGATTGCGTCCTACCTGACAGGTCGCTCCTACCAGGTGGCGTGGCGAGAATCTGTCTCCGCACCACGTGCTCTCACCACTGGTGTCCCCCAGGGCTCTGTTCTAGGCCCTCTCCTATTCTCGCTATACACCAAGTCACTTGGCTCTGTCATATCCTCACATGGTCTCTCCTATCATTGCTATGCAGACGACACACAATTAATCTTCTCCTTTCCCCCCTCTGATAACCAGGTGGTGAATCGCATCTCTGCATGTCTGGCAGACATATCAGTGTGGATGACGGATCACCACCTCAAGCTGAACCTCGGCAAGACGGAGCTGCTCTTCCTCCCGGGGAAGGACTGCCCGTTCCATGATCTCGCCATCACGGTTGACAACTCCATTGTGTCCTCCTCCCAGAGTGCTAAGAACCTTGGCGTGATCCTGGACAACACCCTGTCGTTCTCAACTAACATCAAGGCGGTGACCCGTTCCTGTAGGTTCATGCTCTACAACATTCGCAGAGTACGACCCTGCCTCACGCAGGAAGCGGCGCAGGTCCTAATCCAGGCACTTGTCATCTCCCGTCTGGATTACTGCAACTCGCTGTTGGCTGGGCTCCCTGCCTGTGCCATTAAACCCCTACAACTCATCCAGAACGCCGCAGCCCGTCTGGTGTTCAACTTTCCCAAGTTCTCTCACGTCACCCCGCTCCTCCGCTCTCTCCACTGGCTTCCAGTTGAAGCTCGCATCCGCTACAAGACCATGGTGCTTGCCTACGGAGCTGTGAGGGGAACGGCACCTCCGTACCTTCAGGCTCTGATCAGGCCCTACACCCAAACAAGGGCACTGCGTTCATCCACCTCTGGCCTGCTCGCCTCCCTACCTCTGAGGAAGTACAGTTCCCGCTCAGCCCAGTCAAAACTGTTCGCTGCTCTGGCACCCCAATGGTGGAACAAACTCCCTCACGACGCCAGGTCAGCGGAGTCAATCACCACCTTCCGGAGACACCTGAAACCCCACCTCTTTAAGGAATACCTAGGATAGGATAAAGTAATCCTTCTAACCCCCCCCCTTAAAAGAGTTAGATGCACTATTGTAAAGTGGTTGTTCCACTGGATATCATAAGGTGAATGCACCAATTTGTAAGTCGCTCTGGATAAGAGCGTCTGCTAAATGACTTAAATGTAAATGTAAATGTAATATGGATCTGTTTGCACTTCCTACGCCTTCCACTAGATGTCAATAGTCTGTAGAACGTGGAATGAAGCCTCTAATGTGATGTTGGGCCGGATGGGAGGTGTTTCAGTTATTGGTCTGGCAGAATGCCAGTTCCTGGTCATGCGCGTTCCAAACGATATCGTCTTGCTTTCCATAACTTCTAGAGACACAAAGGAATTCTCCGGTTGGAACGTTATTGGATAGTTATAATAACAACATCCTGAAGATTGATTCTCTACCAGTTTATTCGACCTGTTATATAAGTTTTCGTCCAAGTTCGCCTGCATCTAAGCGAGCGTTTGGACATGTGCACTAAACATGCTAGCAAAAGTAGCTACTTAGACATAAGTAATGGACAAAACAACGATTTATTGTGGAACTAGGATTCCTGGGAGTGCATTCTGATGAAGATTATCAAAGATAAGGCAATATTTATGATGTAATTTCGTATTTCTGTTGACTCCAACATGGCGGAGAAATGTTGTTATTTTTGAGCGCCGTCTCAGATTATTGCATGGTGTGCTTTTTACGTAAAGTTTTTTTGAAATCTGACACAGCGGTTGCATTAACTTCTTAATAGGGGGGCGCTGTTTTCACTTTGGAAAAAATCATGCCCAAATTAAACGGCCTCGTACTCTGTTCTAGATCATACAATATGCATATTATTATTACTATTGGATAGAAAACACTCTGAAGTTTCTAAAACTGTTTGAATTATATCTGTGAGTAAAACAGAACTCATTTGGCAGCAAACTTCCATATAGGAAGTGAAAATTCCGAAAATGAGGCTCTGTGTCAGGGCCTGCCTATTCAACTGGCTTATATTTATGGATCTGTATGCACTTCATACGCCTTCCACTAGATGTCAACAGGCAGTAGAAGGTTGAATGGGGTGTCTAGCTTGATGTGAGGCCGAATAAGAGCTTTTGGAGTGACAGGTCCGCTCTTTTGTCTGTCAGTTTTCAACGGCGCACAGAGGAACTCCACATTGTCTTCTGAAATGCGTTACGTATACACGGCGAAATGCTCCGGCTCTGATTTTATTGGATATATATGAGAAAACATCATAAAGTAGGATTTTCAACCGAGTTTGACCAGTTTATTCAACGTTTATTGGGAATTTTGGAATTTTTCGTTCCAGGCGCCAAGAGTTGATGGGCATGTTCGCGCCACAATGCTAGCCAAAGTTGCTAATTCGACAGAAGAAATGGACATTCTAAAACCAAACAACAATTTATTCTGGAACTAGGACTCCTTGCACAACATTCTGATGGAAGATCAACAAAGGTAAGAGAATATTTATGATGTTATTTTGTATTTTTGTGGTAAATGTTGGCTCCAACAAGGCGGAGAATATGTGAGCGCTGTCTCACAATACTGCATGCTGTATGTTGTACTAAAGTTATTTTTAAAAATCGAACACAGCGGTTGCATTAAGAACCAGTGTATCTTTCATTTGCTGTACAACATGTATTTTTTAGTAAAGTTTATGATGAGTTCTTTGGTTAGATTAGGTGACTGTCCAAAATATCTCCGGACATTTTGGCGTATTGTGGCTACGTATTCACAATGTAAAACCAGGATTTGTACCTCTAAATATGCACATTTTCGAATAAAACATAAATGTATTGTATAACATGTTATAAGACTGTCATCTGATGAAGTTGTCCAAAGGTTAGTGATTAATTTTATCTCTATTTCTGGGTTTTGTGAAAGCTATTTTGGCGGTGAATAAATGGTGTTGTGTGTTTGGCTATTGTGGTGAGCTAATAGAAATATATATTGTGTTTTCACTGTAAAACACTTAAAAAATTTAAATTGGCTGGATTCACAAGATGTTTATCTTTCATTTGCTGTACACCATGTATTTTTCATAAATGTTTTATGAGTATTTATGTATTTCACGTTGCTCTGTAATTATTCTGGCTGCTTTGGTGCTATTTGTGATGGTGGCTGCAATGTAAAACTACGATTTATTCCTCAAATATGCACATTTTCAAACAAAACATAAATGTATTGTATAACATGTTATAAGACTGTCATCTGATGAAGTTGTTCAAGGTTAGTGATTCATTTTATCTCTATTTGTGGATAAAGAATAGAGGTGAAAAGCTACCTATGCGGTGGAAACATGGTGAAAACATGGCGTTGTGTGTTTGGCTATTGTGGTGAGCTAATATAAATACATAGTGTTTTCGCTGTAAAACATTTTAAAAATCGGAAATGATGGCTGGATTCACAAGATGTTTATCTTTCATTTGCTGTATTGGACTTGTGATTTCATGAAATTCTATTATATCCCTGTCCCGTTAGGCTAGGCTATGCTAGTCAGCTTTTTTGATGAGGATCCCGGATCCGGGAGGGAGACTCGTTAGAGGTTTTAAGAACAAGTGTATCTTTAATTCTATGTAAAACATGTATCTTTCAAAGTTTGATGAGTATTTCTGTTATTTGACGTGGCTCTCTGCAATTTCTCCGGATATTTTGGAGGCATTTCGTCATTTATGGATATAAATATGCACATTATCGAACAAAACATAAATGTATTGGGTAACATGATGTCCTATGAGTGTCATCTGATGAAGATGTTCAAAGGTTAGTGATTCATTTTATCTCTATTTCTGTTTTTTGTGACTATCTTTTGCTGGGAAAATGGCTGTGTTTTTCTGTGGCTATGTACTGAGCTAACATAATTGTTTGGTGTGCTTTCCCCGTAAATCCGTTTTGAAATCAGACATGTTGGCTGGATTCACAACATGTGTAGCTTTAATTTGGTGTCTTTCGTGTGTGATTTCATGAAAGATTTATTTGAATTTGGCCCGCTACATTTTTTTCTGGATTTTGGCCAAGTGGGACACTACTGTCCCACATATCCTAGAGAGGTTTTAAAGGCACAGTCAACTTAGTGTATGTAAACTTCGGTCCCACTGGACTTGTGATACAGTGAATTATACATGAAATAATCTGTCTGTAATCAATTGTTGGAAAAAATACTTGTGTCATGCACAAAGTAGATCTCCTAACCAACTTGCCAAAACTATAGCTTGTTAACAAAAAAATTTGTGGAGTGGTTGAAAAACTTGTTTTAATAACTCCAACCTAAGTGTATGTAAACTTCCGACTCCAACTGTATATATATATATATATATATATATATATTTGCCAACACAGTCATACACATGATGTATAATCCTGTAATATGATTCCGGCTTGCGATGGCAAAAATATATTCTAATGTGGCCCTCTATGGAAAATAATTGCCCAGGCCTGGTATAGACTTGAAAATCAGAAGCATAAAGAAGATAAGTGTTGAATTAACTGATTTGTTATGTCCATGCCATGGCAATCAGTCTGCACAATTAGCCATCACAAATTATTTTATTAAGGATAGACACCTACTGTACACTTGGAGACCTGTGATACAGAAATTGTCCTACAGGTAACACTTATTGTCCTTAGAATCAATGGTGTTCAAGAAACAGGTTTCCAACAACATTGGTAGAATTTCACTAAAGAGCAAGAACATTTCTGTATTGTAATTCTATTCGCAGAATACCTTGTTAAACATGTGACTAGTGCCTGGTAACAAATTGGCACTGTAAACTTGACTTGACAATGGATAAGTCTGCCCTCCTCTTTCTCATCGGTACAGTTCGAAACTTTAGTAGTATTATTGGGGACGAAGTGATATTCCTCATCGTCTTTTCTCAGCTATGAAGACAGGTCATCAGCCAGAACAACCTGTGAAAAGGAGCACAAATTATGCAAAAAGGTTAAACATGAGTGGAAACATAACACAGATGATCAATGTACAACTAACGATAAGTGCACAAGTCACAATTCGATTACTGTTTTTTTTATTGTTCACAATAACTGTATGCTTGGGTTTAATGCATGTTGTCACAACCAACCATTAATTCACTAAATTTACCCAAGTATGGTCTTATTGTAGTTCAATTAGGTGTTTGTTATAGCACAGGTAGGGATGACAATTTACACACTGCTGCACTTCAGTGCCAAGAATGAGGACCACTGAACTAGTGCACACTTTGGGAGGAAGGGTAAAGAATCAGGACCAAGCCGACCCACTACCCCTAAACCGAAGTATGCATTCATATAATCCTCCTCAGGGGCTTGAAAAGGAATGAACTGGTAGTGTAAGGAATATGGCAGAAATCCCCCCAACCATGGTGGTAGCAATCCATTGCCTTAAATCCACAAAGGGGGGTTAACAAGTGCAGATCATTGGAAGAAGATGGTTAAGTGTGCACTTGCACACTCTTCATCATGGATTTAAAAGCATAGAATAGGTGTGTAAGCACTGGCAGGAGATAGTTTCCAGCATTGCTAAATCCATGAAAGAAAGTGTGCACACTTTGGGAGAAGGGTGAAGAATTGGAATGCAACTCACGCAGTAACATTACTTTTAGGTCAAATTCATATTGGTACTGCCCATGAGGAGAATCAGTGCAAAGTAATGACTTGTAATGACTTGCAACCATAGAGTTAGATACTGTAGACATCTACCTCTATGCTTGCAACCTCCACCTATCTATCCAAGTAGCAGTTGGCCTACCTAATATAGGATACCTACTTGTATCAGCTGGTATAGATTAACTCCATGAGGAGGGGAGGCAGAAGGACAAATGAACCCTGCAGTCAGAGAGTCCTCAATGTACCCTTCCATGGTCTTGGTCTCCAAACCAGACAGGGAATAAAGACGTCCCCAAGGCGGTGTAGTCCCCGGGAGGAGGTCAATGGTGCAGTCGTAGGGTTGATGCGGAGGAAGAGATGTGGCGCGGACCTTGTTGAAAACCTCCCGGAGGTCCTGGTACTCCACGGGAATGGCTGAGAGATCTGAGGCTTTTCCCAAGCCCGCAGGAGGACGTCCAGGGGCAGGCTGCGCTGCCTTGAGACAACGTGCGTGACAGAATGGGCTCCAACCCAGAATAGAACCCATAGCCCAGTTGATCAGGGTGTTGTGCCTCTGGAGCCATTACGATCCCAAAACCACGTGTACATGAGGAGACTCAATGAGCAGAAACTGCATGGACTCACTGTGGTTACCTGACACTCGCAGGTTGATGGGAACCGTACTGGGAGTGACCCTGCCAATAGAGAGTCCATCCAATGCTCTGGCATCCATGGGAATGGAGAGGGGTTGTGTGGAGATGCCCAGCTCTGACACCAAGGTCGCGTCCTTAAAGCTCCTGTCCATAAAGCTCCCGTCCATAAAGCTCCCGTCCATAAAGCTCCCGTTGACCAATGAGCACCTGGAGATATTTAGACCGGTCACCCCACAGCAGGATAGCATGGGGAGGAGTACGAGTAATGGGAGATAGGAGACTCCCTGTATGGCCCACCAGTATACTCATACCTACTGATGAGCCTGGTCTTTTAATGGACAGGTGGATATGAAATGTTCTGAAGTACCACAGCAGACAACTTTCGGAGCTCAGTCTGCGTAAACTTTCCTCAGGTGACAACCTGGCCCTGCCCAGTTGCATGGGCTCCGGAGTAGGCTAGTCGACAGGGAACTCAGGTGACATCGGATTCTCTCAGAAATGCAGGCATCTGGGACTTCCGGGATTCTTCAGAGGCGAGGGGGAACCCGTGGAAGAGCACGTGTGGCCGGCAACAGACCTATCCCTGCTGCATTCCCGTAACCGCCCATCGATCCTTATGGTCAAGGCTATGAGGGAGTCAAGGTCCATGGGCAGCTCCCGGGCTGTGAGTTCATCTTTAATTACATCCGATAATCCGTGAAGGAAGGTGTCGAACATGGACTCCGGGTTCCAGGCACTCTCGGTGGCCAACTTGTGAAAATCTACAGCGTAGTTTGATTTGTTCCAACAATGCATTGAAGGCATGGTCATGGCATTCTGCCAAGGTATGGAGTCCCTCCACAAGGTTATGAAGTAACTCCTTGTGTCTTTCAATTTGGCTCCTTGGAGGGGGCAGCGTTGCGGACCTGGTTCAGTCATGGCCAGTTCGTACTATTACTACTCAGGATATGACCCAGATGCAAACACAGGAGGCGGATAGTTCGATTCTCAGAATATGTATTATAACAAAGGGGCAGGCAGAGGTTCGTAATCCAAGGCAGAGTCAATCAGGGAAAGAACGGCAGGCAGTGTCAGGACAGGCAGAAAGGTCAGAACCAGGAAGACTAGAAAACTAAAACTTGAGGACAGGAGAAACGTAAAACACGCTGTTAAGACCTAACAAACAAGATGAACTGGCAAAAGACAAAAAGAAAACGCAGGTATAAATACACAGGGGATAATGGGGAAAAATAATACACCTGGTGGGGGATGGAGACAAGCACAAGACAGGTGAAACAGAGCTATCTACACTGAACAAAAATATAAACCCAAATGCAAAGTGTTGGTTCCATGTTTCATGAGCTGAAATAAAAGATCCCAGATATTTTCCATACAGACAAAACATATTTCTCTCAAATTATGTACACAAATTTGTTTACATCCCTGTTAGTGAGCATATCTCCTTTGCCAAGATAGCCCATTCACCTGACAGCTGTTGCATATCAAGAATGTGATTAAACAGCATGATCATTGCACAGGTGCACATTGTGCTAGGGACAATAAATCGCTACTCTAAAATATGCAGTTGTCACACAACATTATTCCACAGTTGTCTCAAGTTGAGGGAGGGTGCAATTGTCATGCTAACTGCAGGAATGTCCACCAGAGCTATTGCCAGAGAATGTAATGTTAATTTCTCTACCATAAGCCGCCTCCAACTTCATTTTTGAGAATTTGACAGTACTTCCAACTGGCCTCACAACCACAGACCACATGTAACCCCGCCAGCCCAGGACGGACCTCCACATTTGGCTTCTTCACCTGCGGGATCGTCTGAGACCAGCCACCCGGACAGCTGATGAAACTATGGGTTTGCACAACCAAAGAATTTATGCATTATCTGACTGCAGTTTGGGGTCGTAATCAACTTCAGTGGCAAATGCTCACCTTCAATGGCCACTGATGCTGGAGAAGTGTGCTCTTCATGGATGAATCCCAGTTTCAACCTTAACAGGCAAGCGGTTTGCTGATGTCAACGTTGTGAACAGAGTGCCCAATGGTGGCAGTGGGGTTATGGTATGGGCAGGCATAAACTACGGACAATGAACACGATTGCATTTTATCGATGACAATTTGAATGCACAGAGACACCGTGACAAGATCCTGAGGCCCATTGTCGTGCCATTCATCTGACGACATCACATCATGTTTCAGCATGATAATGCATGGCCCCATGTCGCAAGGATCTGTACACAATTCCTGAAAATGTCCCAGTTCTTCCATGGCCTGCATACTCAGACATGTCACCCATTGAGCATGTTTGGGATGCTCTGGATCGGCGTGTACGACATTGTGTTCCAGTTCCTGCCAATATCCAGCAACTTCACACAGCCATTGAAGAGGAGTGGGACAACATTCCACAATCAACAGCCTGATCAACTCTAAGTGAAGGAGATGTCGCACTCCATGGTCACACCAGATACTGACTGATTTTCTGATCCACGCCCCTAACTTTTTTAAAGTATATGTGACCAACAAATGCATATCTGTGTTCAGTCATGTGAAATCCATAGATTATGGCCTAATGAATTTATTTCAATTGACAGATTCCTTGAACTGTAACTCAGTAAAATCTTCGACATTTTTGCATATATTTGTGTTCAGTGTAATAGAACTCAGTGAGTTTTCTTTTATGGAAGCCTCTCTAAAGTCAAACATGTATGGTGGGGTGTACCACAGGCCAGCTCTCTAGGCCCTCTGCCACTGGCAGGTAATTTATGCTGATGATTCCGCAACCACAGCAAATGAAGTCACTGAAACCCTTAACAAGGTGTTGCAGTTAGTTTTGGAATGGGTGGCCAGTATTTTGTACAAATAATTCCCTAAGCTCTAGACCTCAGCTGAATCTGGTAATGAATGGCGTGGCTGTTGAACAGGTTGAGTAGACTAAATTAATTGGTGTTACCTTAGACTGTAAACTGTCATGGTCAAAACATATAGATGCTATGGTTGTAAAGGTCTGCCCATAATAAAGAGGTGCTCTGCTTTTTTGACACCACACTCCAAAAAGCAAGTCCTGCAGGTTCCAGTTATGTCTTGTCTTGATTATTGTCCAGTCATGTGGCCTAGTGCTGCAAAGAAAAACCTAGTTAAAACTAACCTGTCTCATGACGGTCTAAACCCAGCTCACGTTCCCGATTAGAGTTCTAATATAAATACTATGCATGCCAGTCTGTCTTCGCTAAGAGTTTAGGAGAGATTGACTGCATTACTTCTTTTTATAAGTGACATTCATGTGCAAAAAATGCTAAAATTTTTGCATAGTCAATTTACACACAGCTTTGACACACACTTACCTCATCTGACTGAACACCAGAGGTCTTTTCACAGTCCTCAAATCCAGAACAAATTCAAGAAAGTGTACAGTATATACGTATATAGAGCCATTATTGCGTGGAACTCCCGTCCATCTCATATTGCTCAAAGGAATTTTAAAAGCACATACTGTTTTGATGAGTTTGATGTGATTTTTGATAGCATTTGCATTGATATCAGAGTGGTTAGAGGGACAATAGAGCCCTGAGCACCAGGCCATTGGGACCTGATGGAGGGACAATAAAGCCTTGAGCACCTGGCCATTAGGACCTGATGGAGGGACAATAGAGCCCTGAGTACCAGGCCATTGGGACCTGATGGAGGGACAATAGAGCCCTGAGCACCAGGGCATTAGGACCTGATGGAGGTACAATAGAGCCCTGAGTACCAGGCCATTGGGACCTGATGGAGGGACAATAGAGCCCCGAGTACCAGGTCATTAGTGGCCTGATGAGAGTTAGAGAGTTGGGTACTACTAAAATATGTCCAGAGTGCATAAAATGAGATTACTGTGATTCATTGGTCACGTAGAATTTTACTGCAGTCATGACCCATGACTGCCAGTGTGGCAGTAATAATGTCACAGCAACAGCCCTAGTCACAGGATTAACACACACAGGTCAGTAACTCCACCATCACCCAAGGCTCTCATAGCTGGTACTTCTCTCAAAGCTGGTATCTCAGCCCCCCACATTTCCACCACACAGTTTGCACAGACTCACCAAGGCCGAGGACTTAACGGGTCCAGTCGAGCTCCCAGTTTGTCTGGTGTTGCTCCTGGTGAAGGGTATGTGGCCGTCAATCACATCTGCTTCTCATCTGCGTCTGACAATGCTGGCTTGCTGAGTCAGTGGCTAGATGGTTGGGGTGAAGACTACAGAAAGTCGGGCTATTCATTCTAGGATCTGGCTACTCATTCTAGGATGCAAGAGGTGTCAGGGAGAGGCTCAGGTTGGCTGTCCTCTTATAAAAGGAATGCCAACCTGCCAGGCAATACAAATAATATAAAATATGTTGTGTCTTTATGTATACCAAATACCCACAGGTGTTCCCACTTCTGCAATCAAAAGAGTCCAGCTCAAAGCAAGCAGAAAGGAGTGTGACAGGGCAGACTTTAAGCATACAACAAAATACACTTTTCACTCATATGACCACATAATTCAGAGTAAGAGGTACTAAAACTCATACATTGAACAAGACTTAGTCTTGTCAACGAATGACAAGTTGAGGGCTTGAAAGGAAAGTTTGCCTACCACAATGATATTAAATGAATGCAACAGATTGAAAGTTGACCTCTGCTATGGCGATAGTGTGTTTAGCCAACCTTCATGCAACAGTCTGTCACTGTAGAAAGACATGCACAGAAGATTCTACAACCTGGGCTTGCCTATTCCGGTGAAGCTTCACATTCTAGTGACTCGTAAAAAATACAGGCAGCAGCTGGTAGGACTTCCATCCCTCATACTGGCTGTGGCTCTGCCTGGTGTGTGTTCCAAGGATCATCAGCTGAAATTATAAAAGATGGCAGAAACAATATTTGCAATACACTTCTAATTAGTTTTTCAACCAAATGCCCTATCATCACTTTTGGTATAAAGCAGTACGCTGGGGTTAGGAAACCCCTCTAAAAGGCAGACAGACTGCAAGAGAGACAGTAAGAGATTGTTTTTAAATACCTGAGAGTTTGAGCCACATCAGTGAGGTGATGTGTAGTCTCGAGGTGGCCAGGGCCACATTGTGAACATATTTCTGCCCAGTGTGGAATACAATTTGAAAAATGAAAAAACATGCAGTGTGGATGCACTGAAAGCACATACAGTACATTAACTTAAGTTAATAGCAATAAAATACAGAGGACCCAATGTAGACAGAAGAGTCACATCCAGCTCACAAGTAAGTATTATGTGTAAATGCACTTATTTCGGATCCGAGAGTTCTCATCGGTATATTCTAAATTAAGTAAGAAATGTAGACATAATACATAGCCTAAGCATACCTGTAGACAGCTGTTGGTCAGTTGATATACTGACATGAATGCAGACAGTCACTCACTGGCCTCCTTGTTGTAAAGTGTATTGAAAACTTTGTTTTCTGTTAGGCTGGTCCTGAGACTGCCTTCTTCACTACACTTTGTGCTGGATTGTACACACACGTTTTGGTATGTTTTAACTTTGTTCAGAGGACAGGAGGATCATTTGACCTTTAGAGTTCAACATTTCTATGAACTTGCCTAGTGCAGTATTTTATCATTAAATGTCCTTGTGTGGAAAGAAAAGCCAGAGTAGGCCTACTTGATTAGCCAAAATTGTGTAATTCTGTAAAGGCAGTTAGTAATGTATTTTCTATACATTCCTTAGTTGCATTGACACAAGGTTTTTAAATAACAATAATGTGCCAGAGGCTGCATCACACCCAAATCTGTGCACACTCATCTATAAATAAGCTTAGCTATTGTTAACAGTAAACCTCCTTGGGAAGGACTAATTAGTTATTGACTTTCATGAACACATTGGTGTTACTGTGTGTTTTTGGCTACTGTAACCCTAAACATAACATTGCTTAAAACAATGGTATTGCATATGTTAATTTAATTGACAATGCTTAAGTGAAAATGTACAGAGATTTGGTAATATAAAGTCACCTGAAATCATGTGATTCTAACCATTGTAATGTGTTATCTATTCCACTAGATGAGGCTGCTGCATTACTATTTTCTTCACTGCTATACAAGCTGCTATTTTGTAATCAAAATAACAATGTGTAATTTACTGTAACACGTTTCTCGCATAAACATGTTTATAGACTGATAACAGTACAACTCAAACTATGTCAAGTCAAACTCGACCCTATAACTACTAACTCATGATGTGATGAGACCATTGTGCAATAGTGTGGCTAAAGGTAAAAAGAAAAGTTGTGTAAGCAGATCTTTGTTGACACGGTTTACAAGTGAACTCTGTGCTGGGGTGCAGACAGTTTGAGGTCTGGCTGGACTCACTTTGCATACTTACCAGATCATTCAAACTGCCTGACAATCACTGCACATATAGGGATCCTCTTTCAGCCCCCATGGCCACTACTATCACAGACTCACAGAAGCCTTTCTCTCTGGACCCCTACCATGTCTCTGAGGTGTCTGGCTTCATTCTCCCTGCACCCCTGGTAGGTACAGCATCCTTATTTTATGGGATACCCATTGCAGTCATTAGTTGTTTCCCATTACAACTGTTGCTTATAGTCATTAGTTGTTTGTTAAATCAAAGTGGAAAGTATGTAGTATTGATATATTTGTAAATGTTGTAAGCAGGTTGTAACTTTCTCAGCCTCAGACAGTGACATTAGTTTCCCTGAGACCCCCAAATCAAGCTGTGGTTAAGACTTGGTGTTTCTGAATTTGGAGTGCAGAGTACAGATCAGAGCCTTCCAATCCAGACAAGGTTGATCCATGTTATACTTTGTTGAGGCAGAATTGGGATGAGCTGTTGCCACTTCTCAAGGGTTATGTTATTGTTCTGTGCTGGACTTTGATGTTATGCATTTCATAGACTTCTGTTAAGGCCATTGTGTTCTGGAACTGTTGTTTCTGTAAAATAACTGTTGTGTAACAATATGATTGTATTATCACCTCCCACTATATAAGGGACATGTAATCATTTACTCTTGAAGCTCCTTCCCTGACTGCGATCAGAGACGGATCTACCTTACCGCTGCTCATATGCATTAAACGATTCACTATTATACCATAAAATTAGTCTCTGCTTAATCTTTGGATCTAGTTTCCACAACAACTTGCAATTGGCATCCTTTGTGTTTGTCCTGTTAGTGAACTTTATCCTTTATCCTTGATAAAGCAAAGCATTGATGTAATGAGGAAACAGCAAGATTGCTTTTCTAACTACTGATATGTCCAGTGCATCATTTGGAATACATAAAATACGTGGAATAGATTTTATAACTAATTTCATAAGCTTGTTTGACACTTTCCACAGTTGCTTGTGGCCTACTCTGCATAACCTATCCTGATACGAGACAGAGCATCCAACAATATTATTAATTGAGGGACAATACATTGACACTTTCAATATGACTCAATACCCTAAAGACAGAGTTGCCGCCATACTACCAGCCCTGGATGGACATTGCCCAGCATGTTACAGAGCTCATCTACTCTCACACGCTGCGCTCCCACATTCTCAAGGTAAGTCTATGCTGTCAAACTCAGCTGATCAGTAAACGGTTCAAATAGGGGGGAATGGATTGGAATTCTACCACCTGGTTGAATTCCACAAACTTGGTTTGGAACACATACAGTGGAAATGAAATAGATTTATATATTCAACCGTTTTTGGTGACAGTTCACATAAAACAATCTAAACTTTTAATAACAATGTGTGACTCCACCTGTGCAGAGATGACAAAACATAAATCCAATTAAAATTACATAGCCTGAAGCATTTATATACAAAAAAAATGTTAAATGGGTCATTTGCAATGTGTCAAGCAGAGTGTATTCATAATTACTCACAATTGTATGTGATAGTGTCAGCTCCATTCTTCCATTTACTCACTCAGATGCCCTTGCTGAACACCCGATTCCTGGAGAGCCACAGAGAGCTGCGTCTGGCCCATTTGGCCCTGAGTGTGATGACCATGGGCTACGTGTGGCAGGAGGGGGAGAATGACACAGTCAAGGTTTTTCATCAACCCTTCTTATTATGTACAGTTCAAGTTGGAAGTTAACATACTTAGGTTGGAGTCATTAAAACTTGTTTTTCAACCACTTCATATTTCTTGTTAACAAACTATAGTTTTTGCAAGTCGGTTAGGACATCTACTTTGTGCATGATACAAGTAATTTTTTCAACAATTGTTTACAGACAGATTATTTCACTGTATCACAATTCCAGTGGGTCAGAAGTTTAAAGTTGAAGTTAAGTACATTCATCTCTTTGGTGCGAAGTGCAAATCAATCCCAGAACAACAGCAAAGGACCTTGTGAAGATGCTGGAGGAAACAGGTACAAAGGTATCTATATCCACAGTAAAACGAGTCCTATATCGACATAACCTGAAAGGCCGCTCAAAAAGGAAGAAGCCACTGCTCCAAAACCACCATGAAGAAAAGCCAGACTACGGTTCGCAACTGCACATGGGGACAAAGAACGTACTTTTTGGAGAAATGTCCTCTGGTCTGATGAAACAAAAATAGAACTGTTTGGCCATAATGACCATCGTTATGTTTGGAGGAAAAGGGAGCCTTGCAAGCCGAAGAACACCATCCCAACCGTGAAGCACGGGGGTGGCAGCATCATGTTGTGGTGCTTTGCTGCAGGAGAGACTGGTGCACGTCATAAAATATATGGCTTCATGAGGAAGGACAATTATGTGGATATATTGAAGCAACATCTCAAGACAGTCAAGGAAGTTAAAGCTTGGTCGCAAGTGGGTCTTCTAAATGGACAATGACCCCAAGCATACTGCCAAAGTTGTGTAAAAATGGCTTAAGGACAACAAAGTCAAGGTATTGGAGTGGCCATCACAAAGCCCTGACCTCAATCCCATAGAAAATTTGTGGGCAGAACTGAAAAAGCATGTGCGAGCAAGGAGGCCTACAAACCTGACTCAGTTGCACCAGCTCTGTAAGGAGGAATGGGCCAAAATTCACCCAACTTATTGTGGGAAGCTTGTGGAAAACCCAAAACATTTGACACTAGTTAAACAATTTAAAGGTAATGTTACCAAATACTAATTGAGTGCATGTAAACTTCTGACCCACTGGGAATGTGATGAAAGAAATAAAACTTCCAACTTAAACTGTAGGACTTGCATCCTTGGCACAATAAAGTTTTTATATTCTACTCAATCCATAGGCTTCATTAATGCCATTCAGACTTGAAGTCGATACATCAACTATGATAGCTGAGGTACATAGGTTCTGAATTAATATTCATACCAAACATTTTAGGGTCCAAACACAGATCGGCTACATACAGTAGCTAGCTACACATCCATAGGTACATTGTTCTTTTTATTCTACACTACACAATAAGCAAATAAATAGTTAACTTGCTATATTACTTCATATTTGTTTCATCAGACCAGAGGACATTTCTCCAAAAAGTACGATCTTTGTCCACATGTGCAGTTGCAAACCGTAGTCTGGCTATTTTATGCCGGTTTTGGAGCAGTGGCTTCTTCCTTGCTGAGCAGCCTTTCAGGTTATGTCAATATAGGACTCGTTTTACTGTGGATATAGATACTTTTGTGCCCGTTTCCTCCAACATCTTCACAAGGACCTTTGCCGTTGTTCTGGGATTTATTTGCACTTTTCACACGAATGTACAGTGGGGCAAAAGTATTTAGTCAGCCACCAATTGTGCAAGTTCTCCCACTTAAAAAGATGAGGCCTGTAATTTATCATAGGTACACTTCAACTATGACAGACAAAATGAGGAAAAAAAAATCCAGAAAATCACATTGTAGGATTTTTTATGAATTTATTTGCAAATTATGGTGGAAAATAAGCCCCACTGTACATTCATCTCTAGGAGACAGAACGAGTCTCCTTCCTGAGCGGTATGGCGGCTGCGTGGTCCCATGATGTTTATACTTGCGTACTATTGTTTGTACAGATGAGCATGGTACCTTTAGGCGTTTGGAAATTGCTCCCAAGGATGAACAAGACCTGTGGAGTTCTACAAATGTTTTTCTGCGGTCTTGGCTGATTTCTTTAGATTTTCCAATGATGTCAAGCAAAGAGGCACTGAGTTTGAAGATAGGCCTTGAAATACATCCACAGGTACACCTCCAATTGACTCAAATGATGTCAATTAGCCTATCAGAAGCTTCTAAAACCATGACATCATTTTCTGGAATTTTCCAAGCTGTTTAAAGGCACAGTCAACTTAGTCTATGTAAACTTCTGACCCATTGGAATACTGATACAATGAATTATAAGTGAAATAATCTGTCTGTAAACAATTTTTGGAAAAGTTACTTGTGTCATGCACAAAGTAGATGTCCTAACCGACTTGTCAAAACTATAGTTTGATAACAAGAAATTTGTGGAGTGGTTGAAAAACTTGTTTTAAATGACTCCAACCTAAGTGTATGTAAACTTCCAACTGTATATAAACTCAGCAAAAAAAGAAACGTCCCTTTTTCAGGACCCTGTCTTCCAAAGATAATTCGTAAAAATCCAAATTACTTCACAGATCTTCATTGTAAGGGATTTAAACACTGTTTCCCATGCTTGTTCAATGAACAATAAACAATTCATGAACATGCACCTGTGGAACGGTCGTTAAGACACCAACAACTTACAGACGGTAGGCAATTAAGGTCACAGTTATGAAAACTTAGGACACTAAAGAGGCCTTTCTACTGACTCTGAAAAACAACAAAAGAAAGATGCCCAGGGTCCCTACTCATCTGCGTGAATGTGCCTTAGGCATGCTGCAAGGAGGCATGAGGACTGCAGATGTGGCCAGGGAAAAAATTTGCAATGTCCGTACTGTGAGACGCTTAAGACAGCGCTACAGGGAGACAGGACGGACAGCTGATCGTCCTCGCAGTGGCAGACCACGTGTAACACCTGCACAGGATCGGTACATCCAAACATCACACCTGCGGAACAGGATGGCAACAACAACTGTTCGAGTTACACCAGGAATGCACAATCCCTCAATCAGTGCTCAGACTGTCCTCTATAGGCTGAGAGAGGCTAGACTGAGAGCTTGTAGGCCTGTTGTAAGGCAGGTCCTCACCAGACATCACCGGCAACAACGTTGCCTATGGGCACAAACCCACCGTCACTGGACCAGACAGGACTGGCAAAAAATGCTCTTCACTGATGAGTCGCGGTTTTGTCTCAGGGGTGATGGTCGTATTTGCGTTTATCGTTGAAGGAATGAGCATTACACCGAGGCCTGTACTCGAGGCTTGTTGTCATTGCAGGCAATCTCCATGCTGTGTGTTGCAGGGAAGACATCCTCCTCCCTCATGTGGTACCCTTCCTGCAGGCTCATCCTGACATGACCCTCCAGCATGACAATGCCACCAGCCATACTGCTCGTTCTGTGTGTGATTTCCTGCTAGACAGGAATGTCAGTGTTCTGCCATGGCCAGCGAAGAGCCCAGATCTTAATCCCATTGAGCACGTCTGGGACCTGTTGGGTCGGAGGGTGAGGACTCGGGCCATTCCCCCCAGAAATGTCAGAGAACTTGGTGGAAGACTGGGGTAACATCTCACAGCAAGAACTGGCAAATCTGGTGCAGTCCATGAGGAGGAGATGCACTGCAGTACTTAATGCAGCTGGTGGCCACACCAGATACTGCTTGTTACTTTTGATCCCCCCTTTGTTCAGGGACACATTATTCAATTTCTGTTAGTCACATGTCTGTGGAACTTGTTCAGTTTATGTCTCAGTTGTTGAATCTTGTCATGTTCATACAAATTTTTACACATGTTAAGTTTGCTTTAAATAAATGCAGTTGACAGTGAGAGGACTTTTCTTTTTTTGCTGAGTTTACATGTACTGTAGTTGTTACCACCATGAGATCCCCACATTATTGTAACGGCAGCCTTCCTCCTCTTCGTCTGAAGAGTAGGTGTAGCAGGGATCGGACCAAGACGCAGCGTATTCCGTGTTCAACATATTTAATTACAAGACGAAAACGTGAACACTTACAAAAGTGGCTTACCGATACAGTCCTTTCTGGTGCAGACAAAACACAGAGACAGGAAACAACCACCCACAAATCCCCAACACAAAACAAGCCACCTATATATGATTCTCAATCAGGGACAACGATTGACAGCTGCCTCTGATTGAGAACCATATTAGGCCGAACACAGAAACAGACAAACTAGACACACAACATAGAATGCCCACCCAGCTCACGTCCTGACCAACACTAAAACAAGCAAAACACATAAGAACTATGGTCAGGATGTGACAATTATAGCCTGCACATTGAATATATTCACTGATTATGTACTCTACCTTGGCAAATAAAGGTGTAGTTCAGGTATGAATCTATGTGAGACATTCTTTTTCAGTCATATCCAATACCAGGTGTATCAAACTCCCTTCTTTGAATGATGCTTTGTCTGCATGCATTTATTACAATTATACACTTCAACAGTGTTTACCACTCCTGCTCCTGGGACATCAATGATTACACATTGTAACTATGCAATAGACTAGAACCATGATTTAAGTAAAGGCTGAGTTGTAACTCATATATACAGAAAAAAACAGTAAACTACACTTCCTATGCATATCTAGCTCCCTTCATTTGCATTATTCTGAGGACACAGGATAGGTGTAGTGTTTCAATGAGATACTTAATTTTAACCAGTGGAGAATGTGAAACTCTTTATTGAAAGTTCATTATCCAGGTGTTATAAATACATAATACATGTATTATCAATATTATAATTGTAATATTATAAGTACAAGTTCAATCTGTACTTCAATGCACATATGGTGTGCATTATAAAAAAAAAGAGGAAGAAAGAGGAGGTGGGGAGAGGTGTAGAAGACAGAAAAGGAAAGAGGTAAAACAGAGGAGCAGTGACGGCAGCATGTGATTAATGAATTACAGTGCTACCCTAATATTCTCTCTGTCCATCACAATTACATAGTGTCTCTAGCGGTGTCTCCAAACCAGCCTTACGCTCCCAGTCGGCCCGAAGGTTATCTTAAGAGCGGGTGAGGTGGCGATGACGGGACTGGCTTCTTCTCTTACATCAAAACATAGATGCAGATGAGAGACAGATGGATAGACAGAGAGCATAATTAAGCTTTGTTTTTTTTGTTTTTTTCTGTCAGTCATCATAATCATTAGGAGGTGAAACGCAAAACTGACCTTGGATCGTTAACTCTGGGACTACTACATCTCTATCTGTATTTCAATGTAAAGCATCTTTTTAATAATACTTCTTGTTGACTCGACCAAGTGACCTCTCACCTATGATCATGCTGTGCCCACTGTGTCAGCCAGTTCAGATGCGAGAGGGGTTCACCGACACAGCTGATATAACCTACAGGATTTAGGGAGAAGGGGGAGGGGGATGAAGTGAAGGAGAGAGACTGTTATTGAGAAAATAAGGTAGTTAAAGAGACTGT
The DNA here is from genome assembly GCF_045679555.1 of Salvelinus alpinus. Lineage (NCBI taxonomy): Eukaryota > Metazoa > Chordata > Actinopteri > Salmoniformes > Salmonidae > Salvelinus > Salvelinus alpinus. The sequence goes on from NC_092104.1 coordinate 35,002,862, forward strand.
GTTCAACAGGAATCTGTGTGTGTAGTCTCACCTGGTGTCCACGCTAAGTGGCTACAGAGTACTTTATGCTGAAAAACAGACACATGAGGACAAACAATAGAAGATAATGTCATTATTAGACTTTTACATTACCAGATCACAACTGAATACATAAATACCACCTGAAGCTTGATGATGACTTGATCATTTGAATCAGTTGTGTAGTGCTAAGGCAACAGCTGCTGAGGTGTCAGGTTCACCTCTGTACTTAAAGGGTGATTATTCCAACTCTCTGTGAAATGCTGCAGACCTGCCTGCAGATGAGGTAGGAACACATATCCCACACAGTGGATAGAATTTTACAGGTCAAGGTAGCCTTCTTCCTCCAAATTGCGCAGCAAGTTGTAGTACTGACATGTCACAGCACTCCACACATCTCTCCATAAGCGTTCCACTCTAACAGAGAGAAAGAAAAGGTTTTGTGGAGTGCAGGAACCTAATCTCTGTGGTCATGTGTTCTTCCTCTATGAATAGTGAACACTGAGGTGGGTCCGAGGTTATAGAAATACAAGTTGTGTGTGCCTCTGTGAGTGGTTACTGACTGTATGTGATGCAGACACCTATCTCAGTGTACCTGAAACACTTAAACATAGAGGGCTATGTGTCTCACCACTTGGTTATTGCAAGGCTAACCCCCAGGGAAATCATGACTTGGCAGCAACAGGGGATTGATAGTCAAGTGAAAATGGCTGAGTGTTTATGTTGTGAAAATCAGAAAATTTGCAGCTGACATCCTAAGGGTTTTTAAATTAATGCATGTGAGACAGGTTCCATGTACAAGACAGATAGAGATGAAGAAAGAAAAAGAACACAGAACAGTTTAATTACCTCTGGTTATGGACACTTTTGCCAGCAATAAAGCTTCCACGGCCTGTTCCTCGGACAGTGAACATACATCTGGCAATATCTACATTTTCGACCCGTTGATCAGCTCGCACTCTGAAAGTAAAGAAAATTGCTTATTTTGTGTAGATATGAAAACAATAACTGAGATATGACCGTTCAATCTAAAGCAGCAGATGTCATTTTCAGGATAAGTCAATACAGCACAGAAAGCTTAACACCAGACTGGTATTCTGGTTGTTCATTAGGTGATGGGAAATATGCAATATGCATACAAAATAATATACTTACCTTCCTTGAAAATCCATCTATACCGCCAAAGATAACAATGTTGTATCTTGAAAAAAAGCATTGGAATTAAAAGGGAAATGTTTAAACTATTAACCTGCTTCATTATGTATGTATTACCAGTTGATGAAGAACAACTCCAATTTCATACATCATTGAACATTTGTCTACGAATAAGTAAGAATAAAAACGTTTAAATAACTTCTTAGATTTGATGGAGACATTATACATCTTAGTACCTTATCAATTTATGATTTGTATCAATGTGGACGAGAGAGAAGGGAGCAGGAGCAGAGAATTTGTCACGGATCCCTCCGGAACTTTCATTACGCACACCTGTCCCCTATTACCACCTATTTGTACTTGTATAAGTGTACCCTTTGGTTTCCATTGGGCTTTCGATTATTGTTCCAATGGCCGTTGGTCGTGTGAGTACCTGTGCTGTGTTTTGGCTTTCGTGCCACGTATATTGCGCAGATGATTACCGGTCTCGTCCCGTGTGGTATCATTGTGCGCTTGTGTTATTTATTCAAGGTACTCCTCGCTCTTTGTTTGGGTTTCAACCCTGTGTTTTTGTTACGTGACTGTTTGGTCTTCGTCCCCGTGCCTTTACACGGCACGCTGTAATTTGGGTAAAGAAATTTTAAAAACTATTACGCATTCATGCGCCTGTCTCCCGATCCTTTCATACCAACGTGACAGATTAATCTACCATTAAGGGAGACAGTGGGAATGGCCCGTCCGACGACGCTGCGACTGGTCCGTCTGGCGCCGCCGCAACTTCGACAACTGCAACTGGGCCGTCCGACGTCGCTAAAATGGGTCCGTCCGGCGACGCCACTTCCGGTCCGTCCGACATCACTGCTACTGGTCCGTCCGACACCGCCGCAACTTTGGCAGCGGCAAGTAGCCCGTCCGACGACGCAACTTCGGCAGCTGCATCGGGTCCTGATCGACCCGCACTGCATTCCTGTGATCGTCCTCGAGGCCGGTGTCGTTGTGCTGCTGGTGCAGAGCGTCAAGGGGGGGTACTGTCACGGATCCCTCCGGAACTTTCATTACGCACACCTGTCCCCTATTCCCACTGATTAGTACTTGTAGAAGTGTACTCTTTGGTTTCCATTGGGCTGTCGATTATTGTTCCAATGGCCGTTGATCGTGTGAGTACCTGTGCTGTGTTTTGGCTTTCGTGCCATGTGTATTGCGCAGATGATTACGGGTCTTGTCCCGTGTGGTATCATTGTGTGCTTGTGTTATTTATTTGAGGTATTCCTCGCTCTTTGTTTGGGTTTCAACCCTGTGTTTTTGTTACGTGATTGTTTGGTCTTCGTCCCCGTGCCTTTACACGGAACGCTGTAATTTGGGTAAAGAAATAAAAAAAATATTACGCATTCATGCGCCTGTCTCCCGATCCCTTCATACCAACGTGACAGAATAATCTACCATTAAGGGAGACAGTGGGAATGGCGGGAACTCGTCATTGTCGGTGATCAGGCCTGTTGTGTCATCGGCAAACTTAATGATGGTGTTGGAGTCGTGCTTGGCCGTGCAGTCATGAGTGAACAGGGAGTACAGGAGGCGACTGGGCACGCACCCGTGGCGCATGTGTGTTGTCACCTACCCTTGTCATGTACATATTACCTCAACTACCTTCTACCCTTGCACATTGACTCTGTACCGGTACTCCATGTATATATTCTCATAATTTAATTTTATTGCGTTACTATTTCCTTTTTATTTTGCAAGTTTTTCATACGTTTTAACTCATTGTTGGGAAAGGGCTCGTTAGTAAATATTGCATGATCTACACCTGTTGTATTCGGCGCATGTGACAAATACATTTTTATTTGAATAAATCCTGCACACAATGTGCTTGTTTTCCATTTTCTTCTTGATCAGGAATCCTATTTGATTTAACGTGTGTCACATCTGCTCCTGCCATGCCCTCCAGTGCTCATCCGGTGCCTCCTTGACCTGCCGCCACTCCCCCAGTGCTCTCTCCTTCTCTCGGCGTGTCTGTTATTGTGTGGGCAGAGACATGTGTGCTGGAGTCAAAGCAGATCCCCACCAGCTGCAACCTGTTCCATAATCAAGACCTCTACAAATACTCAGTCCTGCCACTTCCACACTACCAGATCGTAATCTCTGCCCAGTCAGTCCATGTTTCTAGCTGTTTGTTCCTGTTGTGCCTCTTTTCCCTTGCCTGACGCTGTTTTCCTCTCCGCTACAGTTCTGCCCACTCTGACTCTGGTCCCTGTCTCCAGTCCGACTTCTCATCTGTCCTGCTACTCGGTCCTCGATTCCCCACTCTACGCTCCTTTGGATTCCCCTCCGGAACTGCTTACCCTGTTCCCACACCTCTCGCTCCAGCCTCACCCTCCGCACCTGGTTTCCAGCAACCCGCCCAAGCTTCCCCTGGCCTGCATTCAATCTCCCCCCCGTGTTTCAATAAATAACTTGGTTACCTCATCCCAGTCTCCTCATCTGAGTCTGCTCTTGGGTTCACCTGTTCCGCTCCGCGTGACAATGTGTATGAAAGTGTTTAGTGAAATATGCATAAGAGGAGAGTCATTACCCATAATTCTGCACCTTTTGATAGTTACAGTTGAAGTCAGAAGTTTACATACACCTTAGCCAAATACATTTAAACTCAATTTTCACAATTCCTGACATTTAATCCTTGTAAAAATTCAATGTCTTAGGTCAGTTAGGATCACCACTTTATTTTAAGAATGTGAAATGTCAGAATAATAGTAGAGATTATTATTTCTTTCAGCTTTTATTTCTTTCATCACATTCCCAGTGCGTCAGAAGTTTACATACACTCAATTAGTATTTGGTAGCATTGCCTTTAAATTGTTTAACTTGGATCAAACATTTCAGGTAGCCTTCCACAAGCTTCCCACAATAAGTTGGGTGAATTTTGGCCCGTTCCGCCTGACAGAGCTGGTGCAACTGAGTCAGGTTTTTAGGCCTTCTTGCTCGCACACACTTTTTCAGTTCTGCCCACAAATGTTCTATGGGATTGAGGTCAGGGCTTTGTGATGGCCACTCCAATACCTTGATTTTGTTGTCCTTAAGCAATTTTGTCACAACTTTGGAAGTATGCTTGGGGTCATTGTTCATTTGGAAGACCATTTGCGACCAAGCTTTAACTTCTTGACTGATGTCTTGAGATGTTGCTTCAATATATCCACATAATTGTCCTACCTCATGATGCCATCTATTTTGTGAAGTGCACCAGTCTCTCCTGCAGAAAAGCACCCCCACAACATGATGCTGCCACCCCCGTGCTTCAAGGTTGGGATGGTGTTCTTTGGCTTGCAAGACTCCCCCTTTTTCCTCCAAACATAACAATGGACATTATGGCCAAACAGTTATATTTTTGTTTCATCAGACCAGAGGACATTTCTCCAAAAAGTACGTTCTTTGTCCCCATGTGCAGTTGCGAACCGTAGTCTGGCTTTTCTTCATGGTGGTTTTGGAGCAGTGGCTTCTTCCTTTTTGAGCGGCCTTTCAGGTTATGTCGATATAGGACTCGTTTTACTGTGGATATAGATACCTTTGTACCTGTTTCCTCCAGCATCTTCACAAGGTCCTTTGCTGTAGTTCTGGGATTGATTTGCACTTTTTGCACCAAAGTAGGTTAATCTCTAGGAGACAGAACGCGTCTTCTTCCTGAGCGTTATGACGTCTGCGTGGTCCCATGGTGTTTTTACTTGCATACTATTGTTTGTACAGATGAACGTGGTACCTTCAGGCATTTGGAAATTGCTCCCAAGGATGAACCAGACTTGTGGAGGTCTACAATTGTTTTTCTGAGGTCTTGGTTGATTTCTTTTGATTTTCTCATGATGTCAAGCAAAGAGGCACTGAGTTTGAAGGTAGGCCTTGAAATACATCCACAGGTACACCTCCAATTGACTCAAATTATGTCAATTAGCCTATCAGAAGCTACTAAAGCCATAACATAATTTTCTGGAATTTTCCAAGCTGTTTAAAGGCACAGTCAACTTAGTCTATGTAAACTTCTGACCCACTGGAATTGTGATACAGTGAATTATAAGTGAAATAATCTGTTTGTAAACAATTGTTGGAAAAATTACTTGTGTCATGCTCAAAGTACATGTCCTAACCAACTTGCCAAAACTATAGTTTGTTAAAAATACATTTGTGGAGTGGTTGAAAAACTAGTTTTGATGACTCCAACCTAAGTGTATGTAAACCTCTGACTTCAACTGTATTTTTCCAATTTGGATCATTATGATTTAATAACTGCAAAGAAAATGTATTGATCTACTGGGATTTTTTAAAGACTACCTTTCTGTTTTGTCTGCATGGATTCAAGAGAAGTATAAATTAGCAATTTTGACCGTATATAGTTTTGAGGAATGTATTTATGTTTTTAGAATGCAACTACATTTAGAAAATGCATTTACTGTTTTATAAAAGGCCACAGTTCTGTGACTTGTCAACTCTATTTTGAAAATCGAAAACATTGTTCCAAAGAATGCTTGAACCGGATTGATAAAAACTGTAATATCTTCCTACTGTAAATCAAAGGTGAAATTATCCAGCAACTTTGGCACCTTCAGGTTTGAGATATGGAACACCAACAAATAGTTACTGGATGCAAACACATTCGGGACTTGACTATCTGTAAACATAACCCCAGGCATCATGCAATGCACCGAGAGTACCATCATGAAAATAATTGCATGTCCCTCTGATATGAACTCTTATCTCCCATAAGATGCTCCCCCGCAACCTGGCCATTCCATACTGGAAGGTGTCTCAGCGTCTAGGCCTTCCTCCCATCCTTACCCATGCAGACGCAGTACTGGCTAACTGGAAGAAGAGGGATCCACATGGGTAAGTTTGGAATAATCAAGATTCTCCGGGGCGGCAGGTAGCCTAGCGGTTAGAGAGTTGGGCAAGTAACTGAAAAGTTGCTGGTTTGAATCCCCAAGCTGAGAAGGTGAAAAATCTGTCGATGTGCCCTTGAGCAAGACACTTAACCCTACTTGCTACAGGTTTGCTGTTGAATAGCAGACCCTAGCCAAGACCCCACTCTCTGTGGGTTTCTCAGGGAGAGTGGGATATGCAAAAAACACATTACCTGTGTAAAATAGGACAAAGATAAGCACACCCCAAATTATTATTATCTGCCTCTTCTGTTATACTGTTCTATTTTTGTCTCGGTGATATTTAAGGTAAATGTGTTTCTTTTTCATGTCACTTCCTCATCTCCTGTACCAGACCATTTGACATGGAGTAAGTATTGCCTTGAATAATTGATTCCAACCAGCTGTATTTGTAGATTCCACACATTCCAATAGTCTTTGCTCGTTGGCTCTCGCTGACATTTGAAATCATACTATTGCAATCTAACAATCTCCTGAAATGTTTGCAGGAACGTTAACTTCTTCTACCAGCTGTCATTGTGGCCATGGTGATAGTTGTTGTTTTCATCGCTCTCCCAGGAACTTGGAGCTGCTTGTCACTCTGCCTGGTGGGGACAGTGTGAAGGGGTTCTTCATGGTCACTCTACTAGTGGAGCTGGCTGCAGTGCCAGCCATCAAGGTGAAGGCCTCTTCTGAAACACACAGAGCTGTAAAATGAGATGCCCAATTCTGAGTGACATTGTTAATGTGGGTGTGTTTCAGAGTATTCCCCTGGTTATTAATGGGGTCCAGTGTGGTGATGCTGAGACTGTGACAAGTGCACTAGAGGAAATCAGCCAGGCGATGGAGGGCATGACAGATGCACTCAAACTGATGCATGGTACTACAACTGAAACAGATGTTTTACTGTGTTGATATTCAGTCCAGTTCACCTGCATTCTCAGCATATAGATGTATCTTATGTTGTTCCAGCGTATGTCAAGCCAGAAGTCTTCTATGGCATTATAAGGATCTATCTGTCTGGGTAAGTACTGAACACCCCTAGTAGGCCTAAATGATACAAAATGAGTCTGACAGAAGTTAATTGTCTAAGTTGTCTGACAGAAGTTAATGACACGTAAAATATGACTGTATTCATAATGTATGGCTGTATGTGTGTGGTTCAGGTGGAAAGATAACTCATCCATGCCAGCTGGTTTGGTGTATGAAGGCATCCAGGCAGAGCCTATGGAGTATTCTGGTGCGAGTGCTGCCCAGAGCAGTCTGCTGCACTGCTTTGATGAGTTGCTAGGAGTCAAACATGAGGAAAAGTGTGGTAAGAAAGCAAAATTAGACAGGTCCAGAGGAGTCAATATTACCACACAATAATGAATAAATGTTTTGCAGAGATACACATGGCTGTGTTAACAAGTACATCTTAACAGATGTTTTCTTTGGCAATAAGGAAGTGTTCACTTAAAACCATAAAGAGTTATGACGGTGGAGTTGTGTTATACATACTGTATGTGGCTGCATGTCTACAACATATTGGCATGGCATTATATTTTACATAGGCATATTTTTTTAACACAAAGGTCTCCTGAAGATGTTATTTCCACTGAGGGTGAATATGTGTTCTACTTGTACAGGAGCCTTTCTGACCCGTATGAGAAACTACATGCCCTCTTCCCACAAGCATCTGATCCAGGACATATCTCTGCAGCCCTCCCTGCGAGGCTTTGTCCAGCAGGAGGCTAGTGAGCTTCTGACCGCAGCTTTTCAGCTATGTGTGACCAAGCTAATGGCCCTCCGCAGCTACCACATCAACGTGGTCAGCCGCTTCATCACCGTTCCCGCTGCCCGTGCCCGCCAGCTGCGAAGCCAGGGCAACAATTCCCAGGAGGAGACTGTCAGCAGGGCACCCACGGCTCTAGAGGAGACGGGTACTGGCGGCTCGGGCATCATGAGCTTCCTAAAGACTGTGAGGGACCGCACACGGGACGTCTCCCTGCCTCTGGACAACAGGGCCATGCCTAAGAGCACAAATGGAGCACAACCTCAAAACACACAATACACAACTCATCAAACACATCTGCAATCTAACACATTTTAGAGACACTTTTATACCTACAGTGTGTTTAATAAATTAATGAAATGACTTGTAATTATGAGAGGTTTGTGCATGACAAGGTTTGATGTCTGACTAAACGAGTCCCCGTGTTATTGACATGCTCTGTATACATGATGCCACTCTTTCAGTTCAAACCTTAATTTAAACCATGTGTTCATTTCCATTAAATGCAACCACTAATCTCTTTATTCAATCTAAAATAGAATGTAAAATATATATTGGATACTAGTCCAGACTGACTGTGCTCATACCACAACCCCAAATCCTGTATGGCATTTGGTCATAGCCAGAAAACTCGCACTGATCCCCAGGGCAGACTGGGGAAAGTTTTGAAAGTTAGCTTATCATGACCTGACAGTTAATACATACAACCAGGGTGATACTTAACCGTAATCTGAGTACTGATTTCATATGTCATCACGGACAGTATAGTCAGGGTTTTTCTGTATTTTATGCAACCTATCCTACATGTCCTGTTTGGGAGTTTTTGCTAAAGAAGTAATTGAAGGTCCCTGCAGTTCATCATCAGTATGACTAATATAAACACGTTGCAATACAACCTCCACTGTCAGCAAAGAGCAGGTGTCCCACAAAAAGCTGCAGTGCCCAGAGACACCAGAGTAGGGCACTGACTCGTACAGCATGGCTCACAGACAGAGAGAGGGAGAGAGAGAGAGAGAGAGATGTGACGTGGTAAGGTTGGACTCAGGTGCAGAAAAAAGACCAGACGAAGAATCAGTGGTTAAGGATAAACATAATACTTTACTGAGAAACATTAGCTGCAGGATAACAGTACACTGGGAAAAACAACAAACACTAAGTCTCGCAAACTCACTCAGGAAACGACCGCACACAGTAAACAATTCAAGCTTCTTTTTTTTCTTTTTTTTTACTCCTTTTTCTCCCCAATTAGTAGTTACAGTCTTGTCCCATCGCTGCAACTTCCGTACGGATTCGGGAGAGGCGAAGGTCGAGAGCCGTGTGTCTTATCAAACACAACCCAGGCAAGCCGCACTGCTTCTTGACACAATGCCCGCTTAACCCAGAAGCCAGCCACACGAATGTGTCGGAGGAGACATCGTACACCTGGCAACCGTGTCAGCGTGCATGCGCCCGGCCCGCAACAGGAGTCGCTAGAGTGCGATGGGACAAGGACATCCATAACCCGGACGAGGCTGGGCCAATTGTGTGCCGCTCCATGGGTCTCCTGGTCGCGGTCGTCAGCGACAGAGCCTACACTCGAACCAGGATCTCTAGTGGAACAGTACCTTAGACCACTGCACCAGTCGAGAGGCCCGAAACACACGTCTTTTAACAGGGAAATCATAATGAGTAAATTGGACACACCTGAGTGTCGTTGATGTCTCTAAGACAGTGTCGTGTCTCTGATTATCATTAAATGTGAAGACTGTTATTTTATCAAATCAATTCTCTATGTGTAATTCAAATCAAATCAAATTTTATTTGTCACATACACATGGTTAGCAGATGTTAATGCGAGTGTAGCGAAATGCTTGTGCTTCTAGTTCCGACTATGCAGTAATATCTAACAAGTAATCTGACAAATTCACAACAACTACCTTATACACACAAATGTAAAGGGATGAATAGAATATGTACATATCAATATATGGATGAGCGACGCCGTGTGGCATAGGCAAGATGCAGTAAGCGGTATAGAATACAGTATATACATATGAGATGAGTAATGTAGAATATGTAAACATTATTAAAGTGGCGTTATTTAAAGTGACTACTGATACCTTTATTAAGTCCATTTATTTAGGTGGCCAGAGATTGAGTCTGTATGTTGGCAGCAGCCTCTCTATGTTAGTGATGGCTGTTTAACAGTCTGATGGCCTTGAGATAGAAGCTGTTTTTTAGTCTCTCGGTCCCAGCTTTGATGCACCTGTACTGACTTCGCTTTCCGGATGATAGCGGGGTGAACAGCCAGTGGCTCGGGTGGTTGTTGTCCATGATCTTTTTGGCCTTCCCGTGACATTGGGTGCTGTAGGTGTCTTGGAGGGCAGGTAGTTTTCCCCCGGTGATGTGTTGTGCAGACTGCATTACCCTCTGGAGAGCCTTGCGGTTGAGGGCGGTGCAATTGCCGTACCAGGCGGTGATACAGCCCGACAGGATACTCTCGATTGTGCATCTGTAAAAGTTTGTGAGTGTTTTAGATGACAAGCCACATTTCTTCAGCCTCCTGAGGTTGAAGAGGCGCTGTTGCACCTTCTTCACCACGCTGTCTGTGTGGGTGGACCATTTCAGTTTGTCCTTGATGTGTACGCCGAGGAACTTAAAACTTACTACCCTCTCCACTACTGTCCCGTCGATGTGGATAGGGGGGTGCTCCCTCTGCTGTTTCCTGTAGTCCACGATCATCTCCTTTGTTTTGTTGACGTTGAGTGAGAGGTTATTTTCCTGACACCACACTCCGAGGGCCCTCACCTCCTCCCTGTAGGCCGTCTCATCATTGTTGGTAATCAGGCCTACCACTGTAGTGTCGTTGCAAACTTGATGATTGAGTTGGAAGCGTGCATGGCCACGCAGTCATGGGTGTAAGTCGCTCTGGATAAGAGCGTCTGCTAAATGACTTAAATGTAAATGTAAATGAACAGGGAGTACAGGAGAGGGCTGAGAATGCACCCTCGTGGGGCCCCAGTGTATTATTATTATTATTAAACTAATCATATAAACTTAATTAACTAGGAAGTTGGGGCACCACGGGAAAATGTTTAGAGTCTCTATTTGCCAAATCGACTCTTCAGATATTTTCATATCTTATAGAGTACAGTCTTGTATTAATGTATTATTATTACCTCATCAGTTCTCATTACTGAATGTCGCAAACCCTTGGATATGTGCAAGAAACCTAGCCTCCATAATGAATTAAGCGATATACAAATTGGCTTAATTATTTATTTATTTACTAACTAACTAAACAAAAAACAGAAATACATAAACAATATAGTTATTGGTTACTAACACAATGCATTGATAAGTCCCTAGTGGGTTAAACCGGTATGACGGCTTGGTAGACAATGGAAAGGGGTGGGGACAGATGAAGAGCGGGAGAGACAAAATGGATTCACTACACACAGTTTATAATTATATTAATTGAAATGCTAATCCTTTGCACATGAATGGCCGCTCATTCGAAAATAATTGCAATGTATATCTTTACGCTCATATGTCGTTGTTGTCTTCTCTGTTGGAATCACCGGCCCGTCTGCTGGAGAGTCAGTTCATCAGAGAGTCTCTGGTTAACTTCCCCAGAAGTCACAATGTCTTTCGTGGTTGTAGCTTTCTCCGTGGCTCTGGATAGTGTCTGTTGTATGGATACGTCAGGCGTACAGATGGCCGTTGCATAGAATAGATGCTTCCACGGTTGTCGGTATTCTCGTACTAGACTTAAGTAATTTCCAGCTGCAGACTAGTAATTCTATGTCTAGGATTTTCTCTTATTGTGTAGTGATGGATAGGCTCAGAGTTTAAACATTTCCAGCTGTGTAGCCAACGCTACACACTGTCTGGTCTCCTGGGCCTATAGAGTTGTAGTTCTTAACCATTTCAACATGTAGCGTCAGCTCCATATTTTCTGGTCTTCTTAAACATTCGAGACATCCGGCTTACCACGGGTCTCTTTGGCATGAAATGTAAATTTCGTCACGGGTGGTTTTATATTCTGGAGTAGAAAAGGGCGGTTCCATGATGCCTGATGTACTGTCTGGCTCACGGTGGTGTGGCCACTGACTAGTTCAACTTTATATGAAAATCCATACTCTCATTTAGAAGGCTAACATCACATTACATCTTTTCACAAATAATTTCATATTTACTCATTAATTTGATCCAACATCTAGATGTAAATCTGATAATTGAAAAGTGTACACAAACAGAGATACAGTAATGTGGGACTCCTGTCTTTCATGAGGTCATCAAATGAAACAACTTCATCATGACTGTCCCTTAAGTGTCCACAGACCACTCCCACATTCTCAAAAATATAAATATTGTTTAATCATTCAAACTTTTGATGTCCAAGGGTCTCTCTGTGTTCCACAGTTTACATTCTAAATCTCGAACACTACAGATCATAGAGGCTTCGTATATTATGACCGCCATAAAACAGCAGTCTTCCCGCTCTCCCCCTCTACGAGAGAGAGCACGCTGTAGAGCGAACCCACTGACCTGATCCTTCAGATCGTCACAGGAGAGTTATGACAACAGTCTCTGTCGCCCTCTGGTGACAGGTGGAACCATGAGAAGAGCGAGAGAGAGAGAGAGAGAGAGAGAGAGAGAGAGAGAGAGAGAGAGAGAGAGAGAGAGAGAGAGAGAGAGAGAGAGAGAGAGATATTGGCAACAGAGGAGAGGGTGACTACTGGCAATTTACATTTTACATAATAGGCAACTGAGGAAATGGACAGTCCACAGCTTCCATTATCTGCCACATGGTCCCGGTGAGGCATGTGTGCTCCTAAAACATTTACTGTTTTTTGTTTTCATCTTATTTTAGAGAGGTATTAGAATAATGGGATGAAAAAAAGATAACATCAAATTCTATTAGAGACATGCCTAGCAAAGTTCAAATTAGCAAGGAATGGAAACAAGTGTTCAGGAACAAGCTTATTTGTAAAATGTCTGTAGTCATCGTGTAAACAATGTAGGTCCAAGTAGGGCACTGACCTTTTTAGCACAGTGGATATAAATTGTCATTTTCAGTCCTCTATATAAAGGTGTTCTATCTCCATCATTGAGTTATTTCAGAGCACAATGCACAATGCAGTGGATTGAAGCTCCATCAGTTATCAGAGAGATTTCTTCACTCCTACAGACCATCGTTCCTCCTGCCCACATACACCCCCTACATGCCCAAGCTATCACTTCCTGGATTGATAGAGCATGGAAAACACAGAGAAATAAAGAGCTTGATTGTGCCATGAATGGCCTGTGTGCTGTATCATCTTCACCTTTCCTGGCTCGCCTCCATTGGCGTTTCGTTACAATAACAGACTTGCACCATCAGATAAGACTGGTGATGTGTGGCAATCTGCCATGGAAATCCAATTCCACAAACCTGACCGATCTATCTTACCCACTCTCTTCTCCCATATACTGAATAGGGAGGACATACAAAAACAAGAGCTTGTCATTGTGAGGAAATTGATCTCAGCTATCTGTCTCAAAAAGCCATGGTTTTAGAGGCTGTATTTGAACCATTTCTATTCACTAAACAAGAAAAACAGAAGGAAAGAGTTCCTGTTCTTACTCATGCAGACCTCTTTTACAATCTGAGAAACTGAGTGTAAAAATGACAGGGAGCCAGACGAAGGAGGGAGGGATAGGAGAGTAGAGAATAAGAAGAGAGGGAGAGCGCTGGGTGGCAAAAAGTACAAACACTGTGATATGTCACTGTGATCTGATTATAGAGCCCTCTTCTGCAGCCAAAGCAAATAATCCCCTTCCTTATTACCTCAGAGCAGAGGAGTCCCTGACAACCCGCCAGTAAACACTGGCAATCACTAAGGATGTGTTCATTGTGTGATTGGGCCTGTTGGGCCTGTCTGCCATGTGGGAGAGGGTTCAGAGGATCTTACAACAGTGGCTGGTTTCGGGGGACGTGAGACACAAACACACAAAAACATACACACACCCTTTATTCTTTCATACATTGTTCATTGAAGGTGAGTCCATTGTATTGACTGTGATGTCATACATGCTATAAAACATTTGTGATCACGATGATAAAAAACGTAAATTGTGAAACCACATTTTAAACTTTTTACCTATGGCCGTGGAAGTCAACCTAGGGCTAGGGGCTTCACTTGTGTCTCTCCTCATGCTGTATTGTTGCTACAAATCCCTTTATCAGTAGTCTTTCCTCCATAAGATAATATACAATTAGTAAAAACTGCTGTTAAAGACAGTGAATACTGTATTGCACTTCCCTTAATTAACAAAACCTGAACACTTTCGTAATCTGTTTAATTACATACAAGAAAACAGAAATGTTTTCACAATTCACCTTCGGAGTTGATGAAAGGTTTCCCAATAGGTTTTCTTCCAGTCGTTATAAAATGAGCCACCCTGGGAAGGGAGAAGAATACATGGCATTCAAGGCGACTCCCCTCACAGGGTAAGTAGGAGCCTGAGCACGTCAGGGCCTTTTGTCTGAAAGGTTAAGAGAGCCACGACCAGAGTGACGAGCATAGTGTCTCACACTGACACCACTAGTGACTCACTAGCCAGGTGTGGAACAAAGACAGTGGCAATATTCTCACACACATGTACAGTCATAAACACATACACACACACCAGTAGCCTAGCACAGTTTCACATATCGTTTTTTTTTGCGAAATCAGATTTATAGCTAATCTCATGCTATTTTACAAATTTTGCCATGAGGATGGGATTTGTTTTTGCTGTTTTATAGTTCAGGTAATCTTGAAAGACAGGACAATATCACCTGTTTTTCCCACAAATATTTGTCTTAATATTAATTTAGGATTTTAGAGAAATCTGATGGTGTTGACCAAATCTCCGGACACATCTTTTAGGAATCACAGTTTTGAGATAAATAGTATTTAAAATTACAGAGGGCTATTGCAAGAAAGTACATATGAGAATTGTTCAGTTAATATCCATTATTGCCATTTTTTTGTACCAATCTGTTCCTTAAATTCAAATAATGCAACAAAATAAAAATGTTATACTATAAAAATGAAATTTCTCTGCCGGACAAGGATTATCACGACTTTCAAGAATCCCTGAGCTAATTTCCTGCTATTCCACACAGTTTACCATGAGGTTGGGAGAAAATTGTGCCGTTTTAAAGCTAATTTCCTGTCATAAAAAAAAAATCATGGCTAATGAAGCTCGTCGACCCCCCCGCCAGCAACACACACAGTTAAACACACACAAACAATACCCCCCCTCCCCCCACACACACACAGTCACATGACTCTCTAGTCATAACACCTGTGACTATCTGCATGGTGTTCTGTCTGACCTATAGCCAGAGATTCCCATGTGCAACCCCACTGAACTTCCTCCTCTGTCCCATCACTCGTTTTACTGCTGCCTGTCCACCTCCCTCCTGCTCCACTGATTGACTTCCTCTTCCACTAAAGGTTGCACCTAATGTCACCTCCCCTGCTGGCACCCACACAATTATGTTATCAAAAGCTTCTCATCCGGGTTTTTAACAAACTTACAGGAAGCTCCCGGGGGCTCTCCAGCATTGAGAGAGAATGTTCATCTCTCCAATATCTCTCTGTCTCTCTCGTTCTCTCTCTCTCTCTCACACGCCCCCACACGCCTACGAGTATTGTACACACAGAGACACTAAAAGATGCATAGCTTGATATGGAGAGCATGACTGTGAGATAGGGTAGAAACTGGGTAGATTACACAGTACGTAATCGAAGATAAATACCAATCATCTGTGGGGGTAATGAATTTGCAAACACTCAAGAACCAGAGATATCTATCAACATTAGGCTGTGTTTAAACACCTGCCTGTTCCAAACCAAGTCATGTTGCGGCTGTGCTTCAGGTTGAGTGACATCTGTTTAGAGCTGTGGCCCATTTATACAAGATTCAACTATAAAAAATCAAAATAAAATACATCCCTGTGCATATAGAGCATATGCTTATATCATTGATTAGAAAGTACTGGACAAAAATATAAACGCAACATTTGAAGTGTTGATCCAATGTTTCATGAGCTGAAATAAATGATCCCAGTAATGTTTCTTATCCACAAAAACTTTATTTCTCTTAAATTCCGTGCACAAATGTATTTACATCCCTGTTAGTGAGCATTTCTCCTTTGCCAAGATAATCCATCCACCTGACAGGTGTGGCAAGTCAAGAAGCTGATTAAACAGCATGATCACCTGGGGACAATAAAAGGCCACTCTAAAATATTTAGTTTTGTCACACAACACATTGCCACAGATGTCTCATGTTGAGGGAGTGTGCAATTGGCATGCTGACTACAGGATTGTCCACCAATGCTGTGCCAAAGATTTGAATGTACATTTCTCTACCATAAGCTGTCTTCAATGTCGATTTAGAGAATTTGGCAGTACGCTCAACCAGCCTCACAACCGCACAACCATGTAACCACGCCAGGCCAGGACCTCCACATCCGGCTTCTTCACCTGTGGGATCGTCTGAGACCAGCCACCAGGAAAGCTAATGAAACTTTGGGTTTGCACAACCGAAGAATTTGTGCAAAAACTGTCAGAAACCTTCTCCGGTAAGCTCCTTTGCGTGCTCGTCATCCTAACCGACTTCAGTGGGCAAATGCTCACCTTCGATGGCCACTGGCACACTGGAGAAGTGTGCTCTTCTTGGATGAAGTTTTCAACTGTACCGGGTAGACAGCGTGTATGGCGTTGTGAGGGCGAGTGGTTTGCTGATGTCAACGTTGTGAACAGAGTGCTCAATGGTGGTAGTGGGGTTATGGTATGGGCAGACATAAGCTATGGACAATGAACACAATTGCATTTTATCGATGGCAATTTGAATGCACAGAGACACCGTGATGAGATCCCGAGGCCCATTGTCGAACCATTCATCCGCTGCCATCACCTCCTGTTTCAGCATGATAATGCACCGTCCCAATTCACGAGGATCTGTACAAAATTCCTGAAAGCTGAACATATCCATTCTTCCATGGCCTGCATACTCAGACATGTCACCCATTGAGCATGTTTGGGATGCTCTGGATTGACGTGCACGGCTGCGTGTTCCAGTTCCTACCAACTTCGCACAGCCATTGAAGAGGAGTGGGACAACATTCCACAGGCCACAATCAACAGCCTGATGCGAAGTCTTATGCAAAGGAGATGTGTTGCGCTGCATGAGGCAAATGGTGGTCACACTGGATACTAACTGGTTTTCTGATCCACGCCCCTAGCTTTTTTTTGTAGGTATCTGTGACCAACAGATGCATATCTGTATTCCAGTCATGTGAAATCCATAGATTAGGGAGTGTATATGAATCTACAAATCACTGAAATAATAGCTTAGTGTAATATATTGCCTTGACGATACATGACGAAAAAGTTTGATAATAAACCCTAGGACAGGAGAGAGAGAGGATGTAGATTCTAACTCCAGACAGAGAAAAGGCGTCCATGGTGGTGCACGCACAGTCAAGAACATTGTGCACTGTAAGGACACACTGTACAGTTAGCTTTTCTGCGTGGTAACGATAAACCTCATTAATCCATAGTGATGTCTTATTTATGTAAGGGATGGGATCTTTAGAGTGGAACTACAGTGAGATGGTATTGTATGAACATGCCGCAGGGGCCATCCCAAACTTCCCTGGGAAAACGTTCCTCGCAGGGTATCAGGACGTCCGTCGTGCCACGGCAGGATGAGGATGGGCTGCATACACCAGGACAAGGGGATGTTAGAGAAGTACACTGCAGATACACTGTAGCCCTGAAGACCCTGAGGAGGGGAGCACATATGTTGATGTACTTTTCTCCAACTCTAAAAGGACACTCGCATTCAAAGAACATATTAATGGGTACAGTGTGACAATAGCTTGGTACGTTGGTTAGACCAAGCCATGCTTTGTAAACCCACCTAGGTAATTACCCTCTTTGGGCTAGGCGTACCGCTAGCGCCCCACTTCGACAACATCCAGTGAAATTGCAGAGCGCGAAATTCAAAATACAAAATTCATAATATTAAACATTCATGAAAATACAAGTGTCTTACATCGTTTAAAAGCTTAACTTCTTGTTAATCCAGGCGCTTTGTCAGATTTCAAAAAGGATAAAAGCATACCATGCAATTATCTGAGGACAGCGCCCTGCGTACAAAAGCATTACAAAAATTTTCCAAACAAGCAGAGGCGTCACGAAAGTCAGAAATAGCGATAAAATAAATCACTTACCTTTGAAGATCTTCCTCTGTTTGCAATCCCAAGGGTTTATCGAACCAAAGTTTTGTTCGATAAAGTCCTTCTTTATATCCCAAAAAGTCAGGTTAGTTGGCGCGCTTGATTCAGTAATCCACCGGTTTCCCTCGTTCAAAATGCATACAAAAGAATCCCAAAAGTTACCAATAAACTTCATCCAAACAAGTAAAACAACGTTTATAATCAATCCTCAGGTACCCTAATATGTAAATAAACAATAACATTTAAGACGGAGAATAGTATGTTCATTACCGGAGATAAATAGCGAAGTGCGCGCCCTCATCCACGCGAGCCACAATACCACAGCCAAAATGGGAGCCACCTAGAAAAACCTTTTCAAAAAACAAGCCTGAAACTCTTTCTAAAGATTGTTGACATCTACTGAAAGCCCTAGGAACTGCAATCTGGGAGGTATTCCTTCCCATAGACAGCCATTTCAATGAGTGGTGACCTCCAATTTTTTTTCTTCTGAATGCACATTCTCCTCGGGTTTTTGTCCTGCTCTATCAGTTCTGTTATACTCACAGACATTATTTTAACAATTTTAGAAACTTCAGAGTGTTTTCTATCCAATACTACTTATTATATGCATATCCTAGCTTCTGAGCCTGAGTAAGAGGCAGTTTACTTTGGGCACCTCAGTCATCCAAACTTCAGAATATTGACCCCTATCCCTAAGAAGTTTTTAAGTATATTTGAAGTATGTAAATATACTGGTATACTGGTCGCTGGTCAAACCCTAAGGTCATGGAAACATATTTACAGAGAACTCTAAGTTGCTATTCTGCCAAAACATGTTCTCCACTCAGGCCAAACACAACCAAATTAAAAATCTAACTCTAATATTATGCCAGGCAATTTACAAGTCCCTATATTTGGAAACCATATATTGTGACTTACCACGGTGATGTTACAAGCATATTACAAAATTGTTACAGAAATGATCTTGCAGGAGAGAATATGAGAAGTCCAACTGAAATACTACTTCAACACTGAAGTTAAGCCAAGATAGCGCCGTACTCTACGGCTGCCGTCTTGAGAGCTCCGACCCAACTTATGCAAGTTTATCTTAATTTTCTTTGCACAAAATGTATCCGCTATCCTTTTTTATGATTGAGAAAAACTTTTGAACATCAGATCGGCAGTAACCTCAATTTCGGCTTCAACTTCGACCCATCCGCCCTGGGCTCTTTATGTACCTCCGATCCAATCTTCGGGCTACCCAAGACAAAATACTGGTGAAAAAGAAGCAAAAGAGTGGGTATCCTGTTGAGACTACGGCGAAGGGAAAACTAACCACCACTTCCCTCCATTCTATTGGCCAATTTACAGTCACTTGATAATAAGATGGATGAGCTCTTATCTCGGATTTGCTATCAATTGGACTTTTGTAATTGCAATCTTCTCTGTTCTTCTGAAACATGGTTTTTGACAAGATACCTCCCATGGCTATCCAACTCGATGCATTCTCCATTCACCGAGTGGACAGGACATCGGATTCAGGGAAATCCAAAAGGGGAGGGGAATGTCTATTCATATACAACAGATGGTATGTAGACTCTAGGAAATCTTGACCCATTGTTCCCCTGTCTCGCCGACCCTTCTACCTCCGAGGGAGTTTTTATCTGTTATCATGACTAAAGGTCTTCAGGGTCCAAAGAGTTGGACCCATTACGAAATTGACCTGGGGCTTTGCCACCCGGACCTGATTTGCATTATATATATCTATACACAGTGCATTCGGAAAGTATTCAGACCCCTTGACTTTTTCCTCATTTTTTGCATTACAGCTTTATTCTAAAATAGATTACATTGTTTCAGGCCAAAGAGTTCAATCTTGGTTTCATCAGACCAGAGAATCTTGTTTCTCATGGTCTGAGAGTTCTTTAGGTGCCTTTTGGCAAACTCGAAACGGCTGTTATGGGCCTTTTACTGAGGGGCTTCCAATCTGGCCGCTCTCTACAATAAAGGCCTGATTGGTGGAGTACTGCAGAGATGTTTGTCCTTCTGCAAGGTTCTACTATCTCCACAGAGGTACTCTGAAGTTCTGTCAGAGTGAACATCGGGTTCTTGGGCACCTCCGTGACCAAAGCCCTTCTCCTCCAATTGCTCAGTTTTGCCTGGCGGCCAGCTCTAGGAGAAGACTTGGTGGTTCCAAACTTCTTCCATTTAAGAATTATGGAGGCCACTGTATTCATGGGGACCTTCAATGTTGCAGACAATTTTTGGTACGCTTTGAGAGAAAGACGAACGAAGCAAAGAGATCCTTGATGAAAACCTGATCCAGAGCGCTCAGGACCTCAGACTGGGGCAAAGGTTCACCTTCCAACAAGACAACGACTCTAAGCACACAGCCAAGACAACACAGGAGTGGCTTTAGGACAAGTCTATGAATGTCCTTGAGTGGCCCAGCCAGAGCCTGGACTTGAACCCGATCGAACATCTCTGGAGAGACCTGAAAATAGCTGTGCAGCGACGCTCCCCATCCAACCTGACAGAGCTTGAGAGGATCTGCAGAGAAGAATGGGAGAAACTCCCCAAATACAGTTGGGCCAAGCTTGTAGCGTCATACCCAAGAAGACTCAAGGCTGTAATCGCTGCCAAAGGTGCTTCAACAAAGTACTGAGTAAAGGTTCTGATTACTTATGTAAATGTTGTATTTCCGTTTTTTATTTTAATACATTTGCAGAAAATTGTTAAAACCTGTTTTTGCTTCTTCATTATGGGGTAATGTGTATATGTGTCACTGGCCTACACACAATACCCCATCATTTCAAAGCTTTGAAAAGCTGAAATGTCTTCAGTCAATAAGTATTCAACCCCTTTGTTGTGTTAAATTCAGGAGTAAATATTTGCTCAACAACTCACCTAATAAGTTGCATGGACTCACTTTGTGTGCAATAATAGTGTGTAACTGTCACGTTCTGACCTTAGTTCTTTTGTTATTTCTTTGTTTTAGTATGGTCAGTGCGTGAGTTGGGTGGGTTATCTATGTTCGTTTTTCTATGTTGGTTTTTTCGTTTGGCCTGGTATGATTCTCAATCAGAGGCAGGTGTCGTTAGTTGTCTCTGATTGAGAATCATACTTAGGTAGCCTTTTTTCACCTGGGTTTCGTGGGTGGTTGTCTTCCGTGTCTGTGTGTACCACACGGAACTGTTTCGGTTTTAGTTCGTTCACTTTATTGTTTTGTATTTCAGTGTTCAGTTTTGTTCCATTAAATATTCATCATGAACACTTACCACGCTGCGCTTTGGTCCTCCTCTCTTTCGCCCGACGAAGAACGTTACAGTAACAATTTTTTAATTACCTCATCTCTGTAACCCACACACAGTTGAAGTCGGAAGGTTACATACACTTAGGTTGGAGTCATTAAAACTCGTTTTTCAACCACTCGACAACGTACTTGTTATCAAACTATAGTTTGGCAAGTCGGTTAGGACATCTACTTTGTGCATGACACAAGTCATTTTTCCAACAATTGTTTACAGACAGATTATTTAACTTAGAACATTTACATTTACATTTAAGTCATTTAGCAGACGCTCTTATCCAGAGCGACTTACAAGTTGGTGCATTCACCTTATGATGTCCAGTGGAACAACCACTTTACAATAGTGCATCTAACTCTAAGGGGGGGGGGGGGGGTTAGAAGGATTACTTTATCCTATCCTAGGTATTCCTTAAAGAGGTGGGGTTTCAGGTGTCTCCGGAAGGTGGTGATTGATTCCGCTGACCTGGCGTCGTGGGGGAGTTTGTTCCACCATTGGGGTGCCAGAGCAGCGAACAGTTTTGACTGGGCTGAGCGGGAGGAATTCACTGTATCTCAATTCCAGTGGGTCAGAAGGTTACATACACTAAGTTGACTGTGCCTTTAAACAGCTTGGTAAATTCCAGGAAATTATGTCATGGCTTTAGATGATTCTGATTAACATCGTTTGAGTCAATTGGAGGTGTACCTGTGGATGTATTTCAAGGCCTACAAACTCAGTGCCTCTTTGCTTGACATCATGGGAAAATCAAAAGAAATCAGCCAAGACCTCAGAAAAAAATTGTAGACCTCCACAAGTCTGGTTCATCCTTGGGAGGAATTTCCAAATGCCTGAAGGTACCACGTTCATCTGTACAAACAATAGTACGCAAGTATAAACACCATGGGATCACGCAGCCGTCATACCGCTCAGGAAGGTTACGCGTTCTGTCTCCTAGTGTCACGCCCTGACCATAGTAAGCTGTTTTTTCTCTGTGTTGGTTGGGGCGTGATAGTGACTTGGCTGGTCATCTAGGTGTTTTTTTGTATTTCTATGGTGGCCTGATATGGTTCCCAATCAGAGGCAGCTGTTTATCGTTGTCTCTGATTGGGGATCATATTTAGGTAGCCATTTCCCCATTAGTATTTGTGGGATCTTGTCTACATTGAGTTGCCTGAGTGCACACCAGTAGCTTCACGTTTCGTTTATGCTTTATTGTTTTGTTTTGGTGAGTTTCAGTTTATTAAAAATATGTGGAACTCTATTCACGCTGCGCCTTGGTCTACTCATTTCAACGAGCGTGACACCTAGAAATGAACGTACTTTGGTGCGAAAAGTGCAAATCAACCTTGTGAAGATGCTGGAGGAAACAGGTACAAAAGTATCTATATCCACAGTAAAACGAGGCCTATATTGAGATAACCTGAAAGGCTGCTCAGCAAGGAAGAAGCCACTGCTCCAGAACCGCCATAAAAAAGCCAGACTACGGTTTGCAACTGCACATGAGGACAAAGATCGTACTTTTTGGAGAAATGTCCTCTGGTCTGATGAAACAAAAATAGAACTGTTTGGCCATAATGACCATCATTATCTTTGGAGGAAAAAGGGGGTGGCTTGCAAGCCGCAGAACACCATCTCAACCGTGGAGCACGGGGGTGGCAGCATCATGTTGTGGGGGTGCTTTGGGGCAGGAGGGACTGGTGCACTTCACAAAATAGATGGCATCCTGAGGAGGGAACATTATGTGGATATATTGAAGCAACATCTCAAGACATCAGTCAGGAAGTTGAAGCTTGGTCGCAAATGGGTCTTCCAAATGGACAATGACCCCAAGCATACTTCCAAAGTTGTGGCAAAATGGCTTAAGGACAACAAAGTCAAGGTATTGGAGTGGCCTTCACAAAGCCCTGACCTCAACCCTATAGAAAATGTGTGGGCAGAACTGAAAAAGCATGTGCGAGCAAGGAGGCCTACAAACCTGATCCAGTTACACCAGCTCTGTCAAGAAGAATGGGCTAAAATTCATCCAACTTATTGTGGGAAGCTTGTGGAAGGCTACCCAAAATGTTTGACAGAAGTTAAACAATTTAAAGGCAATGCTACCAAATACTAATTGAGTGTATGTAAACTTCTGGGACCCACTGGGAATGTGATGAAAGAAATAAAAGCTGAAAGAAATAATTCTCTATACTATTATTTTTACATTTCACATTCTTAAAATTTAGTGGTGATCCTAACTGGCCTAAGACAGGGAATTTTTACTAGGATTAAATGTCAGGAAATGTGAAAAACTGAGTTTAAATGTATTTAAACTTCTGACTTCAACTGTATATATGTATATACTGTATATATATATATATATATATATATTTGTTTTAATTTAACCTCTATTTAACTATGCAAGTCAGTTAAGAACAAATTCTTATTTACACTGACGGCCTACCGGGGAACTGTTGTTTAACTGCCTTGTTCAGGGGCAGAACCTCAGATTTTTTACCTTACCAATGCTCTAACCACTAGGCTACAATGTATATACAACTTGTGTCCTTGGCACTTAGTTATTATATTCTACTCAATCCATAGGCTTCATTAATGTCATTCAGACTGTTCTGAAGTTGATACAACTGGCTATTATAGCTGAGGTTCATAGCTAGGTTCTGAACTAGTATGTATAGTAAACGTTTGGGTCCATACACAGATCGGCTAGATAGGTAGCTACACATCCATAGGCATATAGGTATTTTTTATCCTCCACAGCACAATAAGCAAGAACATAGCTAGCTAGCTACGTTATTTCATCTATCTGCATTTACATGGCAAATATCAGCAAGGCAAGCTTACAAAATTGTTCATTCAATTTGCAGTAAATGCTTTAGCTAGCTAGATTATTTACATCCACTGTTTCATAAGACGACAGCCTGGTTTTCTGATTGTTTCAGGAGTTCCTAAAACATGAAACAACCAGAATTACAATTTCATACTCATGTCACAACACCCATAAAGCTAGCCAGCTAGCTGGCTAATGTTAGCTAGGCAGCTAGCTTGCTAAATCACAATTTTCGTAAATTTACTTTGATAAAAGAAATATGCATAATCGTTTGTCTCTACATTAACAAACATATTCCTGTCAACTGTAATTTTTTTTGCATGATTCGTTATGACGTTATAATCACTTACATTTGCTTCCATCCTAGTATTTTTGTCAGCCATCTCAGCCTTGGGTCGCATAGCGTCAAAATCGTCATGGGAACCCCTCGATATGATTGGTCATCGCCCAGCGGTTGCCGCTGGTGATTTGCATAACGTTGGGAAAAGTTTATTTTTCACCGCCTCCCACGCCACCTTCGTACCGCCCAAAGGTCCCCCGCCCTCTCCCCTTCTCACCTCTTTCCTTCCATTGAAATGAATGGGAAGCGGTGTTTCACCTTGTGCTAGTCTTGTGCACCTAGTGCTAGTCTAGGTGCACACTCCAATACTTTCCAACCAGTTTTTTCACTTGGTTAAAACTCCTTTCAGTTGTCTTTAAACATCACCAAACTCATGGATTATATAGTTAACCGTGTTATCCCAATATTTTGTGAGTCATATTGCACTTTTGCACAATAGATACCTGAATTAACAGGGTGGAATGATGAGACGGAGAAAGGTTAGTAGCGTTCAGTAGTAAGCATTCTCCAAGATTAAAGAAGCAACATCCAAGACCTCAATCCCACTAACGCTCCTCATTTTACATCACAGCTCCCCCTAGCGGAAGTAATCATATACATTACTTGCAATGCAAATACCTGGGAGGCCTAGAAAATGATAGGGATGGCTTCATAAAAGGGATGGCTCCATAAAATAACAAACAAAATAAAACATAAAGAATATGACCACACATATTTGTGTGCATCACACGCTCCCTGACAAAAGGAAAATGGCTCCTGACATTTAACCCTTATTTACATCTCAAGTAAGTGCTTCACTTTAGATTCTTTCTTACTTTCCTAGTACACATATGTGGGAATATGGTAAGGCCCTAGTCTGGGGTAGGGTAGGGTTTGGTAAGGCTGTGGAATGTGGTATAATGTGTAATTCCTCAGACTGGCATAGGTGGTACCCCATAAACCTCTACATTGTTGATTGCGGTGTGTGGCTGGAAGGATGGCTGACTTAGTGTCTGTGCAGCGTAAGCGTTTGTGCAGGCCTTGTCTCACGTGTGGACCTCCTAGCCTGTTCAACTAGTGGGCGGTTCAATATGGGTCTTTTCTCTTCTACATGTGTTTTTCGTCCATTTCCATCTCCTGTGTCTGACCATATTGGTTCAGCTGGTAAGTATTCTTCTTCTTGTTCTCCTTTGGATTCTTCTGGTCTTCGGATTCCTCTTTCAGGTGCAACAACTTGGGTAGGTACAGTGTCTTGTGTGGGTCCTACACGGGCTGGATTTCTCTGAGGATCACAGGTAAGTCTCACATTGTCTGTTCTTTGCTCTTTTCTTACAGGTATTCTCAGCCAGTAATGTGCTCCTGAGCTTTCGTATCATTGTTTAGGGTCATCTCTCGCCCTCTCTTGTTCAGCTCTTTTGTTTCAGCTTTTTTCCCTTTTCTCTTTAGGTGGGTTTGTCTATGCGGGCTGCGGCGGTAAGTCTGCAGGTAAGTTGTTGACTAGGTGGGGGAGATCCGGGTTGCAGGCCCACTCCCTTCAAATGATGGTCATAGTACATTTTGCCTCTTGCACTTGACTGTTTGCTGTTCTCGGTTACAATTATGTATGCTTCGGTCATTCTCTCAACACACTTTTTTTGCCGGACCAAACAGCAAGTCCACAGGTAAGAGCGGGTGGTGACCATACAGTAGATAGAAAGGTGAGTAACCAGTCACTTCGTGTCTGGTGTAATTGTAGGCATGTACAACTTGTGGAAGATGCTCTTTCCACCTGTCCATCTTCTTCTCCTCAAGCATTCTCAGCATTTGAAGTAGGGTCCTATTGAATCTTTCGGTCAGGTTACCCTGAGGGTGATAGGGAGAAGTCTATGAATGACCCACTCCTGTCATTTGCTGCAGTGTTTTGAAGAGTTTGTTCTCAAACTCTTGACCTTGATCGTGGTGCAACTTGGAGCGATATCCAAACCTTGGGATGAAGTCATTGAATACATTTTCGGCTGCTGTTATTTCAGACTTGTTCTTGGTTGGATATGCTTGTGCGAATCTTGTTAAATGGTCTATTATGACCAGTATGTACTCGAAGCCACCTCTGCTGGCCTCCAGATGCATGTAGTTGATAGAGACTACCTCTAGGGGTGAACTTGTGGTGATGCTGTCCATCAGTGCTCTTATATGTGTGACTGGCTTATTTTGCTTGATACAGTGGCAGCACCTGGTTACATATTCCTCAATGTCACTCTTCATAAATGGCCAGTTGAACCTTGCCAGACTGAGCACTCTCTCTGTTCCAACATGACCAGTGTCATCATGAAGATGTTGTTTCAACACCATCTGCTTGTACTGGACTGGTAAGACTAGCTGGCGTCTTGAACTCCTGTACCGGAAAACCAGTCAATTGTCAATGTGTAGTTTTTCCCCATTCATGCATCAGTTTCTTGGTAGCGGCACTTACTCCTTGTCTTCCTCGCTGGTAAGTATTCTGTTTTTTTTCCTTTTAGTCTCATTAGTTCTCCAATGGCTTGATGATATCATTGGGCTTTTTCTAGCTTGCCGTGGTCAATAGTCGACAGGGGTCAACGAGTATGCAGTTCCTTCACGTGGTCTTGTGACAAGTGCGAGACTGCGGCCCATGCTAAATATTTTCCCTGCGCTGCCTAATTCCTTTGCCATGTTGCACGAACAGCTTCACCTGACAATTCTGCTGTACACTGAGCTACATACATGTCAAGGGGCAAAAGGGATAGTGTGTCTGCGTCTATATTGACTTTGCCTGGTCTGTACTTAATGTCGAACCTAAAGTCTGACAGTTCCCCAATCCATCTGTGGCCTACTGCATTTAGCTTGGCTGTGCTCATTACATAGAGTACCAGTCAAAAGTTTGGACATACAGGGTTTCTTTCTTAATTTTTTTTTTTTTTTTACATTGTAGAATAATAGTGAAGACATCAAAACTATGAAATAACATATGGAATCATGTAGTAACCAAAAAAGTGTTAAACAAATCAAAATATATTTTAGATTTTAGATTCTTCAAAGTTGCCACCCTTTGCCTTGATGACAGCTTTGCACACTCTTGGCATTCTCTCAACCAGCTTCACCTGGAATGCTTTTCCAACAGTCATGAAGGAGTTCCCACATATGCTGAGTACTTGTTGGCTGCTTTTCCTTCACTCTGCGGTACAACTTATCCCAAACCATCTCAATTGGGTTGAGGTCGGGTGATTGTGGAGGCCAGGTCAACTGATGCAGCAATTCATCACTTTCCTTCTTGGTCAAACAGCCCTTACACAGCCTGGATGTGTGTTAGTTCATTGACATGTTGAAAACAAATGATAGTCCCACTACGTGCAAACCAGGTGGGATGGCGTATCACTGCAGAATGCTGTGGTATCCATGCTGGTTAAGTGTGCCTTGAATTCTAAATAAATCACCCACAGTGTCATAAGCAAAGCACCGTCACACTCCCTCCTCCATGCTTCACGGTGGGAACTACACATGCGGAGATCATCCGGTCACCTACTCTGCGTCACACAAAGACACGGCAGTTGGAACCAAAAATCTCAAATTTGGACTCATCAGACCAAAGGACAGATTTCCAACGGTCTAATGTCTTTTGCTCGTGTTTCTTTGCCCAAGCAGGTCTCTTCTTCTTTTTGGTGTCCTTTAGTAGTGGTTTATTTTTCAACCATGAAGGCCTGATTCACACAGTCTCCTCTGAACAGTTGATGTTGAGATATGTCTGTTACTCTGTGAAGCATATATTTTGACTGCAATTTCTGAGGCTGGTAACTCTAATGAACTTGTCCTGAGTAGGTGTGTCCAAACGTTTGACTGGTACTGTATATATGTCTGTATTGTCTATGTTAATGCTTTAAATGTATGTAAATGGTCTTTAAAGTTGAATCGGGTGGCTTTCCTACCCGACCCGATACACATAAATAAAATAAAACGGAGAGCCGTTTTGAATGGACCCGAGGACTGTCAGACCCCTTCCAAAAAGGACCTGCTGGTTCGAATCCAAGAGACCCTTTCAGATCTGAGAGAGAACGAAACCTCCAGAAGGACACTGCCAGCGCAGTCAATAAACAAGAGATATTGACCTTAACTGCCTGTAACAAATTGAAAAAAAATATTGTTGTGTTTCAATGTGTAGCATATTCAAAACGTTATAGTCTATTGTTTTATTGGTTTTTACTTTCCTAAAACAATAGTTGTCTACATCACGGTTCAGTCCGAGATTTGAGTGATAAATGCATCAGGGCATTGCATGCATATAAGCCTAAAGGTCTAGGCGTCCACTGTAAGATATTCATGTTAAAAAATGTAATCTTAAAAATGAGACAAACTTAGGCCCGAAATTGACATGCGTTAATTTATACTTGTCAGATAGGCTACAACTGCTATAAAGATAGAGGCGTACAGATGGAGGCTAATTCGTTAACTTTTGATCAGAATATATTTTATAAAGATAAGCACTATATTGTTAGATTAGAGAAGTAACTCTGCTAGTCCTAAAACATTCTTCCTCACCTCAAGTTCAACTCTCAGAGTTAGAGTGCCGGTGCATACTACCTTAATAGGTCTGCAGTAGCAAAGCCTAATAATAGCCATACCACACAAAACCTTCACAAAAGTTGATTCAATTTACTTAGGTAATATTGTTTATAGGGAAAATATTAACAGGTTATTATATTGCAGGTTACTATATATTACATTAATTACCAACAAAGGTGATTGCTTACCATAGGCCTACCCAACAAATTACAGCAATATGCTCATTATATTTATTTCAAAACAGGCCTACTTTTAACCTTAAACTAAGTAGGGAGCAAAAATATTAGGAACTTATAGATATTAGGAACTTAATTGAGCCAACGAAAATGTAAAAAAATGTTAACAAAACACTTTTTTCATAGGCTATTTAAAGAACTGATTTAGATTTTAAATACGCGTACAATAAAAATAATAATAATGATTTACAATAATATTACAGTGCATTTGGAAAGTATTGTGACCCCTTAACTTTTTCCACGTTTTGTTATGTTACAGCTTTATTCTAAAATGGATTAAATAAATGCAAATCCTCATTCTACACACAATACCCCATAATGACAAAATGAAAACATGTTTTTAGAAATGTTTGCAAATGTATTAAAAATGTTAAAAAACGAAATACCTTATTTACATAAGTATTCAGACCCTTTGCTATGAGACAAAATTTAGCTAAAGTGCATCCTGTTTCCATTGATCAACCTTAAGATGTTTCTCCAACTTCATTGAAGTCCACCTGTGGTAAATTCAATTGGTTGTACATGATTTGGAAAGGCACACACCTGTCTATACGGTCCCACGGATGACAATGCAAGTCAGAGCAAAAGCCAAGCCTTGAGGTCGAAGGAATTGTCCGTAGAGTTCCAAGGCATGGTGTGTCGAGGCACAGATCTGGGGAAGGGCACCAAAAAATGTCTGCAGCATTGAAGGTCCCCAAGAACACAATGGTCTCCTTCATTCTTAAATGGAAGAAGTTTGGAACCACCAAGACTCTACCTAGAGCTGACCACCTGGCCAAACTGAGCAATCGGAGGAGAAGGGCATTGGTCAGGGAGGTGAGTGTAACCGATGTGAAATGGCTAGCTAGTTAGCGGTGGTGCGTGCTAATAGTGTTTCAATCGGTGACGTCACTCGCTCTGAGACCTAGAAGTAGTTGTTCCCCTTGCTCAGCAAGGGCCGCAGCTTTTGTGGCACGATGGGTAACGATGCTTCGTGGGTGTCAGTTGTTGATGTGTGCAGAGGGTCCCTGGTTCGAGCCCAGGTTGGGGCGAGGAGAGAGACGGAAGCTATACTGTTACATGAGCAAGAACCTGATGGTCACTATGACAGATTTCCAGAGTTTCCCAGGACTTGAACCCAATCGAACATCTCTGGAGAGACCTGGAAATAGCGGTGCAGCTACGCTCCCCATCCAACCTGACCGAGCTTGAGAGGATCTGCAGAGAATAATGGGAGAAACTCCCCAAATATCAATCAATCAATCAATCAAATGTATTTT
Organism: Salvelinus alpinus; assembly: GCF_045679555.1. Taxonomy (NCBI): domain Eukaryota; kingdom Metazoa; phylum Chordata; class Actinopteri; order Salmoniformes; family Salmonidae; genus Salvelinus; species Salvelinus alpinus. The sequence continues at coordinate 35,033,432 of NC_092104.1, forward strand.
ATATAGCCCTTCATACATCAGCTAATATCTCGAAGTGCTGTACAGAAACCCAGCCTAAAACCCCAAACAGCAAGCAATGCAGGTGTAGAAGCACGGTGGCTAGGAAAAACTCCCTAGAAAGGCCAAAACCTAGGAAGAAACCTAGAGAGGAACCAGGCTATGAGGGGTGGCCAGTCCTCTTCTGGCTGTGCCGGGTGGAGATTATAACAGAACATGGCCAAGATGTTCAAATGTTCATAAATGACCAGCATGGTGAAATAATAATAATCACAGAAGTTATCGAGGGTGCAGCAAGTCAGCACCTCAGGAGTAAATGTCAGTTGGCTTTTCATAGCCGATCATTAAGAGTATCTCTACCGCTCCTGCGGTCTCTAGAGAGTTGAAAACAGCAGGTCTGGGACAGGTAGCATGTCCGGTGGACAGGTCAGGGTTCCATAGCCGCAGGCAGAACAGTTGAAACTGGAACAGCAGCAAGGCCAGGTGGACTGGGGACAGCAAGGAGTCATCATGCCCGGTAGTCCTGACGCATGGTCCTAGGGCTCAGGTCTTCCGAGAGAGAGAAAGAAAGAGAGAAGGAGAGAATTAGAGAGAGCATACTTAAATTCACACAGGACACCGGATAAGACAGGAGAAGTACTCCAGATATAACAAACTGACCCTAGCCCCCCGACACATAAACTACTGCAGCATAAATACTGGAGGCTGAGACAGGAGGGGTCAGGAGACTGTGGCCCCATCTGATGATACCCCTGGACAGGGCCAAACAGGAAGGATATAGCCCCACCCACTTTGCCAAAGCACAGCCCCCGCACCACTAGAGGGATATCTTCAACCACCAACTTACAATCCTGAGACAAGGCCGAGTATAGCCCACAAAGATCTCCGCCACGGCACAAACCAAGGGGGGGGGGGTGCCAACCCAGACAGGAAGATCACGTCAGTGACTCAACCCACTCAAGTGACGCACCCCTCCTAGGGACGGCATGAAAGAGCACCAGTAAGCCAGTGACTCAGCCCCTGTAATAGGGTTAGAGGCAGAGAATCCCAGTGGAGAGAGGGGAACCGGCCAGGCAGAGACAGCAAGGGTGGTTCGTTGCTCCATAGCCTTTCCGTTCACCTTCACACTCCTGGGCCAGACTACACTCAATCATATGACCTACTGAAGAGATAAGTCTTCAGTAAAGACTTAAAGGTTGAGACCGAGTCTGCGTCTCTCACATGGGTAGGCAGACCATTCCATAAAAATGGAGATCTATAGGAGAAAGCCCTGCCTCCAGTTGTTTGCTTAGAAATTCTAGGGACAATTAGGTGGCCTGCGTCTTGTGACCGTAGCGTACGTGTAGGTATGTACGGCAGGACCAACTCGGAAAGATAGGTAGGAGCAAGCCCATGTAACGCTTTGTAGGTTAACAGTAAAACCTTGAAATCAGCCCTTGCCTTAACAGGAAGCCAGTGTAGGGAAGCTAGCACTGGAGTAATACGATCACATTTTTTGGTTCTAGTCAGGAATCTAGCAGCCGTATTTAGCACTAACTGAGGTTTATTTAGTGCTTTATCCGGGTAGCCGGAAAGTAGAGCATTGCAGTAGTCTAACCTAGAAGTAACAAAGCATGGATTAATTTTTCTGCATCATTTTTGGACAGAAAATTTCTGATTTTTGCAATGTTACGTAGATGGAAATAAGCTGTCCTTGAAACAGTCTTGATATATTCATCAAAAGAGAGATCAGGGTCCAGAGAGAGGTACAGGTGTGCCAAGCTTGTAGTGTCATACCCAAGAAGACTTAAGGCTGTAATCGCTGCCAAAGGTGCTTGAACAAAGTACTGAGTAAAGGGTCTGAATACTTCTGTTAATGTGATATTTCAGTTTTTTTTATTTTTAATACGTTTTCACAAAAATTGTAAATAAACTGATTTTGCTTTGTCATTATGGGGTATTGTGTGTACAGTAAGTTGATGAGTGGAAAAAATACAATTTAATCATTTTTAGAATAAGGCTGTAACGTAACAAAATGTGGGAAAAGTCAAGGGGTCTGAATACTTTCTGAAAGCACTGTATAGCAGACCCAACCCAGTTCCGAGACAACAGTCAGAATTTAGGATCCGCTCAGGTCCCAGCTCAGATCTTGGAAACTTGGGTCTCTTGAAACCGTGAAGACCTCTAATCAAATCAAATTACATAGTCACATGCGCTGAATACAACAGGTGTAGACCTTACAGTGAAATGCTTACATACGGATAAGAATAAGAAATAAAAGTAACAAGTAATTAAGAGCAGCAGTAAAATAACAATAGCGAGACTATATACAGGGGGGTACCGGTACAGAGTCAATGTGCTGGGGCACCGGTTAGTTGAGGTACAATGTACATGCAGGTAGAGTTATTAATGTGACTATGCAAAGATGATAACAACAGAGACTAGCAGCGTTCTAAAAAAGGGAGAGGAGGGGGTCAATGCAAATAGTCCGGGCACCCATTTGACTAGATGTTGGTAGTGCTCCGGTACCGCTTGCTGTGCGGTAGCAAAGAGAACAGTCTGTGACTTGGGTGACTGGAGTCTTTGACAATTTTTAGGGCCTTCCTCTGACACTGCCTGGTATAGAGGTCCTGGATGGCAGGAAGCTCGGCCCCAGTGATGTACTGGGTCGTACGCACTACCCTCTGCAGTGCCTTGCGGTCGGAGGCCGAGCAGTTGCCATACCAGGCAGCGATGCAACCAGTCAGGATGCTCTCGATGGTGCAATTTTAGAACCTTTTGAGGATCTGAGGACCCATGCCAAATATTTTCAGTCTCCTGGGGGGGGAATAGGTTTTGTTGTGCCCCCTTCACGACTGTCTTGGTGTGCTTGGACCATGTTCGTTTGTTGGTGATGTGGACACCAAGGAACTTGAAGCTCTCAACCTGCTCCACTGCAGCCCCGTCGATGAGAATGGGGACGTGCTCGGTCCTCCTTTTCCTGTAGTCCACAATCATCTCCTTTGTCTTGATTACGTTGAGGGAGAGGTTGTTGTCCTGGCACCACACGGCCAGCTCTCTGACCTCCTCCCTAAAGGCTGTCTCGTAGTTGTCGGTGATCAGACCTACAACTGTTGTGTCATCGGCAAACTTAATGATGGTGTTGGAGTCGTGCCTGGCTGTGCAGTCATGAGTGAACAGGGAGTACAGTAGGAGACTGAGCACGTACCCCTGAGGGGCCCCTGTGTTGAGGATCAGTGTGGCGGATGTGTTGTTACCTACCCTTACTACCTGGGGGCGGCCCGTCAGGAAGTCCAGGATCCAGTTGCAGAGGGAGGTGTTTAGTCCCAGGGTCCTTAGTTTATTGATGAGCTTTGAGGGCACTATGGTGTTGAACACTGAGCTGTAGTCAATGAATAGCATTCTCACATTGGTGTTCCTTTAGTCCAGGTGGGAAAGGGCAGTGTGGAGTGCAATAGAGATTGCTTCATCTGTAGATTTGTTGGTGTGGTATGCAAATTGGAGTGGGTCTAGGGTTTCTGTTATAATGGTGTTGATGTGAGCCATGACCAGCCTTTCAAAGTACTTTATGGCTACAGATGTGAGTGCTATGGGTCGGTAGTCATTTAGGCAGGTTACCTTAGTGTTCTTGGGCCCAGGCACTATGGTGGTCTGCTTGAAACATGTTGGTATTACAGACTCGGACAGGGAGAGGTTGAACATGTCATTGGAAACACCTGCCAGTTGGTCAGCGCATGCTCGAAGTACACATGCTGGTAATCCGTCTGGCCCTGCGGCCTTGTGAATGTTGACCTGTTTAAAGGTCTTACTCACATTGGCTGCGGAGAGCGGGATCACACAGTCTTCCGGAACACCTGGTGCTCTCATGCATAATTCAGTGTTATTTGCCTCGAAGTGAGCATAGAAGTAGTTTAGCTCGTCTGATAGTCTTGTGTCACTGTGCATCTCTCAGCTGTGCTTCCCTTTGTAGTCTGTAATGGTTTGAAAGCCATTCCACATCCGACGAGCGTCAGAGCCGGTGTAGTACGATTCGATCTTAGTCCTGTATTTATGCTTTGCCTGTTTGATGGTTCATCAGAGGGCATAGCGGGATTTCTTAAAAGCTTCAGGGTTAGAGTCCCGCTCCTTGAAAGCGGCAGCTCTAGCCTTTAGCTCAGTGTGGATGTTTCCTGTAATCCATGGCTTCTAGTTGGCGTATATACGTACGGTAACTGTGGGGACGAAATCATCGATGCACTTGTTGATGAAGCCAATGACTGATGTGGTGTACTCCTCAATGCCATCGGAGTAATCCTGGAACATATTCCGGGTCTGTGCTAGAAAAACAGTCCTGTAGCTTAGCATCTGCTTCATCTGACCACTTTTTTATTGATCTAGTCACTGGTGCTTCCGGCTTTAATTTTTGCTTGTATGCAGGAATCAGGAGGAGAGAATTATGGTCCGATTTGCCAAATGGATGGAGAAGGAGAGCTTTGTATCCGTCTCTGTGTGTGGAGTAAAGGTTGTCCAGAGTTTTTTCCCTCTGGTTGCACATTTAACATGCTGATAGAAATGTGGTAAAACGGATTTAAGTTTCCCTGTATTAAATTCGCCGGCTGCTAGGAGCACCGCCTCTGTGTGAACGTTTTCTTGTTTGCTAATGGCGGAATAGAGCTCATTCAATGCTGTCTTAGTGCCAGCCTCAGTCTGTGGTGGTATGTAAACAGCTACGAAAAAATACAGATGAAAACTCTCTGGGTAGATAGTGAGGTCTACAGTTTATCATGAGATACCTCAGGCGAGCAATAGCTCAAGACTTCCTTCGATATCGTGCACCACCTGTTATTTACAACAATACATAGCCCACCGCCCCTTGCCTTACCAGACACTGCTGTTCTATCCTGCCGGTACAGCGTATAACCAGCCAGATGTATGTTGATAGTGTAGTCGTTCAGCCACAACTCCGTGAAGCATAAGATATTACAGTTGAATGTCCCGTTCGTAGTTTAGTCTTCCGCGTTGGTCATCAATTTTATTCTCCAAAGATTGCACGTTTGCTAGCAGAATGGAAGGAAGTGTAGTGAGGTGCCTACTGGCGGCAGAGAAGTCAGGCGCAGGAGAGCGAAAACTGATTTACAACGGTGTCGTTTAATATCCATAAACCACAGTCAACAGAACAATACAATAAATGGGTTAAACAAAACCCGGTAAATACCAGCATACCGTTGCATAAGCACTACAAGAAACAATTACCGACAAGGACATGGGGGGAAACAGAGGGTTAAATACACAACATGTAATTGATGGAATTGGAACCAGGTGTGATGGAAGACAAGACAAAACCAATGGAAAATGAAAAGTAGATCAGCGATGGCTAGAAGGTCGGTGACTTCGACCACCGAATGCCGTCCGAAACAAGGAGAGGGACCGACTTCGGCGGAAGTCCTGACAGTACCCCCCCCTTGACGCGCGGCTCCAGCAGCGCGTCGACACCGGCCTCGGGGACGACCCAGAGGGCGAGGTGCAGGGCGATCCGGACGAAGACGGGTGAACTCCTGCAGCATTGAAGGGTCCAACACGTCCTCGACCGGAACCCAGCACCTCTCCTCCGGACCGTACCCCTCTCACTCCACGAGATACTGAAGGCCCCTCACCCGACGCCTTGAATCAGGTATGGAGCGAACAGAGTACGCCGGGGCCCCCGCGATGTCTAGAGGGGGCAGAGGAACCTCATGCACCTCAGACTCCTGGAGCGGGCCAGGCACCACCGGCCTGAGGAGAGACACATGGAACGAGGGGTTAATACGGTAATCGGGTGGAAACTGTAACCTATAACAAACCTCGTTCACTCTCCTCAGGACTTTAAATGGCCCCACAAACCGCGGACCCAGCTTCCGACAGGGCAGGCAAAGGGGCAGGTTCCGGGACGAGAGCCAGACCCGGTCCCCCGGGGCCTCACTGCGGTGGCGATCTGCATTCTCCTTTTGGTGCGTCACGGCCTGCTGAAGGTGAACACGGAAAGCTTCCCATGTCTCCTCCGCGCGCGCCTGAACCAGTCGTCCACCGCAGGAACCTCGGTCTGACTCTGATACCAAGGCGCCAGAACCGGCTGGTACCCCAGTACGCACTGGAAGGGAGAGAGGTTAGTGGAGGAGTGGCAAAGCGAGTTCTGTGCCATCTCGGCACAGGGCACGAACGCCGCCCACTCCCCCGTCCGGTCCTGGCAATAGGACCGCAGAAACTTGCCCACATCCTGGTTCACTCTCTCCACCTGCCCATTACTCTCAGGGTGAAACCCTGAAGTAAGGTTGATCGAGACCCCCAGACGTTCCATGAACGCCTTCCAGACCCTATACTTGAACTGGGAACCCCGATCAGACACTATATCCTCAGGCACCCCGTAGTGCCGGAAGACGTGTCTAAACAAGGCCTCCGCAGACTGTAGGGCCGTAGGGAGACCGGGCAGAGGGAGGAGATGACAGGACTTAGAGAAACGATCCACAATGACCAGGATCGCGGTGTTACCCTGTGAGAGTGGAAGATCAGTCAGAAAATCCACCGACAGGTGCAACCAAGGCCGCTGTGGAACGGGTAAGGGGTGTAGCTTACCTCTGGGCAGGTGCCTAGGAGCCTTACACTGGGCACACACCGAGCAGGAGGAAACATAAACCTTCACGTCCTTAGCCAAGGTAGGCCACCAGTACCTCCCGATCAAACAGCGCAAACAGACCGATCCCAGGATGACCAGAGGAGGGTGACGTGTGGGCCCAATAGATCAACCGGTCACGAACAGCAGATGGGACGTACAGACGCCCAGCTGGACACTGGACAGGAGCGGGCTCTGCATGTAACGCCTGCTCAATGTCCTTGTCCAGCTCCCACACTACCGGCGCCACCAGGCAGGAGGCGGGGACTATGGGAGTGGGATCCATGGGCCGCTCCTCTGTGTCATACAGCCGGGACAATGCGTCTACCTTCACGTTCTGGGAGCCTGGTCTGTAGGAAAGGGTAAACACAAAACGGGTGAAAAACATGGCCCACCTTGCCTGGCGAGGGTTCAGTCTCCTCGCTGCCGGGATGTACTCCAGATTGCGGTGGTCAGTCCAGATGAGAAAAGGGTGTCTAGCCCCCTCAAGCCAATGTCTCCACTCCTTCAAGGCCTTGACGACAGCAAATAGCTCCCGGTCCCCCACGTCATAGTTTCGCTCCGCCGGGCTGAGCTTCTTAGAGAAGAAGACACAGGGGCGGAGCTTCGGTGGCGTACCCGAGCGCTGAGAGAGCCTCGGACGCGTCCACCTCCACTATGAACGCCAAAGAGGGATCCGGATGGGCCAGCACGGGAGCCGAGGTAAACAGAGCCCTCAGGTGACTAAAAGCCCTGTCCGCCTCAGCTGACCACTGCAAGCGCACCGGGCCCCCCTTCAGCAGTGGGGTAATGGGAGCCGCTACCTGACAAAAACCCCGGATAAACCTCCGGTAGTAATTGGCAAACCCTAGAAACTGCTGCACCTCCTTTACCGTGGTGGGAGTCGGCCAATTACGCACGGCTGAGATGCAGTCACTCTCCATCTCCACCCCTGAGGTGGAAATGCGATACCCTAGGAAGGAGACGGACTGTTGGAAGAACAGGCACTTCTCAGCCTTGACGTACAGGTCATGCTCCAACAGGCGACCAAGCACCCCCTCCGCGTGCAGCGGAGTATATCAAAATGTCATCAATATACACCACTACACCCTGCCCGTGCAGGTCCCTGAAAATCTCGTCTACAAAGGCTTGGAAGACTGATGGCGCATTCATCAACCCGTACGGCATGACGAGGTACTCATAGTGCCCTGAGGTGGTACTGAAAGCCGTCTTCCACTCGTCTTCCTCCCGGATACGCACTAGGTTGTAAGCGCTCCTGAGATCTAGTTTGGTGAAGAAGCGCGCCCTGTGCATTGACTCAATCGCTGTGGCTATGAGCGGTAGTGGGTAACTACACCTCACAGTGATCTGATCCAGACCCCGATAGTCAATACACGGGCGCAGACCTCCCTCCTTCTTCACAAAAAATAAACTTGAGGAGGCAGGTGAAGTGGAGGACCGAATGTACCCCTGATGCAGGGATTCAGAGACATATGTTTCCATAGCCTCCGTCTCCGCCTGTGAGAGGGGATATACGTGACTCCTGGGAAGTGCAGCGTCTACCAGGAGATTTATCGCACAATCGCCCCGTCGATGGGGTGGTAATTGAGTCGCCTTCTTTTTGGAGAAGGCGAGAGCCAAATCGGCATATTCAGGGGGAATGTGCACGGTGGAGACCTGGTCTGGACTCCCCACCATAGTAGCACCAACGGAAACCCCTAAACACGTACCTGAGCACTCTGGATGGACAGGTCCACCAGCTGGACGAACGTGAGGGTGGTGTCTCTGCAGGCCAACTCCCGACGGACGTCCTCGCGCAGACTGCAGCGGTAATGGTCGATCAGGGCCCTGTCGTTCCATCCCGCGCCGGCAGCCAGGGTCCTAAAACTCCTGGGCGCTCCTCGTCTCCTGCCTCAGATGGAAGATGCGTTCACCCGCTGATCTACCCTCGGGCGGGTGGTCAAAGACTGCCCGGAAATTGCGGGTGAACTCCTCAAACTGGTCCAACACCGCATCTCCCTCTCTCCACATGGCGTTGGCCCACTCCAGGGCTTTCCCGGTGAGGAACGAGACAAGGGCGGACACGCTCTCACGGCCCGACGGTGGTGGCCAGGTATAGGTCCAGTTGTAAAAGGAACCCCTGGCAGTTCGCAGCCTCTCCGTCGTATTCCTGGGGCAGGGAGAGACAAATCCCACTGGGACCAGGAGGAAGAGGGGCGCTCAGGGGAGACCCCGGTTGTGCTGGTGGAGGCGCTGGAAGAACTCCCTGTCTCTCCCAGCGGTCCATTGTCTGGACAATGCGGTCCATGGGAGTGCCAAGATGGTGGAGCATTGCTGCGTGCTCCCAGACGCGCTCCTCCACCCCTATACCCAGGGTACCTGCTCCTGCTGACTCCATAGTTTTGGTTGGTAATTCTGTAGTGAGGTACATACTGGCGGCAGAGAAGTCAGGCACAGGAGAGTGAAAACTGATTTACAACGGTGTCGTTTAATATCCATAAACCACCGTCAACAGAACAATACAATAAATGGTTCAAACAAAGCCCGGTAAATACCAGCATACCGTTGCATAAGCACTACAAGAAACAATTACCGACAAGGACATGGGGGGGAACAGAGGGTTAAATACACAACATGTAATTGATGGAATTGGAACCAGGTGTGATGGAAGACAGGACAAAACCAATGGAAAATGAAGAATAGATCAGCGATGGCTAGAAGGTCGGTGACTTCGGCCACCGAACGCCGCCCGAACAAGGAGAGGGACCAACTTCGGCGGAAGTCGTGACAGGAAGTGGGGGTTTATTTGATCGCCTACGAATTTTCAGAAGGCACCCCGCCCTCTGGCCCCTTTTTCTCCGCCTACTCTTCACACAAACCACGGGGATCGGGCCTGTTCCCGAAAAAGCAGTAAATCATTTAACGAGTCAGGCTCGCCAGACTCGTTAAAGGATAAAAAGGATTCTGCCAGTCCATGGTGAGTAATCGCAGTCCTGATGTCCAGAAGTAATTTCCATCATAAGAGATGTTAGCGGCAACACTATGTACAAATTAAGTTAAAAAATAAGTTACAAACAACGCAAATAAACGCAAATAAATTCACACCCCTTGACTTTTTACCCCAAAAATGGTATATTCAATACAGCTTGAATTTAAAAACAGAAAGAACTGAGATTTGGTTTCACTGGCCTACACACCCCATAATGTCAAAGTAGATTCAACCACAAAGAACAGTGAGGTTTCCCTCCTCGCAAAGAAAGCCACCTATTGGTAGAGGGGTAAAATTTCAAAAAGCAGACATTGAACATCTCTTTGAGAATGATGAAGTTATTAATTACACTTTGGATGGTCTATCAATACACCCAGTCACTACAAAGATATCCTTCCTAACTCAGTTGCCGGAGAGGAAGGAAACCGCTCAGGGATTTCACCATGAGGCCAATTGTGACTTGAGTTTAGTGGCTGTGATAGGAGAAAACTGAGGATAGATCAACAACATTTTAGTCACTCCACAATATATCTTTGCTTTATCTTGGCCAGGTCGCAATTGTAAATGAAAACTTGTTCTCAACTTGCCTACCTGGTTAAATAAAGGTAAAATAAAAAAATAAAGGTAAAATAAAAATATTAACCTAAATGACAGAGTGAAACGAAGGAAGCCTGTACAGAATAAAAATATTCCAAAACATGCATCTTGTTTGCAGTAAGGCACTAAAGTAAAACTGCCCCCAAAAAAACTGAAACTGAAAAGAGCTAAGAACAGGCAAAATCCTAGCTGATAACTCGGTTCAGTCTGCTTTCCAACAGACACTGGGAGAAAAATGTACCTTTCAGCAGTACAATAACCTAAAACACAAGGCCAAATATACACTGGAGTTGCTTACCAAGATGGCATTGAATGTTCCAGAGTGGCCTAGTTATCTTCTTAAAATCTATGGCAAGACTTGAAAATGGCTGTCTAGCAATGATCAACAACCAACTTGACAGAGCTTGAAAAAATGTATTGTACAATATTGTACAATCCTGGTGTGCAAAGCTCTTAGAGACTTAAGACTCACAGCTTTAATCACTGCCAAAGGTGATTCTCACGTGTATTGACTCAGGGGTGTGAATACTTATGTAAATTACATATTTAAATATGTTTTTACATCATCATTAGGAGGTATTGTGTGTAGATGGGCGAGAAAAACATATATTTACTTATTTTTGAATTCATGCTGTAACACAACAAAATGTGGAATAACTCAAGACAAGGGGTATGATTACTTTCTGAAGGCACTGTATCTTTTATTTATGTGCCGGACCCGAGGAAGACTAGTTGTGGCCATTGTTGGCTAATGGGGATCTTTAAAAAACCTGAAGCAGAAAGAGTTCCCACAATGATGTCCACAAACCAGTTTTATTCAATTAAATAAATTGTGATGTACAGAAAGAGAACTCTCATTTACTCCTTAAAGAGACTCACTCACTAAATAAAGTGTCCTAATTTATGGCTTCCAGCATTTTACTCTTGCCCTCCACACAGTGTATCCCACACCACCCTACTCCCCTTGCCTGATATTCTGCAGTCGATACTTTCATGTTTATTGTTCTCATTTTAATGAGACAATTTCCCAAAAATAATTCTCTAAAATGATCCTCCATTGTCCAGTAATATTAAGACAGTGTGTCTGGCCAGACCCTACACACTAATTTAAAATGGCCTAATGGTAAAATGAGTAGACAAGTTAACATGCTTGGTATTTGCACCTCCCTCTCCCTTTTCCTCTCGCTCTCCAACCCTCTCACACACGCACACGCACACACACACACACACACACAGCAGGGGCCAGAATCTTCACTTTCCAACCCCAGTCTTCAAGCAAAGAAGATCTATAAAATGTAATTACTCTGAACAGATTCTTGTAACACGGCAGTGTACTGTGACCTGTGTGCAACTTTCAAAAAATGTTTTTTTACATCATAAATACAACACTCAACTAGCTCTCCCAAATTCCATTCATCCACCATGCGGGAGAAATCTGCTTCCGACAATTTATCTCATTTACTCCAATGGAAAATGATTTGTCAAGATTTGTGGGATTAACAAAACGACTGGAGTGAAAACAGCAGTAACGACAGAACAATCTGTTCTGGAATTCCAGTAAAACCATTTCAAATGGATCCATTTATAGCACATGGCCTGCACATACTGTAACTAGGTTGTCGAGTATGTAGTAACGTGAAAGGCAGATGCTCTTTTGTTGATATTACGCTAAAGTAAATTGTCCTGCTGAGATGCTAGCTCTAATGAGCGCCTCAGCTACACTATGAAGTCCCTAAGTAGTGGATCATGGGACACAAGTGTTTGTGGGGGTATTAGGCAGCTATCCTTTCATAGAAGAGATTTAAGAGTAGCAACATGTTACCTTCCAGAATATTTAACAAGGTGTCAAACATGCTTACTGAAGACACAACTATTAATTTGGAATTACAGTACAGTAAATGAATGTCCCCTGGTACTGCAGCATGAAAACCATTGCTTTCAGAGAAAGGGAGTGCGTTATATTAGTATTGGAAACTAAGTGTTACGGCTGCCCCTGCCACACCCTCTACTTCTCATCTTGTTTCTCCCTAATCTGCCGCCACTCCCCCAGGGCTCTCTCCCTCTCCCTCTGTGTGTGGGTGTATCTGATTGTGTGAGTGGAGATGTGTGTTGGAGTCAGAGCAGATCCCCACCAGCTGCAACCTGTTCCATAATCAAGACCTCTACAAATATTCAGCCCTGCCACTTCCACACTGCCAGATTGTAGCCTCTGCTCAGTCAGTCTGCATTGCAAGCCATTTGTTCCTGCATAGAGCTTGTTATCCTGTGGTGCCTGTTTTCCCTAGCCTGATGCTGTGTTTCTCTCTGCCACAGTTCTGTCCGCTCTGACTCTGGTCCCTGTCTCCAGTCCCTCGTCTCGTCAGTCCGGCTTCCCATCCCTGGAACCCTGCTCTACTGCTTCCTTGGATTCCACCCCGGACCTGCTTACCCTGCCCCTACTCCCCTTGCCCTGGCCGTAGCCTCAGTTCTTGGTTCCCTGCTACTCGCCCGAGCTCCCCCTGGCCTGCTACCCATCTCCCCCTGCTTTTCATAAATACCTTGGTTAACTTATCCCGGTCTCCTCGTCTGAGTCTGCACTTGGGTTCACCTGCTCCACCCCACATAAAACTACTAAGATTTTGAAATTCCTTTGGGTTTTAGCTTCCTGATATTTTTGTGTATACTGCGTTGTGATTTTCTTGTAATTTTGCTTCTTTCAAACGAAAGACAGTTAAGGTCAGACAGTTTAAGCCCAATTCTAAATGCCCTCTTAGATAAGAGACTCATGCCTCATTTCTATGTAGCATGCAGGGTGCCATTCAAAATCACTGGGACACAAATGGATTTGACAGCTATTTTTGTCCTCATTATGAATAAAATAATGTCTCTCACTAGATTTTGTGCTGCTGAAATATGGTTCAAATAAGATTCTTTAGATTTCGATGGACAAAGGGATAAAACAGGAATCATTAGCAAAGTGGTTGGAGGGAGAGTTGCTTTTATGGCACAGGGGTGAGGGGCAAGGCCTTTTTATCCTACTGGACAGGATGCTACGGCCATGTGCTCACACTGCCCAGTCTGCTCTTTTCCCACCCCTTACCTGCTGCTCTGGCACCAAGCAGGCCCAGTAGAAATTGCCCGTCACGCTGTAGCTCGGCAGCAGTTTGAAGTAGACGGTCTCACCGCAGACAAGATTGTTTCATTAGAGAGAGTTGGAGGCCGGCATGTTCCAAGGCACTCCTGTTGTGTCTCGGGCTTTAAGCTAAAGAGCTGGATGTTAATTAGAGGGTTGAAATGTAATTAAGGTGGAAATAGTCTAACTAGATGCAGCACGAGTTAGAGTGGCCACTGTGGAGCCTCAGAGTCTTCTCTGTTTGATGTGCCAATTGGGATTAGCGACAGAATGAAAGTATACAGCTAAAACCCACATGAATCTACATTTCAACCTGGAAATCTTATTAGGCTAATACCTGCAACTTCTGAGATGTTTTGGAAATATCACACCTACACTGACAGGAACCATCAAAATCATGGAAAAACTCAATGGGTGCAGAGAATTACTGTAAAAGTAGAGGTGGACACACAACACATGGACTTTGTGCATTATGCCAGAAGACTAATGCACATTTGAATGCATATTTGCTGAGTCACATGCTGCAGAGTCAACAAAAATCCAATGCCTCATGCTCATTCTGGGAGCCAGTGAATGTAGTTGTCTTTGACATCAAGATAGTGAGGCTATTAAAAATAGTGCAGGTAAAGAGTCTACAGCACTGTGGGAGCTGATGCCATTTTTCCTTCAGAAAGAAAAGTGGAGCTGCCCCTCGGTCCTTCACCGCTGGTGGAAACGTCTGTCAGTGAGGCACAGCCAGGTCACATTAGCAACCAGTTTTCCCACAATCTGGCCTTTATTAGTGCAGCTAATAGCAACCTTAGAATCAGGTAGATCTGAACTGCCCCACAGAGAAAACACTGTACACTACCTCAATTCATTGAAACTAAAAATATATTTTTACCCTTGCTAGACATGCCAAAAGTAGCTTTTAATTATTTGGCTAACACAAATAATATTGTTAATTTGGGTTACAATAGTTTCTAGTCAAATTTGATGGAGGGTATTACTTAGAAAGTGATTTGCAAGTAAGGATTGCCAAAAAGGAGAATACATTGTACATCTGCAGGTCTGTTAAATAAATGCATGTTCTTATTGTAGTTGACCTAGCCCTCTATCAAAAACCCTTTACTATTAGAAATATAAGAAGCATTCAGAAATATCAGACGATTAGTGAAGTTCCATGGCCTTCAAATACAAAGAGAGATTAATAGCATTGTGTGTGCTCAAGTTCCCCTGAACTCCATTACAAAATCTACAGACAATGGAAACATCTCAGGCTGCTGTTTGTGTTGTCTACTATATTTAGCTCATGGATTAATCCAATTTATCTTAGAGGTGAACCAACATTCTTGAGTTGAGTCCAAGTGTGAGAGAAAGCAGATAGGAAAGTACTACAAACAATATATAATGAGTAAATTATGTGAGGCTTTGCACAGTGGTAGAGTGGCTGCAAAAATCTAACAATGACTCATTTGGCAGATTTGAATGAGACTTGCCAAACATCCTCACTCATGACTCGTAGGAAGTCACCCATCCATGTAGCCTTCCACCACATCCACCATAATGCAACATGAGAGATGTTGAGTCACAAGTGATGAAAGGAACCACAGGGAAGGATTGGCATCTTTCCCATTTACAAATTACTCATCATAGTTTTGTCGGAAGCACTGTTTGGCCAAGATAAAGTACAGTAAGCCCCTATCCTTTCCTGTTTCAACCCTAGAGCCTCTAATGTGTGTAAGAACAGTTGTCATCATACAGAACATGTGCTCTCCTATACAGACGCTTGCCAGATGATAGCCGGGCTATTGTTCTCTGAGCCTCTGACACATTGGTTACTCACTCCAAACCTTTTACTGAGACATTGTGTCAAAGTGCATGTGTAATTACTTTTCTCCCAGTTTAATTTCCTTCCAAACAAACCCAACTCATCATTCATTACTGTGAGTATCTTTACGCAGAGAAACTTCACAAGGACTGAACTTCCGCTACCTGTATACAGTACTTGATAAGCCAGCAGTTGCAACATACGGCTCCTATATTGCATCTTCACATCACCACTGTCACATGTTCACATGACTCCACTGCCCCATGATCTACTTAAGGGACTCCTAAAACCCCTATGCTATCTATAGACTGTCCCTGAACCACCAGGGGCCCTGACTGTTCTAGATATAATAGTCCAGTTTTCAGCACTAAGTAAACAGGGGCTAAATCTAATGTTATCGTCAAGTGGAGTGCAGAAAGCAGCTGCATGTCCGGGGTAGAGTGGAGACAGAGACAGCCTTTGGGGTGCTAATAGCCTCTGATGGGTCCAAATATGAGCAGGTGAGGATTGAGCTGCTTTCCGAACACATGGGAACCCATTAAGTGAAGTGTGAAAGGGAAAGGTGATTTAATACAGATTAGGGGGTTGGCCATTTAAACTGTGCTGCACAATCAATATTCCCAATCAGGAGGGCTGAGCAGCCTCATAAGACAGAATAAATATGCGTGTGAACGGAAAATAAGCTTATGGAGGAAGAAACACAAGGGAAAACAATGAGGCAACAGCAACAGGCGGGGAAATGAAGTCAAGTGAACAGGAAGTTCAGCAGCTTCCTGTGCAAGCTGTGGATGATTAGCGTTGATGACTGAGTGCTCCAGAGGGCAGGTGTTCATAGGAGTAGTTTCTTGCTATTAGCACAGCCATTTAAATATTGACTGTACCCAATACAGTTTCTACTGTAAATTATTCACAACATGAGATGCAAGGAGGCCTGGGAGGCTACACATAGTCATGAGACAGAAAACATAACAGAGTAAGCTCCCAGTCCTAATGCATTCAGACACGTAAAGTTAATGTTCAGAGTTGAAGGATAACATTCAAAACTCTTGATATTTCCGCACATTGCTTATTACAATCAGGGGTGAGGCACTGAGGTTAACCAGGCAAATGTGATCTTTTTAATAAAAAAATATGCCACTATTAAAGAATTCAAATGTGTTATTCAGTTCAAGTATTTATTTTCATAGTAGAAAAATAACTTATTAAACCTAAGTGATGTTATACAAAATAAAATCCAGCTTTCTCAAACCTAAGATATGTTTATGAGACAGATAATTCAATTACTATGGTCTTAATATTTACAATCAAGGACATTCGCTGAAAGATAATAATGTAGCAATTTTACACATTAAAAAAACATTGCTTTCCAGTAAGGTGAAGTTATATAACCTTTGGATTGGACCATTCTGATTGGGAACAGAAAATTAATTCCAGACTTTCACACCCTGTAAAGGGAACATGGTACAGGAAATGAATACCGTAAACTGAAGAAATAATGTTCTGTTTAAACTCTGTAATACGAAAGTATTACAGAGTTAGTACAACACATTGTGATTTGTTTTAAATTAAAGACCTAAACACTTGACAACCTTTCTTGCCAAACAGAAATCAGAACATAGTTTTGAAATACAGTAAACATTATAGCAGAGAGTCAAGAAAATCTCAAATGTAACAACTTCACCCAAGGCATTTTGATTCAAACACATCACATTTAGCATAGTGGTCTGCAAATAAAGGCAAACCCCCAGTCAAGGCTTTTAAAATTCAGTTTGAAAGTGAGAAGAAATTAAAGTAACACAGAAAATAGTTAATGTTGACAGTTAATGTTGGAAAATGCAACCATGTCAAAGTGTGTGGCTCAACTCATTGGCACAATGGCAGCTGTATGGGTGCTCACAGGAGGCATTTTAAAGTTAGCAAACATCCACTATAAAAGTGCAGAGCTGACAAGTGACATTGTATCGAGTCATCCTTACCAGACAAGGGCCCCATATGCACCTGAAGACCAACCCTACCCAAGTGCTCACCAGCGTACTACAAACCCCAATTACAACCTTAGTATAGCCAGGGCAAGTGTATAATTTTTCAATCGGAGTAACAATACAACAGAATGTGGGGTTGGAGGTAAGGTTGTGGCTAGGGGTAGTATGTTTTTACAGGTAGGTGCTTGAGAGCTGTTCTTGAGCAAACACAAATCAAAATCAAATGTAATTTGTTACATGCTCTGAATACAAACAGGTGCAGACTTTACTGTGAAATGCTCACTTACGAGCCCTTTCCCAACAATGCAGAGGTAAAAAGGAAATAAGTGGAAAAAGTAAATAGTAATACAATAAAATAACAATAACAATAACGAGGATATATATAAGGAGTTCTGGTACTCTGTCAATGTGCAAGGGTACAAAGTAGTTGAGGTAATGTGTACAAGTAGGTATGAGTAAAAGTTACTAGGCAATCAGGATAGATAATAAACAGACTAGCAGCCGCATGTGAATAGTTTGAAAGTGTGTCTATGTCAAATGAAATTTAAATACAATTTTATTGGTCACATACACATATTTATGTATAAAACTGTGAAGGACCTCGGCGTTACTCTGTACCCTGATCTTTCTTCTGACAAACATATCAAGACTGTTTCAAGGACAACTTTTTCCATCTACCTAATGTTCCAAAAATCAGAAACTTTCTGTCCAAAAATGTGGCAGAAAAATGAATCCATGCTTTTGTCACTTCTAGGTTAGACTACTGCAATGCTCTACTTTCGGGCTACCCGGATAAATCACTAAATTAACTTCAGTTAGTGCTAAACACGGCTGCCAGAATATTGACTAGAACCCCAAAATTTGATCATATTACTCCAGTGCTAGCCTCTACACCGGCTTCCTGTTAAGGCTAGGGCTGATTTCAAGGTTTTACTGCTAACCTACAAAGCATTACATGGGCTTGCTCCTACCCATCTTTCCGATTTGGTCCTGCCGTACATACCTACACGTACGCTACTGTCACAAGGCGCAGGCCTCCTTACTGTCCCTAGAATTTCTAAGCAAACAGCTGGAGGCAGGGCTTTCTCCTATAGAGCTCAATTTTTATGGAATGGTCTGCCTATCCATGTGAGAGACGCAGACTCGGTCTCGAACTTTAAGTCTTTATTGAAGACTTATCTCTTCAGTAGGTCCTATGATTGAGTGTAGTCTGGCCCAGGAGTGTGAAGGTGAACGGAAAGCCACTGGAGCAACGAACTGCCCTTGCTGTCTCTGCCTGGCCAGTTGCCCTCTCCACTGGGATTATCTGTCTCAAACCCTATTACAGGGGCTGAGTCACTGGCTTTCTGGTGCTCTTCAATGCCGCCCCTAGGAGGGGTGAGTCACTTGAGTGGGTTGAGTAACTGACGTGATCTTCCTGTCCGGGTTGGCGCCCCCCCTTGGGTTCGTGCCGTGGCGGAGATCTTCGTGGGCTATACTCAGCCTTGTCTCAGGATAGTAAGTTGGTGGTTGTAGATATCCCTCTAGTGGTGTGCGGGCTGTGCTTTGGCAAAGTGGGTGGGGTTATATCCTGCCTGTTTGGCCCTGTCCGGGAGTATCGTCGGACAGGCCACAGTGTCTCCCGACCCCTCCTGTCTCAGCCTCCAGTATTTATGCTGCAGTAGTGATGGGGGGGGGCTAGGGTCAGTCTGTTATATCTGGACTATTTCTCCTGTCTTATCCGGTGTCCTGTGTGAATTTAAGAATGTTCTCTCTAATTCTCTCTTTCTTTATCTCTCTCTCTCTCGCGGAGGACCTGAGCCCTAGGACCATGTCTCAGGACTACCTGGCCTGATGACTCCTTGCTGTCCCCAGTCCAACTGGTCCAGTTTCAACTGTTCTGCCTGTGGCTATGGAACCCTGACCTGTTCACCAGACATGCTACCTTGTCCCAGACCTGGTGTTTTCAAATCTCTAGAGAAAGGAAGAGCGGTAGAGATACTGTGAATGATCGCCTATGAAAAGCCAACTGACATTTACTCCTGAGGTGCTGACCTGTTTCACCCTCTACAACCACTGTGATTATTATTATTTGACCCTGCTGGTCATCTATTAACGTTTGAACATCTTGGCCATGTACTGTTATAATCTCCACCCGGCACAGCCAGAAGAGGACTGGCCACCCCTCATAGCCTGGTTCCTCTCTAGGTTTCTTCCTAAGTTCCGGATTTTCTAGGGAGTTTTTCCTAGCCACTGTGCTTCTACACCTGCATTGCTTGCTGTTTGGGGTTTTAGGCTGGGTTTCTGTACAGCACTTTGTGACATCAGCTGATGTAATAAGGGCTTTATAAATACATTTGATTGATTTATCAGATGTTATTGTGGGTGTAGCGAAATGCTTGTGTTCCTAGCTCCAACAGTGCAGTAATACTGTATCTAACAATTCACAACAATACACACAAATCTAAAAGTAAAAGAATGGAATTAATGTCAGGAGTTGGCCAGGATTGTTCCGGTTTTGGTCACTAGATGCCCCCATTGTGCTTTTTTGACCCTTTTGTTTTTCCCTTGTTTCTAGTTATTATTTGCACCTGTGCCTCGTTTCCCTTGAATGTATTTAAACCCTTAGTTTTCCTCAGTTCTTTGCTCTGTGTTTGAATGTTAGCACCCAGCCCCAGCCATGCTGTGATCATTTGTTACTCCAGTTGGATTCTCTTGAGGTACTCTGGTTTTGTTCTCGTTTATTTTTTTTTTGTTTATTCTTTTGAGGTTGTTTCCCTGCTGTACTTTCCACTTTGTGGATTTACCTTGTGACTTGGAGGATTTACCTTTTTTCTCTTGGAATTACTTTTGACGTTGTGGATTTATATTTTTGCCTGAACTTTCCTTTTTACTTTATTAAAACACCGCTCAAGTACTGCTGTGTCTGCCTCACCTTCTGGGTTCTGCCGACTATTAGTGGCTCAGTTTGTTAAGTGACTGTTTCTCACACCGGAGACCCGAGTTCGTACCGGGTCCTGACAGAAACACAGAGCCAAAATGAACCCAGAGGCAGCCAGTTTCCAGGACCTTTTTGTCACGCTGTCCCACCACGAGGGGACTGTCCAACGCCACGAAGCTGCTCTGGTTCAGCAAGAGGCCTTAATGGCTAGACATTCACAACTTCTGTCGGAGATGCTGACTTCCATAAAGCAGATATCTGATCGACTTCCCCCGGCAACCGCTCCCGCCCCAGTAGCTCAGATTCAAGTGCCCGTGGCAGTTAACCCCCTGGCTGAACCTCGTCTGCCGCCTCCCCAACGGTTCTCAGGTGATCCGAGTGCTTGTAAGGGGTTTTTCACCAAATGTTCTCTCTCCTTCGAGCTGCAACCCTCGTCGTTTCCCACCGACCGGTCCAAGATCGCATATATCATCACCCTGCTGTCGGAAAAAGCCCTAGCCTGGGCTACTGCTGTGTGGGATGCCCAAAGTCCCTGCCGTGCCAGCTACTCTGCCTTTGCTGAGGAATTCAAGCGAGTGTTTCAAGGTCCTACCAGCGGCCCTGACTCAGCCAAACAGCTCCTGACTCTCTGCCAAGGTCGGCGCAGCGTGACGGACTATGCCATCCAGTTCCGCACGGTGGCAGCAGCGAGTGGCTGGAACGACGAGGCGCTCACAGTGTGCTTTCTAAAGGGTCTTTCCGACACCATCCAAGATGAACTGGCCACTCGGGAACCACCGGACAACCTCGAGTCTCTGATCAAGTAGGCCTCGCGCATAGACCAGCATCTGAGAGAGAGAGAACTCAACCGTAGACCTCTCACCCTAGCTCATATCGGTCCCAGCTCCGAGTCCCCACCTTCATCCTCGCTGGCTCCACCGGAACCCATGCAGATTGGACGCATCTCCCAGGCTGAGAGAGACCGCCGGATGAGGGAGCGATGCTGTCTATATTGCGGCAAACCGGGCCATTTCCGCTCCACGTGTCCCGGGCTCCAGGGAAACGCACTGTCCCGTGCAGGCCTGGGAGGACTGTAACAGGAAACATAACCTCCTCCCATCCATCCAACTCCCGTCTGCTCATTCCAGTCACCCTTTCCTGGGACAACCACGAGCTTCCCCTTCAAGCCTTGGTAGACTCTGGAGCCACAGAAAACTTCATGGATGGTATCTGGGCGAAGGAGAATGGCGTCCCCTCTGAACCTCTAAGGGACCCCATGAGGGTTACTACGTTGGATGGAAGCCCTCTGGGATCTGGACTTGTCACTCGCGTCACTACCCCCTTGCGACTTTCAGTTTCCCAACACCAGGAAGTGATGAACTTTCATCTGATCCCCTGTTCCGAGTTCCCTCTCGTCCTTGGCTACCCCTGGCTTCACAGCCATAACCCTCACATCGACTGGTCTGTGGGCACTGTCAAGCAGTGGGGTCCTACGTGCCAAGCCGCTTGTATCTTCCCGAGTTCCCCGAGTTCTCCTCCCGAGTCTCTAGAATCCATCGACCTGTCCCGAGTTCCCGAGTGTTACCATGACCTCAAACCGGTATTTAGCAAACAGAGGGCCACCATGCTACCACCCCATAGACCTTACGATTGCCCCATCGACCTGTTTCCGGGCACCTGCCCCCCCAGGGGTCGGATCTTTTCCCTATCTCCTCGGACGCTCTGGCAGCAGGCCTCATGCGTCCGTCCACCTCGCCGGCGGGAGCAGGGTTTTTCTTTGTGGCCAAAAAAGACGGTGGATTACGTCCTTGCATCGACTACCGGGGACTCAATGCCATAACCGTCCGTAACCGCTATCCCTTATGGCCACAGCATTTGAGCTGCTCCAGGAAGCAGTTGTCTTCACTAAGCTTGACCTGCGGAACGCATACCATCTTGTGCGGGTCAGACCCGGTGACGAGTGGAAGACCGCTTTCAACACGCCTACTGGTCACTACGAATACTTGGTGATGCCCTTCGGCCTGACCAACACCCCGGCTGTGTTCCAAGCGCTCATAAACGATGTGCTTAGGGATATGCTTAACATCTTCGTGTTCGTTTACTTGGATGACATCCTCATCTTTTCGAGCTCCCTTCAAGAACACACTAAACATGTCAGACAAGTACTCAAACGCCTCCTAGACAGCCATTTCTACATTAAGCCGGAAAAATGTGAATTCCATTCCTCCCGAGTTCAATTCCTGGGATTTGTAGTGGAACCCGGTCGAGTCCAAAGGGACTCCAGGAAGGTAGGGGCGGTAGCGGATTGGCCCACCCCCAAGTCCGTTAAGGAAGTTCAGCGTTTCCTGGGCTTCAAACTTTTACCGCAAGTTCATCAAGAACTTCAGCTTGGTGGCAGCCCCTCTATCAGCTTTAACCAAGGGTGGCAACGCAAGGTTTCTGTGGGGAAAAGAAGCTGAGACGGCCTTCCAAGGACTCAAGCAGCGCATCCTCTCTGCTCTCATCCTGACACTACTGACTGCGGATGAACCTTTTGTGGTGGAGGTAGACGCATCAGAGGTTGGTGTTGGAGCTGTCCTGTCTCAGAGGGGTGAAGACAAGAAGCTCCACCCTTGCGCCTTCTTCTCACACCGGCTTACCCCGGCCGAGAGGAACTACGATGTGGGGGATCGTGAACTCCTAGCGGTTAAGATGGCATTGAAGGAATGGAGACACTGGCTCGAGGGGGCTTCTCAACCGTTTCAAGTGCTTACGGACCACAAAAATCTGGAGTATATCCAGCAGGCGAAGCGGTTGAACTCCAGACAAGCTCGATGGTCTCTTTTCTTCAATCGATTCCAGTTTATCCTCACCTATAGGCCCGGGTCGAAGAATCTCAAACCGGACGCCTTGTCCCGAGTCTACGCTCCTGCCATTCGAGAAGATACTGACATGCCTGTCCTTCCTGCCGCTAAGATTGTGGCCCCGATCTCGTGGCACTCCTCTCGCCTCACCTGTCACCCGGGCGTAGGTCGCACCTTGGAGTTCATCCAGCGAAAGTTCTGGTGGCCCACCATAAAAGAAGACGTTGCCACTTTCGTCAAGGCCTGTCCCGTGTGCTGCCAGGGCAAATCTTCTCACCTCCGCCTTCAAGGACTCCTTCACCCTTTATCTATTCCCCACCGACCCTGGTCCCATATCTCGTTGGACTTTATTACTGGCCTTCCTCCGTCCCATGGTAATACTATTATCCTAGTCATCATCGACAGGTTTTCTAAGGCGGCCAGGTTCGTCCCCTTGACTAAGTTACCTTCTGCCAAGGAAACGGCTGAGTTGGTAATTAACCATGTGGTCCGAGTCTTCGGCATTCCTCAAGATATGGTTTCCGACAGAGGTCCCCAGTTCGCCTCAAGGTTTTGGAAGACCTTCTGCCAACTCATAGGGGCCACTGCCAGTCTATCTTCAGGGTACCACCCGGAGTCCAACGGCCAAACCGAGAGGATGAATCAAGAGCTGGAAACCACCCTCAGATGTATGGTCTCCAACAACCCGTCCACATGGTCGTCCTTCATTGTTTGGGCCGAGTACGCGCACAACACCTTGCGCTCCTCCTCCACTGGTATGTCCCCGCACGAGTGTCAGTTTGGCTATGCCCCTCCATTGTTCCCGGACCAGGAGGCAGAAGTCAGAGTGCCTTCAGCCTTGAAGTTCATCAGACGCTGACGGCTTACGTGGAGGAAGACCCGTCTTAATCTTCTGCGTTCCTCACAGCGGTACCAACGACAAGCCAACAGACGTCGTTTCACATTTCCTTATTAAAACCTGTTGTTTTTTCTCCCCTTATCCCGGCAGGCAGACCTCCCCCTCCGCTCCGTGTCATCGGAGGCCAGTCGGCTTATACCGTCCATCGGATACTGGATTCCCGCCGGGTGCAGCGGTCCTGGCAGTATCTGGTGGACTGGGAAGGCTACGGTCCTGAGGAGCGCTCCTGGGTTCCTGCCAAAGACATACTGGACCCTGGCCTCATTCGTCAGTTCAGGGCCCTCCACCCTGAGAAGGCTGGTAGGAGCGTCAGGAGCCGTTCCTAGGGGGGGGACTCTGTCAGGATTTGGCCAGGATTGTTCCGGTTTTGGTCACTAGATGCCCCCATTGTGCTTTTTTGACCCTTTTGTTTTTCCCTTGTTTCCAGTTATTATTTGCACCTGTGCCTCGTTTCCCTTGAATGTATTTAAACCCTTAGTTTTCCTCAGTTCTTTGCTCTGTGTTTGAATGTTAGCACCCAGCCCCAGCCATGCTGTGATCATTTGTTACTCCAGTTGGATTCTCTTGAGGTACTCTGGTTTTGTTCTCGTTTATTTTTTTTTTGTTTATTCTTTTGAGGTTGTTTCCCTGCTGTACTTTCCACTTTGTGGATTTACCTTGTGACTTGGAGGATTTACCTTTTTTCTCTTGGAATTACTTTTGACGTTGTGGATTTATATTTTTGCCTGAAGAACTTTCCTTTTTACTTTATTAAAACACCTTCTCAAGTACTGCTGTGTCTGCCTCATCTTCTGGGTTCTGCCGACTATTAGTGGCTCAGTTTGTTAAGTGACTGTTTCTCACACCGGAGACCCGAGTTCGTACCGGGTCCTGACAATTAAGAAATAAATAATATTAGGACGAGCAATGTCAGAGTGGCATACAGTGGCATACAGTGGAATAGAATACAGTATATACACATATGAAATGAGTAAAGCAGTATGTAAACATTATTAAAGTGACTAGTGTTCCATTATTAAAGTGGCTAGTTATTCCATGTCTATTTACATAGGGCAGCAGCCTCTAAGGTGCAGGGTTGAGTAACCGGGTGGTAGCCGACTAGTGATGGCTATTTAACAGTCTGATGACCTTGAGATAGAAGCTGTTTTTCAGTCTCTCGGTCCCAGCTTTGATGCACCTGTACTGACCTCACCTTCTGGGTGATAGCAGGGTCAACAGGCCGTGGCTGTCACACCCTGATCAGTTTCACCTGTCTTTGTGATTGTCTCCACCCCCCTCCAGGTGTCACCCATCTTCCCAATTATCCCCTGTGTATTTATACCTGTGTTCTGTCTGTTGCCAGTTTGTCTTGTTTGTCAAGTCAACCAGCATTTTTGTTCTCAGCTTCTGCTTTTCCCATTCTCCCTTTCTCACCCTCCTGGTTTTGACCCTTGCCTGGCCTGACTGAGCCTGCCTGCCTGACCACTCGGCCTGCCCCTGACCCTGATCAGTGCAGTACCAGACGGTGATACAGATGACAGGATGCTCTCAATTGTGCATCTGTAAAAGTTTGTGAGGGTCTTAGGGGCCAAGCCAAATTTCTTCAGCCTCCCGAGGTTGAAGAGGCGCTGTTGCACCTTCTTCACCACACTGTATGTGTGGGTGGACCATTGCATATTGTCAGTGATGTGTATGCCGAGGAACTTGAGGCTTTTCACTTTCTCCACTGGGGTCCCGTCGATGTGTACAGTGGTGTGCTCCCTTCGCTGTTTCCTGAAGTCCATGATCAGCTAGTTCATTTTGCTGACGTTGAGGGAGAGGTTATTTTCCTGGCACCACTTTGTCAGGGCTGACAGAGAGAAGGTGTCTCATCATTGTTGGTAATCAGGCCTACAGCTGTTGTGTCGTCTGCAAACTTGATGATTGAGTTGGAGGCGTGCGTGGCCATGCAGTCGTGGGTGAACAAGGAGTACAGTAGAAGGCTGAGCACGCACCCTTGTGGGGCCCCTGTGTTGAGGATCAGCGAAGTGAAAGTGTTGTATCCTACCTTCACCACCTGGGGGCGCCCTGACAGGAAGTCCAGGACCCTGTTGCACAGGGAGGGGTTCAGACCCAGGGCCCCAAGCTTAATGATGAGCTTGGAGGATACTATGGTGTTGAAGGCTGATCTAGAGTCAATTAACAGCATTCTTACATAGGTATTCCTCTTGTCCAGGTGGGATAGGGCAGTGTGCAATGCAATTGCGATTGCATCATCTGTGGATCTATTGGGGCAGTAAGCAAATTGAAGTGGGTCTAGGGTGTCAGGTAAGGTAGAGGTGATATGATCCTTAACTAGTCTCTCAAAGCACTTCACTATGATAGAAGTGAGTGCTACAGGGCGATAGTCATTTAGTTCAGTTACCTTTGCTCTTAGTGCGAGTGGTGTAAATATGCATGTGTGGGTTTTGTGAGTGTGTGTGTTGGAGTGTCAGTGTAGTATGTGTGAGTGTGTGCGTAGAATCCAGTGAGTGTGCAAAGAGCCAGTGCAAGAATGTCAGTGCAAAAAAAAAGGCAGGTCAATGCAAATAATCAGGGTAGCCATTTGATTAACTGTTCAGCAGTCTTATGGCTTTGGGGTAGAAGCATTCAGAACCTTTGGAGACACAATGGGAGAAGTATGGCAGTTAAAAGAAAATGAGTGATATTTCTCTCCAAACAGACTGGTTATCATCCCAGACACAACAAGCTTTCCAGAACAGAGGTGTTTACAAGCTCGTGATTTTCTTAATGGAAAATATTTGCCCAAATAAAGTCCCAGCCAGTGCAGGGGTCTGTTTCTGCAAGCACACCTCTCCTTTTCCACATAAAACCACTGTTTTAAATTTGTGCCATTTTAAATTAAAGCTTCCTTCAAGCTATTGTGTCTCCTCCAAGTCCTTTATCACTGCTTGTGCCAGCGGCAGCAAACCAGTATAATGCAGTAGCTAAATGTATTAAATGCTAAGATTATGTAATTAAGTTATTCCAGTTTTTTTATGTAAAAAATGTAATAAAATAAGTGACATTTCATAAAGCATGTTTAAAAAGTTCATAAATACAAATCAAGTAAATTAATGCATTGTTTCAAGTGCAAAAAAGATAACTATCCTTAATTGGTGCTTTCATTTTTTTCTGTTCCAAACTTTACTCTTTTCATTGCTTTCTTTTATGAAACTTTGACAGAGACCACAGGGTTTAAGAGTGTTATTCACACTTACAGAAAGACTGTGGCCTTCTCATGGGATCAACAGACCAGTCCAAATGTGCTCGATCCTTTTCTTTATGAAAGCTGCCATCACAGAGGCCACCACTAAAGTGAAGGCCAAGCTGAAATAGCTCTACCATTCATCTGACTGTCTGGGCTAGTGATGAAAGACATACAGCTATAAACTCCCATTCTCTACCGCTGTTCCACAATATAATCTGCACTCTGAAAGAATTCACATTTCACTGAGAAATCTAAAGTAAAACCCCAAATTAAAAGGAAATTAAGTTATTTGTAAAATTACATTTCCTAACTAATTAAGTGGCTTTAATCTTTTCACCAAGAACAAGCTTTTTTGCATAGTTAGTTCTATACGCCAGGCTATTTTCCGCTTTTCTCTGACATAGGCTTGGCTTTACTTACAGGCCCAGTACAGTGAAAAACGTGATTTTCCTGTGTTTTATATGTACACAGTACAAAACATTAGGAACACCTTCTTAATATTGAGTTTGCACCCCATTTTGCCCTCAGAACAGATTCAATTCGTCTGGGCTTGGACTTTACAAGGTGTCGAAAGCGTTCCTCAGGGATGCTGGCCCATGTTGACTCCAATGCTTCCCACAGTTGTCAAGTTGGCTGGATGTCATTTGGGTGGTGGACCATTCTTGATACACACGGGAAACTGCGTGCATGAAAAACCAAGCAGTGTTACAGTTCTTGACACACTCAAACCGGTGCACCTTGCACCTACTACCATACCCCGTTCAAAGGCTCATAAATCTTTTGTCTTGCCCATTCACCCTCTGAAATGGCACACATACACAATCCATGTCTCAATTGTCTCATGGCATAAAAATCTTTCTTCAACCTGTCTCCTCCCCTTCATCCACACTGTTTGAAGTGGATTTAACAAGTGACATCAAAAAAGGGATCATAGCTGGAAAAGAGCATGTGTTTTGCACACTCAGTGTATTTCCACAGAATGAACTTGGAATAATACTATGGAATTGTGAAAATTATGATACCGTTTTAGTGTAGGCGCTGTTTGAAACAAATGCCTGAAATTTCAGCCTGTTTTAGTGGGATGGAGTTCTGGCCTGCCTGGTGACATCACCAGGCGGTAAATGAGTTAGTAGACCAATAAGAACGTTCCAAACCTCTCTACCAAAAACAGCTACTCACTTGAGAAATTGCTCTTTGCTAAAAAGCTATTTTTGACCATTTTAATTTAAAAGAATCACAGTAAGTTACTTAATTGTTACCCAGAAATGATTTGATATTGAGGTTAAAAAAAACAGCTGCATTGTACCTTTAACACCATAGAATCTGCTAGCTCTGACTAATATTCATTGGAGCGAAGAATTTGATTCAGCCCCCTGAGCTCATACAATCGGTCCGCAGGAGGTTAGAGTAAAACTAGATAGAAAACATGTATAAATGATAATGGACATATATATTTTCAAATAACTGCCCTTTCTCTGGCCCGCAAATTGATTTTGACAAACAAAATCGGTCCCAAAAAAATCAATGCGGCTCTCCATTGAATTTCGTAATCCCGATGTGGTCCACCGCTAATCTAGGATTATTGAACCCTGAAAATAGCGATAACCCTAGTTTCTTGTCCACACCCCGGCTCAACCATGAAACTAGTCATAACCCTAACCCTACTGTAACTTAATGTTCACACGCCAGCTCAACCCACCCTAACCATAATCGCTAACCCGTATTCTTGACTGGAGATATCAACAGTGAATGAATCCATGAGTAGTGGGCTCAAAGTGACATGAGAGTTGACAGAAGTAGCAGCATGCATAGCTAGAGGTGAGTGAGGAGAAACCCACCACTTCTGTAGACTGCAAACACCCCTCTGTCCAGCCTCCACAGGGGTCCAATGAGGACACTATTTATACATTCCCTACAGTCCAGAAACCCATACTTTGGTGCTGCTTTTCATGCAAGCGTTTGCTGGGTCATCTGTCATCAAGAACAGGAATGCAAACAAGCTCGCTAACAAATACCAGGACGGGAATGCCACATGAATGTCTGCTTCTTGAAACACTGTCACAAGCTGATTACAGAGAGATTAACTCCATTAAGAGGCTACTCTATGTAGACTATACTGGACCATTTTGGAGGAAGCCAATTTCGTGAGCCAGACACTAAGGTAACTCAAACAAGTGAATGTTGGTGTCAATTTTGAACCAAAGGACGTGTGAGGTTGTATTAGGGGCATGGATGACATAGAAACAAGGTACCAGATAATGCCCCAGGTTGTGGATACGTGGCCATCCAATCTTGATGAATACAGCTGGTTAAGAGATGCTCTTAGGTGAGAATTCCTATACACTTCTCTCTCTACGCATAGAACTTAAGCATGAGAAAAGCATGCTATTCACCCGGTATTTGTTTGAGGTGGATATCAAATAAATGAAGGTAGTCTACAGATATGCTGTATTCAGACCTTGACTTAATTCCACCGACTTTACGTGCAATGAAGCAATGAATATGGTGAAGCAACCTGTCAGTTCCAAGTGGAACAACATCTAATTTCATTTTTTCCCGGATAGAAATAACACCATTCTCCATGCACTGTAATTTACAAATTGATAAGAGCTAGGTAAATGAGTGTGAGTACGCCATTTGGATAAGGGGATTCTCAATATAAATGACAATTGTTGTACAGTGCATTTGGAAAGTATTCAGACCCCTTGACTTTTCACATTCTAAAATGGATTAAATCGTTGTTTTCACTCAAACTACACACAATACACCATAATGACGAAGCAAAAAACAGGTTTTTAGAAATGTTTGCAAACAAAATAAAAATGAAATGTCACATTTACATAAGTACTCAGACCCTTTACTCAGTAATTTGTTGAAGCACCTTTGGCAGCGATTACAGACTCAAGTCTTCTTGGGTATGACGCTACAAGCTTGGCACACCTGTATTTGGGGTGTTTCTCACATTATTCTCTGCAGATCCTCTCAAGCTCGGTCAGATGGGATGGGGAGCGTCACTGCTATTTTCAGGTCTCTCCCAAGATGTCCGATTGGGTTCAAGTCCAGGCTCTGGTTGGGCCCCTCAAGGACATTCAGAGACTTGTTACGAAGTCACTCCTGCGTTGTCTTGGCTGTATGCTTAGAGTCGTTGTCCTGTTGGAAGGTGAACCATCGCCCCAGTCTGAGGCCCTGAGCGCTCTGGAGCAGGTTTTCATCAAGGATCTCTCTGTACTTTGCTCCGTTCATCTTTCCCTCGATCCTGACTACTGTCCCAGTCCCTGCTGCTGAAAAACCTCCGAGAGAATCTTGTTTCTCATGGTCTGAAAGTCTTTAGGTGCCTTTTGGCAAACTCCAAGCAGGCCTTGATGTACCTTTTACTGAGGAGTGGCTTTCGTCAGGCCACTATACTATAAAGGCCTGATTGGTGGAGTGCTGCAGAGATGGTTGTCCTTCTGTAAGGTTCTCCCATATCCACAGAGGAACTCTGGAGCTCTGTCAGCGTGACCATCGGGTTCTTGGTCACCTGCCTGACCAAGGCCCTTCTCCCCTGATTGCTCAATTTGGCCGGGCTGCCAACTCTAGGAAGAGTCTTGGTAGTTCCAAACTTCTTCCATTTAGGAATGATGGAGGCCACTATGTTCTTGGGGAACTTCAAAGCTGCATTATTTGGTACCCCTTCCCCAGATCGGTGCCTCGACACAACCCTGTCTCGGAGCTCTAAGGACAATTCCTTCGACCTCATGGCTTGGTTTTTGCTCTGACATGCCCTGTCAACTGTGGGACCTTATATAGACAGGTGTGTGCCTTTCCAAATGGTGGACTCCAATCAAGTTGTAGAAACATCAAGGATGATCAATGGAAACACGATGCATCGGAGCTCAATTTTAAGTCTCATAGCAAAGGGTCTGAATACTTGTAAATAAGGAATTTCTGTTTGAATTATTTTATATATTTGCAAACATTTCTAAAAACCTGTTTTCACTTTGTCATTATGGGGTATTGTGTGTAGATTGATGAGGATTTTTTATTTATTTAATCCATTTTAGAATAAGGCTGTAATGTAACAAAATGTGGAAAAAGTCAAGGAGTCTGAATACTTTCTGTATGCACTGTAGATCTATTTTACCTCACGATCACTGGAGACAAATGTGAAACCAATCATATGGCCTTAAACTGAAGCATATAAACATATCAACTTTTCCACAGTGAAGTTTATGAAATGTTGGCCTTGTAACTTGCAGGGAGGAAATTTGGAGAACCAAGCTATAGGCTTCTGTAGCCATGCACATATGACAGTATAGGCCAAACCTACCAAGTTGTTTTATGATTTCTAGAATGTTTTAATTATATGCCCAGACTTTTCATTGTATTTTTTAAACAATTTGTATGTTGTTAAATATCAGCTACTATCGGTAGCCACCGTCAGTTATACCCACATACATTTGTAACTGTGACTTTAGTGTTAGTTTTCCTTATATTTTGCATCGTTCCATTTCATCATTACCTTTCTTTCCTCTGTCACATTCGTGTGGTTGGATCCCTAGCAATAGTGGATCATGTTAGGCTAACGTATTACAAGTTGTGCAATAGTTTGGGACATGCAGCATATTTGAATCATTATGCAACACATACCATACATATCAGTTTAAACCTGGAGCCTGGAGCCTGGAGCCTGGTGCACAGTTCAGGACAACTGGACCGTTGTCATCACAGTTCCATGATTAGTGAGGATTATTAGGGTAGATTTATAGGACTACTGTTCAACCCCACTGTACATTTCTCACCTTCCAATATTTCATGGATTGAATATGGCAACTTTCAAGATGAATCAAACCACTGTATTTTTGAGTCGCCAATATATTTTGTGCGTAAAGGCTCTTCAAACCTCTTTTTATATTATTCATAAATACTTTCCTACCCCTAAATAATATACAAGATCACGTATACGTACATTTCCTAAGTCTGAATCTGGCCCTTTTTTATTACATTAGGAACAATCCATTTTACCCTGTCAATTTAACAGGGAAGATCATCCATTTCATTGTGGAGGTCAACTCATCATGCCACCACACCCAACACCCTTAAGGGGCACAATCTGTGGGAGCAAGACTCCCATCCAACAGGGAGAGGGAAAAAAGTGTGGGCTCACTCTGTGTGTCTATGTGTGTCTATTTAAAGCTGCGGTCAACAGTCAAAGTGCTCTCAGATCCATGATCAAGGATGTTAGGAGGCCAGTACAAAACCACGCGCACCTGAACTTTACAGCTGACAATTAATGAATTATAGCCCCAGTACTTTGAAAAGCCTTTCTCACAGGGAGGCAGAAATCTAAAACGGCTTTGGGAATTTGACATGGAACTGCCAAGAATTCTCACATGAAGGATTATAACGATCCCTCTTGTTTTCCTTTTTAGCCTCAGTCACTGTGAGCATTCCATGTGGTTTATATTGCATACTTACTGAAACCCACAAGACCAAAGTGCTAAAAAAGGAGTCGTAAAGACAGAACTCATTTATTTGGCTTTGACCTACACAAACCAGCCACACCAAAATACCGTTGGACTTACTCCTCCACCTTTCTCATCAACTGAATAGAGATTATTTTGATGTGGATTGGGAGTTTTATTAGAAAGGCCCCTGGAGCAGATTAGTTTCCGTAGCAAGTTCAACGTTCAAGAGGATTTGCCTTTGAGTCATTAGTTTCACATTCTATATGTGACCAGTCACTGAGACGGCATGCTGGTTCCCTAACATGCCTGGCCTGACAGTACATCAAAGCTCATATCACTCCACCTGTAGGAACTTCCATAAGTCAATGACATGTTTGTTCCATCATCGTTGATGTCAACAAATAGTTGTCATCTCATCTATTGATGATGAATAGAAATGATGGATCATTGTCATCCACTGGAAAACACCACCAGTTCCCCCAACACATATCAAACTCATCCCAGTGTAATTGTTGAGCTGAGATGAGAGATAGAAGGAACATTTGTTTTAAATGGAGCTTGTGAGTCTCAAAGCATTCTCTCCCCTTTGGTGTCCTCTTTTAATTAATTTGTCTAATCACCCCTTTGTGTACTAAATCACATCTAATATCCGGTATGAAAAGAGCAAGACAAAAGAGAGGGGCCCCAGTCAGCCGGTGTTTCCACCTGAGAGGGACCTGTGCCGTTTTGTTCAGGGCATGATGGATCTGTGGAAAATGTATGGCCAATTCTCCCTGATTGTCTGGTCCGGAGCTGCAGCAGGCTAAAATTGGAAGTTGTAAATGGCTTTTCTGTCACTAGGGTAGACATCACTAAATAAACACTAAGGAAACCTCCCAATACTGCCTGCAGCTGCACGGACAGCAACCGCTTTCACAGACAAATTAATGAGAAAGGGAACATTTCTAGTATATTGTACCCTGACTGTAAAGGGGCACTAGTGAGGAACCATGACTGCAAATACATTGTCTGATATAAACACTGGATAGATCAACAAAAAAGCGTCATTATAGAAACCATCTCTTCTTTTTGGGTTTGAAACATGCACAAAGTCTGGCAAGGCTGTTGGTGAGTTTTTGGCTTAGAATATAATCTGACCACATAACTGAGGGGCTTTGTGTCACGGCCGTCGTCTAGGTGGAAATGACCAGACCAAGGTGCAGCGTGGTGAGCGTACATTTTCTTTTATTTAGAATGTCGCCAACAAAACAAGAAACAAAGAAACGACCGTGACGCTTACTAGGGCTATAGTGCCACTAACAAAGTCAACTACCCACCAACACCAAAGGAAAAAAGGCTGCCTAAGTATGATTCCCAATCAGAGACAACGATAGACAGCTGTCCCTGATTGAGAACCATACCCGGACAAAACATAGAAATAAAGAAACTAGAATGCCCACCCTAGTCACACCCTGGCCTAACCAAAATAGAGAATAAAAACCTCTCTATGGCCAGGGCGTGACACTGTGAATATGAAGAGGCATCTGGATGACGAGAACATTGAGTCACTAGACATAAAAGTAAGACTTAGTCTATGTCCTCCTTAATTTAGGCTAAAGGTGCATAAAACTCCATTGGAGTGACAAACTAGTAGATTTTGTAATTATACGTGGATGAATTAGCATGTTTAAAAATGCTTGGTGTGCAATGGTTTGAGAACATGAGCAAAACTACATTTTCACTTCACAATTAGGCCATGTATGCATCTAAACTTTTTATGTAGAGAACCATGGATAAGGTTTCAAGTTGAAACCAAGTCACACAAAGCTGTATTTTACCACAGATTTCAGAACGCTGACAATGGGTAATGGGGGTTGTGGTGAGTGCAGACAAAGATAAAGACCTCTGTCTATGTGTGACAAGAGCAGGTTATGAATGGGTACCATTGTCAATAAGATGCTTTAGACAAGATAACCTCATCATGAAGGTTGTCCTTGGTGCATATATGGACAGTGAATAATGCGTTCCATTGATAGTGTTGTCTTTAAAAGCCCACTATATTTAAAGAATAAAGAAAGTGTCTATGAGGAGAGAACAGAGAACAAGGAATTTTACCCTCAGTCAAGAGACTACAAAAGAGGTCAGACAAAAAAATCAAAAGACGTCAGTTGTAATTGCACTGTGGGTTTTGAATGATCTTACATCACAGGTAAGATCCTCTTTCACTATACAGGATCGATTGCTGGAAGTTGAATCACCCGAAATGACGTCTGATGATGAGTCATGGAGTATTCTACTGCTGCATATTAAAGTATATTCTGCAGGGGGTAATTTGTTTTATTGGGCTCATAAATATAGTTACGATAGCACAGTACTCAAGTGTTAGGCCATGGACCATTGGTTGAACATGCTTACTTTGTCTCCCTTATAAAGCACCTATAGGTGACATGTGCAGTCACATAGGCAAACAAGGGTCTGATAGTGCAACCTGCTCTAATTAACATTCTGCAATTCTGTAAAGATGAGTCAAACAATCAAATTGAATAGATCAAAGCTGGACCCAGCTCTGGTTCCAGTAAATTATCAGCTGGTTTTGGGCTCCTCCATTACTCCCTTTTCCTGGACATTCAGGGAAGGTTCTCTTGCCATCCACCCCATCTGAAAGATGTTGCTCCTAAATTTCACCAAAGCGGAACCCACTTTAGTGTTACCACAGGTAATGTTAAAACTGCCAACACAGACTGACAGACTGTAATAGCTTTGAAGTGAAAAACGCTCTCCATGTTTCTCACATCACACAACTCTGAACAGCTGAGAGACAGCTATTTTGAACTGTCCATTTAACTTATTCCCTTTTAAGATACACTGTCTGACATTTCCTTTTAAACATTGGCCTGGACGATAACTGTACAACAGTTGATAACTTCTCTAGCTACAGCTCTGAATATTCTTTATAAACTGGTTCAGCTCATTCACAGAATATATTGTCCTATAGACAGGGTTGAGTAGGTTACTTTCTAAATGTAATCAGTTACAGTTACTAGTTACCTGTCCGAAATTGTAATCAGTGACATAATTTGTGGATGACCCAAACTCAGTAAAGTAATCTGATTACTTTCGGTTACTTTTGGATTACTTTCCCCTTAAGAGGCATTAGAAGACAAAAATGATCCAAACACTTTTTTTCAATGCTGAATTGAATGACTTTTTTTCACCTACATCCTTTCTAAATTAAAAAGTAATCCAAGAAGTAATCATCTAGTTTTTCAAAAGTATCTGTAATCTGATTACAATATTTCTGCTGGTAACAACTGATTACAGTTACAGAATACTGCTGCTACTCTCAAAGACTGTACAAGGGTACTGTCAATCCATCTGTGAAAGACAGGCTATAATAGCAACCATTCTCAACAAAGTACATCTAAATTCCCTGATATAGTGCTTACCTTAGGGTTTAACCTGTAACCTGGCATATCAGTTTCCTGCCTGCTCCCAGGAGGTGTAGTGTGGAGAGGGAGGGGGAGAGGGAGAGGGAGGTGTGCTCCTGGCTGCGGGCATGCGTCCATCCCCCAGCACGCACACAAGCCCATCTTCCTATCCCGGGGGCATTCTCACTGATGGCTTGGACTGGCTTTTCATTGCACCATGATGGTTTCATTAAACCCGTTTATTTCCCTTTTTCCACTGCTGGGCATCAATCCCATCTGTATTCACTCTCACAGAACAGCAGAGCGGTTGAAGCTACAGTATGTGAGACATGGATCAGAGTTCGAGTTAGGATGTACAATGGCTTCATTACAAATCCCCAGCGCTCTCTATTATTCATCTCAGTGGTTGTGTGGTTAGGGTGTCTGCTCTGAAACCGGTAGGCTGTGGCTTTAGTAAATCATATTAAAGTCAGGTAGCCTCTCCTTTAAACGCAACATAATAAGGACAGGTTGAGGCTATTCTTCAAATTCAGTCAAGTCAATAATATCTTTATTTCCCTTAAATAAATCTGAAGTTGAAAACCATTTGGATGTGAGGGACGCAATCTTGCAGAAACAAGAAATTAAACCATTATGAATCACCTGCATGTGACCTGACTGATACGAACGATGTGCTGTAATGTGTCATCACATTACACGTGCCAGCATCACCAAAAATCAGAGTTCCATCGGTTTCATTCAAGTCAGCTTCCATAACAATCAACGAACAATGCGAAAATCGTGATTACAATCTGTAGCAAGGAATAGCTCCCAGTGCCATGTTGCATTACATGGACTCAGCTTTTTTTCTGAAGGATTAATGAACAGAAGAGCATGGAAAAATCCTGCTACAATGAGAAGAGGGTTGTGTACAGTGGTGCCCACAGAGCAACATCCCAGTAAACATCTCAACATCTGTCTTGTGTTCCCATCAAAAGGCATGCTCAAGTTCAATTACCATGTCAATATTCTTTGACCAATGTTGAAGGATTTTTGATGGAATGTTATGCAGATCCTTGATTAAGGATTATGCAGAGATGTGGCAAAGATCCACTAGGCAATTGAGAAGCATGACCGCCTTAAAAAGAAATATAAACCACAGCCGTCCTCACTGGTCATGAGCTGAGAGTGATTTCATTTAGAGATTATTTTGGAATTTAAGCCTTCTTTAGTCATATTTTTGTCAATAATCTAATTACATAGGACATTTTACTCAATATATTTGATGAGGATAATGGCATGTTAAGAACTGTGACAGACTTTGAATGTCAATGTCATGAACAATACCAGCCATCAGTCGCGGAAGGAAGAAAATATCAGTTGTCAATGTCAGCTCAGAAACTTTAGTATATTGTTCAAGTGTAACTGCAGAATCTTGTGAGGATTGCAATGATCATGCTTTTCTGTGTCAGATGTGAGCCGCTCACCTCCCTCTCGGCCCTCCGTAGGGTGGTCGAAGACGGCATGGAAGAGTTGGGTGAAGCGCTCATAGGACTGCCATTCTGGTCCGTCCCTCTCCCAGACGGCGTGAGCCTACTCCAGAGCCCGGCCTGCCAGCACTGAGATCACCAAGGCCACCTTGTCCCTCTCGGAGGCCATCCCGGCATGACAGGCCAGGTGGAAGTCACACTGCAGGAGAAACCCCTTACAATGAGCTGGGGTGCCTTCAAACCGCTCCGGGAGGGGCAGGTGGACGTTGCTGATCGGACCGGGTGATGTAGATGGTGGTGGGGTGGCTGGAATGACCGCGGGGAGCTGGGAAGGTGGTGGTGTAGCCTGCAGTTGGCGTATGGCCTGGAGCACCGAGTCCATGGCAGTCCCGAGGCGCACCAGGCACGAGTCACGGTGGTGGAGTTTTGCTCCTACAGCGGAGAGGTCGGGATGTCCTGGTGCTTCCTGTTTAGTTGGGTCGGTCATTCTGTCACTGGTGTAGAGAGGAGTTGGCAGGAAGCATGTTCAGTTTCAGAACTACTGAATTTTTTAAGATCAAAGCAGGACGAAACCCAAACGCTGTTGTGCTCAAAATATATCTTCATAAACAAAAAGGCACAGGACGAACCCAAAGTGCAAAATATAAAGTACTCAGGAAATAGTAGGAGAGATTCCTCTCAGGAAAACAAGTAACATTTACAATGACCGATATAGACAAGCGGCAGAGGGAGTATATACTTGTATACAGTGATAGATTGGGGATTGGAACCAGGTGTGTAATGATGACGAGACAAGTCCGGGGTTGATGAGTGAAGCGTTTTCCAGCAGTAGGTTCGGCAGCAGCTAGAAGGCTGAGCTGGACAGGAGGGGGAGCCAAAGCAAAGGCTGGTGTGACACCACCCGCCTGTCCTCTGATGATTCTCGAGCTTACTGAACTTCCTCACACTCTAGCCAGTAGGGGAATGTGAGGAGAAGTCTCATACATATTATCGGAAAAGAGCGGCTTGCGACTCCTTGTCCTTTTTCTCCTCTGCTGCCTGGAGGAGGTCGGTCATACCCTCGCCATCGTCCTCATCAATGCGGTGGTCCCCTTCCCCTTCCCACTCCTCGGGAGCCAAGCCCTGGAAAAGTGGTTGATAGTCCTCAGGATAGCATTCCAAGACATGGGCCCATGAGGCAGTCTCACCAGTCGAGTTAAGAGTGGGAGACGAACCACGTTGGGCTGCTCTGCGCACTCTCCATTGGGAGGGTGTTAACAGCAAAACATCTGCAATGGATGCATAACCGGGGATCGTCGAAATCTGCTCCTTTCTGTTCAACACCCAGGCTGATGACACAGGGAGTGCGTGTCCTTGACTGAAATGGTCGCCCGCATAGGAATTGGCTGTGCTGGAGCAGGGGCCTTGCTTGGTGCCCCCTGGGCCGTGCTAACAAGTTCCATGGCTTCAAAAAACAGCAATCCGAGAGCAAAGTGAAACATAACTTGTGTTGGCTACTTGGGCTAGTAGCCTAGCTAGTTAGCACAGAAACCAATCCTTTAACAATGTGAATGTAGCTAGCATTCGCCACTTGGGCTAGTAACCAAGCTAGTTGGCACAAGGTTAGCCAAAGGAACCTGTCGCATTGTTGGTCTTTTAGCCAGCAGCATACCACCCTGCATCCCACTACTGGCCTGCATCTGAAGCTAAGAAGTGTTGTTCCTGGTCGGTCCCTGGATGGGAGAACAGATGCTGTTGGAAGTGGTGTTGGAGGGCCAGTAAGAGGCACTCTTTCCTCTGGTCTAAAAAAATATATCCCAATGCCCCAGGGCAGTGATTGGGAACATTGCCCTGTGTAAGGTGCCGTCTTTCAGATGGGATGCTAAACGGGTGTCCTGACTCTCTGTGGTCACTAAAGATCCCATGGCACTTATTGTAAAGAGTAGGAGTGTTAACCCCGGTGTCCTGTCTAAATTCTCAATCTGACCATCATACCATCATGGCCACCTAATCATCCCCAGTTTCTAATTGGCTCATTCATCCCCCCTCCTCTCCCCTGTAACTATTCCCCAGGTCGTTGCTGTAAATGAGAATGTGTTCTCAGTCAACTTATCTGGAAAAATAAGGGTAAAAAATATATACTGTTGATGTCAGAAGTGTACATACACTTAGGTTGGAGTCCTTAAAACTTGTTTTTCAACCACTCCACAAATTTCTTGTAAACAAACTATAGTTTTGGCAAGTCGGTTAGGACATCTACTTTGTGCATGACACAAGTCATTTTTTCAACAATTGTTTACGGACATAACCTGAAAGGCCGCTCAGCATGAAGAAGCCACTGCTCCAAAACCGCCATAAAAAATACAGACTACGGTTTGCAACTGCACATGTGGACAAAGATCGTACTTTTTGGAGAAATGTCCTCTGGTCTGAGGACAAAAATAAAACTGTTTGGCCATAATGACCATCGTTATGTTTGGAGGAAAAATGGGGAGGCTTGCAAGCCGAAGAACACCATCCCAACCGTGAAGTACGGGGGTGGCAACATCATGTTGTGGGGGTGCTTTGGGGCAGGAGGGACTGGTGCACTTCACAAAATAGATGGCATCCTGAGGAGGGAACATTATGTGGATATATTGAAGCAACATCTCAAGACATCAGTCAGGAAGTTGAAGCTTGGTCGCAAATGGGTCTTCCAAATGGACAATGACCCCAAGCATACTTCCAAAGTTGTGGCAAAATGGCTTAAGGACAACAAAGTCAAGGTATTGGAGTGGCCATTACAAAGCCCTGACGTCAATCCTATGGAAAATATGTGGGCAGAACGTAAAAAGCATGTGCGAGCAAGGAGGGCTACAAACCTGACTCAGTTACACCAGCTCTGTCAAGAGGAATGGGCCAAAATTCACTCAACTTATTGTGGGAAGCTTGTGGAAGGCTACCCGAAAAGTTTGACCCAAGTTAAACAATTTAAAGGCAATGCTACCAAATACTAATTGAGTGTATGTAAACTTCTGACCCACTGGGAATGTGATGAATGAAAACTAAGCTGAAATAATTTCACATTTCACATTCTTACAATAAAGTGGTGAACCTAACTGACATAAAAAAGTAAATTTTTACTTGGATTAAATGTCAGGAATTGTGAAAAACTGAGTTTAAATGTATTTGGCTAAGGTGTATGTAAACTTCCGACTTCAACTGTATATTATAATAATAAAGCGTGGCTCTCGACCGATAAGCAGTGACACTAGGATGGCAGGTCTAGTCAACGCCAGTAGTGGGTTGAGCTAAACAAGAGAGGAAACTAGTAATTCTCCCATTCCAGGTAGAAAAATCTGTCAGTATGATAGCAAGGTTAGCTAAGCCTTGCAGCTA
Source organism: Salvelinus alpinus (assembly GCF_045679555.1). Lineage (NCBI taxonomy): Eukaryota > Metazoa > Chordata > Actinopteri > Salmoniformes > Salmonidae > Salvelinus > Salvelinus alpinus. The sequence continues at coordinate 35,074,030 of NC_092104.1, forward strand.
AGCTAGTTAAGTTTCCGCAGCTAGCTGTGTGATGCTATCTACAAAAGGAGACAAAAGAAGAAAACGGAGAAGAAAATTCATACCCGAAGCGCAACACAAAACGATGGGAGCTGATAATCTTCGCTTGTGCTGAGGAGAGCTAAGTATAACTCTTCTGTGAGGAAGAGAAGTGAGAATGATCAGAGGGCAGGCGGGTGGCTCATTTAATTTGAGGGGAGAGGCTCCTTCATTCGCTGCTCGACCTGTCTGTCCCCGACAGATGTGTATGATTGGTTCTTCGAGCTACTTAGGAGATTCTGGTGAATTCCTCTTGTGAGATGTCGAAGCAAATAATTGAAAGATAACTATATGTTGGGTCATGGAGAGGGGCCATATGTTCAGTATCACAGTTGAGAAGAAAATGTCACTACTATGCAGTGGCGACGCATATATATATACACTGCTCAAAAAAATAAAGGGAACACTAAAATAACACATCCTAGATCTGAATGAATGAAATATTCTTATTAAATACTTTTTTCTTTACATAGTTGAATGTGCTGACAACAAAATCAAACAAAAATTATCAATGGAAATCAAATTTATCAACCCATGGAGGTCTGGATTTGGAGTCACACTCAAAATTAAAGTGGAAAACCACACTACAGGCTGATCCAACTTTGATGTAATGTCCTTAAAACAAGTCAAAATGAGGCTCAGTAGTGTGTGTGGCCTCCACGTGCCTGTATGACCTCCCTACAACGCCTGGGCATGCTCCTGATGAGGTGGTGGATGGTCTCCTGAGGGATCTCCTCCCAGACCTGGACAGTCTGTGGTGCAACGTGGCGTTGGTGGATGGAGCGAGACATGATGTCCCAGATGTGCTCAATTGGATTCAGGTCTGGGGAATGGGCGGGCCAGTCCATAGCATCAATGCCTTCCTCTTGCAGGAACTGCTGACACACTCCAGCCACATGAGGTCTAGCATTGTCTTGCGTTAGGAGGAACCCAGGGCCAACCGCACCAGCATATGGTCTCACAAGGGGTCTGAGGATTTCATCTCGGTACCTAATGGCAGTCAGGCTACCTCTGGCGAGCACATGGAGAGCTGTGCGGCCCCCCAAAGAAATGCCACCCCACACCATGACTGACCCACTGCCAAACCGGTCATGCTGGAGGATGTTGCAGGCAGCAGAACGTTCTCCACGGCGTCTCCAGACTCTGTCACGTCTGTCACATGTGCTCAATGTGAACCTGCTTTCATCTGTGAAGAGCACAGGGCGCCAGTGGCGAATTTGCCAATCTTGGTGTTCTCTGGCAAATGCCAAACGTCCTGCACGGTGTTGGGCTGTAAGCACAACCCCCACCTGTGGACGTCGGGCCCTCATCCCACCCTCATGGAGTCTGTTTCTGACCGTTTGAGCAGACACATGCACATTTGTGGACTGCTGGAGGTCATTTTGCAGGGCTCTGGCAGTGCTCCTCCTGCTCCTCCTTGCACAAAGGCGGAGGTAGCGGTCCTGCTGCTGGGTTGTTGCCCTCCTACGGCCTCCTCCACATCTCCTGATGTACTGGCCTGTCTCCTGGTAGTGCCTGGTAGCGCTGACAGACACAGCAAACCTTCTTGCCACAGCTCGCATTGATGTGCCATCCTGGATGAGCTGCACTACCTGAGCCACTTGTGTGGGTTGTAGACTCCGTCTCATGCTACCACTAGAGTGAAAGCACTGCCAGCATTCAAAAGTGACCAAAACATCAGCCAGGAAGCATAGGAACTGAGAAGTGGTCTGTGGTCACCACCTGCAGAACCACTCCTTTATTGGAGGTGTCTTGCTAATTGCCTATAATTTCCACCTGTTGTCTATTCCATTTGCACAACAGCATGTGAAATTTATTGTCAATCAGTGTTGCTTCCTAAGTGGACAGTTTGATTTCACAGAAGTGTGATTGACTTGGAGTTACATTGTGTTGTTTAAGTGTTCCCTTTATTTTTTTGAGCAGTGTATATATATATATTTTATTTTTTTCCCTGTTTTGCATGTTATTTTGGCGTTAATATGTGTCACATATCAGTCTGCAAACAATGTAAAATAAAAAATATAAATTAATTTGAGCTAATTAAGCTGCATACAAACATGGTCTCTTTTTTGCTTTTTTGAGTAAAACAGCTCCAAAATGCAGGTGTTTCAGCCTAGCTCAGTGCTTTCTGTGGTGGTGGGACAGCCAGCATAAAATATGGAGAGGAGTGTTTGGTAATGTTCTCTAGTTGGCTCAATGTTCTGTCACTAATGGGAACACTACTGTATGTCACAGTAGTGTCCCCAAAATCTACGGGGAGAGCTCAAAAATTCAAGCCCCTTGGGTGCTGCTATAGAGTTACATTAGAAGTGCCCATCCAAGAAGGCTCAAGGTCTTTGGCCACAGATAAAATTACATCAAATCACATTATATCTACCATAGCTTTGATTGGACTGATCATCATCATGAATCTAGCAGTCATCATCATGAATCAAGTTGGCAATCTACTGGCAAATCCTTTTCAATCCTTGTCATATGAAGAGAAATTATGAAGAGAAATTGTAGATAAAATGTATTGGTGCTCATCGGCCATTGGACATAAACATTACACAACAAGTTGGAAATCACAAATTCAACAGTGAGTGATTTGGAAGGAATCAGTGGCTAACTCCAAGCATTGCAAAGAAATCACTAGCCTGCTATTCAGTGGAGAGGGTGTGTGGTCCAAGTCTGTATTTAAGGGTTTCTTTCCCAAGCTTTAAAGAATACGCATTCAACATTGGCCATGCTGTTAATCCAACATGACTTCTGCCGCATTCAAAACAACTGGAAACTCAGAACTGGGAAATCTCAGACTTCAGTGAGTTCAAGACAACTGGGAACTCTGAAAAATTGGTAATCTAACTCGGAATTCAAGTCGGGAACGCGGGCCTCTTTCTAGAGCTCCGACCTGAAGATCACTGACGTCATGATTTGACCTTGTTTTTTTCAGATTTCCCAGTTGTCTTGAAAGCACCATAAATGAAGAGAATGCCAGACTTTGGTGACAAGGTTTGACGACCAAATTTTCCCACTAAGGACCGCCGCGCCACCTTGCTGTTCATGTGAGCACAGCAGAACAAGGTGAATTCAAAGGCCATTTTCTCAAGAGTTTACAAGTTAATCAACTTTCAAAGCAGAATTACTTTCCCATTGTTCCTCAAAAATGCAGTGTATGATATACCATTTTGTAGCTCTGAGTCTCTACTTTTATCCAATGAAAAAACACAATTTCAAATTTTGCTACATAACACCAAATCCAGGTTGTGAGTCACAAATGTCATGTATGCTGCTGCATAAATTATGTAATATGACAGGGAAATATGTATACTGTAGCTTAGAAAGTAATACTAAGTGTATGTTGTGTAGTAAGCTGTTGGTAGCCCATGTGCCTCACCCTAATAAATAGGTCCCTTTTCCCCTCCTAACTTAGCCTACTGTTCTGACCTGGTGGTGCACATGTAGCCTATAGCCTGTTTTAGAGAAATGTCATCATTGAATATTGTAAGCGCTTTCTTTGTCTGCTGATATGCCCCCTTTATTTATTCTACGGTTCTGACTTGGTGTACAGGGAGAATACTGTAAGAACGGCCCATGTTCGGAATTCTGTCACTGTAAATTTCAAAAGTGCTGAACAAATAGTTATATTGACAATGTCCATCCTAGCTCGCTCACTAATGTCTTAATCAAAATTACAGATTGCCTCTTATCCGCATAGCTTGTACATCTCTATTGTCAGTAGAAACCACATTTGTTTAAGCAAGTCAGCCATATCAGCTATGTTTTTTTTTCTAAAGCAGTAAATGAGGCTGAATGAACTGTTTTGATGCCAGAGAAGGCTCTGCTGATAGCCAGGTGAAGCAGTGGTAAGGTGTTGGGACTCTGCTGTTGGGATTCTGCTGTTGGGACAGCTTTATGTAGGCCCTAACAGTTTGTGGGCACTGTTTGTCACTGTTATAGTGCAATGAATGTATTGTTTAGTGTTGTGTTGTGTTGTGTAGTGGCTTTTCTGGCATGCATGTAAAACAGTTTTTTGAGTTTGCCTTCCAAGATTTACATGCCAAAATCGCCACTGCTACTATGAAAACTTTGTATTTGGATTATAACTCAAATGTGATGAATAGATTTTACCTGCATTTTATATACAGTATGATATTAAACCACTGCTTCAGTATCAAAGTCAGTGCGTGTGTGTCATCAGATCATTTAAAAAATAGAAGATTTCTTTCCACCTTTTTATTAATTATGAGTTACTCTTAACACTCTCGTTGTCTATTAACCTTTGAGTTATAACTCTGCACAGCCCATATCAGATGAAATCAAGAACTGCATTAGCATGCAAATTGGAAAAAGGGGCAATGTTTATTCAGGATTAACTGTCTGCTACTGTCTGTGATAGTGTATAGCCCTTATCACATACCACATGAAATAACAGCATGAGTACAAGCCCACGGGCATCTTGAATAAGGACTACTCTTGTTTAGTCATACAAGTCATAAAAATGTGAGGCATTGTGGGTCATATCCTAAAATAGGCTCAGGTAATTCAGTATAGGCTGTGCTCTGACACAGCGTATTTAATTAAGCTGGGAACAAGGCCACCTCTCTCTTTCTTGATCTCTCTCTTTCTTGATCTCTCCCTTTCTTGATCTCTCTCTCTCTCTCTCTCTCTCTCTCTCTCTCTCTCTCTCTCTCTCTCTCTCTCTCTCTCTCTCTCTCTCTCACTTACATACACAAACAAACAATCAAACAAAAACAAACACACACTCACATGCACACACAGATACAAACAAACATACAAACACACTAATGCACACACGCACATACACACACACATATACACCTACACGTGAGACACGTGGACATTGACTAAGTAATGACAGTGTTGAGAGTATGCTATGAAGCGTAACTGTACATTGGAATCATATATCAACTTAATACCAATGGTTACATCTGCATGAAATCAATCAGCATAAACTTGATCAAGAACATTATGTATAATACAGTGTAAACTGATATTGATAGTGTAGACATACTATTCCAACTCACAGCTGCCATTCTTCATGTCTACTCCCATTGAATGGTCCTCTGAAAGCTGTGACATTATGTATTTGAACATTCTGTGTGTTTCTTGTTTCTCAGGATAGTGGTCTGAAAGGATTCATATTGCTCTGAATTCACCTCCACACATGCTAAATGTAAGTCAGACTATAGTATGGCTCTTAGTCACTTCTCTGATTTAAAGCTAATCTTTTCAAGTAGTATTTTACCATCACTGATATTGCCTAAAAAAAAATACAATCACTTTGGGGTTTAGAGACATTTAGAGTTGAGTAATTTAAAACACTTTTCTGTGTGGATGGATGTGGGCACCGATCCAAAACCTATTCCTTACATTTCTGAGCTGGAGAGACAAACCCAGATGGGGCTGAACTGAAACCAGATGGCTGAATGGGACTAGGACATCTCCAAAGGAGGGAAGGTCCAGGACTAGGTACAGTCTGTCTGTCTGCTCACAAACTCCTGCTCAGGTTAGGGAGTGGCACTGACTCAAACCGGGCTTGCATGTGGCCTTCTGATGACACAGTCGTTATACATGGTCTAATTTAAGCACAATGCTACTCACAAGGAAATCCTCCTGGAATCAAAATACAATAATATTACTGGACTTCCTGAAGTTGGACTCAGCAATAAGATTTTAACCTGAGAGTAGTTTAGCCACTGTTGATTACTATTGCACTGAGCTGTGTCAACAAGATAACTTCGACTCTAATTTAATTCTAAACATATTAGTTTGTTGTATAATATTTGTAGTGTAATGTTACTGCTTTGTATGGTCATGTTTCAGTTTATGCATGAGTGTAAGCAATTAACAATTAACTAGCAATTTAACAAATGTAATATTAAAATATACTTGTTGATGATGAGCTCATAACATCACACTCCTTCAACGTTTATACTATTTACTATAATTGTGTCCAACTCACAGTTAAGCATATATATTAGTGTTGCACCGATACGACATGTTTGGCTGGTACCAATATCCAATATTTTCTTTGCCAAAAAACCTGATACCGATATCGATAACCGATATTTACAATTTTTGTGGCATTTTAAGCATTGTAGTACAGTTAAATAGTTAACACACAAATGGACACAGCGGTCTAAGGCACTGCATCTCAGTACAAGAGGCGTCACTACAGTACCTGGTTCGAATCTAGGCTGTTCCGGCCGTGATTGAGAGTCCCATAGGGCGGCGCACAATTGGCCCAGCATCGTCCGGGTTTGGCCGGGGTAGTCCCTCATTGTAAATAAGAATTTGTTCTTAACTGACTTGCCTAGTTAAATAAAGGTTACACACACACACACCACACTGACCAAAAAGTTATTTTGTTGGCATTTACGTATGTCCCCATTTCCAGTAAAACATAATCAAAACCTATTTCTTTCACTTACTTGCTGTGCTGTTTCGTTGTTCATTTGTTCAGTCGTTTCATTCTCAACCAGGATTTCTATGGAGCGCCATTTGGGTCTTTGCATGTCAAAAAAGATCAGAGTTGCGACCAAGTCATTGATTAACAAGTCACAAGTAAGTCTCAAATCTTAGGACTCAAGTCCCAAGCCAAGTCCCAAGTCAAGATAGGCAAGTCCGAGTCAAGTTTCAAGCCAAGACCATCAAGTATCAAGTCAAGTCTCAAGTCCTAAACTTTGAGTTTCGAGTCCTAAACGAGTCATAATGTGCTCTTCACCAAATGTAATACTATTTCATATTTTTAACAAGAGAAATAGTATATTACATTTACGCAAATCATGAATGCTTTTAAAAATATCTATATATTTATTACTTTACAAATAAACGTTATATTTCCATGGAAATACATTGGTAGCCATGAGAAAGACCGCCCCCCCGCCAGTAGTGATCGACTATCGAGGATCGCTATGGGGTGCAATCAGGCGATGTAGGCTTGTATACAATCACCCAACCTTAACACACACACACACACACACACACACACACACACACACACACACACACACACACACACACACACATACACACACACACACACACACACACACACACACATACACACACACACACACACACACACACTCTCTGTGTGGTTACAGTAGGCTAACGTATGTCAATGGTTTTAGGAACAGCAGTAACATCAGGCAGGATTTAGTAGATACCAACTGCCTAGCCAGTTGTAGCTCAATCTTGGGTGCAATGATCACGTTCCCGCACTGACTGACTGTGTGAAGGCTCATTGATTTAACGTTACGTTAGCCTACATGATACACCAGTAAAGTAATAAAATATATAGCTGTCGGCTATATTAGCCACGACTTACCGTTCTTTATGCAGCTTCAAATGTCGAACAAAGTTGGAAAATGTTGCGCCTCCGTCTGTAATTTTCTTCCCGCATGTTTTGCAAGTTGCAATCTGTTTTTGCTGATACAGCGTTGCCTTTATATCCGAAAATAATAATTTTGGGTATCATCTTTCCAAGGGCTCCATCTGAATTCACCCGCTGACGTTCCTCTGCACTGCCACGGACAACTTTTTCTCAGCTGGCACAATTTGATTGGCTGCTGTCCGATTCAACCTATAATCCGTTAAATGAAGAGTTGATGCGCTCCACACTATTTTTAATAGCATCATTTTAAATATTTGGGCTTGGGGAGGGTATCAAGTCAGGTCGAGTCATAAGGCTCAAGTCCAAGTCAAGTAACGAGTCATTAGTGTTAAAGTCAGAGTTGAGTTGCAAGTCATCATATTTGTGACTCGAGTCTGACTCAAGTCCAAGTCATGTGACTCGAGTCCACACCCCTGAAAAAGATACACGTCAAATAACACTATTTGACGTATCAAAAAAACTTGTTGACCAGTCAGGACCTGAATATGACTGCACTCATCGATACGTATGCTATGATGTGGGTAAAGTTGTCTCACGCACCTACAATGCTGGTCATAAAAAGAAGCTAGCTAGCTCATGGATGCAAATAATGTTCTTCCCCAAAAACATAGCAAAACGACATAATCTGTTTCAGTAGCTATAGCTAGGTGTCATCATCTAAAATAACCCTAATTTATAAGACACTTATTATTTGAGGAATGGTGGTCGGACCCATATTTGTGAAGCTAGCCACAATAAGGATTAGCCACAATAGTGGACTTTGCGGTTAGCCTTCAAAATAAAAGTATGTCATTGACAGTGATGCAAATTAATACAAATAGTAGAATTATGCCATAATTTAATAGATCACGCTAAATGAGGTTGGAATGTTGTTATATAAAGTCAACAAAATACAATAATTTGTTTATTTGACAAAAATGTGTTGAAATCACACTTGATGTATTATACTTTAGAGTTGCATTGGGGGCATACTTATTTCACTGTACAGCTTTACCTATGGATTGTGGATCAATGACATGGGGTATCAGTCTACTCCGTGACACCCAGAGAACATCAGCATCGTAGCTCTTATTGCGGGACTCTGAAACAACTGGGAATTGAGCCACATTTATTGTCAACCTATGTGTATTGAACACTATTCCTGAGGAAAAACAATACTGCGTGGATGTTTTGGAGTCTGATAACTCTGAGGATTGCGTTGGGAAAAAATATATTGGGTATTGAGTAGACTGTTACCCCATTTCATTGATCCCCAACACTTACGTAGGTAAAGCTGTACAGTGCAATATGAATGTCAATACACATAATAGGCTGACTGGGTAGGTGAGTATATATATACAGTATATACATATATACAGTGGGGAGAACAAGTATTTGATACACTGCCGATTTTGCAGGTTTTCCAACTTGCAAAGCATGTAGAGGTCTGTAATTTTTATCATAGGTACACTTCAACTGTGAGAGACGGAATCTAAAACAAAAATCCAGAAAATCACATTGTATGATTTTTAAGTAATTAATTTGCATTTTATTGCATGACATAAGTATTTGATACATCAGAAAAGCAGAACTTAATATTTGGTACAGAAACCTTTGTTTGCAATTACAAAGATCATACGTTTCCTGTAGTTATTGACCAGGTTTGCACACACTGCAGCAGGGATTTTGGCCCACTCCTCCATACAGACCTTCTCCAGATCCTTCAGGTTTCGGGGCTGTCGCTGGGCAATACGGACTTTCAGCTCCCTCCAAAGATTTTCTATTGGGTTCAGGTCTGGAGACTGGCTAGGCCACTCCAGGACCTTGAGATGCTTCTTACGGAGCCACTCCTTAGTTGCCCTGGCTGTGTGTTTCGGGTCGTTGTCATGCTGGAAGATCCAGCCACGACCCATCTTCAATGCTCTTACTGAGGGAAGGAGGTTTTTAGCCAAGATCTCGCGATACATGGCCCCATCCATCCTCCCCTCAATATGGTGCAGTCGTCCTGTCCCCTTTGCAGAAAATCATCCCCAAAGAATGATGTTTCCACCTCCATGCTTCACGGTTGGGAGGGTGTTCTTGGGGTTGTACTCAACCTTCTTCTTCCTCCAAACACGGCGAGTGGAGTTTAGACCAAAAAGCTCTATTTTTGTCTCATCAGACCACATGACCTTCTCCCATTCCTCCTCTGGATCATCCAGATGGTCATTGGCAAACTTCAGACGGGCCTGGAAATGCGCTGGCTTGAGCAGGGGGACCTTGCATGCGCTGCAGGATTTCAATCCATGACGGTGTAGTGTGTTACTAATGGTTTTCTTTGAGACTGTGGTCCCAGCTCTCTTCAGGTCATTGACCAGGTCCTGCCGTGTAGTTATGGGCTGATCCCTCACCTTTCTCATGATCATTGATGCCCCACGAGGTGAGATCTTGCATGGAGCCCCAGACAGAGGGTGGTTGACCGTCATCTTCAACTTCTTCCATTTTCTAATAATTGCGCCAACAGTTGTTGCCTTCTCACCAAGCTGCTTGCCTATTGTCCTGTAGCCCATCCCAGCCTTGTGCAGGTCTACAATTTTATCCCTGATGTCCTTACACAGCTCTCTGGTCTTGGCCATTGTGGAGAGATTGGAGTCTGTTTGATTGAGTGTGTGTACAGGTGTCTTTTATACAGGTAACAAGTTCAAACAGGTGCAGTTAATACAGGTAATGAGTGGAGAACAGGAGGGCTTCTTAAAGAAAAACTAACAGGTCTGTGAGAGCCGGAATTCTTACTGGTTGGTAGGTGATCAAATACTTATGTCATGCAATAAAATGCAAATTAATTACTTAAAAATCATACAATGTGATTTTTTGGATTTTTGTGAGAGATTCCGTCTCTCACAGTTGAAGTGTACCTATGATAAAAATTACAGACCTCTACATGCTTTGTAAGTAGGAAAACCTTCAAAATCGGCAGTGTATCAAATACTTGTTCTCCCCACTGTATATATATATTCCTGTAGCGCTGTAGCGCCTACTGTCTTAGGCGTCTCACAGTACGGACATTGTAATTTATTGCCCTGTCCACATCTGCAGTCCTCATGCCTCCTTGGAGCATGCCTAAGGCACGTTCATGCAGATGAGCAGGGACCCTGGGCATCTTTCTTTTGATGTTTTTCAGTCAGTAGAAAGGCCTCTTTAGTGTCCTAAGTTTTCAGAACTGTGACCTTAATTGCCTACCGTCTGTAAGCTGTTAGTGTCTTAACGACCGTTCCACAGGTGCATGTTCATTAATTGTTTATGGTTCATTGAACAAGCATGGAAAACAGTGTTTAAACCCTGTACAATGAAGATCTGTGAAGTTATTTGGATTTTTACGAATTATCTTTGAAAAACAGTGTCCTGAAAAAGGGACGTTTCTTTTTTTGCTGAGTTTATATACTGTACCAGTAAAGATCTTGGACACACCTTCTCAATCAAGGGTTTTGCTTAATTTTTTTTACTATTTTCTACATTGTAGATTAATAGTGAAGACATCAAAACGATGAAACAACACATATGGAATCATGTATTAACCAGAAAAGTGTTTTATAAATATATGTTATATTTGAGATTACCTTTTAAGAAGGCACACCTGTTAATTGAAATGCATTCCAGGTGACAACCTCATGAAGCTGGTTGAGAGAATGCCAAGATGTGCAAAGCTGTCATCAAGATTGTGGCTATTTGAAGAATAGCAAATATAAAATATATTTTGATTTGTTTAACACTTTTTGGGTTACTACATGATTCCATATGTGTTTTGATGTCTTCACTATTATTCTACAATGTAGAAAACAGTAAAAAAAAAAATAAGAAAATCCCTTGAATGAGTAGGTGTTCTAAAACTTTTGACTGGTAGTGTTCCACAGTGATACTGGCCCATGTTGACTCCAATGCTTCAAGTTGGTTGGATGTCCATTGGGACATTCTTGATACACACGGGTAACTGTTGACCCTGAAAAACTACACCACTCCAGCCTACGCTTGGCATTGCGCATTGTGATCTTAGGCTTGTGTGTGGTTGCTCGGCCATGGAAACCCATTTCATGAAGCTCCCGACAAACAGTTATTGTGCTGACGTTGCTTCCAGAGGCAGTTTGGAACTCGGTAGTGAGTCTTGCAACTGAGGACAGATGATTTTTATGCGCTGCGCGCTTCAGAGCTTGGCAGTCCCGTTCTGTGAGCTAGTGTGGCCTACCACTTCGTGGCTGAGCCATTGTTGCCCCGAGACTTTTCCACTTCCCAGTAACAGCACATACAATTGACCGAGGCAGCTCTAGAAGGGCATAAATTTGACGAACTAATTTGTTGGAAAGGTGGCATCCTGTGATGGTGCCACGTTGAAAGTCACTGAGTTCTTCAGTAAGGCCATTCTACTGCCAACGTTTGTCTATGGAGATTGCATGGTTGTGTGATCAATTTTATACACCTGTCAGTAACGGGTGTGGCTGAAATAGCCTAATCTACAAATTTGAAGGGGTGTCCACATACTTTTGTATATACCATAATCCCACCACCACCATTGGATACTCTGTTCACAACTTTGACATCAGCAAACCGCTCGCCCACACGACACCATACACGGCCTACAGTTGTGAGGACGCTTGGACGTACTGCCAAATTCTCTTAAAGGACATTGGAGGCAGCTTATGGTAGAGAAATTAACATTCAATTCTCAGCTCTGGTGGACATTCAAAATCAAATCAAACTTTATTTGTCATATGCGCCGAATACAACAGGTGTAGACCTTACCGTGAAATGCTTACTTACAAGCCCTTAGCCAACAGTGCAGCTCAAGAAAGAATTAAGAAAATATTTACCAAATTAGCTGAAGTAAAAAATTATAAAAAGTAACGCAATAAAATAACAATAACAATAATGAGGCTATATACAGGGAGTATCGGTACCGAGTCAATGTGCAGGGTACAGGTTAGTATAGGTAATTTGTATATGTAGGTAAGGGTGAAGTGACTATGCATAGATAATAAACAGACAGTAGCAGCAGTGTAAAAAACGAATTGGGGGGGGGGTGTCAATGTAAAAAGTCTGGTGGCCATTTGATACATTTTTCAACAGACTTATGGCTTGGGGGTAGAAGCTGTTAAGGAGCCTTTTGGTCCTAGACTCAGTGCTCTGGTACCACTTGCAGTGCGAAAGCAGAGAAAACAGTTTATGACTTGGGTGACAGGAGTCGACAATTTTTGGGGCTTTCCTCTGACACCGCCTAGTATATACTGTAGGTCCTGGATGGCAGGAAGCTTGGCCCCAGTGATGTACTGGGCCGTACGCACTACTCTCTGTAGCGCCTTACGGTCAGATGCCGAGCAGTTACCATACTAGGCGGTGATGGAACTGGTCAGGATGCTTTCGATGGTGAAGCTGTAGAACTTTTTGAGGATCTGGGGACCAATGCCAAACCTTTTCAGTCTCCTGAGGGGAAAATGTGTTGTCGTGCCCTCTTCACGATTGTCTTGGTGTGATTGGACCACTAGCTTTAAGCACCAGCTGTCAGAGCAGCTCATAGATTACTGCACCTGTACATAGCCCATCTATAATTTAGCCCAAACAACTACCTCTTTACCTACTGTATTTATTTATTTATTTTGCTCCTTTGCACCCCATTATTTCTATCTCTACTTTTTCTATCTCTACTATCTCTACTCTACTTTTTTTTTTTACTTGCTATATTGTATTTACTTCGCCACCATGGCCTTTTTATATTTTAATTTATTTATATATATATTTTGTTTGCCTTCACCTCCCTTATCTCACCTCACTTGCTCATATTGTATATAGACTTATTTTTCACTGTATTATTGACTGTATGTTTGTTTTACTCCATGTGTAACTATGTGTTGTTGTATGTGTCGAACTGCTTTGCTTTATCTTGGCCAGGTCGCAATTGTAAATGAGAACGTGTTCTCAATTTGCCTACCTGGTTAAATAAAGGTGAAATAAATAAATAAAATAAAAAATGATAGTTCGTTGGTGATGTGGACACCAAGGAACGTGAAGCTCTTGACCCGCTCCACTACAGACCTGTCGATGTTAATGGGGGCCTGTTGGGTCCTCCTTTTCCTGTAGTCCACAATCATCTCCTTTATCTTGATCATGTTGAGGGAGAGGTTGTTGTCCTGGCACCACATGGCCAGGTCTCTGACCTCCTCCCTGTAGGCGGTCTCGTCGTTGTTGATGATCAGGCCTACCACTGTTGTGTCAACGGCATACTTAATGATGGTGTTGGAGTCGTACCTGGCCGTGTAGTCATGAATGAACAGGGAGTAAAGGAGGGGACTGAGCACACACCCCTGAGGGGCCCCTGTGTTGAGGATCAGCATGACGGATGTGTTGTTACCTACCCTTACCACCTGGGGACGGCCCGTCAGGAAGTCCAGGATCCAGTTGCAGAGGGAGGTGTTTAGTCCCAGGTTCCTTAGCGTATTGATGAGCTTTGAGGGCACTATGGTGTTGAACACTGAGCTGTAGTCAGTGAATAGCATTCTCACATAGGTGTTCTTTTTGTCCAGGTGGGAAAGGGCAGTGGGGAGTGCACTAGAGATTGCATAATCTGTGGATCTGTTGGGGCGGTATGCAAATTGGAGTGGGTCTAGGGTTTCTGGGATAATTGTGTTGATGTGAGCCATGACCAGCCTTTCGAAGCAGTTCATGGTTACAGATGTGAGTGCTATGCGTCGGTAGTCATTTAGGCAGGTTACCTTAGTGTTCTTCGGCACAGACATTATGGTGGTCTGCTTAACTTCTCTAAGCTACAGATCCCTTTTACGGGATCCCTTTCCTAAACAACCGCTAGAATTGCAGGGCGCCAAATGCAAAAATTTTACAAAAAATATTTATAATCATGCAATCACAAGTGAAATACACAAAAACACAGCTTAGCTTGTTGTTAATCCACCTATCGTGTCAGATTTTGAAAATATATTTTACAGCGAAAGAAATCCAAGCTTTTGTGGGTGTAGCTTTCAATGCTACAATAGCTAGCCCCAAATTAGCATGGTCACGAAAGTCAGAAAAGCAATAAAATTAATCGCTTACCTTAGATAATCTTCGGATGTTTGCACTCACGAAACTCCCAGTTACACAACAAATGTTATTTTTGTTCGATAAATATTACTTTTATCACAAAAAAAAACGCCATTTGGGTTGCGCATTATGTTCAGAAAATCAAAGCCGTGTTCCGTTCGACAAATTCCAAAAAGTATCCGTAATGGTCGTAGAAACATGTCAAATGTTTTTTATAATCAATCCTGAGGTTGTTTTTAACAAACATAATCGATCATATTTCATCCGGACCATAACCTATTCATTAAGAGACAAAAGGAAAATGGGGTGCCCCTCTCTCGCGCGCAGGAAATATTCAGAGGACACCTGACTACTTTTGAAAAAACTCGCTCATTTTTCAAAATAAAAGCCTGAAACTATGTCTAAAGCCTGGTCACAGCCTGAGGAAGCCATTGGAAAAGGAATCTGGTTGATACCCCTTTAAATGGAGGTTAGACGTGCCAGGGAACACAGATTTCTTTTTTTATATCACTTCCGGGTTACATTTTCTCAGGTTTTCGCTTGCTGAATAAGTATTGTTATACTCACAGACAATATTTTGACAGTTTTGGAAACTTTGGAGTGTTTTCTATCCTAATATGTAAATGATATGCATATTCTACGATCTGGCCAGAGAAAATGTCCGTTTACGTTGGGCACGTTATTAAAAAGAAAAAAAATCTGACCCCTAGCGCTAATAAGTTAAAACATGTTGGTATTACAGATTCGGACAGGGAGAGGTTGAAAATGGCAGTGAAGACACTTGCCAGTTGGTCAGCGCATGCCGGTATGTACACATACCGGTAATCCGTCTAGCCCTGCGGCCTTGTGAATGTTGACCCGTTTAAAGGTCTTACCCACATCGGCTGCGGAGAGCGTGATCACAGTGTCTTCCGGAACAGCTGTTGCTCTCATGCATGTTTCAGTGTTATTTGCCTCGAAGCGAGCATAGAAGCTCGTCTGGTAGGCTCTTGTCATTGGGCAGCTCTCGGCTGTGCTTCCCTTTGTAGTCTGTAATGGTTTGCAAGCCCTGCCACATCCGACAAGCGTCAGAGCCGGTGTAGTACGATTTGATCGTAGTCCTGTATTGACGCTTTGCCTGTTTGATGGTATGTCGGAAGGCATAGCGTGATTTCTTATAAGCTTCCGGGTTAGAGTCCCGCTCCTTGAATGCCGCTAACAACAATGTAGTGGATTTTCTGTTGAAGAACCCCTGTCATTGCCCATTCAAGCTTCTTGGAAAAAGACGCATTGATCATGTAATAGACTAACGTCTGCATAGTTAAACTGCGTAACACAACGAGAAGGTAACTAAGAAGAAACAGGGTCACTGTAATGAACACGATGGGAGACAGAGAGCTGGTTTCAAGCACAGGGCGCAGCAGGTGTTTATTTGTAAAGGACCACAGGAGGAGGCAGGTAGCTGGGTCCAGGGGCAGGCAGAATGTCATACACAGGGGGTCCAAAAAGGCAACAGTACAGGCAGGGAAACGGCTAGTAACGTCGTCCGGGAGATCCTGGCAATAGGAAATCCGATAGGCTAAAGTACAGGCAGGGAATAGGCAAAAGGCGTCGTTACTGAGGCAGGAAAAAACTATCATACACGGGAGGATTAAATTATGGGAAAAACAGAGCTCCGAATAGAATTGTGTCACAAAACAAACAACACCTCACAATGATGGTGTGCAAAGAACTGAACTACATCGTGTGTGATAATGACATACAGGTGTGTGAACAGGTGATCAGAATTCAGGTGTTTTGGATCTGGAGAGTGAGCTGCGTTCAGGGGATCTATGTGTTTGAGAGTGTGAGCTGGAAAGTGGGCTGGAAAGTGAGCTGCGTTCAGGGGATCTACGTGTTTGAGAGTGTGAGTTGGAAGCAGACGTTACAGTCACAGACAGCTTATCAGCAAGAGTTGGGCAACTACAAGGAGCTTGCAGTGGTAATTGCACGTTACAATGCTTTACTTGCTAAGCATATGGAAGTTGATACTGTCCTCTCTGGGATGGCAAAATCAAATGGGGACTGGTGACTTGAAAAATTTATGAGGATGGGAGACCCATGGTATAGGTGCGGACCACACGGAAATGACAAAGCATGTTTAAAAAATCATTAAAGACAAATTATTTTAACCTAAAGCATTTAATAAAGACATTCATAGTGCAATATTATGGCGAATGGGAATGAGGGGGCTACTTACACAGTGTTGTGAAGTGATCACAGCAGTGATTGAATAAGGGTATGAGGCATGAGTTGAGGTGTTCATAGGCTTGACAGGGGTTGAGGTGTTCATAGGCCTCACTGCAGGACAGGCTCATTATGGATGGATGGTGTTGAAGAAGTCAACTCTTCCACTGAGGGAAGGACAGGATTTGACTGGGAAGACAAAAAACAATAACACAATACACTACAGGGTTAGACAAAAGAGCTAAGAATGATTTAGTCCAAGCAAGGAGTAAAATCATTGATCTGTAATAATGTGGTTTTGTTTGTGTATTTGATTGACTCTACATACAGTAATGAGAGAAAATTGACTGGTTTACTCACAGTGCTTGGAGATGAAGCATTCAATGTGCCAGTGGATGAGCAGGCACATGAGACGTGGCTTCAGTTCATGTCAGGAGAGAGCTGACAATGGTAGTGGAGTGGAGTGGTCATCACCTCTTAATCAGGGAACAGGAGGGGACTTAGCTGTAAATACAAATAGCAGATATTTTCCATTACAGGAGCGCCATCAAAGGTTTGGGCAACAAGTTTCTCCATGAAGTTAATCTCAGACATCTCAGAATTCACAAAGTCAAAGATAGACTGCGCATCTCGCCCACTTGACACATCAAAGTAGCCCAAGAAACGTTCCTGAATAAAGCCCTGATCATGCACATAACTGATGATAACTAACAACTGTGAGCAGACTGGTGGCACTATAAATCAAATCAAATCAAATTGTATTTGTCACATACACATGGTTAGCAGATGTTAATGCGAGTGTAGCGAAATGCTTGTGCTTCTAGTTCCGACAATGCAGTAATAACCAACGAGTGATCTAACCTAACCTATAGGTCGCAGAGAGGTGGGGTCATTTTTTCCAATCAGGTCACATGGTTTTAAAAAACTCCTGGAAATAACTCCTGACCCTGGGAAGGATGAAAACCCTGTCAAACTACAGCAACCTCATACTTGTTCATATGAATTAAATTTAGACTAGACTAACAGGGGTTTCCTCTACCCAGACAACAACTGATAGACAACAGAACTCACACGGCTGAGCTTGCTTTATGCATGTTTTCATCATGCAGGCCTATGCAACTGTAGGCTTAATAAAAAAGTAACTCACAGTCTATGTCATCACTATTATGTTGATTGATTAATACCAGTTAATAATTTTGGAATGAAAAGGTAAGGCTGCCTAGCCAGCCCAAGTTTGAATATAAACCAAATTTGATCACATGCATATTTTCTCCTGACAAACAAATACTATAAATACCTAACACTACCAATTTATTTACCCTGACCAGATGGTCAGGCTCATAGGCGACAGGTACGCTAGTGGTTAGAGCGTTGGGCCAGTAACTGAAAGGTTGCTAGATCGAATCCCTGAGCTGACAAGGTAAAAATGTGTCGTTCTACCCCTGAACAAGGCAGTTAACCCACTGTTCCTAGGCTGTCATTGTAAATAAGAATGTGTTCTTAACTGACTTGCCAGGTTTAAATAAATAACAAAAATAGGTTATATGCACTTGCTATTATTAGCAACCTACAGTTGATCAAACTGAAAAATGATCTAATTTTCATTCCATACAGCATGTCAGAGCTCTAATGTTCAGATGTAGCCTAGGCTGGTGCAACATTTATGTAATGAGTTTTTGCTTGTGTCTGTCTGGAGTGATTATGTGTTATCACCTTTACTAAATAAATACCGGAGGAAAGTTGAAAGCCCACTTGAGTATGTGATCGAAAAGATCCGCTGCATCAACCTCTCTCTTCAATTTAACTTTTAATGGATGATGAAACGGAGGTGATCAAATCATTCTGAAATGATTTCGACATCCCAGAGAAGAAAGTAGAAACTTCCATATGCTTAGCAAGTAAAGCATCTTAATGTGCAATTACCTCTGCAAGCTCTTTGTAGTTGC
This sequence comes from Salvelinus alpinus, assembly GCF_045679555.1. NCBI lineage: Eukaryota > Metazoa > Chordata > Actinopteri > Salmoniformes > Salmonidae > Salvelinus > Salvelinus alpinus. Next base: position 35,092,678 of record NC_092104.1, read on the forward strand.
CCTTGTTAGCTGAACTTTCCCTCTCATAGTGCCTCTAATTGAAAGCCAACTCTTGTCGATAAGCTGGTTGTAACCCTGTTTCTTCTAAGTTACTTTCTCGTTGTGTTGCGCAGTTCGAATATGAAGACGTTCGTGTATTACATGATCGATGCAGCTTTTTCTAAGAAGCTTGAATCTGATGTGACAATGAAAGAGGTTCTTGAACAAAAATTCCACTACATTGTTGTTAGCCTCCTGTAACGCGCTTCCTCCTTCTCCTCATCAGAAGAGGAGTAGCATGGATTTGACCAACGTGCAGCGGGTGATGAATACATAATGTTTATTTGACAAGACGGAAAAACACGAAACGAAATACACTTGAATGATTAACAAAATAACAAAACGAACTAGACAGACCTAAACTATGAACTTACATGAAACGAGGAACACATAAACAGGAACGACCGAACGAACGAGACGAGACAGTACCGTGTGGTGCAAAATACACAGACACAGCGACAATCACCCACAAACAAACAGTGAGAACAACCTACCTTAATATGACTCTCAATTAGAGGAAAACGCAAAACACCTGCCTCTAATTAAGAGCCATACCAGGCAACCCAAAACCAACATAGAAACAGCAAACATAGACTGCCCACCCAAAACTCACGCCCTGACCATCACACACATACAAAACAACAGAAAACAGGTCAGGAACGTGACAGAACCCCCCCCTCAAGGTGCGAACGCCGGGCGCACCAGCACAAAGTCCAGGGGAGGGTCTGGGTGGGCATCTGACCACGGTGGTGGCTCAGGCTCCGGACGCTGTCCCCACACCACCATAGTCACTCCCCGCTTCTGTATCCCCCTCCCAATGACCACCCTCCAACTAAAACCACCTAAATGAAGGGGCAGCACCGGGATAAGGGCCAGCACCGGGATAAGGGGCAGCACCGGGATAAGGGGCAGCACCGTTATAAGGGGCAGCACCGGGCTGAGGGACGGCAGCTCCGGGCTGAGGAACTCTGGCAGGTCCTGGCTGAGGGACTCTGGCAGGTCCTGGCTGAGGGACTCTGGCAGGTCCTGGCTGAGGGACTCTGGCAGGTCCTGGCTGAGGGACTCTGGCAGGTCCTGGCTGGACGGCTCTGGCAGGTCCTGGCTGGACGGCTCTGGCAGGTCCTGGCTGGACGGCTCTGGCAGGTCCTGGCTGGACGGCTCTGGCAGGTCCTGGCTGGACGGCTCAGGCTGGTCCTGGCTGGACGGCTCTGGCTGATCCGGTCTGGCGGAAGGCTCTGGCTGATCCGGTCTGGCGGAAGGCTCTGGCTGATCCGGTCTGGCGGAAGGCTCTGGCTGATCCGGTCTGGCGGAAGGCTCTGGCTGATCCGGTCTGGCGGAAGGCTCTGGCTGATCCGGTCTGGCGGAAGGCTCTGGCTGATCCGGTCTGGCGGAAGGCTCTGGCTGATCCGCTCTGGCGGAAGGCTCTGGCTGATCCGGTCTGGCGGAAGGCTCTGGCTGATCCGGTCTGGCGGAAGGCTCTGTAGGCTCTTGGCAGACGGGCGGCTTTGCAGGCTCATGGCAGACGGGCAGCTTTGCAGGCTCATGGCAGACGGGCAGTTCAGGCGCCGCTGGGCAGACGGGCAGTTCAGGCGCCGCTGGGCAGACGGGCAGTTCAGGCGCCGCTGGGCAGACGGGCAGTTCAGGCGCCGCTGGGCAGACAGATGGCTCCGACGGCGCTGGGCAGACAGATGGCTCCGACGGCGCTGGGCAGACAGATGGCTCAGACGGCGCTGGGCAGACAGATGGCTCAGACGGCGCTGGGCAGACAGGCAGTGCAGAAGGCGCTGGGCAGACGGCCGACTCTGCCCTGCTGAGGCGCACAGTAGGCCTGGTGCGTGGTATAGGCACTGGCTGCGCTGGAGAGGAGGAAAGCTCTGACAGCGCTGGACAGGTGGGAGCAGCTGGAGAGAGAACCCGGAGAGACAGCCTGGTGCGGGGGGCTGCCACCGGTGGACTGGTACTTGGAGGTGGCACCGGGTATACCGGACCGTGAAGGAGGACACGTGCTCTTGAGCACCGAGCCTGCCCAACCTTACCAGGTTGAATGGTGCCCGTAGCCCTGCCAGTGCGGCGAGGTGGAATAGCCCGCACTGGGCTATGCTGGCGAACCGGGGACACCATTCGTAAGGCTGGTGCCATGTATGCCGGCCCGAGGAGACGTACTGGAGACCAGATACGTTGGGCCGGCTTCATGACATCTGGCTCGATGCCCAACCTAGCCCTCCCAGTGCGGCAAGGTGGAATAGCCCGCACTGGGCTAAGCACGCGTACTGGGGACACCGTGCGCTTTACCGCATAACACGGTGTCTGACCAGTACGACGCTCTCTCACTCCACGGTAAGCACGGGGAGTTGGCTCAGGTATCCTACCCGGCTTTGCCACACTCCTCGTGTGCCCCCTCCCAATAAATTTTTGGGTCTGACTCTCGGGCTCCCAACCGCGTCGCCGCGCTGCCTCCTCATACCAGCGCTCCTGGGCTGTGGCTGCCTCCTTCTCCTCCCGAGAGCGGCGATTCTCTCCCACCTTAGCCCAGGGTCCTTCTCCGTTGAATACTTGCTCCCAAGACCATAAATCCTGCTTCGTGCGCTGTCGTTGCTGTCCATTAACCCGCTGCTTGATCTGGGTTTGGTGGGTGATTCTGTAACGCGCTTCCTCCTTCTCCTCATCAGAAGAGGAGTAGCATGGATTTGACCAACGTGCAGCGGGTGATGAATACATAATGTTTATTTGACAAGACGGAAAAACACGAAACGAAATACACTTGAATGATTAACAAAATAACAAAACGAACTAGACAGACCTAAACTATGAACTTACATGAAACGAGGAACACATAAACAGGAACGACCGAGGCGAGACAGTACCGTGTGGTGCAAAATACACAGACACAGCGACAATCACCCACAAACAAACAGTGAGAACAACCTACCTTAATATGACTCTCAATTAGAGGAAAACGCAAAACACCTGCCTCTAATTAAGAGCCATACCAGGCAACCCAAAACCAACATAGAAACAGCAAACATAGACTGCCCACCCAAAACTCACGCCCTGACCATCACACACATACAAAACAACAGAAAACAGGTCAGGAACGTGACACCTCCAGTATTTATGCTGCAGTAGTTTATGTGTCGGGGGGCTAGGGTCAGTCTGTTATATCTGGAGTATTTCTCCAGTGTCCTGTGTGAATTTAAGTATGCTCTCTCTAATTCTCTCTTTCTCTCTTTCTTGCGTTCTCTCTCTCGGGGGACCTGAGCCCTAGGACCATGCCTCAGGACTACCTGGCATGATGACTCCTTGCTGTCCCCAGTCCACCTGGCCGTGCTGCTGCTCCAGTTTCAACTGTTCTGCCTGCAGCTATGGAACCCTGACCTGTTCACCGGACGTGCTACCTGTCCCAGACCTGCTGTTTTCAACTCTCTAGAGACAGCAGGAGCGGTAGAGATACTCTCAATGATCGGCTATGAAAAGCCAACTGACATTTACTCCTGAGGTGCTGACCTGTTGCACCCTCGACAACTACTGTGATTATTATTATTTGACCATGCTGGTCATTTGTGAACATTTGAACATCTTGGCCATGTTCTGTTATAATCTCCACTCGCACAGCCAGAAGAGGACTGGCCACCCCTCATAGCCTGGTTCCTCTCTAGGTTTCTTCCTAGGTTTTGAACTTTCTAGGGAGTTTTTCCTAGCCACCGTGCTTCTACACCTGCATTGCCTGCTGTTTGGGGTTTTAGGCTGGGTTTCTGTACAGCACTTTGAAATATCAGCTGATGTAAGAAGGGCTATATAAATAAATTTGATTCGATTTGATTTTGATTTGTTAGCATTAGCTAGCCATTCTGGCTGAGAAAATGGCACTCTGGTAGCTAACGTTAGCACTCGCTACTAAAGTTAGCAAGGCAAATTGAAATAAACTCCACACAAAAATAAAGTTATAAAACCAAGAAAACAATATATAATCTACCTCCTCCGTCTCCTGTAGTTTGAAGAAACTAATTTCAATTGAATGATATCCTAAAAATGCTAAAATATCACTCTCACTCTCAATCTCAATCCAATATGTCACCAACTCACCAAGCTTCTCAACGCATAGAACCCCCATAATGCTCTGGGGCACAACCCCAATACACCCCACTATGTTCATTCTCTGATACTAAACCTATGATTGGATGGACAACATTTCAGTTCATATTGCAAAGCTTTGACTGGCTGGAGGACGTCCTCCGAAAGTGGTCATAATTAACATGTAGGTCTATGAAAGTGGTTAAGGCTTACGAGCCTCTTATGTTTTGTATTGAAGTCAATGTAGCCAGAGGAGGACGTGGAAACGCTGTGTGTTGTTGAGACAACTGTAGACCTTCATTGCAAAAAAAGTGTGTTATAACCAGGTATTTGGTGACATGTAAACATATTTAGTATAGTTTTATCTAAAAGGCTAACATTTTAATGTTTCTGAAATTCACTGAGTAGGATGGTCCTCCCCTTCCTCTTCTGAGGAGCCTTCACTGTTGAAATCAATCAGAAGGATTTTATCGCATCATCCACTAAATGTGAGTTTAAAAAGAGAGGTTGATGCAGCACATTTTTTTGCGCGCTCTCAAGTAGTCTTTCCACTTTCCTCCGGTATTTATTTAGTAAAGGTGAAAATGCATAATCACAGACACAAGCAAAAACTCATTACATAAATGTTGCAGCAGCCTAGGCTACACCCAAACATTAGAGCTCTGACATTCTGTATGGATAAAAACGAGATGATCTTTCAGTCTGATCAACTGTAGGCTGCTAATAATAGCAGCTGCATACAGACTATGCGCCCTGTCTATCTGGTCAGGGTAAATAAATTGGTAATGTTCAAGTCACCAGCCTCCACTATTAATAGCAGCCTGCAGTTGATATACAGTGGGGAGAACAAGTATTTGATACACTGCCGATTTTGCAGGTTTTCCTACTTACAAAGCATGTAGAGGTCTGTAATTTTTATCATAGGTACACTTCAACTGTGAGAGACGGAATCTAAAACAAAAATCCAGAAAATCACATTGTATGATTTTTAAATAATTAATTTGCATTTACAGGAAACAGGAACGACCGAGACGAGACAGTACCGTGTGGTGCAAAATACACAGACACAGCGACAATCACCCACAAACAAACAGTGAGAACAACCTACCTTAATATGACTCTCAATTAGAGGAAAACGCAAAACACCTGCCTCTAATTAAGAGCCATACCAGGCAACCCAAAACCAACATAGAAACAGCAAACATAGACTGCCCACCCAAAACTCACGCCCTGACCATCACACACATACAAAACAACAGAAAACAGGTCAGGAACGTGACAGAACCCCCCCCTCAAGGTGCGAACGCCGGGCGCACCAGCACAAAGTCCAGGGGAGGGTCTGGGTGGGCATCTGACCACGGTGGTGGCTCAGGCTCCGGACGCTGTCCCCACACCACCATAGTCACTCCCCGCTTCTGTATCCCCCTCCCAATGACCACCCTCCAACTAAAACCACCTAAATGAAGGGGCAGCACCGGGATAAGGGCCAGCACCGGGATAAGGGGCAGCACCGGGATAAGGGGCAGCACCGGGATAAGGGGCAGCACCGGGCTGAGGGACGGCAGCTCCGGGCTGAGGAACTCTGGCAGGTCCTGGCTGAGGGACTCTGGCAGGTCCTGGCTGAGGGACTCTGGCAGGTCCTGGCTGGACGGCTCTGGCAGGTCCTGGCTGGACGGCTCTGGCAGGTCCTGGCTGGACGGCTCTGGCAGGTCCTGGCTGGACGGCTCTGGCAGGTCCTGGCTGGACGGCTCTGGCTGGTCCTGGCTGGACGGCTCTGGCTGATCCGGTCTGGCGGAAGGCTCTGGCTGATCCGGTCTGGCGGAAGGCTCTGGCTGATCCGGTCTGGCGGAAGGCTCTGGCTGATCCGGTCTGGCGGAAGGCTCTGGCTGATCCGCTCTGGCGGAAGGCTCTGGCTGATCCGGTCTGGCGGAAGGCTCTGGCTGATCCGGTCTGGCGGAAGGCTCTGTAGGCTCTTGGCAGACGGGCGGCTTTGCAGGCTCATGGCAGACGGGCAGCTTTGCAGGCTCATGGCAGACGGGCAGTTCAGGCGCCGCTGGGCAGACGGGCAGTTCAGGTGCCGCTGGGCAGACGGGCAGTTCAGGCGCCGCTGGGCAGACGGGCAGTTCAGGCGCCGCTGGGCAGACGGGCTCAGACGGCGCTGGGCAGACAGATGGCTCCGACGGCGCTGGGCAGACAGATGGCTCAGACGGCGCTGGGCAGACAGATGGCTCAGACGGCGCTGGGCAGACAGGCAGTGCAGAAGGCGCTGGGCAGACAGGCAGTGCAGAAGGCGCTGGGCAGACGGCCGACTCTGCCCTGCTGAGGCGCACAGTAGGCCTGGTGCGTGGTATAGGCACTGGCTGCGCTGGAGAGGAGGAAAGCTCTGACAGCGCTGGACAGGTGGGAGCAGCTGGAGAGAGAACCCGGAGAGACAGCCTGGTGCGGGGGGCTGCCACCGGTGGACTGGTACTTGGAGGTGGCACCGGGTATACCGGACCGTGAAGGAGGACACGTGCTCTTGAGCACCGAGCCTGCCCAACCTTACCAGGTTGAATGGTGCCCGTAGCCCTGCCAGTGCGGCGAGGTGGAATAGCCCGCACTGGGCTATGCTGGCGAACCGGGGACACCATTCGTAAGGCTGGTGCCATGTATGCCGGCCCGAGGAGACGTACTGGAGACCAGATACGTTGGGCCGGCTTCATGACATCTGGCTCGATGCCCAACCTAGCCCTCCCAGTGCGGCAAGGTGGAATAGCCCGCACTGGGCTAAGCACGCGTACTGGGGACACCGTGCGCTTTACCGCATAACACGGTGTCTGACCAGTACGACGCTCTCTCACTCCACGGTAAGCACGGGGAGTTGGCTCAGGTATCCTACCCGGCTTTGCCACACTCCTCGTGTGCCCCCTCCCAATAAATTTTTGGGTCTGACTCTCGGGCTCCCAACCGCGTCGCCGCGCTGCCTCCTCATACCAGCGCTCCTGGGCTGTGGCTGCCTCCTTCTCCTCCCGAGAGCGGCGATTCTCTCCCACCTTAGCCCAGGGTCCTTCTCCGTTGAATACTTGCTCCCAAGACCATAAATCCTGCTTCGTGCGCTGTCGTTGCTGTCCATTAACCCGCTGCTTGATCTGGGTTTGGTGGGTGATTCTGTAACGCGCTTCCTCCTTCTCCTCATCAGAAGAGGAGTAGCATGGATTTGACCAACGTGCAGCGGGTGATGAATACATAATGTTTATTTGACAAGACGGAAAAACACGAAACGAAATACACTTGAATGATTAACAAAATAACAAAACGAACTAGACAGACCTAAACTATGAACTTACATGAAACGAGGAACACATAAACAGGAACGACCGAGACGAGACAGTACCGTGTGGTGCAAAATACACAGACACAGCGACAATCACCCACAAACAAACAGTGAGAACAACCTACCTTAATATGACTCTCAATTAGAGGAAAACGCAAAACACCTGCCTCTAATTAAGAGCCATACCAGGCAACCCAAAACCAACATAGAAACAGCAAACATAGACTGCCCACCCAAAACTCACGCCCTGACCATCACACACATACAAAACAACAGAAAACAGGTCAGGAACGTGACACCTCCAGTATTTATGCTGCAGTAGTTTATGTGTCGGGGGGCTAGGGTCAGTCTGTTATATCTGGAGTATTTCTCCAGTGTCCTGTGTGAATTTAAGTATGCTCTCTCTAATTCTCTCTTTCTCTCTTTCTTGCGTTCTCTCTCTCGGGGGACCTGAGCCCTAGGACCATGCCTCAGGACTACCTGGCATGATGACTCCTTGCTGTCCCCAGTCCACCTGGCCGTGCTGCTGCTCCAGTTTCAACTGTTCTGCCTGCAGCTATGGAACCCTGACCTGTTCACCGGACGTGCTACCTGTCCCAGACCTGCTGTTTTCAACTCTCTAGAGACAGCAGGAGCGGTAGAGATACTCTCAATGATCGGCTATGAAAAGCCAACTGACATTTACTCCTGAGGTGCTGACCTGTTGCACCCTCGACAACTACTGTGATTATTATTATTTGACCATGCTGGTCATTTGTGAACATTTGAACATCTTGGCCATGTTCTGTTATAATCTCCACTCGCACAGCCAGAAGATGACTGGCCACCCCTCATAGCCTGGTTCCTCTCTAGGTTTCTTCCTAGGTTTTGAACTTTCTAGGGAGTTTTTCCTAGCCACCGTGCTTCTACACCTGCATTGCCTGCTGTTTGGGGTTTTAGGCTGGGTTTCTGTACAGCACTTTGAAATATCAGCTGATGTAAGAAGGGCTATATAAATAAATTTGATTCGATTTGATTTTGATTTGTTAGCATTAGCTAGCCATTCTGGCTGAGAAAATGGCACTCTGGTAGCTAACGTTAGCACTCGCTACTAAAGTTAGCAAGGCAAATTGAAATAAACTCCACACAAAAATAAAGTTATAAAACCAAGAAAACAATATATAATCTACCTCCTCCGTCTCCTGTAGTTTGAAGAAACTAATTTCAATTGAATGATATCCTAAAAATGCTAAAATATCACTCTCACTCTCAATCTCAATCCAATATGTCACCAACTCACCAAGCTTCTCAACGCATAGAACCCCCATAATGCTCTGGGGCACAACCCCAATACACCCCACTATGTTCATTCTCTGATACTAAACCTATGATTGGATGGACAACATTTCAGTTCATATTGCAAAGCTTTGACTGGCTGGAGGACGTCCTCCGAAAGTGGTCATAATTAACATGTAGGTCTATGAAAGTGGTTAAGGCTTACGAGCCTCTTATGTTTTGTATTGAAGTCAATGTAGCCAGAGGAGGACGTGGAAACGCTGTGTGTTGTTGAGACAACTGTAGACCTTCATTGCAAAAAAAGTGTGTTATAACCAGGTATTTGGTGACATGTAAACATATTTAGTATAGTTTTATCTAAAAGGCTAACATTTTAATGTTTCTGAAATTCACTGAGTAGGATGGTCCTCCCCTTCCTCTTCTGAGGAGCCTTCACTGTTGAAATCAATCAGAAGGATTTTATCGCATCATCCACTAAATGTGAGTTTAAAAAGAGAGGTTGATGCAGCACATTTTTTTGCGCGCTCTCAAGTAGTCTTTCCACTTTCCTCCGGTATTTATTTAGTAAAGGTGAAAATGCATAATCACAGACACAAGCAAAAACTCATTACATAAATGTTGCAGCAGCCTAGGCTACACCCAAACATTAGAGCTCTGACATTCTGTATGGATAAAAACGAGATGATCTTTCAGTCTGATCAACTGTAGGCTGCTAATAATAGCAGCTGCATACAGACTATGCGCCCTGTCTATCTGGTCAGGGTAAATAAATTGGTAATGTTCAAGTCACCAGCCTCCACTATTAATAGCAGCCTGCAGTTGATATACAGTGGGGAGAACAAGTATTTGATACACTGCCGATTTTGCAGGTTTTCCTACTTACAAAGCATGTAGAGGTCTGTAATTTTTATCATAGGTACACTTCAACTGTGAGAGACGGAATCTAAAACAAAAATCCAGAAAATCACATTGTATGATTTTTAAATAATTAATTTGCATTTTATTGCATGACATAAGTATTTGATCACCTACCAACCAGTAAGAATTCCGGCTCTCACAGACCTGTTAGTTTTTCTTTAAGAAGCCCTCCTGTTCTCCACTCATTACCTGTATTAACTGCACCTGTTTGAACTCGTTACCTGTATAAAAGACACCTGTCCACACACTCAATCAAACAGATTCCAACCTCTCCACAATGGCCAAGACCAGAGAGCTGTGTAAGGACATCAGGGATAAAATTGTAGACCTGCACAAGGCTGGGATGGGCTACAGGACAATAGGCAAGCAGCTTGGTGAGAAGGAAACAACTGTTGGCACAATTATTAGAAAATGGAAGAAGTTCAAGATGACGGTCAATCACCCTCGGTCTGGGGCTCCATGCAAGATTTCACCTCGTGGGGCATCAATGATCATGAGGAAGGTGAGGGATCAGCCCAGAACTACACGGCAGGACCTGGTCAATGACCTGAAGAGAGCTGGGACCACAGTCTCAAAGAAAACCATTAGTAACACACTACGCCGTCATGGATTAAAATCCTGCAGCGCACACAAGGTCCCCCTGCTTAAGCCAGTGCATGTCCAGGCCTGTCTGAAGTTTGCCAATGACCATCTGGATGATCCAGAGGAGGAATGGGAGAAGGTCATGTGGTCTGATGAGACAAAAATATAGCTTTTTGGTCTAACTCCACTCGCCGTGTTTGGAGGAAGAAGAAGTATGAGTACAACCCCAAGAACACCATCCCAACCGTGAAGCATGGAGGTGGAAACATCATTCTTTGGGGATGCTTTTCTGCAAAGGGGACAGGACGACTGCACCGTATTGAGGGGAGGATGGATGGGGCCATGTATCGCGAGATCTTGGCCAACAACCTCCTTCCCTCAGTAAGAGCATTGAAGATGGGTCGTGGCTGGGTCTTCCAGCATGACAACGACACGAAGCACACAGCCATGGCAACTAAGGAGTGGCTCCGTAAGAAGCATCTCAAGGTCCTGGAGTGGCCTAGCCAGTCTCCAGACCTGAACCCAATAGAAAATCTTTGGAGGGAGCTGAAAGTCCGTATTGCCCAGCGACAGCCCCGAAACCTGAAGGATCTGGAGAAGATCTGTAGGGAGGAGTGGGCCAAAATCCCTGCTGCAGTGTGTGCAAAACTAGTCAAGAACTACAGGAAACGTATGATCTCTGTAATTGCAAACAAAGGTTTCTGTACCAAATATTAAGTTCTGCTTTTCTGATGTATCAAATACTTATGTCATGCAATAAAATGCAAATGAATTACTTAAAAATCATACAATGTGATTTTCTGGATTTTTGTTTTAGATTCCGTCTCTCATAGTTGAAGTGTACCTATGATAAAAATTACAGACCTCTACATGCTTTGTAAGTAGGAAAGCCTGCAAAATCGGCAGTGTATCAAATACTTGTTCTCCCCACTGTATACAGTACCAGTCAAAAGTTTGGACACACCTACTCATTCAAGAGTTTTGCTTTATTTTTACTCTTTTGTACATTGTAGAACAATAGTGAAGACATCAAATCTATGAAATAACTCAGATGGAATCATGTAGTAACCAAAGAAGTGTTCAACAAATCCAAATATATTTTATATTTGAGACACTTCAAAGTAGCCACCCCTTGCCTTGATGACAGCTTTGCACACTCTTGGCATTCTCTCAACCAGCATCACCTGGAATGTTTTTCCAACAGTCTTGACGGAGTTACCACATATGCTGAGGACTTGTTGGCTGCTTTTCCTTCACTTTGTGGTCCAACTCATCCAAAACCATCTCAATTGGGTCGAGGTTGAGTGATTGTGGAGGCCAGGTCATCTGATGCACCACTCCATCACTCTCCTTCTTGGTCAAATAGCCCTTACACAGCCTGAAGGTGTGTTGGGTCATTTTCCTGTGGAAAAATAAATGATAGTCCCACTAAGCCCAAACCAGATAGGATGGCGTATCACTGCAGAATGCTGTGGTAGCCATGCTGGTTAAGAGTGCCTTGAATTCCACACCATCACACCTCCTCTTCCATGCTTCACAGTGGGAACCACACATGCGGAGATCATCCGTTCACCTACTCTGCGTCTCACAAAGACACGGCGGTTGGAACCAAAAATATCAGATTTGAACTCATCAGACCAAAGGAAAGATTTCCACTGGTCTAATGTCCATTGCTCGTGTTTCTTGACCCAAGCAATTCTCTTTTTATTATTGGTGTCCTTTAGTAGTTTTTTTGCAGCAATTTGACCATGAAGGCCTGATTCACGCAGTCTCCTCTGAACAGTTGATGTTGAGATGTGTCTGTTACTTGAACTCTGTGAAGCATTTATTTGGGCGGCAATTTCTGAGGCTGGTAACTCTAAAGAACTTATCCTCTGCAGCAGAGGTAACTATGAAATGTTCAAAGTTCTTGCCATTTTCTGGATTGACTGACCTTCATGTCTTAAAGTAATGATGGACTGTCGTTTCTCTTTGCTTATTTGAGCTATTCTTTCCATAATATGGAATTAGTATTTGACCAAATAGGGCTATGTTCTGTATACCACCCCTACCTTGTCACAACACAACTGATTGGCTCAAACACATTAAGAAGGAAAGAAATTCTACAAATTAACTTTTAACAAAGCACACCTGTTTAATTGACTACTTCATGAAGCTGGTTGAGAAAATGCCAAGAGTGTGCAAAGCTGTCATCAAGGCAAGGGGTGGCTACTTTGAAGAGTCTCAAATATAAAATATATTTGGATTTGTTTAACACTTTTTTAGTTACTACCTGATTCCATATGTGTTATTTCATAGTTGTGATGTCTTCAATATTATTCTACAATGTAGAAAATAATAAAATAAAAAATAAAAACCTTTGAATGAGTAGGTGTAACCGATGTGAAATGGCTAGCTAGTTAGCGAGGTGCACACTAATAGCGTTTCAATCGGCGACGTCACTCGCTCTGAGACCTTGAGTAGTTGTTCCCCTTGCTCTGCAAGGGCTGCGGTTTTGTGGCGCGATGGGTAACGATGCCTAGTGGGAGGCAGTTGTTGATGTGTGCAAAAGGTCCCTGGTTCAAGCCCAGGTAGGGGTGAGGAAAGGGACGGAAGTTAAACTGTTACATAGGTGTGACCAAACTTTTGACAGGTACTGTATCAAAAACATACATTGTCTTGTGAGCTGCCACGGGGCATAAAGGCCTTACAGAATGTGAGAGGCACAGCAAGAGAGCAGGACTTTCCTCAGGGTACTCAAAGACATTGAGAGCCTTAGAGCTCTTCCTGAATGGCCAAATTACTATGAAGACATAGCCTAGTTCAGTTCATTACAGAGTAATTTCTTGGAGTTATTCTTCGTTCTTTCTATGTATTTATTACACCTGCAAGAGTTTGTATTTTGACATCTGTCTGAAATAATCTATTCAGCTATAAGGTCTACGCTGCCTCAACTATGAACAGAAACACTGTTCGGGTCCTCATTGACTCTGGGGCCGAGTCAATACTCCTGCGGAGTACCAGGATCTCCGGGAGGTGTTCAGCAAGGCCCGGGCCATTTCCCTTCCACCGCACCACCCCTATGACTGCCGGATTTACCTTCTCCCTGGCACCACGCCGTCACGGGGATGTCTGCACTCGCTGTTGGGACCAGAGCCCAAGGTTATGTAGAACTACATTGGGGACTCCTTAGCTACAGGATTTATCCGTCCCCCCTCCTCTCCCGCTGGCTCAGGGTTCTTTCCTCAGCCTTTGAGCCGCTCCAGAGGGCCACGGTCTTCTCCAAGCTGGATCCACGAAACGCCAACCACCTGGTGCGGATACGAGAGAGGGACGAGTGGAAGACCGCCTTCAACACGGCCAGCGGCCACCACGAATATCTGGTCATGCCCTTTTACCTCACCAACGCCCCTGCCGTGTTTCATGCTCTGGTGAACGATGCTCTCCACGAAATGGTGAACCGCTTCATCTTCGTCTACATTGACGACATCCTCGTCTTCTCCCACTCCCCCCAGGAACACGTGCTCCATGTACGACAGGTTCTCCAGCGCCTTCTGGAGAACCAGTTGTTTGTCAAGGCAGAAAAGTGTGAGTTCCATCGCTCCACCATTCCCTTTTTGGACTACATCAACTCTGCTGGGAGTGTCCAGATGGACCCTGAGAAGGTGAAAGCGGTGGTGGATTGGCCTCAGCCTACGTCCAGGGTGCAGCTGCAATATTTCCTGGGGTTCGCAAACTTTTATCGTCGCTTTATCCGGGGTTACAGCACCCTGGCCTCCCCCGTCTGCCCTCACCTCTACCAAGGTTCCGTTCACATGGTCCCCGGCCGCTGACCGGGCGTTCCGGAACCTTAAACACTGCTTCACCACGGCTCCGATCCTGGTTCATTCGAACCCTTCAAATCAATTTGTGGTGGAGGCCGATGCTTCGGATGTCGGACGTTCTGCTCGGGACTTTAAGCTGCATCCCTGCTCCTTTTTCTTCCACCGCCTCAACGCCACGGAGAGGAATTACGATGTAGGGAATCGGGAGCTCCTCGCAGTGAAGATGGCGCTGGAGGAATGGAGGCACTGACTTGAGGGGGCAGAACATCCATTCATTGTGTGGACTGACCACTCAAACCTGAAGCATTTCTGCACCGCTAAGTGCCTAAACTCCAGGCAAGCGAGATGGGCCCTGCTGTTTACCCGGTTCAACTTTTCCCTCTCCTACCAGCCGGGGTCCAAGAACGTCAAGCCGGATGCCCTGTCTCGCCGCTATAACCCCACGACTACCTCTCCAGAGCCCAAGACCATCCTTCCCACCTCGTGCCTGGCGACAGCACTCAGCTGGGGTATAGGGAAACCAGTCCAGGAGGCGCAGCAGTCCCCGCCAAACCCTGGGGGGGGGGCCCAGATAACCACTGACACTGTCCACTCCGCAGTCCTGGAGTGGGCCCATTCCTCCAGGCTAGCCTGTCACCCAGACTCTCGTCGCAACCTGTCCTTCATGCGACAACGCTTCTGGTGGCCTACCATGGTTCCGGATGTCGCCGCTTTTGTCGCCGACTGCACAGCCTGCGCCCAGAACAAGACTCCTTGGCAAGCTCCGGCTGGTGTTCTCCAACCATTGCCTGTCCCTCATCGTCCCTGGTCCCATATATCCCTCGATTTCGTCACAGGTCTTCCTCCGTCTGAGGACAACACTGCCATCCTGACTGTGGTCGACCGATTTTCCAAAGCCACCCACTCCATTCCTCTCCCCAAACTACCCTCGGCCAAGGAGACTGCCCAGCTTATGGTGAAGCACGTCTTCCGGATCCACGGACTCCCGGTAGACATGGTCTCTGACCGGGGTCCGTGGTTCTCGTCCCAGTTCTGGAAGGGGTTCTGCACACTCATTGGGTCATCGGGCCAGTCTGTCCTCCTGATTCCACCCCCAGTCCAACGGCCAGTCGGAGCGAGCCAACCAGGACTTGGAGACAACCCTTCGCTGCCTAGTCTCCGCCAACCCTACCACCTGGAGTCAGCAACTGGTATGGGTCGAGTATGCTCGCAACACCCTTCCTTGCTCTGCCATGGGTCTCGCGCCCTTCGAGTGTGCCCTGGGATACCAGCCTCCGCTCTTCCCCGAGCAAGAGGAGGAGGTCAGCAATCCCTCTGCCCAGATGTTAATACGCCGCTGTTGCCGTACCTGGAAAAGAGCCCGGACTGCTCTGTTGAAGACCACTTCCAGGTATAGGCGACAAGCGGATCTCCACCGGACCCCTGCTCCACGCTATTGGCTCGGGCAGAGGGTATGGCTCTCCACCCAGGACCTGCCCCTCCGGGTGGACTCCCGTAAATTTTCCCCCCGGTTCATCGGCCCGTTCCCCATCTCTAGAGTTATTAGCCCCACTGCTGTTCATCTTTTGTTACCCTCCGTATTCACCTCCCTTTCCATGTATCTAGGTGTCATGCGGAGCGGAACAGGTAAACCCAAGAGCAAACTCAGACAAGGAGACTGGGATGAGGTAACCAAGGTATTTATTGAAACATGGGGGGAAGATTGAAAGCAGGCCAGGGGAAGCTCGGGCGGGTTGCTGGAAACCAGGTGCGGAGGGTGAGGCTGGAGCGAGAGGTGTGGGGACAGGGTAAGCAGGTCCAGAGGGGAATCGAAGGGAGCATAGAGTGGGGAATCCAGGACAGAGTAGCAGGACTGACGAGAAGTCGGACTGGAGACAAGGACCAGAGTCAGAGCGGGCAGAACTGTAGCGGAGAGGAAAACAGCGTCAGGCAAGGGAAAACAGGCACAACAGGACAACAGGAACAAACGGCTAGAAACATGGACTGACTGGGCAGAGATTACGATCTGGCAGTGTGGAAGTGGCAGGACTGAGTATTTGTAGAGGTCTTGATTATGGAACAGGTTGCAGCTGGTGGGGATCTGCTCTGACTCCAGCACACCTGTCTCCACCCACACAATCCCACACACACACACACAGAGAGGGAGAGGGAGAGAGCGGCGGCAGGTCAAGGAGACACCGGATGAGCACTAGAGGGCATGGCAGGAGCAGATGTGACACTAGGGTTAAGCCCATGTCTCACAGCCCTCTGTCTTCTGTTTCCATCTGTTTCATCGATGGTCATCCGGCAAACACGGTAAGACGACTCCTGAGTGTTCGACCACGTGGCAGGGGTTTCCAGTACCTGGTAGACTGGGAGGGTTACGGCCCGGAGGAGAGGTGCTGGGTCCCCGCTAGAGACATCCTGGACCCAGCCCTCATAGCCGACTTCCACTGCCAGCACCCTGGTCAACCAGATACGCGCCCAGGTAGGACGGACGGACGGACAGGGGGGGGGGGGTGCTGTCACCCTGATCTGTTTTACCTGCCTTTGTGATTGTGTGTTTATGATATTTGAAAGTTTTTGACACACTGTTGGAGACAAACACTGTCCATCAGGATGTTGCTGAGGCAGCATTTACATGACAGTATTATTCACTGAAAGATTCCAAATGTCTCACAAGTCCCTTATGCATGGCACTAATGTAACAATGTTGAATGTCAATTTTTGACTAACAAGAAATACATGTATTGACTATACATACCTGTACACCTGTGCTTTTATCTCTTAATTTCCTTTAAAATGATCGAGGACTACATCCCCCTATTTCCCAGGCCAAACCTATAACAATTAGCAACACAACTGCTTTTAACAAAGTGTTCAAAGTAACTGGATTATACTGTTTCACAGATTGGACATGAGGCACTTCAGTGGAATAAGCCAAATGCATGGAGATTACTTTGGTTGTGTCCTCATTACGGGATATATAATAATTTACCAATGGAGTGGCTCTAACCTACTCAACACCAGTATCAAGTCTACCCTCGGCATAATGAAAATATACAACACAATTGTGGCTACTTAGATAGGCTATATCTGCAATAGGAGTCTGCCTGTGGTCTTGATATTTGGAAATATGTTGGAAATATTTACGAAAGTAATTTTGAAAGGTTGTAAAAACTGTTATTTGATCACTCAGTTTATCTTGATTACTAAGATTCCCAGGAATTGATGGCAGTGTTTTTTTTAATTCAATGTGTGGATATAATGTCAGATACTGTGTGTATCTGCTGCAGGCAGATTATGCTAGAGAGATCCGCTATTCCCTAAAGATTGGTTGAACTAAATTGAGAACTAAGTTGAACTAACTGCTTTGCGAAGCTGCCTTAGGAACTGTTGTATTAAATTACTTGGCATGCATTGGATGAAACAAAGGAATTGTGATTCTAATCTCTCTCAAAGAAATCTACCATTTTCTGTTCAAAAGAAGAACATAGGATGAACATTTACAAGCCACCCACTTCAGTAATTCCTTTGCACATTAACACATTCAGAGGAGTGGTTGACAAGGTATATTTACAGTACAACGGTATAAGGAAATAACGTTTTTAAATGGCCGTAACAATAGTTGTGAGCTACAATAAGGAAAGATAGTTTTTAGAATATTCCTCTACACTCTGGTTGTTTACTGCTGTTTGGTTGAGTAGGTTTTTCATTGCTGAACATTTCCAGGGCTAAAAGCCCAAGCTACAGTGCATTTGGAAAGTATTCAGACCCTCTGACTTGTTCCACATGTTGTTACGTTACAGCCTTATTCTAAAATTGATTAAATTGTTTTTCCCCCTCATCAATCTACACACAATACCCCATAATGACAAAACAAAAACTGGTTGTAATTTTTTTTGTTGCAAAAAACCCCCCTCAAATATCACATTTACATAAGAATTCAGACCCTTTACTCAGTACTTTGTTGAAGCACATTTGGCATCGATTACAGCCTTAAGTCTTCTTGGGTATGACGCTACAAGCTTGGCACACCTGTATTTGGGGAGTTTCTCCCATTCTTCTCTGCAGATCCTCTCAAGCTCAGTCAGGTTGGATGGGGAGCGTCGCTAAATAGCTATTTTCAGGTCTCTCTAGAGATGTTCGATTGGGTTCAAGTCCGGGTTTTGGCTGGGTCACTCAAGGACATTCAGAGACTTGTCCCGAAGCCACTCCTGTGTTGTCTTGGTTGTGTGCTTAGGGCCATTGTTCTGTTGGAAGGTGAACAGGTTTTCATCAAGGATCTCCCTCTGTTCACCTTTTCCTCGATCCTGACTTGTCTCCCAGTCCCTGCTGCTGAAAAACATCCACACAGTATGATGCTGCCACCACCATACTTCACCGTAGGGATGGTGCCAGGTTTCCTCCAGACGTGACACTTCAGAGAATCTTGTTTCTCATGGTCTGAGAGTCCTTTAGGTGCCTTTGGGTAAACTCCAAGCGGGCTGTTGTGCATTTTACTGACGAGTGGCTTCCTTCTGGCCACTCTACCTTAAATGCCTGATTGGTGGAGTGCTGCAGAGATGGGTGTCCTTCTGGAAGGTTTTCCCATCTCCACAGAGGAACTCTGGAGCTCTGTCAGAG
Organism: Salvelinus alpinus; assembly: GCF_045679555.1. Classification (NCBI taxonomy): domain Eukaryota; kingdom Metazoa; phylum Chordata; class Actinopteri; order Salmoniformes; family Salmonidae; genus Salvelinus; species Salvelinus alpinus. Next base: position 35,111,284 of record NC_092104.1, read on the forward strand.
TGACCATCGGGTTCTTGGTCACCTCCCTGACCAAGGCCCTTCTCCCCCGATTGCTTAGTTTGGAAGGGCGGACAGATCTAGGAAGAGTCTTGGTGGTTCCAAACTTCTTCCATTTAAGAATGATGGAGGCCACTGTATTCTTGGGGAGTTTCAATGCTGCAGAAATGTTTTGGTACCCTTCCCCAGATCTGTGCATCGACACAATCCTGTCTCGGAACTCATGGCTTGGACTGTCAACTGACTGTCAACTGTGGGTCCTTATATAGACAGGTGGGTGCCTTTCCAAATCATGTCTAGTCAATTGAATTTACCACAGGTGGACTCCAATCAAGTTGTGGAAACATCTCAAGGATGATCAATGGGAAACAGGATGCACCTTAGCTCAATTTTGAGTCTCATAGCAAAGGGTCTGAATACTTATGTAAATAAGGTATTTCTGTTTTGTTTATTTATATAAATTTGCAACAATTTCTAAAAACCTGTTTTCGCTTTGTCATGATGGGGTATTGTGTGTAGATTGATGAGGGAGCATTTTTATTGAATCCATTTTAGAATAAGGCTGTAACAAAATGTGGAAAAAGTCAAGGGGTCTGAATACTTTCAGAATGCACTGTATATGTTAGTTATATTTTAATTCCCTCACATCTGCATTTGAGAGCCCTCAATCATTTGGATGGTAATGACAGTGGTGAACGATATCTGATGGTGAGCCCCAGACCCTGCTCAGTGCTGCCAGATGCAATCTTCCCTCCCTCTCTCCCTGCATGGAGCTACAGCCCACAGAGGTGCCACACTTCTACACAGTCCCAGAGCTCCACGGAGAAGGAAATCTATCAACCAGCCAGATGATCATCAAAGTGGGTGAAGGGGGAGAGAGATTATACTCTCCTTCTGCAGCATATACTGTACATTCAATACGTTCAGTGCCAAGACAGAGTATAATCATGGGTCTTTAAAAACATGTCACTGTCTCATTTTCTCTAACTAACGTATTTCCAAAGTTCTCTACATGCCATGTCAAATGAGGTTAACTCCACCACTGGCATGAGAGGGCAGCAGGCATTAGGAGCCTCATACTGAACTCTGACATCCTCAGCAAAACAGCTCTGATACAGCGAGCGGCAGCCATCGTAGGAAAGAAAATGCACCTACGTTCAACATAGCAATGGATGGGCCACGTGAGGTCAGGCCCTCTGATTGAGAGCAGGCTTCTGCAAACAGCATTTTATAACAATTAATTTTATAATTAAGCAAATACTCTTATATGTATAACTAAGGAGATAAACAACAGCGTTCTGTATACAGTTCAGGTACAATTCAGAATCAAGACTAGTCATACATTGAATACCCCTAATCACCTAATCAAAGTCTTTGTAGGCATGTATGGAACATAGCCGATTAATATACCTGACCCATCTGGCTTTTCAACCCTACCAAGTAAACAACAAAAATGTTATGGTACAGGCATTTAAACGGTATTGTGACTTGTTCTTGGCCAAAGTACCAAAACTGCTGGAAAGAGAAAGATAGTTTAGCAAGGATTCAAACATAACATTTATTACAGTATTTAAAGGGATTGGCAAGTAATCTCAAAACTAAAAAAATAGCTAAATGTTGAGCTTTTTTCCAGGCAGCCACAAAGCCAGTAGCCAAGTTCAATGTACAGTATTCCATTCAATAAACATTAAATTGGCATTCCACATGACAGGTAAGACCTTTATGCAGTACAGTAGGCACGTAGTAAGATGACAAAGTCACTATAGATGTCTCACACCTGTCGGTTATATTGCCTCCTCAAATTCCCTCTTGTGGACACAAGCATAATTGCAGTTAACGTCAGGTGGTATTGTAACTCTGACAGTTTACACTGCAGATACTCCAACACCAAACCATGCTGTACCAGACTGTAGTTACAGGACTATGACTGGCATATAATTGGAACTTCTATGACAATGACTGACATTTTTGTACAGGCACTGGCATAAAGTCATATAGTGGATTTGATTATGGTATTACTCATGTATGAGGTTAATTAAGTACATTTGATGGACTCATGTATGCGAGTATGCAAATATGTATGTGCTTAGTTTATGAACAAAATGTTTTGTGACATATCCTAATCAGATAAGGCATGTATTACTGTGGTGGTTTTCTCATAATGAAAATGTTTGCAATAACCATGGGTCACTGACAGAGCAGCTACAGTGCCTTCAGAAAGTATTCACACCCCTTTACTTTTTCCATATTTTGATGTGCTACATCCTAAAAAATGACATTGAATATCCCTTTGAGCGTGGTGAAGTTATTAACTATACTTTGGATGATGCATCATGTTTGCAACAAGGCACTAAAGTAATACTGCAAAAAATGTGTCAAAGCAATTAACTTTTTGTCCTGAATACAAATTGTTATGTTTGGAGAAAATACAATACAACAAATCACGGTGTACCACTCTAAATATTTTAAAGCATAGTGGTGGCTGCATTATGTTATAGGTATGCTTGTAATTGTTAAAGACTGGGGAGTTTCTCAGGATTAAAAATAAACGGAATGGAGCTAAGCACAGGCAAAGTCCTATAGGATTTTGCATGTGTTCTGTCTGCTTTTTGTCTGCTTTTTGTCTGCTTTTTGTCTGCTTTCCACCACACTATAAAGATAGAAAGTCTCAAAACACAATGACTTTGTAATGAAACCATGAAAAGTAATGTACCTGACATCTGGTGCTTGGATGTAAACCCAACGTAATGTGTTTTAAAACAGTAATTAAGTACCTGAATATTGATGTTTGTTCAGTGCATGTAAAAGGCAGCATCAAAATACAAAAACGGTGTTTTTAATACAATCAATGGTTTATAAATGCAAATGGTTTATAGCCTAAATATTGATTGATGATAAGGGCCTATGGAGAATATTTTTTTATGGAACTTCACCTTTATTTTTTCAATGCTTAATTTAGACAGATTAGAAACAGGAGGGACAGTAAGATGGTACATTTCGTTGGAATTTTACCCACTCAACCCCACAGCCACACAGTAACTTTTTTATTCTTTTATGTATGCAAGTCATTCAATTATTTGTTAATTTCATTTTACCAAAATAATGTAAGAATACATCCAACTTAATACATTGTTCAAAATGAAGTATCTTTCATGAGGATAACCAAAGAGAGAGAAAATTTTGTGATTGAACTAATTTGAAGTCTTTGGTTTTAATCACCTTGCATTTCCTAGCTTGCCACGCAACTCTGTTTTAGACGATTGTGGGTATTCATTTTTGGGGGGGCTTCATGATTCTTTCACATAATGTTGTATGCATGTTTGAAGAAAGAAAAGTATATGTCTATATTTGTTTAGCTTGTTGTGCCATGACGTATAATGGATCATGATGAATGGATATCAAAACCGTGAGGCAAATTGACGTTCTATGAAGACAGCAACCATTCCCACATGCATGATTGTCAATGGAAGAGGCAAGCACAGAATCCTCAATTCTTACAGGTCAACCTCTAATTACTACTGGTGGTTTGAACACTGTGCTTGACAATCCTTGCCAAAACAGTATAAAATGGCAAATGATCAAATATATAAAACAATGTTAAACACCCAAACTTCAGAAAAAGGGATCTAATTCTGCACTAGACACGATTCAACACATCATAATGGTGTTAAGAAGCTTTAGATAGAGGACACAACACCAATAGAGACGGTATCTACTTCTGCACTAAACAGAACTCGAAACACCAAAATAGTGTTTTCAACCTTTTCTGTTAGTATTCCCAGTCCCTGGCAAGGTGTTGCACAACACTTAATTAAGTGGTGTTACAACACACCATGTAATGTTTCAAAACATCTCAGGATGTTGTGTTTTAATACTTCAGCAAAGTTAAGGTTTCATCTCCTTCGAGTTGGTGGCAGCTCAGTTGCCACTAGTTTTGATGTTACAAAGCACTTCATTTTAATTTTTCAGTGCCGACACTGAAAGATGAATTCACCTTTCAACAGGCCAAATCTACACTGGAGTTGCTTACCAAGAAGACAGTGAATGTTCCCAAGTGGCCGAGTTACAGTTTTGACGTAGCACTTTCTTGCAGTCAAATAACCTAGTGTCTTCATGGGTGGAATATTATTCATATTTTTCATAATTTCATAACTAATAAACATTAATTTTTTTTAACTGCCGAACACCCAGTGTTTCTATGTCAAACAGTTTTGTTATATTTCAGTCTTCTGTTATGTATATTAAGTGTAATATGCGGATTCAAACTCCAAATGTAATACATTTCAACTCTATATCTGACATGGTACAGGTGTCTTCTTTTTTATAAGCACATAACCATGGGTGTGAGCTATATACTTCTGTTTCAAAGTAGATTTGTTTAAGACTACCAAGAAACACTGTGTGATCCTGATTTATCCCACTGCAGTAAAATGTTAAATATACTTAAAAATCTACGGCAAGACCTGAAAATGGTTGTCTAGCAATGATCAACAACCAATTTAACAGAGCTTGAAGAATTTTTTCAAGCATAATGGGTAAATGTTCCACAATCCAGGTGTGGAGAGCTCTTAGAGACTTAACCAGAAAGACCCACAAATGTAAGCACTGCTAAAAGTGCTTCCACAATGTATTGACTCAGGGGTGTGAATACTTATGTAAATGAGACATTTCTGTATTTCATTTTCAATAAATGTGTAAAAATGTCTAAAAACATGTTTTCACTTTGTCATTATGGGGTATTGTGTGTTAAATGGGTGAGGAGAAAAAATAATATTTAATCCATTTTGAATTCAGGTAACACAACAATATGTGGAATAAGTCAAGGGGTATGAATACTTTCTGAAGGCACTGTATCTGTGATGGACTACAGACAGGACTGGATGCAAAGTGCCTTGTAATCTGAAAATCTGTTAATACTACCTCAATGTAAATGAATGCAAAGCTGCCATGTTGTGCTACGCCAGGTGATTGAGTATTCACTCTCTGTGGCAGATTTGTCCTGTCTTTGAACTCTGCTCTCAATATTAGCATGATGCCAGTCTATTCTGCCTGCTGTATTCTGGAAATTAGGGGAATTACCTAATTCAGCATGACAAGGGGATTCACTATCACTTATCCAGACGACACAGATATTGTCTCCTGAAATGGGTTTGTGTTATGGCTAAGTTCCCAAAGGAAGATTCTTTACTTGAGTACTCATAAAGAGGGATTTTACCAACTTCTAGAGAGTCCCAGGAATAGCCACTCAATAAGTCCTGAGATTTAAGGATCTATGTTTAATTAATTTGGGATGTTACATTTTGATGAACTATTTTGACCATTGCACTGCAGCACAGGGCAGTACGTCTCTGTATGACAGTGGACAGCCTTAGATTTTCTATGAAAGATATCTAACAGAGACTATGTTGCCATGTTTGAACTACCCTGTAAAGACAAGCTGCCAAGAGGAGACTTGGCAAAGTGCCTGGCTCTGAACGGTGTTCTGGGGTAAAACCAATCAGGGTTAAAGCATCACCATCGCCAAAGCAATCATAACAAAGAGAGAGAGAGAGAGATGCTTTTATAAAAGCCTTTGAACATTTCTTCTTTGAAACACCAGATAAGAAAACAAGTAATTTAATGTAAAATGCTGAGCAAACATATGGATTCTTTCTTTAGCCAAAATGGCACTACATTTCTTATATTAAGCACTCAAGGGCACATTCGTATGTTCCAGTTTACATTTGCTGTCATGAAAAAAATTGAAACAAGGTAAATTACTAAATGGTGTCTGAGGACCAGACTTCCAGGAGTGAAAGAATTCTATATTGGGCCTCTATTACGTTTGGAAGTTTCCTGGGACTGCCTATGAAGAAAATACCTATACCATAACTGTAAAATATATATATTAATAAAAAAAAGTAATTATAATATTCCACAAGGTAGCCTATGAAAATGTGAATGAGGGCTCACTAAGGTAAAAGCACTCCGCCAATATAAGGTTGTGGAGATATTATAGACCTACTAATTTAGATATACGTGAGAGTTGTGTATTTGTGTATTTAGTGCCACATGAAAGACAACTCAACTGATCAAATGCTTTGATTCTAAACAGGATGATGTTCTATCCCTTGTCTCCCAGATCTAATGCTATTATGGCCTAGATATAAAGATGTCTTGATAAGAGATAAATATGTACAGTGGGGAGAACAAGTATTTGATACACTGCCGATTTTGCAGGTTTTCCTACTTACAAAGCATGTAGAGGTCTGTAATTTTTATCATAGGTACACTTCAACTGTGAGAGACGGAATCTAAAACAAAAATCCAGAAAATCACATTGTATGATTTTTAAATAATTAATTTGCATTTTATTGCATGACATAAGTATTTGATCACCTACCAACCAGTAAGAATTCCGGCTCTCACAGACCTGTTAGTTTTTCTTTAAGAAGCCCTCCTGTTCTCCACTCATTACCTGTATTAACTGCACCTGTTTGAACTCGTTACCTGTATAAAAGACACCTGTCCACACACTCAATCAAACAGATTCCAACCTCTCCACAATGGCCAAGACCAGAGAGCTGTGTAAGGACATCAGGGATAAAATTGTAGACCTGCACAAGGCTGGGATGGGCTACAGGACAATAGGCAAGCAGCTTGGTGAGAAGGAAACAACTGTTGGCACAATTATTAGAAAATGGAAGAAGTTCAAGATGACGGTCAATCACCCTCGGTCTGGGGCTCCATGCAAGATTTCACCTCGTGGGGCATCAATGATCATGAGGAAGGTGAGGGATCAGCCCAGAACTACACGGCAGGACCTGGTCAATGACCTGAAGAGAGCTGGGACCACAGTCTCAAAGAAAACCATTAGTAACACACTACGCCGTCATGGATTAAAATCCTGCAGCGCACGCAAGGTCCCCCTGCTTAAGCCAGTGCATGTCCAGGCCTGTCTGAAGTTTGCCAATGACCATCTGGATGATCCAGAGGAGGAATGGGAGAAGGTCATGTGGTCTGATGAGACAAAAATAGAGCTTTTTGGTCTAACTCCACTCGCCATGTTTGGAGGAAGAAGAAGTATGAGTACAACCCCAAGAACACCATCCCAACCGTGAAGCATGGAGGTGGAAACATCATTCTTTGGGGATGCTTTTCTGCAAAGGGGACAGGACGACTGCACCGTATTGAGGGGAGGATGGATGGGGCCATGTATCGCGAGATCTTGGCCAACAACCTCCTTCCCTCAGTAAGAGCATTGAAGATGGGTCGTGGCTGGGTCTTCCAGCATGACAACGACACGAAGCACACAGCCATGGCAACTAAGGAGTGGCTCCGTAAGAAGCATCTCAAGGTCCTGGAGTGGCCTAGCCAGTCTCCAGACCTGAACCCAATAGAAAATCTTTGGAGGGAGCTGAAAGTCCGTATTGCCCAGCGACAGCCCCGAAACCTGAAGGATCTGGAGAAGATCTTTAGGGAGGAGTGGGCCAAAATCCCTGCTGCAGTGTGTGCAAACCTAGTCAAGAACTACAGGAAACGTATGATCTCTGTAATTGCAAACAAAGGTTTCTGTACCAAATATTAAGTTCTGCTTTTCTGATGTATCAAATACTTATGTCATGCAATAAAATGCAAATTAATTATTTAAAAATCATACAATGTGATTTTCTGGATTTTTGTTTTAGATTCCGTCTCTCATAGTTGAAGTGTACCTATGATAAAAATTACAGACCTCTACATGCTTTGTAAGTAGGAAAACCTGCAAAATCGGCAGTGTATCAAATACTTGTTCTCCCCACTGTATTTCTCTTGTTGAAATAGAATGGGCAGGTTTGGTCCAAAAATACAATAAGTTGAATCAGGTGTGTTAGTGCTGGACTGAAACGAAAGCCTGCACATAGTGGCTTCCTAGACCAGAAAGTGAGGATCAAACTCAGGTATTACATTGGCTTTACACCAAAGTCACTCTAGTAGAGTAGCATAGGCTATACATAAATCTACAAATGGGTAGATGGATGGATGTACTGACATGGAGATACCACCATTACACCTTGGCATAATGCCACTGTAATGTGGAATATCACCAATTTGACACTGAACTACATGAATTCAGTTAACCAAACGTTTCTAATAGGCTTTGTTTACCTTCCATTGATTAATGTTTGAATAGATCAAGGATGTTGCTATGGTCAGACATGGATGACACTTTATTGGCATCCCTTTGGCACATGTAGCTCCAACTCCTTTGGATCCGTGCCTGGCTAAGTCTCTCACCGGCATGCCGCGAAGCAGGGAATACGTCAACAATGATGGTTATCCATACATAACATACTTTATGTCAATAATGAGGTAGTTTATCTCAATGTTAAATACATTATATCCGTTAAACCAACAATGGTATCATTTATTGAGCATGGTTCAGCAAAATGCCAATGCGATAAAAGTCTAATCATTTGAATAACTTCAGTTGATATTTTTTCTAAGACATTTATGTACGACAAAGCGCGCAAGCCATTTGACTAAAATCGCAGGTTATTAAATCACATCTATTAGTCTAAGCAGTATAACGTATACACATTATGTCATCTATTCATTCCGGTAGGCAATAAATAAACATAATAAAGTAATTGAGCATTGTTTCAAGATGCAATTGATACATTCGTGTTGACAGAAATTGGACTGGACCATGCCACTGGTCGTCGAGAACTTACCCAGTGTCAATGTTGCCACCAATCTGTCCTGTCTATTTTAGCAAATGGAAATAGCAAAAAAGGACTATATGATATTGGTTTGCATGGGTTCAGGTAACATCAGGTAACATTAAATCTATTTCACTCTTACTGAAGTTTGCATATGGCGCACAGAAACGTAATGAACAATCAATCAAGTGAATATGCCAGTCAACGGTTGGTTGAAGAGAACAGATAGACCGAAAGGCATTGACTATAAAAACAAATTAATGTCAATTTTGACTGAATAAATAGGCTAATGAACTCAGTTTGACTTGAGATGGCAAGAGGCACTAAAGATTAATTGTTTTATCGACTGAAATAATAATGTATGTAGGCTATCATTGTCGCGTAATGGGCTACCCAAGACCACATGAGTTGAATTTCAATGTAGGCTACAGTAAAATTATCAATCAATTAGGCGACTGGAGAGAGAAAGCAGGGTGTTGGGGAGAGAAAGCGTGGTCGTGGATGCTGTGTTTTGATTGGGCTAACCAGGAGACTCGTAATGTGCGCAGTCCGATATAAACCCATGCAGACCAGCGCTCTATCTGTCATGCTCGTCAAAAGAAATCAGTGTACGGTCCAGGGAAGCCGCATTGTGTAGATGGTAGCCTACTTAGTAACCTAATAGATTTACATTGTTGAAAACACGGCACTGTACATCTTCAGAGCTGTATGAACTATAAATAAGATAAGCAAGAAACACTATTTGTATTTTGTTAGATCATCAGTGATTATTGAATAATGCCTTTGAGGACCGGACTTTTTCTTCTAATGGTGCTGATTGCATCTGCATATGAACTGGATCAGAACGAGTCGTATTCACCCAGAAGAGCCCGCTTTTCAGCAAATACCCCTTGTAAGTAACAAACAGTCTCTTTTACAATATTGCATATTTTTGAGCGGATGCGGTGTTCTCATGCACATATTTTTTTTATCCTATATTACCTTGTATGCACTGCACAGTATGGGGGAGAAATGTTTGCCATTTCATGATATGCAGCTCTGTTTCCAAGTGAACGAACGCCTTGATCGACAGGATAATGAATAGCTGAACAAGGATAGGTTACTCACCGTTACCGGTGTTTTACCGGCAACAGATGAGTGCGAGTTTCGCAGTGACTGACACCTGTGCTTGAAAGCTGTATACCACCATCAGATGTTGAATAAATGGTCTATGAACAAATGTCTTTGAATTAATGGTCGTGTGGGTTGGTTAAACCCGATGAGTGACCGGAGGAGAGAACATGAGAGAGATTCATATTTCTTTTAGGACAGATATGGAAATGCATTGATGTAGGTGAGCCCACTTGTATCGTGTGGATCAATGCATCAATGGTTATTTGGTCACTGCCTTTACTGTATTATAAACACTTGATTTGCTTATAGATTGTGTCACATACTCAACAAGTAATGTCGTTTCAGTGTTGCGAATGTCATACATTAGTCTACCTGCAATGTTGCTTTACGCACTGTTAAAGATATAATTTTTTTTACCACAAAATAAACGATTTACAAGTGTTTGGAAACAACTATGGACCCATCATATTTTAAATGTATTGGTATTCTTCAAAGCAGTCACCAGTGTAAAGTGAAGATACTATTGCTGTAGGCTAAATAAATACGGACTACTGCACCCACCTGTGGCTACTGGCTACGGTCTTGACTGGATGAATGAAGCACCTATTGCCAGAACAAACTTGAAGGGGATAGGCCTATCAAAGTGAAAGCAAAGAAGGTGGAAACACATAGAGATAGATAGAGTACTCATTTTTGTATCTGTGCCATTGTAGCATGCGTGACCGCATGGGCAGCACCATTGAGGCAATCTACATTTTGAAGTTGTCCACCTCCTAATGGAAGGATCAACCAATGAAGTTGAAGTCCCACTTGGTTGACTACATTAAGGGCCTGCTCTAGCCTTTTGGGGGCCCTAAACACTTCAGCATTTCTTAAATCTAATTTCCAGAAATTCTACGAGTTTAGCCATGGGGTGGATAGAAATGTTGGCAGTTTTAAAGATCATTTCCTGCAAATCAAATCAAATCAAATCAAATCAAATTTTATTAGTCACATACACATGGTTAGCAGATGTTAATGCGAGTGTAGCGAAATGCTTGTGCTTCTAGTTCCGACAATGCAGTAATAACCAACAAGTAATCTAACCTAACAATTCCACAACTACTACCTTATACACACACACAAGTGTAAAGGGATAAAGAATATGTACATAAAGATATATGAATGAGTGGTGGTACAGAACGGCATGGCAAGATGCAGTAGATGGTATAGAGTACGGTATATACATATGAGATGAGTACTGTAGGGTATGTAAACATAAAGTGGCATAGTTTAAAGTGGCTAGTGGTACATGTATTACATAAAGATGGCAAGATGCAGTAGATGATATAGAGTACAGTATATACATATGAGATGGGTAATGTAGGGTATGTAAACATTATATTAAGTGGCATTGTTTAAAGTGGCTAGTGGTACATTTTTACATAATTTCCATCAATTCCCATTTTTAAAGTGGCTGGAGTTGAGTCAGTATGTTGGCAGCGGCCGCTAAATGTTAGTGGTGGCTGTTTAACAGTCTGATGGCCTTGAGATAGAAGCTGTTTTTCAGTCTCTCGGTCCCTGCTTTGATGCACCTGTACTGACCTCGCCTTCTGGATGATAGCGGGGTGAACAGGCAGTGGCTTGGGTGGTTGTTGTCCTTGATGATCTTTATGGCCTTCCTGTGACATCGGGTGGTGTAGGTGTCCTGGAGGGCAGGTAGTTTGCCCCCGGTGATGCGTTCTGCAGACCTCACTACCCTCTGGAGAGCCTTACGGTTGTGGGCGGAGCAGTTGCCGTACCAGGCGGTGATACAGCCCGACAGGATGCTCTCGATTGTGCATCTGTAGAAGTTTGTGAGTGCTTTTGGTGACAAGCCGAATTTCTTCAGCCTCCTGAGGTTGAAGAGGCGCTGCTGCGCCTTCTTCACAACGCTGTCTGTGTGGGTGGACCAATTCAGTTTGTCCGTGATGTGTACACCGAGGAACTTAAAACTTTCCACCTTCTCCACTACTGACCCGTCGATGTGGATAGGGGGGTGCTCCCTCTGCTGTTTCCTGAAGTCCACAATCATCTCCTTTGTTTTGTTGACGTTGAGTGTGAGGTTATTTTCCTGACACCACACTCCGAGGGCCCTCACCTCCTCCCTGTAGGCCGTCTCGTCGTTGTTGGTAATCAAGCCTACCACTGTAGTGTCATCCGCAAACTTGATGATTGAGTTGGAGGCGTGCATGGCCACGCAGTCGTGGGTGAACAGGGAGTACAGGAGAGGGCTCAGAACGCACCCTTGTGGGGCCCCAGTGTTGAGGATCAGCGGGGTGGAGATGTTGTTACCTACCCTCACCACCTGGGGGCGGCCCGTCAGGAAGTCCAGGACCCAGTTGCACAGGGCGGGGTCGAGACCCAGGGTCTCGAGCTTGATGACGAGTTTGGAGGGTACTATGGTGTTAAATGCTGAGCTGTAATCGATGAACAGCATTCTCACATGGGTATTCCTCTTGTCCAGATGGGTTAGGGCAGTGTGCAGTGTGGTTGCGATTGCGTCGTCTGTGGACCTATTGGGTCGGTAAGCAAATTGGAGTGGGTCTAGGGTGTCCGGTAGGGTGGAGGTGATATGGTCCTTGACTAGTCTCTCAAAGCACTTCATGATGACGGAAGTGAGTGCTACGGGGCGGTAGTCGTTTAGCTCAGTTACCTTAGCTTTCTTGGGAACAGGAACAATGGTGGCCCTCTTGAAGCATGTGGGAACAGCAGACTGGGATAAGGATTGATTGAATATGTCCGTAAACACACCAGCCAGCTGGTCTGCGCATGCTCTGAGGACGCGGCTGGGAATGCCGTCTGGGCCTGCAGCCTTGCGAGGGTTAACACGTTTAAATGTTTTACTCACCTCGGCTGCAGTGAAGGAGAGCCCGCAGGTTTTGGTAGGGGGCCGTGTCAGTGGCACTGTATTGTCCTCAAAGCGGGCAAAAAAGTTGTTTAGCCTGTCTGGGAGCAAGACATCCTGGTCCGCGACGGGGCTGGTTTTCTTTTTGTAATCCGTGATTGACTGTAGACCCTGCCACATACCTCTTGTGTCTGAGCTGTTGAATTGCGACTCGATTTTGTCTCTGTACTGGGACTTAGCCTGTTTGATTGCCTTGCGGAGAGAATAGCTACACTGTTTGTATTCGGTCATGCTTCCGGTCACCTTGCCCTGGTTAAAAGCAGTGGTTCGCGCTTTCAGTTTCACGCGAATGCTGCCGTCAATCCACGGTTTCTGGTTTGGGAATGTTTTAATCGTTGCTGTGGGTACGACATCGTCAATGCACTTCCTAATGAACTCGCTCACCGAATCAGCATATTCGTCAATATTGTTGTTGGACGCAATGCGGAACATATTCCAATCCGCGTGATCGAAGCAGTCTTGAAGCGTGGATTCAGATTGGTCGGACCAGCGTTGAACAGACCTGAGCGCGGGAGCTTGTTGTTTGAGTTTCTGTTTGTAGGCTGGAATCAACAAAATGGAGTCGTGGTCAGCTTTTCCGAAAGGGGGGCGGGGGAGGGCCTTATATGCGTCGCGGAAATTAGTATAACAATGATCTAGGGTTTTTCCAGCCCTGGTAGCACAATCGATATGCTGATAGAATTTAGGGAGTTTTGTTTTTAGATTAGCCTTGTTAAAATCCCCAGCTACGATGAATGCAGCCTCAGGGTGTGTGGTTTCCAGTTTACAAAGAGTCAGATAAAGTTCGTTCAGGGCCATCGATGTGTCTGCTTGGGGGGGAATATATACGGCTGTGATTATGATTGAAGAGAATTCCCTTGGTAGATAATGCGGTCGACATTTGATTGTGAGGAGTTCTAGATCAGGTGAACAGAATGACTTGAGTTCCTGTGTGTTGTTATGATGATCACACCACGTCTCGTTAATCATAAGGCATACCCCCCCGCCCCTCTTCTTACCGGAAAGATGTTTGTTTCTGTCGGCGCGATGCATGAAGAAACCAGCTGGCTGCACCGACTCCGTTAGCGTCTCTTGAGTTAGCCATGTTTCCGTGAAGCAGAGCACGTTGCAATCCCTGATGTCTCTCTGGAATGCTACCCGTGCTCGGATTTCGTCAACCTTATTGTCAAGAGACTGGACATTGGCGAGTAGTATGCTAGGGAGTGGAGCGCGATGTGCCCGTCTCCGAAGCCTGACCACGAGACCGCCTCGTTTGCCCCTTTTTCGGCGTCGCACAGGGTCGCCGGCTGGGATCAGATCCATTGTATTGGGTGGAAGGCAAAACACTGGATCCGTTTCGGGAAAGTCATATTCCTGGTAGGAACGATGATGAGTTGACGTTAATCGTATATTCAGTAGTTCCTCCCGACTGTATGTAATGAAACCTAAGATTACCTGGGGTACCGATGTAAGAAATAACACATAAAAAAACAAAATACTGCATATTTTCCAAGGAACGCGAAGCGAGGCGGCCATCTCTTTTCGGCGCCGGAAATCTACACATTTTGAGTTAGCGTGACTAACAAAATCAATGTGGGCCACCCTCTGCGTGCCCAGTCGGTATTCGGTGAATATTACTACAAGTTTAGATAACTGGCTAGACTAACTTACCAATATTTTTTTTTATAGCTGACATAGCTAACTGACTGACTGTCAGTGACTGACTAAACAAGAGAAGAACTGTTGATGCACAACCAAATTTCGAACTGTACATTTTACTATTCTAACTCTCAACAGTAAGTTGAGGCACCGACTGAGTTCCTAAAAAAAAAAGAAAGTGGCAGCCTGTAGCCATCCTTGACTACATTAAAATGGAAGCGCTCAATGGCGCTGCCCATGCTAAAATGGCCGTTTGGCCACTAGAGGCCTATATCTTTCTCTATGTGGAGACGTTAATTTCTTTGATGAAAGAATGTTGGCCATTGACCAGGAGTTCTATCAAAACTGCAAAACAGGCCATTTTTTAAAATTGATTTAACTAAACAGGTGGGGCTCAACCTTCCCTGAATGACGCGTCACCACTGGGCATGATGCACGTCCCCACCCACTCATTCCAAGTCTGGTCTCATAGACTAGATGTAACATAGTAAATGTATATCCAGGACACGTATTTATGATATAACACGGAAGGTTACTTAAGGCAAAAACAAAAGTAGAGTTGTTGGTCAGGGTGGATCGGTTGGCGTATAATGCAAACTTCTAACAACCCAAAGGTTGTGTGTTTGAATCTCATCACGGACAGATTTAGCTAATTAGCAACTACTTACTACTTTGCAACTACTTAGTATGTTAGCTAACCTTAACCCTTTAACCTAACTGCTCCTAACAGAGCAGCACACCTTGCCCTTAATTGCACATACAGAACTAACATCAACAACATGCATGTCAGTCTTTCCTGATTGAGGGTTGACAAGAAATGTACTGCATCTTGTCTAGTTTTATGATAAATATTACTGTGATGAAAATTCTAGATTGTCTACATAATCAAATAACATTCAGCTCAGACACCCATACATTTATTTGATTTATTTAACCTTTATTTAACTAGACACCCATACATACCCCACAAGACATGCCACCAGGGACCCAAGTCCAAAACAAATTTACGGCAACGAATAGTTTTATACAGAACCATGATTGCATGGATCTCTCTTCCATCTCCAATAATCAAGCAAACAGCAAAATTGCCTTTTAAAAACAGATGAAATAACTCATGGAACAGCGGGGACTGTGAGGGGACACACACAAGCAGACACACTCTAACAGTCAGATTTTTAGTTGTATTATTTGTATTCGTTTTTTTGTTGTATTGTTTGTATATCATTGCATTTTACATTTGTGTGACTGTCCTTTATCAGTGTATCAGTGTTTTGTTACTTGTCATGGTTTTTTTTGTGGGCTGCAGGAAGAGTAGCTGCTGCTTCTACTAAAGCTAATGGGGATCCAAATTAACAAAACAACTAACCCTAACCCCTAGCCTAGCTAATGTTAGCCACTTAGCAAATGTTAGCATTAGCCACCTAGCTAAGGTTAGCCACAACAAATTGGAATTCATAAAATATGATACGTTTTTCAAATTCGTAACATATTGCACAAATTACAATTCTATGTGAAGTCCAGGTTGCTCATTCAGTAGGCTCCCTTTAAGTCCCTTTTCAATGGCTTGCCAACTGAAACTGCCCATAGTATTCCCATGCAATTAATAAAGTGAAAATAACAACTTTCAACTAAGCACGGCCCCTTAAAAGTGATGATATTGTATAGCAATAAAAAAAAAAAATAATAATAATGGCCTAGGTCTACATTGCAGGGGGCTGTCTACCACCATGTATTCTGTTTACCGGTAAATTAGTTGATGGAATAAGTGCTCATGCACTCTTTCCAAAAATGTGTATATGAGATGGTTTTCTATAGCCTACATTCTCAGAAAGGCAGTTGTATTAACAGTCCCATAAAATGAGCAGAGCAGTGAAAGGCCTAAATTAGGAGATAAGGCAATGAATGAGGTGTTATCTAGGTGTGATTATTAAGCCCTTATTTGTTATTTAAACCAATGCAGAGGTTACATCAGACTAAGTATCTGCCACATTGGCCTCCTTGGTCCTACCAATAAGAGATATCGAAGGGGTGTGCATCTTTAGAAATACAATTTCTATATTTCTATGCGTGCATCCACAGAATGTGGAAATGATCCAACGACCTGAGAGAAACACGGTGGAGGGACAGTTTGATTAGTGATTAGAGTGTTGTACCACTTAGAGATCACTTATCTGCTTGACAGCCATAGCGATTCATTGCTGATTTGCTAGTTAATTAGTGTGGGCTCGGCTGGACCCAAAAGGTTCACAGAACGAGAGTGCATCCATTTGTGATACAGTACATCAGCTCATTGTCCCAATTGCTGTATGCTTACCATGAACTTGTCCCAGTCTTACTAAATGGACATTAGAGGCACTCATTGGAAGACATTTGGGGGTTTTCTGGATATTTTAGATCTTTGCCTCGTCAGAGTAGTTTACACAGCTGTGTATATCAGCTTGCTCTTTAATATTAAGTCTGAGGCTATATTAATGTGACACATGCACATTAGATCTATTTCTGAGGAATGGGGCAGTGACCCATGGAGGGCAGGGTACTTGACTGTACTGTTAAGTGTGCACAGTTCATGGTGATGAGTGTCAGAGGTGGTTTGGCACACCTTCCAATTGAGCATAATATTATTGCCTTGTCACATATGAGGGTAATGGAAACAAGGGGTCTGGTGCCAAAAGTGAAAGTCAGCAGAACCTGATCCTGAATAAGCAACACTCGCACCAGTGTGTGTGGGTGTGACATGCCATGACTCCATAAGAGACCTTTGGGTATTTTTGGTGCAGTTGGTCACAAGTCTGTTCCAAGAACCAAAATGCTGGAATATCCATAAAATTCTTTCCCAGGAAGAGGAAATGTAATTATCCTAAATTGTCTCCCAGTCTTAAAGGGTTTGACGTGTCCAGTGACCAGTCAAGTTGTAATTTGTCTGAATATTGATGATATCGGCATAGAATCAACTATGCATGTAAATTCTCATCAGATCACTTCCTTGTTTGGTTCACAACCAATACAGGCTGATTATCTTTCAATTCTTGTTGAGAGGTGTATGGTAGCCTGCCCCCTGCTAATGATCCCTTCCCTCTGTCTACAGCTGACGTGGCACGCTGTCTGAACAGTGCCCTCCAAGTAGGCTGTGGAGCTTTCGCCTGTCTGGAGAACTCCACGTGTGACACAGATGGCATGCACGACATCTGCAAGTCCTTTCTGTACAGTGCAGCTAAATTTGACACTCAGGTATGATCATTCTTCCTCTCTTCAAATCTGACACAATATGTTGCAGTAGATTAAACCTGTTGACTGAAGTTGAGTCATGTTCTGTGGTATGACTATGATATGTGGTTTTGTGCAGGGCAAAGCCTTTGTGAAAGAGAGCCTCAAGTGCATTGCCAATGGCATCACCTCAAAGGTGTTCCCCACCATCCGCCGCTGCTCCACCTTTCAAAGAATGATCTCAGAGGTTCAGGAGGAGTGCTACAGCAAGCTGGATATCTGCACTATCGCCCGCATCAACCCAGATGCCATTGGAGAGGTGGCACAGCTCCCAAGCCACTTCCCCAACAGGTGAGTTCCTAGAAAACGTGGGTCAAAGGGCTTCCATTTCTGTTTAACTTTATCTTCGTACAACAAAAGCTATGTATTTGATACCCTCACTCTATTGAAGCAAATACATTTCAGTGGGCTCCCAAAACATACTTTGAAATTGTACAGCAACAAAAATGCATGCTGCATCCTCTTGTAGGTTTTACGGTAAGCTCCTCCAGAGCCTGATGGACTGTGATGAGGAGACTGTGGATCTGGTGAGGGCCAGTATGGTGTCCAGGCTTGGCCCAGAGATGACCATTCTCTTCCAGCTGCTGCAGAACAAGCCCTGCCCCTCGGCTGCTGCTGCTATTGTTGCTGCCGTTCCAACTGGAGTGGAGGGCCGTGGGAGCTTGCAGTGGTCCATGGGTCCACACATGTATAAGATCCAGCCTGGTCTACGCAACAGAGACTCTGCCAGCCATTTAGGCAAGAAGCGTGCCACTGGTGACAGCTCCTAACTCCCACTCAGATCCAGAAACTACACACCCCTCAAAAACATAAACAAGCTAACAGTGGTCTCTTCACTTGGGTATTTAAGAATCATTCCTCTCCAGACTGGAAAATAACATGCACCTCTAAGAGAATAGCCAATGTGTTTCAAGTATGTTTAACATCAAAGTTTGAGTTGTTGTGTGAGATACATTGTACCTTAGGTTAGAGAGGATCCCCTCCCCTAAACTATTTCCTAACTCTTATCACTCACACTGTTTGTTCATTGAACATGTTATTGTAGCACCACAACTTGGCCCTGTTCATTCCTGTTCACTTCCCATACTTGATATAGTATCATCTGAGAGCCTAGTGAGGATGATGTCCCTCTAAGTTTTCTGTCTAGGATTTCAAGCATAAACCTGCAGGTATGGTTCATATCTATAGAGCACAAGTGTTCCCAAATAATTTTGGTTGCAATATTCAAATGTGCATCCATTAGTAGAATATCAATTGATAAGTCAACAATATCTTCATCAATAGATCATTATTAATAGATGTTTCATACAGTTTATGTGAGATATTTCTATATTATGATGAGATTAGTCAAATGAGTGTGCTATATAAATCAGTGTCACATAGTCACTGACACAAACAGGATTTATTTATTTATTAATTATTAGTCTCAGATGGCCACAGCTAGCTCTGTGAGAGGCGTGTCCCTCAGATGAGAGCAATCCTAATCAACTTTGCGCAGGAAGCTACTTTAGACCGACCAAATAACTTGAAACCACCCAAAATGTTATTCAAAACAGACTTAAATGTGGTGAAAGGTGTTTAGCTAACGCCTATACCAGAGAATATAGCATTGTTTAGATACAACTACATATGTTCTGTCCTGAAACACTCAGTTCACAATAAGTATGGACCAGCAGTGTAACTTATGAGTAGGTGACCCCCTGAGATTGATAGAGGTCACCCCCTTGAACTGATGACCAACATTCTCCCTGGTGAATATGACACGGAGGGGTTGGATCATACACACTGACTTCCAGTGTTGATAATGACTATTTAAAAGCCTTGTTGGTATAATATTGATATTTATTTTCCTACTATATTATTTAAGTTGTTATTTTATGATGTTGCTGTAGTTTTAGTTACAGATATACAATTTTAAAGTGCAGTTTGGTCATGGCTCCTATTTCAATGGGGGCTCATGATCAAATACTATAGTATCTGCCACTCTCCACACTTTCCGCTCTGTTGACTGAATAGGACCCATGGTATGACTCTGTGCTGGACATAGGGGAACAACATTGTCACTTATGTACTGTTGCAAGGGGACTTTGTGTTTATTTTCCAAACCCAGTTAATAATGTTATAAAGGTAGAGAGAAATTGTGGTCAAGCCATTCATTGTACAGTTAACAAACAGATAAACTTGAAGACGGAACGGCAAAGCATTTGCTGAATCTATTCTTAACATCATGCAAAAGAATGTATCTCTCAGAAAGGTTACCCTAGTGACATAACTTCATAAGTGCTTCAATAGAGGGAGATTAATTCATCATGACTTTGAGCAGTGTATTCTCACAGTGCACATACCTGGCTGAGGGAGATGTACAATAGGGGAAAAGAACGTTAAAGAGATGTGATGGTTTTACAATACAAAATCATGTGAAATGTTAAGAACTCACAAACCTATGCAATAATCTCTCATGTGGAGGATTCACAGTGACACACAAACATGCCCTTTGTCACAAACAAAGCCAGCTGATGCTGAATATATGTGGCAGCAGCTTATTTGCTCCCATACTTATAGTGAAGTAGCAGGCAATGCAATGTGCCCCTGGACTCCCCCTTTCTGTTGCTGAGTTTGTTGCTGTGGTCTCTGTTGTATTGTTTTTTGTTTAGTATTTTTCTTGGGATATAATATCTTGCTTTTAGTAGCAATATAGTGTATATTCAAAATAAAAAGTAAGGAAAAAAATCCCTCAGAAATGTTAAGACTGTATTACTTATGTTACATGCACACTTTGCATCTCTTATGACCACTAAAGGGCCACAGAATCGTTCAACACTTGTGATGGGTTGGGGCTACGTCCTTTCTGTACTGTTAATATCTCTGTGTCTGTAATAGCTGGACAAATCCAGAACAGTTGCTGCTAAAGAATAGCTTGCTCCCTTGTATGATGGATTATAATTTTCCCCTAAAACATTTACTTGGATATCTTTGGTAAAAACCCATTCACAGAACCTGGCATCAATCTGTATAATTGCATTTGACCATTTACATTCAGTTTGGCACTTCTTCTGGAATTTGTACATTTCTTTGAATGTTGCTTGCAGTGAATATATGCCAATGGTATTCTGTTTATTTCCTCTCCCTTGAGACTATGCTTATACATTCAAGTTCTGGGTAACTTCAGAGAATGTATCTTATATTGAATGTCTGTTCTGATGAGGATGTGCCCAAACCTAGATGGTTCATTATCGTATTTTAGAATGTGTGTTTCGTTTAAAGGTGGTGTATGAAAGTCTGAGAATTAAATTAAATTAACAGACTTACAAGACATGTTTTGTTCATTAGCCTTTTACTGCAGTGGGCTAAATCAGGGTCACACAATGTTTGTTGGTAGTCTTAAACAAATCTATTTTAGGTGTGTTCATAAATTCACTCTGAAGTACCAGTGCGCTCTGGGCGTTCGTAAATTCATAGCTTTTTCAGAGCACACACTGCACGCTCTGGCCGAGGAGTAGGGTTGATCCAAGCTTTCTGACCTCACAACTGCACTTAAGCACCCAAGCTAACTGGCTGAAGTTTGTATGCTTTCTAGCTACTTCCAGACACAAATGACAGAACCCCTCACTCTGACCATTTTACTCGCCCTAGCAGAGGTGGTTTTCATGTTATGTAGAGCGTTGTTGACTAACTGTGCTGCTGGCAACAATTTAATTGTGTTTTTTGCCAACATTTACTGACACCGGTCATAAATTGCTCAGTTATTCTGTGCTCTTGCACACTCAGACGAGAGTGCCCGGAAATCGGCGTAGATAGCCAGAGTGGATTTACAAACGCACCCTTTGAAACAAAAGTATACACCTCACACACATGGTTATGGGCTTGATAAATGAAGACACCTGTACCGTGTCAGATATAGAGTTGAAATGTATTCCATTTTGAGTTGGCATCCCAATATTACACTTTGTATACATCACAGAATACTGAAATATAACAAAACCGTTTGCAAAGAAACACTGGATTTTATGCGTTAAAAAAATACATGTTTATGATTTATACAGTTATGAAAAATATGAATAATTCCACCCATGAGGCCACTAGAGGGCGATTTGGTCATTTGACTGCAGGAAAGAGCTATGCTATTTGTTGCAAATCAAGATTAGGGTGAATTTTGGTGATAGGCCTACTGGATTATTAGCTAGATCTATAGCTAAATCTATCCATAGTGAAATCAGCAGCAGCAGTTTCTTTTGATACACTATACGTTTAGGGCAGGCTGGGGACTGTACTCTGAAACTTCGTGGTACTCGTTCTTCTCAAGACTTGAAATCAATATAAATACAGTATACATGTTTTGCCAGAATTAAAACTACTGGGTTGATTAATAAGAATGACATCTTAATCGTAGTGACAGTTACTTTACTTTCAAATTCGTAGATAAAATTAATCAGTAAGATATTTGAGGAGATTGCTTGCTGAAGTTCCTAATACAATAGCTACTGTATGTTAAGCATGATTGATCCTTGTAAATCACTTGCACTTTAATACATACTCATCTACATATATACCCATACTGTAGATATGTATGGGGTTTTTCTCTGTGCTGAAACTTATGAAAGATACAAATGTATCATCTGTGTGTCTTTGCTGATTAGAAATAAACTATTATCATATCTGGCATATGGTATCAAATGTGTTGACTGCGTTCATTTTACTAACATGTAAACTTTGTTCTGCTAACACATACTGTACATCTAAACTTCAAATCTGAAAAAGAAGTGCAATTATTAGCAAGTGAATATCTATAAATAATTGTACTGTAATGAGTTGTTATTTGTCTGATGATATTACAAGCAGTTCCATCACTTGAGAGTAGATGTGCATATCACAATGGCCAATATTGATCTCCAGTCTGATTCAGAATAGGGAAGCTTGCTACCAATACCATAGAATATTACACAAGCAAGCCATATCTCCTCAGTGCTTTCTGGCTGTGACAAATCTGCTAGGACCCATGAAGTAGGAAACAAGGACAAATAGAGCATGTCCTTATGAAAATGAACTTTCTTAAACTTGAGCACAAACGAGCTGAAACTGCAAAGTGCCTGTACCATTGGAGTGCCCCAGGAAAAGAGAGAGCGGTACGCAAGTGGCTGCATAACCGCTATCTCAGTCAGAGACAGATATAATTTCATGCCAATTTGGAAGAGTCCTGTAGGGCTTTCTCATCAGCAGCACTCCAGTCCCAGGGATAGGTGATGCAGCTTCTCTGCACAGAGTGATTCCAACATGTTCTGCTTTTAAAGAGGCACTCACATGGAAGTCATCAGCCCATTCTCTTGCACAGTGCAGTGCACTAGCCTCTTTTACTACAAGTATAGATGTAAAGACCCAATTCAGCCATGTTTATATCAATATGAAAACAATTCTGGGCAACAATTAAGTACCTTACTGTAATAGATTTCCATTAAAATTGACAAAAAATTGCTTTTAGGAAAAAAATATTTCTCAAGCAAGAATTTTGCTAGGTGAATCTGACTGTCGATACAGACTGCCGGTAGGTACTTTTCAGAGTAGGAGGCCGTTTCTTCTATTGCTAGAGCAAAAGACTCACCTGCTGCGTACCGACCTGGTACCAATGAACCTGACGTTTCTACTTGTAGAATCGCAATGCTCCTCGGTGGCCAACAACTTGACTTTGAGCCAATCAGAGAGCATTCATCTCCACATGGGGGAGCCAACAGAAGTGACAAGAAAAAGGAAAAAATAGTGGCACTTTTTACAGTCTAATCCACACCCTTTTATCAGAATTGTTCTAACTAAAGCAATACATATTTTTTTCTAGAGCAAGTCTACATCTTTCACGTCTAACTACAGAGTTTTGTGCATGAAGAATGATTTTTTTGTTAGCTTGCTAACCGAGCAAAGCAGTCACGCACACTTCATATGACACAAATGGGGTGGCAAGTGCAGCACGATACACACAACACTAAATTATCCTTAAGAGGTTCAATTAAAAAAATTTGCACAGCTAGATAGCATTGACTATACCATAAAGCAACACAGACATACATGCATTGCCAAACAACGCAACTGCCCTTACAAAAGAAATATTGCCGTTTTGAAACGGCAGTAAAAGTGTAGTAAATGCCGTCGACTGTGGTATTTTGAATGCAGTAATTGCAGAATCTGCAGATATACTGCACTCTAACTGCAAACTTCTGGTTTGGAGAATTTTAACAAGGCTGAGTGTCTGATGATTTCAAGGTCTTTGCTGTGTGAACAGAAAAGAGATGGACCTCCGACACTCTGTTCAGAGGTGCAGGCAAAAGTTTGACAATCCTACCGGTGTGTTTGAGCTATTATTGGCAGAGAGATTTGGAACTCTCTTTGTTATTGGTCTATTAACCAATGTACCACATGGTGATGTCACCATTGAAAGCCGAAACTACCACCCATGCAAACCTGCTGATTAGAAGGTACTGTGTAGATTGTATTTTCAACAAGCAACTATCAGAACATTTTTTCACATTTTTACAGTGTTAGTTACATCAGCTATTCTACAATATGATATAAAACTCAGGAAAATCTAGTTTTTGACTGCATTGGGCCTTTTAATATCATTAAAGGAATCCAAGTGCAAGGCAGGACCAAACATTTACTTCTCTATTAGTCCTTTATGATAACACGACATGCGTTTGCGAGGAGACAATCAAAGCAGAGATTTACTAGTGGGGTTGCATCTGGCCACAGGGGGGCATTCTCTTCACTGGAGAAAATACATAGTGGACATAAAGCACATGTATTTTGTCTAGAGGTGCTCTGCACACCTTACTCAACATGTGAGATGAGTGGGCATTCTGCACTTGCTTGATAAAGCCATAAACAGAAAAGCAAGTCTTCTTAGAGGCCTATTGTACCATGCCTTTAAACAGATGATGGATGAAGGTCACAGATCATCTAGCTCAACCCTCTTGCAACCCCTCCAATTTATTCTCACGGATTTGATGTTATGAAATGTGGCAGATTAAATATAATCTATCTTGGAAGAACTACATGTAATTACTCTTCATTAACATCATTAGGCTGGCCACCATGCCTCCAAAAAATCTGTACACCGTCTGTCAACAATGTGATAAGATCATTGCACTATTATCAATGCGGTAAGCAGATCCTGCTTCTCCCTCTGTGTTAGATATTCATTATGTCTTTCTCTCCCCATAAAACCTGACATATTCATCGGCAGCGTGACAAATCAGATGTGCAGTGAAATGGAGTGTGACTGAGAAGAGCAGTGGAGGATTATATCCAACAGGCAATCTCTCCACAATCCCTTCATTTGACTGGGGAAATACCCAGGGACGAGAATGAGATTGAATTTAACTAAAGATAGATGAAGAAAAAGCGGTTGGAGGACAGTGTGCTATAGTTAAGTAATCATATATGCCATACAACAAACTTGGATCCTAATTAATTCAACCACGTAATGCAACAAAATAGGAAAAATGCCAAGGGGGTGAATACTTTTGCAAGGCACTGTATATACAGTGGGGAGAACAAGTATTTGATACACTGCCGATTTTGCCGATTTTCCTACTTACAAAGCATGTAGAGGTCTGTAATTTTTATCATAGGTACACTTCAACTGTGAGAGACGGAATCTAAAACAAAAATCCCGAAAATCACATTGTATGATTTTTAAGTAATTAATTCGCATTTTATTGCATGACATAAGTATTTGATACATCAGAAAAGCAGAACTTAATATTTGGTACAGAATCCTTTGTTTGCAATTACAGAGATCATACGTTTCCTGTAGTTCTTGACCAGGTTTGCACACACTGCAGCAGGGATTTTGGCCCACTCCTTCATACAGACCTTCTCCAGATCCTTCAGGTTTCGGGGCTGTCGCTGGGCAATACGGACTTTCAGCTCCCTCCAAAGATTTTCTATTGGGTTCAGGTCTGGAGACTGGCTAGGCCACTCCAGGACCTTGAGATACTTCTTACGGAGCCACTCCTTAGTTGCCCTGGCTGTGTGTTTTGGGTCGTTGTCATGCTGGAAGACCCAGCCACGACCCATCATCAATGCTCTTACTGAGGGAAGGAGGTTGTTGGCTAAGATCTCGCAATACATGGCCCCATCCATCCTCCCCTCAATACGGTGCAGTCGTCCTGTCCCCTTTGCAGAAAAGCATCCCCAAAGAATGATGTTTCCACCTCCATGCTTCACGGTTGGGATGGTGTTCTTGGGGTTGTACTCATCCTTCTTCTTCCTCCAAACACGGCGAGTGGAGTTTAGACCAAAAAGCTCTATTTTTGAATCATCAGACCACATGACCTTCTCCCATTCCTCCTCTGGATCATCCAGATGGTCATTGGCAAACTTCAGACGGGCCTGGACATGCGCTGGCTTGAGCAGGGGGACCTTGCGTGCGCTGCAGGATTTTAATCCATGACGGCGTAGTGTGTTCCTAATGGTTTTCTTTGAGACTGTGGTCCCAGCTCTCTTCAGGTCATTGACCAGGTCCTGCCGTGTAGTTCTGGGCTGATCCCTCACCTTCCTCATGATCATTGATGCCCCACGAGGTGAGATCTTGCATGGAGCCCCAGACCGAGGGTGATTGACCATCATCTTGAACTTCTTCTATTTTCTTCTATTTTCTAATAATTGCGCCAACAGTTGTTGCCTTCTCACCAAGCTGCTTGCCTATTGTCCTGTAGCCCATCCCAGCCTTGTGCAGGTCTACAATTTTATCCCTGATGTCCTTACACAGCTCTCTGGTCTTGGCCATTGTGGAGAGGTTGGAGTCTGTTTGATTGAGTGTGTGGACAGGTGTCTTTTATACAGGTAACGAGTTCAAACAGGTGCAGTTAATACAGGTAATGAGTGGAGAACAGGAGGGCTTCTTAAAGAAAAACTAACAGGTCTGTGAGAGCCGGAATTCTTACTGGTTGGTAGGTGATCAAATACTTATGTCATGCAATAAAATGCAAATTAATTACTTAAAAATCATACAATGTGATTTTCTGGATTTTTGTTTTAGATTCCGTCTCTCACAGTTGAAGTGTACCTATGATAAAAATTACAGACCTCTACATGCTTTGTAAGTAGGAAAACCTGCAAAATCGGCAGTGTATCAAATACTTGTTCTCCCCACTGTATAAAGGGTTTGAATGAATTGTGCCCTTGGCCTCTCTCTCAAAGGAATGAGGATGACGATGTAATCGAACACATCGATAAATTCCAATCAGTTTCCCTTCAAACATTGAAGTGTAATTTCACTGTCTTCATGATCTGCACAATATAGTAATTCTTATTACAATACATATTGCACATGCTAATCTATCAAACAATTTCACCCATATACCTTTTAGTTTGAAAATTAAGGTTTCAATATAATATATTAACAATAGCCTATTTTTGTACCCTCTCTGTACCTTTAACACACCAGCTGGCTCTTGAATATTCTGGGTTTCAGTAAAGCACAACCTACCTTGGTTAACAACAATGGAGTGAACTAACTCTGTCTGTTACCATGGATCCATCTACATTACTATCAGCATTCCCAAGGTTATATTCAGACATAGCCCTTATCAAAATCAGCTGGCTTAGTAACTACAATATCCAGTTGATTTAAGTTGGGAAAGATCAGTTGGGAAAGATCAGGTATTTTAGGTCTACATTCACACAAAACTTTAGAACCTGCCAGATGTCTCACCACTACCACCAGATGGGGATGTTTTCCAAGCCTTGCTTGAGACCTTGTACCAGGGCACTACCAGTGGAATAACATACTGTAAAAGGGGCTAGTATAAGTACATGCTAGAGGAGGGTGGTGGGAGGAGCTATAAGAGCACGGGCTCATTGTAATGGCTTGAATGGAATACATGGAAAGGTATCAAGCACATCAAACATATGGAAACCACATGTTTGACTCTGTTCCATTACATCCATTCCAGCCATTACATTGAGCCCGCTCTCCTATAGCTCCTTTCACCAGCCTCCTCTGGTACATGCAGTTATGGAAAATCACTTTTGTGCTTACTTTAAGTATTTTCTGATATCAAATACTACCAAATACTTAAAAAATTCTTAGGGCTAGGCCCCTTTTTTCTCCACTTCCTGTCTGAATGACGTGCCCAAAGTAAACTGCCTATAGCTCAGGCCCTAAAGCCAGGATATGCATATAATTGGTACCATTGGAAGAAAACACTTTGAAGTTTGTAGAAATGTTTAAATAATGTAGGAGAATATAACACAATAGATATGGTAGGATAAAATCCAAAGAAAAACCAACCCAGAATTTTTTTGAGAGAGAGACCATCCTCTTAGAAATGCAAGGGAAAGGTCACGTTGAAAATTATCTTGCTGGATGCAATTCCTATGGCTTCCACAGGGTGTCAGCAGTTGTTGTTCAAGGTTTCAGGATTGTAACTTCAAAAACTAATAAGAAATATCAGTTTTAGTAGAGGGACTAAGTCTTGGATATTCGTTTTTGCATGCGCCATGAAGACATTATGCACCTGCTAAAATTGGTTTCCTATTGAACATACTTCTTTCCGAAATAAATATTATAGTTTGATTACATTTTAGGGTATCTGAGGAGTAAATAGAAACGTATTATGACTTGTTGAAATAAAGTTTAGGGGTAGATTTTCAGATTCCTTTCTCTGCAAGTTGAACGAGTGGATTACTCAAATCGATGGCGCCAACTAAACTGACTTTTTGGGATATAAAGAAGGATTTGATCTAACAAAACGACACTACATGTTATAGCTGGGACCCTTTCGATGACAAATCAGAGGAAGATTTTCAAAAAGTAAGTGAATATTTAATCGTTATATGTGAATGTATGAAACTTGTGCCGGTGGGAAAATATTTTGATGTGGGGCGCTGTCCTCAAACAATCGCATGGCATGTTTTCGCTGTAATAGCTACTGTAAATTGGACAGTGCCGTTAGATTAACAAGAATTTAAGCTTTCAGACGATATAAGACACTTATTAGTACATAAATGTTTCAAATCCATAATATTTATGATTGTTTATTTGAATTGCTCGCCCTCCAGTTTCACCGGAAGTTGTCCTCCTAGCGGGACACCTAGCCCTAAGAAGTTTTAAGGTGTGCTTGATTTAGCTTGCCTGTACACAATTAACCATCGAATCATGTTGAAGTTCCAAATTGAAAATTGTGCCCACTCTGCACATCAGTCAAGCTAAATCAAAAAGATATTTGACATGCAGCTAACTGCCAAGATAAAGGAAGCACCAACATAAAGTGTCTTAATAGGCCGATGGGCCACCACCAGCTTCCAGAACGGATTCAATGCTCCTCTGCATAGATTATACTGGTGTCTGTAACTCAATTGGAGAGATGAGACACCATTCTTCCACGAGAAATTCCATCATATGGTGTTTTGTTGCTGGTGGTGGAAAACGCTGTCTCAGTCGCCACTCAATAATCTCCCATAAGTGTTCAATTGGGTTGAGATCTGGTGACCGAAACACACACACACACACACACACACACGCACGCACGCACGCACGCACGCACGCACGCACGCACGCACACACACACACACACACACACACGCACACACACACAATTTTAAACCCACTATGCTCCTTTGAGTCGCCACTTTCAAAGTCACTGAGATCTCTTCTTCTAGCCATGGTAGCCCAAATAATGGGCAACTGAAAATTTTTATACACACTGCATGACTCTAAGCATGATGGGATGTTAATTGCTTAATTAACTCAGGAACCACACCTGTATCCCTCACTTTGTATCCCTCATTTACTCAAGTGTTTCCTTTATTTTGGCAGTTACCTGTAGGTACAGGACTGCTGTACTCTCAAGAGAATTTGGAAACATAGTTCATATTAGGCCAGTCTTGCAGAGACATCTAGTGGTTGCACAATTAATAATGTATCCAACTTTTTCCATTAGTGTCTAAAAGGAAATGGTTTGATAACAAATACTTTCTGTTATACTTCAAATAAATCTCCACAGCTGGTAACTACCTGGTACCAAATGGTGCCATGTGGTGCTACTATTGGGTTATTAACGTGTAATTACCATTTCACCATGTACATTCTCAATAACTACCTCGTAATTGATGTACCATAAAGATATGTTTCATAAAGTTAGTATGGAGGTTAATCAAATGAACACAACATTCTTAACACATCAATATCAAAAGAAGTACCATTGAGACACATTGAGAAGATCTGATTTTGGAGCACAGACAAGCATGGCCATATAAATTGCACCCATTTAAGCTTCTATGGCTGCGTTTACACATGCAGCCCAATTCTGATATTTTTTCCGCTAATTGGTATTTTGACCAACCACATCAGATCTTTTTCAGAGATGATCTGATTGGTCAAAATACCAACTAGTGAAAAGAATATCAGAATTGGACTGCCTGTGTGAATGCAGCCTATGTTTGCAGACCAGATACAGATATAAATCTCCATAAGGGCTGGCTGCCAGTATAGGGGGCCAGTGACAGACGCATCTCAGGTGCAGAGCGTGTGGTATATATACAGTGCACTGAGTGCAGGAGGAACCCTACAAGGGAAAGGGATCCACGGTGAGTGACAGCACTAAAGGAGGTTTGGGGCTGGCGCCTGTTGAGACCTCTGCCTAGCAGCAATGGAGAAGAGTGGCTGTTTCCTTGACGAGAAGCAGATCCCTGTATCCTCTGTCCCCTCCCCCATCTCCCAATGCTACAATGAGATTCCTCTCCAGGGAAGTCTCAAAGCGGTCTGTTAGACACCCACACTAAAGATATACCATTTATACATATTCCAACAAATGAATCTAATCCAAACCTTCTAACTTCTTTATGAAGAAGTTGTAAAAATAATGCAGGTTAGCGTTTTCATCATGATTCTTGTTCTGGAGGCAGCTCTGCAGAGTGGTCACTAGCTCACACAGCCACAGAGTCATACAATCTGATTTTAAACCTAACCCTATCCTTAACCCTAACCTTAACCCTAACCTTAACCACACTGCTAACCCTAATGCCTAACCCTAACCATAACATTAAGACCAAAAAGCAAAACAAAGTGCATGTATTTTTACAATATAGACAACTTTGCAGCTGGCCCATCTAGTGGAAATCGCTAATTCCTGCCTCCAGTACAAGACTCAACCTGAGAAAATATGGGGGGAACACAAGCGTTGTATGTAACATAACACCAGTGAGGAGGAAGAAGAGTATAGCTTGGTCTGCTACTGGCAAATTAATAATTTCCACCTCCACACCAAAAGTAGACCTTTGCACCATCTCACAGAGCAGAGGTCCATCCAGCACACCCAGACTAACCAGCCCTAAACTATCAGTCTGAGAGTCACAGCCTGTCATAGTACACGTCAGAAGCCCTACTGTAAGCTGTGCCAATAGTAATTCTTCTCACTCTCATGGATGTGAATCTCACATAACATTTTGATGAAGATCTTTGGTGACAAATTGGTCATGAGAGAGGGGATTCTGCTTAAGTCAATGGATGATGAGTCGAGCTCTCATTTCAGCTGCTATCATCTCCCTATTTTGGAGTATGATTAATTAGGGTATTTTGTGGTAAACGTTACTTAACTGGCTTCTTATGTTACAGTGATGGGACAATTGATGGGATTAAGAGGGAAGGCTGTGCTGTAAGAGAAGAGGAGCTGCAGAGACTCAGAGAGCACTGCCTTCTGTAGGCTAATCAGCTCCAAGCGTTCACAGAACACAGGTGGGGTGTCATTAAGTCATTTAGTCATCAAACTGGACACCTTGAAATCCCCAAGGTAGCCTACTGTCTGCCTTCAAAACATTCCAAACAATTCCCAGCTGAAATGTATGCCTATAGAGTTGCTACATGAATTGCAGTATAGGAGCTTTGAAGTTTTTGCTTGCTTGTGACTAGTTACAGTGTATTATGTGAAATGTGCCAAAATGATCCAAATAAACAACTTTTGTCAAACAAACCTTTTTACCTAATGGTATTGGTTAAATAGAAAAGGGGATTTTGTTATTTGATTTATGAATGCCTCATTTTGAATTCAGCTATTTTAAATTTAAAAGGACAGTCTATAGTTCAAACAATAACAAAGCGAACACCCCACCACTGTGTTTGGTAAGCAGATGAGGGAGGGATGGGGTTGGAGAAATGTACCACTCTCAAACTCATAGACTGAACTATGGATGCAAGGACTGACAGACCATCATATCAAAATAATACTTTTGGTTACAATTACATTGTTTATAAACAATGGAGTAAAACAGGCTTATATTTTGGGTTCTGATGCGGTATGATAGTAGAACTAAGCTCATGCAGCATTTATAAGTTATCTTCTACAAGAATCAATGGGTATATATCATTAATTTAAAATGATCCACCCCCGAAAATGTGTCATCACAATAATGCCCCAGCCCTGTGCCTCATAATAAAGTTGGTTATATTTTTCATATTGTATTCTTGTTACAGAAAAATTATCCTAAAATCTGAGTGAATGACAGGTGAATTTTTTAAGTTCCCTTAAAACACATGTTGCTTCGATCACGCAGACATTTATTTCAAACATACATTGACAGGTTTATATGCCTCTTAGAAAAGACACTGACGCGTGAAACGAGGAGACAATCCTGCAAGTAAACAGGAATTGAGAGTTTTGATAAACTGGTGCAGCTGGTCAATAAATCTGATTTAAAACAGTTAAATTAATATTTTCTGACACCAAATTGTCTAAAAATATTGACTAACAAAAAAGCATTGGTCAAATATATTTCACTAAATTGACTTGGGTCGAATTCTATATTGTATTAATAAAATCGTGTTCTTATTTATTTAACCTGTATTTAACTAGGCAAGTCAGTTAAGAAAAAAATTGGATTTACAATGACGGCCTAGGAACAGAGGGTTAACTGCCTTGTTCAGGTGCACAACGACAGATTTTTACCTTGTCAGCTCGGGGATTCGATCTAGCAACCTTTCAGTTACTGGCCCAGCGCTCTAACCATTAGACTACGTGCCGCCCCAGCAGGCATCACGAGTGGTTAAAACAGTAAGCCTATACATACACATAACATATGAAGTAGTATTTTCGATTATTTGTACTAGTCATTTCCAACTTGTTTTGATAAAGGTCAGGAAGGACTACATGGAACAATTTATTACGTTTGATAAATTGTGGAGAAATAGATTGGGTATGGATTGGGGGAAAGTATGCACAAATTATAAGTAATTATTTAGTCTGAATATACTGTAAGCATTTCGATTTTATTACTGACGATTTCGATTGTCATGACTGATAAATAAATGAAAGAAACATGTGCAGCTGTTGGCTATGCATCTTTGCTACTGCTGGTACCCTATTTGAATTCCTCTTGTTGGACTTAAACGGAAAGTTTGGTTTAAAATCATAAGATCTCATATGTGCAAGCTCTTCCTAATTTAGGAAAATTGTAGGAGGCATTGCAAAGCTTCTGGACGTTGGGGTCAACTAATTTATATCCCATTCACGAATTCGGATAAAATATGTGAATGTCTTTATTATTTACTTTCCCCTTCCCTGCATTAGATGAGATAGAAATTGAATTGAGACCCTAACCTGTCTATTTCGTTGGGGCAGTGGAAGAGCTCATTAATGGTAAACCCTGGTCTCTCTTTTCTCTTCCGGCGCGTCTCAGCATTAGCCAAGCATTGCAGGCTGGCGCCGCGGCCTCTCCACTTCCACAACATTAGGTGTAATGTTACTGTTTGTTGTGGCCTAAGCATACTAATAGGTCGTTGGAAGTCAGCATCAGTGTAAACCTGAGCGACATCCACCTTGCCGGGCAAGATCACTCAACCATGAAGACCTGAACAACAATTGAGTAACCTACCCTGTCTCAACAGAAGCTCATGAATAGAGAACCACTGGTTTGGCATCATGCAGTCCATCAGGTTATGGATAGTTATCGCAGCTGCGAGTTGAATTTAGTTTGCTGCGGCTGCTATTAGAAGCACATCTGCTTCAAATTCTAAAATCCTCTTAAAACGCAATCAGCCTAAACTCCTCTGCAATAATCTCAGTTATGATGTCTATATCATACACTATTAGAAAACAATTGTTATATGCTTGTCTTGCTTCATATATGGTACCCATAAAGGCTTCATTCCGCATGCTTCCCATCCGAAACAGTTCGGGTCAGTTAATGCATATATTATGACGCCATTTTGTGACGTTTTTGTTCGTTTTGGTCTTCGGCAGGGTTTTTTTCAGCTGTTCCTGAACAATAAATGTTTTCTCAAGGCAAGCAGAAGTTCTGGAGCTTAAGTCTACGCCCTTCGTCGGTTATTGGTCAACAGTAGAGGTTCTTCAACAAAGAGCTTGTTGTCATTCAACAATAAACCATTCCTGTTTTTTCGCTTAAAAAATACTACACCAAACAGTTTGATGTAAAATTACGCATCTCCTTGGCAAAAGCGTCAAAATCAATGACAGATTTCTTGAGTTATCTTAGATTAATTCTGACTATTTTGAGGAAGTGCATACTGGCTATGGTGTCTTAAGATGGGACAAACAGTAGTCTACTATTGCCACTTTTTCTAATTTTTCTAGCGAAGGTCTTTTAAGGGAGTATGCAACCACACTCGTTCGGTTCGCCTAGCCAAGACACCAGCCGATCCGAAGCATGCGGAAGCCTTATAGGTTCTATATAGAGTCGACATGGCATATAGAACCGGATATGGAACCAATGTTGGTTCAGTGAAGAATCCCTAGGGTTCTGATAAAAGAACCCTACAAAAGGGTTATATATAGGGGTGCCATATATGAAGAAAGCAATATAACCCTTTTTGATTCTATCCAGAACCATTTTATCTAAGACTGTCCAACAGCCAAACGTTCTTCTTCGTTATCATCATCATCCTCAATAGCTAGGAGAAAATGTAGGTCTAATAACTTCCCATCCTCGCACCCCACCCCCATTCTGTCCATCCTTACCCAGATAAAGTGAGATGTCTCGTGTCACCGTGTAAGATGAGATAAAGGAGTGGTTAAAGTGCATGAGACAGGCGCATCACACACTTGGCTATTGGCAGTTTGGAGACGGTTTCTTCGAGTGCTGAAAGGTATGCCCTGATGATACGACACACGATAGTGAGACCAGGTTGACTTTCAGACCGTGCTTATCAACTCACCTAGATCTAAGGAATTAATTCATCCCTATTGAAGAACATTTGGAGAGCATCGCTAATATCTGTTGTATGATTGATTTCACTTGACCACGCTGAAACTGTGCAGTTACACATTTGTCTGTCTTTAAAATAGGCCTCTGTATAAACTAGTGATGCTTCCCAGTCCAGTGACTTCAACGCCATTCTCGGTAAAGGATATTCTAAAGATGGAGCAGCAACATCACCCCCACCAAGGATTCTTCTATCCAGATCAAGACGCACAGATGTCTCTGCAGCGCATGCACAGTGCACTTCGGAGCCTCGACTTACTTGACAGTCAGGATAAATCGTGCTTCTCGGGAGCAACACAGATGAAATGCACCCTGAGTTCGGAGGACATTGACATCCTGAGGGGCAGTTGTAGTTCAGCGGCTGAGGAGGAGACAAATGGGGACCAAGGTAAATTAAAACGATGTCGTTAAAACACGCAGCGCTGACATCCAATGACAGATATTTGAGAAACAAAATATTCGATTGGGCTCTGTCAATTCAAGAACTGAATTAAAATGTTTAAAAAATAATAATTAATCATTTTGAAACAGACTGAAGTACACCCTGAATTAAGCTTTATGGAATTGGCCCCAAATCCTGCCTCTTGATGCTGCATGACAGCCTCATGCCCCAACAAAATCTATTTTCATTAACAATATTATCATCATTTTTAAAGGGGCAATGAGCAGTTGCTACATTCATTTGTGTACTTATAAATTAATGATATGTACCCATTGATTATTGAAGAATATAACATATTGGTGCCTCATGAGTTTGGTTCAACTGTCGTACCCTATCAGAACCAAAAATATAAGCTTGTTTTACTCCAATGTATCTAAACAAAGTAAATGTAAGCAAACACCATATAGCCTCAAAACATTGTTAAAACTGTAATGTGTATTTCATGGATTGTCAGTCCTTACATCCATAGCTCTGTCTATGAAGTTGAGAATGGTTAACAAGCTGCGGGATGAGGCTGTAGAAATGTAACCAAACAGGTGCGGGTACGATGCTTTGCTATTGTTTCTACTGCTGAATGCCATTTTAATAGGCATGCACAAAATGATTAAAAAAATATATATAAACAAGCTAAACCTCCTATTTTAAAAATGTTTTCCAAATATAAGTTAATGGCAATGACGAGGCCTACCTATAGGAGAAAATAAAGGCTAGTAAAGGGTAATGAATTGACCTTCTCACCACATTTAAATTCATCTCCGTGTGAGCTTCATATTGTGACATTGCTGATATGCATAATGCGTAATGAAGTTAATCCTACGGAGTGCATGTGACGCAGCAATTTCAATTGAAGTAGGCCTAACCCACTGTGCAAAAACTGGGTGAATCAACGTTGTTTCCACGTCATTTCAACCCCCAAAAAACAATGGGATGACGTTGAATCAACGTGGAAAACTGATTGGATTTGCAAGAAGTCATCAATGTAAGGTAATTTCCTATTTTTTTACCCAACTTTTAACCTAAATCCAATGACATGGTGAATATGTTTGTTAATTTCACGTTAGTTGACCACTCCACCAAATGTAAATCTGAACTAGAAGGTGAACTGACGTCTGTGCCCAGTGGGAAGTTTTTCACAGGACAGTTTTCCAATGAAGGAATGTGTCTAACATTGCTATTTCTAATTATTGCAGGTATGCTTCTTGACGATTCGATGGGTTGTGATGGGAAAAATGACAATACCTACTCAGGCAAGCCAAAGCAAAGATTGCGCAGAAAACCACGCGTGCTATTTTCCCAAACGCAGGTTTTTGAGCTGGAACGGCGCTTCAAACAGCAGAGGTACCTTTCTGCACCAGAGAGGGACCACCTCGCCAATATTCTAAAGCTGACTTCTACTCAAGTCAAAATCTGGTTTCAAAACAGGAGGTACAAGTGCAAGCGGCAAAGACAAGACAAGTCTCTGGAATTGGCTGGATACCCGCCTCTACCACGAAGGGTAGCAGTGCCCGTGTTGGTTCGAGATGGCAAACCGTGCATGGGAGGACCTCATTTAGCGCCATACAACGTGACAATTGGCTCTTACAACACCTTATATGGATATGGTAATAACTCACATGGTTGCAGTTATCCGAGTATGCCATCCATACCAAGTGCCACGCAAATGTCCAACAACCATATAGTTGACATGAACCTCATGGAAAATGTAGAGGGGCCATTCCAACAAGGACACTTTCAGGCAACTTTACCGGGGATAAGAGCGTGGTGAGAAACTATTCCAAAACAACCACCCAACTCTCATCAAGTTTTTTTCGTTTAGGTTTTTGTTTAGGTTTGGCTATGCAGCTGCAAGGTTACTTGTTGAAAACATCAACGAATAGGCCAATAGGCAAATCCAAGTGTAGGCATATACTGTTTAACACGTTTATATTAGACTATAGGTGTTTTATTCTAACTATGTGTATTGGTCTACTATAATTTCTTGTTTAACTATTTAGTTTTGTTTAGTTTATTTAACTAAGTTGATAATATTGCTCTAACGGACTTTGTTCAAGACATGGTATTTTTGTACATGACAATAAACCTTGATTTAATATTTTATTGTGCTGTGAGATCACGCCATCCTCTCTCTGCAACACAATCATATTATATTTAGACTTGTATTAGACCTACAAGTACATCTACAACAAATAACACAAACGATTAAAACGATTAAAAACAACAATATCAAACAACAATATCAACAGTCAAGGCCTAATTGTTGTAGATGTACTTGTAGGTCTAATTGTATTATACGTGGTATTCTAAATTGCATTATAATTGTATTATTTGTCTTATAATACAATTATAGTTTTATTATTATTATTATTATACGGCCAAATTGATAATAAATGTTTAGGGTTGCTCTATGCAGGGGATAAATGGTCCAAAACAAATAGGCTATAACGTTGCTTCATCTCTATTAGAAGCATATAGTTCGTTGATCTCTTTATGAAGCCATTATAGGGTTTTCATCCTTGAGCCTGAACTTAGCTTACGAATTTGAGTATGACTTGAGTTGACGTTGACAATTAATAGCCTAAATCTATACTCGCCACAAATTGAGATTGGGCTTCTTCAAATAGCCTATTTGTAATGAGGTAGGACTAATTGCTCATCCAATTAACGACAATTGCAATCAACACGCTACTGCTGTATTTTTTCCACTTAACGAATTAAGTTATGTTTTCTTTACCCTGAAAACGAGAAGGGAAAAAAAGCTAACTTTTCCTCGCTGATTGTAGTGTAAAATAGCATTTTCATGTTTTTCAAATATTCGTTTTATATTGTTAGACCATATAAATTGTTGCTAAAGATATCTCTATATTGACATATGACCTGGCATAAGCCCAACGATTTAAATGGTTCCACAATCTTAATGCTATCAACCCAAAAGGTCATTATTGTTCCGTCGACAAAGCCGCTGAACAATGCCACACGCGATAAGGCCGAGGAGCCTGTCCTGTCATGGACCTTGGGTAAAGGTAAACAAACTCGTAGACACAGTGGCTCTTTACCTCTTAACTTTCAATCAAATAGGGAAACAGCTTCCAATCTAACCTGTCAGCCATCGATAGGAGGGAGATACTAACACCACTTGTGCTAACTGGATTGCACATTTTAGATAACTATCAGTGAATGTAGCCTAAAGTGCACCAAATTTGCACATTCACGTCAAGACTTGAAAAAAAAGATTCATGATAAAATGATATATAGCCTACTGCATTGTATCTTATGTATTCATATTCTGCTGACCTAAAATCTAATTATAGCTCTATAATTATATTTTTATCAAATTTAAAATAATTTGTTGGTCGATTTATGTGTCATCAATTTAATCATTCAGGGATCCTGAGTGGCACAGCGTCTAAGGCACTGCATCGCAGTGCCAGTGGCGTCACTACAGTCCCGGGTTTGATCCCAGGCTGTATCACAACCGGCCGAGATCGGGAGTCCCATAGGGCGGTGCACAATTGGCCCAGCGTCGTCCGGATTAGGGGAGGGTTTGGCTTGGGTTGGCCGTCATTGTAAATAAGAATTTGTTCTTAACTGACTTGCAAAGTTAAATAAATTAAAATTGTTATTTTATTTGGTAGCCAACCTGTGAATATGGATTCCCTGTGTGGCTGCCTGCCTTAGCCCCGTGGGGCAGATATAGTGCTGAGCTGAGGCACATCAGAGCTGAGATAAGGGAGAGAGTGTCTCAGAGCAGAATTTAGCAGCAGACAGAGTGGAGACCAAGACCTCTTGAGAAGATCAGATAAGATGTGTGTGTCGGAAGCTCAGTGTGAGGAGGAGATGGAATAAGGTTGGCACTTTGTTAAGGGCGAGATGAGACTCAGAGAATGGGGATGCATTACATACCCTTTTCAAAGACCAGGGCTCATCAGCCGGCTTAGGGCTTACATCACGGACAGAATAGAGCAGACTATAAATGGTAGATGCTGTAACCATCTCTGATCTGTAGTCATCACAGAGAAGTCCACCCTTTTGAGGATTGAAATGAATGGATTTTTTTCACAATGTTGATTACAAATCAGATACCCAATTTGCACTGAAGTAATGTTATTTATATTGAGGTGCTTGTTTTGGAATTGAAGACTAGTTACCAGTATGCTGTAATCTAAATGATTCAAACTCCATGAAAATAACTTGTTCTAACTGAATGGACACAAAACACAGTTACTTTGATAAGGTGAGGGCATTACACACTGATCCAAATGTGAGCCATGCTGTCACAGAGATCCTTTTGTACTGGACTGGAGCAAAACAGTTCAGCCAGGGAAAACATCATACAGTGGTGTAGTCATTGGGACTTACAGATTCACCTCTGCCACCCAGTATTTACATCAAAGATATCAGACAGTGAAATGTATGTGTCATCAACCTGAGGTAATCTCAAAGAACACATGATCAGTCAGTTCAAGAATGTAAATACCACATAGGACATAATGTATATGTGTCTAAGAAAGGCACAAAATAGAATGTGTGTAGTGACCGGAAGATGTACTTACAATCTAGAATGTTGACAATTTAGTATTACAAAAAAATAAGTACAAATCAGCAAGAATTGATCAACCATTTTTAATACATGACATATTAATAAGTTGAAGCTCGCATCCGCTACAAGACCATGGTGCTTGCCTACGGAGCTGTGAGGGGAACGGCACCTCAGTACCTCCAGGCTCTGATCAGGCCCTACACCCAAACAAGGGCACTGCGTTCATCCACCTCTGGCCTGCTCGCCTCCCTACCACTGAGGAAGTACAGTTCCCGCTCAGCCCAGTCAAAACTGTTCGCTGCTCTGGCCCCCCAATGGTGGAACAAACTCCCTCACGACGCCAGGACAGCGGAGTCAATCACCACCTTCCGGAGACACCTGAAACCCCACCTCTTTAAGGAATACCTAGGATAGGATAAAGTAATCCTTCTCACTCCCCCCCCCCTTAAAAGATTTAGATGCACTATTGTAAAGTGGCCGTTCCACTGGATGTCATAAGGTGAATGCACCAATTTGTAAGTCGCTCTGGATAAGAGCGTCTGCTAAATGACTTAAATGTAAATGTAAATGTTAATACATAATGCATCCACACACCAATAAGAATTTGAGTTTAAAGCCAGACATATTTTTTAAGCTGTTCAATGCGTTAACATGGTTTTCAGCCAGAATAGAAGTCTATGGACAAGGTAAAACAGCAATCCATGGTTTGGTTTAATTTCCCTTGCACCGTTTCTACATGCTAACGTTTTAGCATTTGCGGCACAAATCCCATTCAAGTCATGGGACCGATATTAGCATTTTTCGCGCATCACGTTCCAAACATCTATAAGAGATTTTGTTGAGCTTCACAATACATTTTACATACTTTCGGATTATCTGGACATGATGCGTGAAAAATGTTAATATCGGTCTCATGCCTTGAATTAAATTTGTGCCGCAAATGCTAAAACACTAGCATGTGGAAACAGTGACAGGGAAATTTCACCAAAGCATGGACTGTAATTTGCGTGAATTACCCCTTTAAATCTGGATCCCCCAACTGGCAGTCTGCCCGCAGATGGTTTTATTTCCCCCAGAAGTTTTCTGAGCAAAAAATATATAATTATATATACAATACCAGTCAAAAGTTTGGACAAATCTACTCATTCAAGGGTTTTTCTTTATTCGTACTATTTTTTACATTGTAGAATAATAGTGAAGACATCAAAACTAGGAAATAACACAGATGGAATATTGTAGTAACCTAAAAAGTGTTAAACAAATCAAAAAATATTTTAGATTTTAGATTCTTCAAAGTTGCCACCCTTGCCTTGATGACAGCTTTGCACACGCTTGGCATTCTCTCAACCAGCTTCATGAGGTAGTCACCTGGAATGCTTTTCCAACCGATTTGAAGGAGTTCCCACATATGCTGAGCACTTGTTGGCTGCTTTTCCTTCACTCTGCGGACCAACTCATCCCAAACCATCTCAATTGGGTTGAGGTTGGGTGATTGTGGAGGCCAGGTCATCTGATGCAACACTCCATCACTCTCCTTTTTGGTCAAATAGCCCTTACACAGCCTGGAGTTGTGTTGGGTCATTGTCCTGTTGAAAAACGAATTATAGTCCCACTGAGCGCAAACCAGATGGGATGGCGTATCACTGCAGAATGCAGACACAGCGACTGGAAGCAAACATCTCAAATTTGGACTCATCAGACCAAAGGACAGATTTCCACCGGTCGAATGTCCATTGCTCATATTTCTTGGTTTAAGCAAGTCTCTTCCTCTTATTGCTGTCCTTTAGTAGTTGTTTCTTTGCAGAAATTCTATCATGAAGGCCTGATTCACGCAGTCTCCTCTAAACAGTGGATTTTGAGAAGTCTGTTACTTGAAGCCTGTTGAGCATTTATTTGGGCTGCAATCGGAGGTGCATTTAATTGCCGATTTCTGAGGCTGGTAACTCTAATGAACGTATCCTCTGCAGGAGAGGTAACTCTGGGTCTTTCTTTCCTGTGGCGGTCTTCACGAGAGCCAGTTTAATCATTGTTCTTGATGGTTTTTGCTGCACTTGAAGAAACTTTCAAAGTTCTTGAAATTTTCCGGATTGACTGACCTTCATGTCTTAAAGCAATGATGGACTGTTGTTTCTCTTTGCTTATTTGAGCTGTTTTTGCAATAATATGGACTTGGTCTTTTAACAAATAGGGCTTTCTTCTCTTTACCACCCCTACCTTATCACAACACAACTGATTGGCTCAAACACATTAAGAAAGAAAGAAATTACACAAATTAACTTTTAACAAGGCACACCTGTTAATTGAAATGCATTCCTGGTGACTACCTCATGAAGCTGGTTGAGAGAATGCCAAGAGTGTGCAAAGCTGTCATCAAGGCAAAGGGTGGCTACTTCGAAGAATCTCAAATCTAAAATATATTTTGATTTGTTTAACACTTTTTAGGTTACTACATGATTCCATATGTGTTATTTCATAGTTTTGTCTTCACTATTATTCTACAATGTAGAAAATAGTAAAAATGAACAAAAACCCTTGAATGAGTATGCCCAAAACTTTTGACTGAAACTGCATCTCTTCCCCATTGCAAAATGAGTAGAATTGCTTTAAAGGTGTTATAAAATTGCTAAATGTTTTCTCTGCCCCATGACAAAATGTATAGAATTGCAGAAAAATTGCTTTAAAACTGCAACATTTTCTCTATGCCCCATTGCAAAATGTGTATAATTGCAGGAATATATATTGTATATATATATGTGTGTGTGTGTGTTAAAAAAGAAAAACTGTATAGTTGGAGATAAAAGACTGTAAAAACACTAGGAAATCAGCTTCAAGTGATTTTAACTTTGGAAACCATTTCCCAAGTATTCCCACGCATAATAGAGAGACATATGATCGTATTCAAATGAAAGCAAAGTTTGAAATTATTATGTTTTAGTCAAATATTATATTTGTTTGTGCTTCTTGCAGTCAATTTGCAGGCTACAATCCATCCGCTCAAGAAAAAATGATCCCGCAACTGAATCTAGTTGATGATCCCTGCTTTAAATGATCTTCATCTGTGATATCAAGCGATGTTCAGAACAGTTTGTCAAGCGATGTTTAGAACAGTTTGTCAAGCGATGTTTAGAACAGTTTGTCAAGCGATGTTTAGAACAGTTTGTCAAGCGATGTTTAGAACAGTTGGTCAAGCGATGTTTAGAACAGTTTGTCCAAATCAAACCAGGACATAAGCACTTCCCCCTCATGGCCTAGATCTAAACATCTGCAGATGGACATACTTTTACTCAAGAAGCATCACTCAACTGTCTACCATTCATAAACACTCTTTTGTCCCCTGGCTAGGATGTGCTGCAACTTACTGAAATACTGGAAAGACAACATTCTCAACAACTTTAAACAACTCATTAGTGTGCTGTTTGTATTGACAAGTTGTTTGATGCTGTTGTGAAAACAGTTAGAAAATAACTTGGAGTTCTCTCTATTTAATCAAAACTCTTCCATCTATTCCACCAATGACTGAAATCTGCGTCGCAGGATTAAAATGATGTTGAATAGAATAACAGTTGTAAAACTATGTCAACAGTGTCCGTGACCAGAGATGTAATTGAAACAGAGGCATGCCATCTCAATGTTATCTGTTATTGGGATAAAAGTATGAAAGATATACACAGAACAATGCAATGCTATGGAATGTGGACATTGGAAATGGCTTGATACTGACACCACTGTTCATTCATGAGGATGACTACATTCACACCATGAGGATGTGATACAGGCAGCCCACCAAAGGCTTTTGACTTACTTACTTACTATGGGCCTAAGTAAGTCAGTAAGTAAGTCAGCAAATAACCAAAGTCTATTTAGTTAGGGATAAAAAAATCAGGAGAGATATTACATTTCAGTCCTTTTACTTTACTTCTATTGCCCAAACTTTAACCAAACAGTAGCCATAGTACATTTCAGATTTCCTGTCCATCTAGCTACAATAAGAAAACAGTAAAAGATACCAACAAAATTGCATGTGAAAGATAATTCAGGTTGGAACGTTTAGTGCAGAGGAGACTGGTGGGAGGAGCTATAGGAGGACAGGCTCATTGTAATGGCTGGAATGGAATAAATGGTACGGTATCAAACACATCAATCATATGGAAACAGGATGTTTGACGTCATTCCATTAATTCCATTCCAGCCATTACAATGAGCCCTCCTCCTATAGCTCCTCCCACCAGCCTCCTTTGGTTTAGTGTGCAAATCAACCTAATATATTTGCAATGGAGCCTTCTGCCATAACACTGCAACTAATTTCAAGATGACAACCAACCAGGCGTAATCCATATCCATCCCCATGTTCACTCTCGTCTACAGTATATACTGTACATGCAGTGTCTGATTACCTTTTTGCCTGGGGAGTTGAACGTTTTAAAAACATAATATGGCCTTGGAGCCCCCTCTGCTGGCGAGACCACCATACTGTATCTCTACAGACACACACACACAATATATAAACAGGCAGAACCAAGAGCCTGACTGGCTGAAGACAATGTTCAAAGCGGCTTTCCTCCTAAAATCATAACTGTCAACTATGTCAGACT
Source organism: Salvelinus alpinus (assembly GCF_045679555.1). NCBI lineage: Eukaryota > Metazoa > Chordata > Actinopteri > Salmoniformes > Salmonidae > Salvelinus > Salvelinus alpinus. The sequence goes on from NC_092104.1 coordinate 35,155,679, forward strand.
CTGAGCCAACACAAATTAGCCGTTGACACACAAAATATCACTGACAGACAGGCAGGAGAGCAGGAGTATTCATTCTCTATCTACTAAATAAACAACATCTGAAATAATATTTTCTCAACTACTTAAATACAGCAGTAATCATAACATTTATCCTAAATAGAGATAACCAACTTCCTCAGAATAGCATGACCCCACTTTTATGACACAATTGCAAGGAAAACAGCAACAAAATGCTACTGCACAACAAAAATGCCACAAGACTTGTAAGTGTGAAAATCCTTTTAAGCCTGGCTGTCTTACTACAACTATCATTAAATGTTTCCTTTTTTACATTTCTCACTGAAACAAGACTCATAACATATTACGGTACATAAATTATGACAACAGTGCAGTGATGATCGGTTTCAATTGACCTTTTGCTATGTGTAGATTATTACTGGATTGATTCTTAAAAACAAAGAACAGATGCATATATTTGGTAGGCCTAAATAACCCTACACAGTATACATAGATTCTATCTACCTTTAGTGCCTATTGACGATAGTATGTATCTTCTGGCCAGAGGAATTTTGTTAAGAGCCACTGCGCTTGCTCTTACACGCATCGGTACGGTTTTGTAATGCGCCTGTGTGTAGCTGGTGTAGATGAGTCAGGCGCAGGACAGCAGATATGAGTAATGTACGCAATTTTACTCAACAATAAACACAATACACATCAAATAAATCCAAGGCCACAATAATGGACCGCAATACAATAAACAATCACTCACAAATACACATGGGGGAACAGAGGGTTAAATAATGAACAAGTAATTGGGGGATTGAAACCAGATGTGTAAGACAAGGACAAAACAAATGGAAAATGAAAAGTGGATCGGCGATGGCGATGGCTAGAAGGCCGGTGACGTCGACCGCCGAACGCCGCCTGAACAAGGAGAGGGACCGACTTCGGCGGAAGTCGTGACAGTAACCCCCCCGTGACACGCGGCTCCAGCAGCGCACCGACACCGACCTCGGGGCCGACCCGGAGGACGAGGCACAGGGTCGATCCGGATGGAGACGGTGGAACTCCCGCAGCAATGAAGGGTCCAAGACGTCCTCCACCGGCACCCAGCATCTCTCCTCCGGACCGTACCCCTCCCACTCCACGAGGAACTGAAGGCCCCTCGCTCGATGCCTCGAGTCCAGGATGGCTCAAACAGCATACCCTGGGGCCCCCTCGATGTCCAGAGGCGGTGGAGGAACCTCCCGCACCTCAGACTCCTGGAGTGGACCAGCCACCACCGGCCTGAGGAGAGACACATGGAACGAGGGATTAATACGGTAATCTGGGGGAAGCTGTAACCTAAAGCATACCTCGTTCAGTCTCCTCAGGACTTTGAATGGCCCCACAAACCGCAGGCCCAGCTTCCAGCAGGGCAGGTGGAGGGGCAGGTGGAGGGTCGAGAGCCAGACCCGGTCCCACGGTATGAACACCAGGGCCTCACTGCGGTGACGGTCGGCGCTCGCCTTCTGCCGCCTCACGGCCCGTTGCAGGTGCACATGGGCGGCGTCCCAGGTCTCCTCCGAGCGCTTAAACCATCCGTCCATCGCAGGAGCCTCGATCTGGCTCTGATGCCAAGGTGCCAGAACCGGCTGATACCCCAGTACGCACTGGAAGGGGGAGAAGTTAGTGGAGGAGTGGCAGAGTGAGTTTTGGGCCATCTCTGCCCAGGGGATGAACGCTGCCCACTCCCCCGGCCGGTCCTGGCAATATGACCGCAGAAACCTACCCACATCCTGGTTTACTCTCTCCACCTGCCCATTACTCTCAGAGTGAAAACCTGAGGTGAGGCTGACCGAGACCCCCAGACGTTCCATGAATGCCCTCCAGACCCTGGACGTGAATTGGGGACCCCGATCAGAGACTATGTCCTCAGGCACCCCGTAGTGCCGGAAGACGTGAGTGAACAGGGCCTCCATAGTCTGTAGGGCCGTAGGGAGACTGGGCAAAGGGAGGAGACGGCAGAAAACCGATCCACAACGACCAGGATCGTGGTATTGCCCTGTGAGGGAGGAATATCCGTTAGGAAGTCCACCGACAGGTGCGACAATAGCCGTTGTGGAACGGGCAGGAGTTGTAACTTCCCTCTGGGCAGGTGCCTGGGAGCCTTGCACTGGGCGCACACCGAGCAGGAGGAAACATAAATCCTCACGTCCTTGGCCAAGGTGGACCAAAAGTACTTCCCACTAAGACAGCGCACTGTCCGACCGATGCCAGGATGACCAGAGGAGGGTGACGTGTGGGCCCAATAGATCAACCGGTCGCGGACAGCAGACGGAACGTACAGACGCCCAGCTGGACACTGGAAAGGAGTTTGCTCTGTACGTAACGCCCGCTCGATGTCCACGTCCAGCTCCCACACTACCGGTGCCACCAGGCAAGAGGCCGGGAGTATGGGAGTGTGATCCATGGACCGCTCCTCTGTGTCATACATCCGGGACAGTTCATCTGCCTTAGCGTTCTGGGAACCTGGTCGGTAGGACAGGGTGAACACAAAACGGGTAAAAAACATGGCCCACCTTGCCTGGCGAGGGTTCAGTCTCCTCGCCGCCCGGATGTACTCCAGATTGCGGTGGTCAGTCCAGATGAGAAAAGGGTGTCTAGCCCTCTCAAGTCAATGTCTCCATGCCTTCAGAGCCTTGACGACAGCCAACAGCTCCCGGTCCCCCACATCATAGTTTTGCACCGCCGGGCTGAGCTTCTTCGAAAAGAAGGCACAGGGGCGGAGCTTCGGTACCGTACCCGAGCGCTGAGAGAGCACGGCTCCTATCCCAGCCTCGGACGCGTCCACCTCCACTATGAGCGCCAAAGAGGGATCCGGATGAGCCAGCACGGGAGCGAGCCGAGGTAAACAGAGCCCTCAGGTGACCAAAAGCCCTGTCTGCCTCAGCCGACCACTGCAGTCGCACCGGTCCCCCCTTCAGCAGGGAGGTAATGGGAGCCGCTACCTGACCAAAGCCCCGGATAAACCTCCGGTAGTAGTTGGCAAACCCTAGGAACCACTGCACTTCCTTTACCGTGGTGGGAGTCGGCCAATTACACACGGCTGAAATGCAGTCACTCTCCATCTCCACCCCTGACGTGGAAATGCGGTACCCTAGGAAGGAGATGGACTTTTGGAAGAACAGGCATTTCTCAGCCTTGACGTACAGGTCATGTTCCAACAGTCGACCAAGCCCCCTGCGCACCAGGGACACATGCTCGGTGCGTGTCGCGGAGTATATCAGAATGTCATCGATATACACCACTACACCCTGCCCATGCAGGTCCCAGAAAATCTCGTCAACAAAGGCCTAGAAGACTGATGGAGCATTCATCAAACCGTACGGCATGACGAGGTACTCATAGTGCCCTGAGGTGGTACTAAATGCCGTCTTCCACTCGTCCCCCTCCCGGATACGCACCAGGTTGTAAGTGCTCCTGAGATCCAATTTTGTGAAGAAACGCACCCCGTGCATTGACTCGATCGCACTGGCGATGAGAGGCAGCGGGTAGCTATACCTCACAGTGATCTTCTTCACAAAAAATAAACTTGAGGAGGCAGGTGAAGTGGAGTTTCGAATGTATCCCTGCCCCAGGGATTCGGAGACATATGTTTCCATAGCCGCCGTCTCCTCCTGTGACAGAGGATACACGTGAATCTCTTGGAAGTGCTGCGTCTACCAGGAGATTTTTTCGCACAATCCCCCCATCGATGGGATGGTAATTGAGTCGTCCTATTCTTACAGAAGGCGAGAGCCAAATCAGCATATTCTGAGGGGATGCGCACGGTGGAGACCTGGTCTGGACTTTCCACCGTAGTCGCACGATGGAAACCCCTACACACCTCCCTGAGCACTTTCATGACCACCCCTTGAGAGCCCTCTGTTGCCACGAAATAGTGGGGTCATGACAGGCCAACCAGGGTAGGCCCAGCACCACGGGAAACGCAGGAGAATCAATAAGGAAGAGACTGATTCTCTCCGTGTGACCCTCCTGCGTAACCATGTCTAGTGGAGCGGTGGCCTCCCTAAACAGCCCTGACCCTAATGGTCGACTATCTAGGGCGTGCACAGGGAAGTGCATATCCACCGGAACAAGGGGGATCCCTAAACTATGGGCAAAGGAACGGTCAATAAAATTCCCAGCTGCGCCTGAATCTACGAGCACCTTATGCTGGGAATGCGGGGAAAACTCAGGAAATTTAATAAACACATACATGTGAGCAACAGGGGGCTCTGGGTGAGCCTGGTGCCGACTCACCTGGGGTGACACGATAGTGCCCTGCCTGCCGCCTCGACTCCCTGAGGATCCCCTCAGCACCGACCAGCAGTGTGCCCTCTGCGGTCACAGATGGTGCAGGGAATGACCCCTCCTCCGGTCGCCCTAATCACACCACCTCCCAGCTCCATGGGCGTCGGAGCGGAGTTGCTGGGGGATGGAACTGACAGGCCCTGATCCGGACGTCCGCGGGTAGCCAGCAGGTTGTCCAGCCGGATGGACAGGTCCACCAGCTGGTCCAAAGTGAGGGTGGTGTCTCGGCAGGCCAACTCCCGATGGACGTCCTCGCGCAGACCGCACCGGTAGTGATCGATCAGGGACCTGTCGTTCCATCCCGCGCTGGCGGCCAGGGTCCGGAAGTCCAAAGCGAAATCCTGCGCGCTCCTCATCCCCTGCCTCAGGTGGAACAGACGTTCACCCGCCGCTCGACCCTCAGGCGGGTGGTCGAAAACTGCCCGAAAGCGGCGGGTGAACTCTGCGTAATGGTCCAACGCCGCGCCTCCCTCACTCCATACGGCGTTGGCCCACTTCAGGGCTTTGCCTGAGAGGCAGAGGGCGAGGGCGGACACGCTCTCACGTCCCGAAGGAGCCGGGTGGACGGTCGCCAGGTAGAGTTCCAGCTGGAGTAGGAACCCCTGGCATCTGGCAGCCGTCCCATCATACTCCCTCGGGAGCGCGAGCCGAATCCCGCTGGGACCGGGTGAAGGAGGGGTGGACAGTGGGGCCTGCTGTAGTGGGGCTGGTGGAGGCGTTGGAAGACCTCCTTCTCTCTCCCATCTATCCATCGTCTGCAGCACGCGATTCATGGCGGTCCGCAGACGTTGCAACATGGTCGTGTGCTGCTGGACACACTCCTATATTCACAATACACGTCAAATAAATCCAAGGCCACAATAACGGACCACAATACAATAAACAATCACTCACAAACACACATGGGGGAACAGAGGGTTAAATAATGAACAAGTAATTGGGGGATTGAAACCAGGTGTGTAAGACAAGGACAAAACAAATGGAAAATGAAAAGTGGATCGGTGATGGCTAGAAGGCCGGTGAAGTCGACCGCCGAATGCCGCCTGAACAAGGAGAGGGACCGACTTCGGCGGAAGTCGTGACAGGTTTTGGAAACATGAGGAACGTATCTTTCATATCAGCCAGCTATAAATAACGCATTTTTAAAAAAGTTTAAAATACTACACACCTTTATAGGGTTAGGGTTTGTGTTCCCACATGGCCATATCTCCATGTTACAGCTCTTGTTTATGGAAAACAGAAGGAAGACAGGCGACCACCTGTGCTAATTAGCTATATAACATGCTCCGAACACCCGTGTTTAAGCGTAACTCGGGAAGTGTAGCTGAAGTGTAGTTTCGTCAGATGGGGGCATCCATAGCTGTATGGATCTGTGCAAAACTGCTACAGTAAGTGTTTTTTTTTTTAAGGATTCTTTCTCGCTGATGAAAGATAAGGGCCATATGCTTTGAGAACTGTGTCGCAAGCGATGATTATTGGCATTTCTAAATGTTAAAATGCAGTTTAGGATTGTAGATCACATGAGCCAGTTGTGGATGAAGCTAATGGCTGAAAACTTTAGGGAGAAGGCAGAATGCGGTCTAGAGTTTTCGAAAGCTATATCATACCAAAATGTAACAAATGTATAAAATGTTGCAATAAACGGTAAGGGAATGGTGTAACACTAATTGTTGTCAGATAATATGCCATATAGATTTAACAAATCTAGTTTAACTTGTGAAAACATCATGCATTTTCAATGCTCTAAATTGGTGGGAGTTTGGAGAGGGCACTAGTGGAGAGACATGCTTGCCTCGTGCTTCTTCAACACAGTCCAATAACCTTACATGTTCTGTATAGAGACGAATTGGCTCTGGCAGGCAAAACAGCCAATTACTCCATCTAAACGTAAATCTATTCTCAAGTGTTATGGTTCTAGAAACATAAAGCCCTCTACACATCACATTAAAATAATTTTACTAATGCCAAATATAAACCTACTGTACACTATTTTAACCGGTTTTAACACAGTTGCAGCGACAATATTTTTCAGTGACAACACGTTTATGGCGTCCGTCTTCAGTTTACACACAAGTATTCAGAAACACAGATAGCTAATTAGCACAGGTAGTCGACTGTCTTACGAAAACCACCACTGTAACATGGAAATATGGCTGTGTGGGAACCCTAACCCTAAAATTTTTATTATTATTTCTTGCTGATATGAAAGATGAGGTCCTTATGCTTCCAATACCCGTACCGCAAGCCATGCCTGTTAATGTTCGGTCCAAGCGTCAGGCTGTTAACAAAACCCCCCAATACAGAAGACGCCTTCGTCCAATGACGTATGTGTAATGTCATGGAACTGAGAGTGATGATCAACGGCTAGGTATGATATGCTATTGGTGCATTTCATTTACCTACCATTTCGTCCCATCTGAGTAGACACAATGTTAATAGTGCACATGAACATTCTCAAGACTCACGAGGAAGAAGTTTATTTTATTTTATTTCCATCCTCTTCTGTTAAATGCCTGGTCCTGTAGCTGGCGCGTTCCAATCTTTATATGTGGTCTTCCCGCCAGGATGCCAATATTGTGAATGAGTGGTCTGTAAATTGGTAATTAAATGTCTGCTTTGGACTATTATTATAGGCTTACAATGGAGCCTAATGTAAATATGACATTTGATTACTTTGTAAATTGAACATCTGGATCCCTATTGTCATCTGTAAATACAATCACAACTTCTGCACCTGATCCTGCCTGCCTCCTGCAACATTTATGTTGTACATAGCCCTTTTTTTACACACCCCTTTAGACCATAGGCTATGTGCCAAGTGAGAGATAAGTATTGGATCCTTTGCTGTGCTGCATTTGCACCAATAGAGGGCATCTCCACTTCATGATACAGTAGGTGTTTTGAGAACTTTTGACAGTATTGTATTGAGGCAAAAAGTAGAGAAAAGTGATTTGTACATTAAATGTGTAATGTGTAATTACAAACAGTATGAATTACACAAAATACAATTGATACTGTAGGCCTACTAATAACACAGATAGAACAATGAGCCAGACACAGTATTTCACCGGATGTATAAATGTGAAGCATCCGGTTGTAGTTTCCACTCACTACCAAATATGGTGATGAGAAGAAGCCCAGTGGCCGGCATTGGGAGAAAATGGAGCAATGTCTTTGGCTGACATTCTGCTCATTTTCTCATCAATGAAACATTTGCTCTACATAAAGTTTTCTGTTTCCAAAACTAGAATCTGTAACAAACAGAGTGGACTGCATTTTGTAGACTTTACCCTTTGCCAAAGTTGTCAAAAATGGCATTGTTTAGAAGAATTCAAGGGCGAATTGAGTTATTGCACACACACACTTCACAGTGCCCTAACGGAAATATGATAATAAATGCTAGAACACGCTAATAGGATCTCACTAGCTCATGCTTGGCTCTGCTCACCTCCTTGCTTGTTCGGCCCACTATGATTAATTTGCTCCCATTGGAAACAACAGGCTTTGGTCTATCTTGGATTAATTATAAAAATCTTTGATAATAAGGCAAAATGTGCAAAATATCCACATCCATTTTGTTTCATATTCAACTATTCACTCATCTCAGTCAGGAACATAGCACTGAGGTACTGAATAAAAACAGAAGTCTGATAGTCCAAACCAAGACTTCCTGACTGGGTGGAAACAAAACAACAGACTGTAACACATTATTATGTAGGGTGGAAGACTAATGCCTTCCTAGGCTAAAGGGTCAGATTCTAAAAAGCCAACATCTGGTGTGGCCGTGTGGGGCCAGCCAAGTGAAAGCTACTACATATCTGCACCATCCTATGAACTTTAGGCACACAATGGTGGTCTACAGGAGAGACAGAGACCAGTGTCCACATGATATGAGAAATGCTATCTTAATTACACAGCTTGTTTAATAGTCAGGGTAGAGGATGACATAGCCAGGATAATGGATAAACAGGGTTTGTGCATTTACAATTAAGATAGGCATCGGGGGAAAACATTAAACAGGAAAGAGACTCAAAGACGTACACACGGGATAAAGACACTGTGAGAAGATACATCTTACAGTGAAACTTACTCACAGAGGGAGCTGGGGGAGAGAGGCAGACAGAGAAAGAATTCAAGGTGAACCTTATCAAACAAAACATCTTAATACAATGTTTACATGAAAGCAACTCATGTTTGAAATGAAGTTGGACACTAAAATATCCATGCACTGGTAAAGTTGTTCTACTTAAAGTACTAGGCTACATGATCTACTTAGAAAGTTAACTCAAATCAACCTGACCTCCGTTGAGATCCAATCTGTCATATAAAATAAGGGGAATAAACAAAACTGGGGGTATAATGAATTGACAATAAATTCAAGTACATCTCTAAAGCAAACGTGTTATTTACATTTGACCTGCAGTGTAATAAAAAAAAGGGAAAGTAAAATTTAACGTAGAATGAGTAGCTTTCCATGGTGTGGTGTGGTAGGGAAGAGAGATGTCAAGGGAAGCTGATGGAGGTAATAGGCGAGGGCAGAGGGCATGTGGAGGAAAACGGATCTGTTTGTCATCCCTAGATTATTGTTATTACAAACAGAGTCTCAATTCTCAGAGGACTAGTGCCACTGCAACACCCCCCTTTCCCAGGCAGAGGTCAGGCTGAAAATGGTAGAGCACAACAAACAAACAGCCGTTGAACAATGTATTTGTTGGTTAAGGAGCCGGCCTAAATCTGCTGAACACATTACCCACTCCAAGACGGCTGGCCACCCACCCTGACCCCTCCCTGGCACTAGCAGCCCACAGCAGGCGAAGACACAAGGGTCACTTACTCCCCTAGACCTGAGGTAACAGGGGCCTTAAACCCAGGCCATGGCTGTAATGAATATGACTATCCTGTTACAAACACTATAATAAATCTCTCAATAATACATCTCACAGCTGCAATAACGAGCACAAGACAAAGGGCCACATCCCCAGATCTTCCTAGTTCTATCTGATCACATCACAATAGTATTTCCACTATTGAACAGTAATATTTTATTAATTAATCCTGGCATTTCTAAAGATTTCTAAAGATCAGGGAGACACTGGTAAATGCAGTAGTGCATTGAATTTCTTATACTAACAAATAAATATAAATATAAATAATTTCATCCATGCAATAATATTTATAGAATGGTTCATTTTAGTCACACATATGTCACACTTATGAACTGCCATGACATAAAGAGATTTTAAAATAATAAAACAATGTAAACTGAGCACAGCAGGTCTGTCCCTATCATTAGTCATCTAGGTCATATGGGTGGCAGGTAGCCTAGCAGTTAAGAGTGCTGGGCCAGTAAGAAAAAAGTTGAATCCCCGAGCTGACTAGGTGAAAAATCTGTCTGTGCCCTTGAGCAAGGCACTTAACCCTAACTGTTCCGGATAAGATTGTCTGCTAAATGACTAAAATAAAATCTAATGACATCAACACAGGGCCGGCTCAAGCGAGTCGAATCTTTTAGTGGCCCCCCTCTGGTCTGAGGAGAGAAAAATGTACTTTTTAAAGATAATTTCCTGCAATTATACACATTTTGCAATGGGGCATAGAGAAAATGTTGCAGTTTTAAAGCAATTTTTCTGCAATTCTACTAATTTTGCAATGGGGCAGAGATGCAGTTTCTGTCAAAAGTTTGGACATACTCATTCAAGGGTTTTTGTTCATTTTTACTATTTTCTACATTGTAGAATAATAGTGAAGACATCAAAACTATGACATAACACATATTGAATCATGTAGTAACCAAAAAAGTGTTAAACAAATCAAAATTATTTTATATTTGAGATTCTTCAAAGTAGACACCCTTAGCCTTGATGACAGCTTTGCACACTCTTGGCATTCTCTCAACTAGCTTCATGATGTAGTCACCTGGAATGCTTTTCCAACCGTTTTGAAGGAGTTCCCACATATGCTGAGCACTTGTTGGCTGCTTTTCCTTCACTCTTCATGGTCGAATTGCTGCAAAGAAATCACTACTAAAGAACACCAATAATAAGAAGAGACTTGCTTGGGCCAAGAAACACGAGCAATTGACATTTGACATTTGCTTTGCTGGTGACACTGTCTGTGATTTATTTAGAATTCAAAGCACAGTTAACCAGCATGGCTACCACAGCATTCTGCAGTGATACGCCATCCCATCCGGTTTGCACTTAGTGGGACTATCATTTTTTTCTAACAGGATAATGACCCAATACACATCCAGGCTGTGTAAGGGCTATTTGACCAAAAAGGAGAGTGATGGAGTGCTGCATCAGATGACCTGGCCTCCACAATCACCCGACCTCAACCCAATTGAGATGGTTTGGGATGAGTTGGACTGCAGAGTGAAGGAAAAGCATCCAATAAGTGCTCAGCATGAGTGGGAACTCCTTCAAGACTGTTGGAAAAGCTTTCCAGGTGAAGCTTGTTGAGAGAATGCCAAGAGTGTGCATCCAATAAGTGCTCAGCATGAGTGGGAACTCCTTCAAGACTGTTGGAAAAGCTTTCCAGGTGAAGCTTGTTGAGAGAATGCCACCTCAACCCAATTGAGATGGTTTGGGATGAGTTGGACTGCAGAGTGAAGGAAAAGCATCCAATAAGTGCTCAGCATGAGTGGGAACTCCTTCAAGACTGTTGGAAAAGCTTTCCAGGTGAAGCTTGTTGAGAGAATGCCAAGAGTGTGCATCCAATAAGTGCTCAGCATGAGTGGGAACTCCTTCAAGACTGTTGGAAAAGCTTTCCAGGTGAAGCTTGTTGAGAGAATGCCAAGAGTGTGCCAAGAGAATGCCAAAACTTTTGACAGAAACTGCATCTCTGCCCCATTGCAAAATTAGTAGAATTGCAGAAAAATTGCTTTAAAACTGCAACATTTTCTCTATGCCCCATTGCAAAATGTGTATAATTGCAGGAAATTATCTTTAAAAAGTACATTTTTCTCTCCTCTGCAATCTAGGGATGACAAACAGATCCGTTTTCCTCCACATGCCCTCTGCCCTCGCCTATTACCTCCATCAGCTTCCCTTGACATCTCTCTTCCCTACCACACCACACCATGGAAAGCTACTCATTCTACTGTCATTAAGGCAAAGGGTGGCTACTTTGAAGAATCTCAAATATAACATATATTTTGACTTGTTTAACACTTTTTTGGTTACTACATTATTCCATCTGTGTTATTTCATAGTTTTCACTATTATTCTACAATGGAGAAAATAGTAAAAATAAAGAAAAACTCTTGAATGAGAAGGTGTGTCCAAACTTTTGACTGGTAGTGTACATTTGTGAACTTTCTGCAGTTCTACACATTTTACATTGAGGCTAGAGAAAATTGTGCAACTTAATTCAACTAATTCATGCAATTCTAATCATTTGCCATATGGCAGAGATACATTTGCGTCGACGAGGAGACCCGCCTCGCCAGTCGCTGCTGCTGTCATGACCACTACAGTATTAGTATAAATTGAGGCGCCAGTAAGATATGAGTTAGCCCAGTGTCCGGGACAACATTCCGTACTTGGCTTGCGCGCTTCTTTCAAGCCTTAGTCTACATTCGTTGGCCAATAAAGTGGATTACTAACTGCAGAAATGTCGGAGACTGTCAAGCCACTAACTTCATTTTTCATCGAGGACATCTTGTCCATTAAAGAAAAGACACGGCTAAACGTAAGGTGCTCTTCTTCACACAAGTCCAAGGAGGGATACGCTCAATGGAATAACCAACAGCACGATCAGGTATCACAGTCAGCGGAACTTTGCGCAAAGCATACCGCATTTGGAGCGCGGAAAGGTGAGCACATTGGATCTTATTTAGGCTACTTAAAGAAAGTGTAGGCCTATAGGCACATTTATATTTTGACGGTGGTGTCCCAGATTCCCTGGAATCACACACATTTATAAAAGGTCATATTCGATATATGAACCTGTGGAGTAGGCAGCCTGCCTGTCAATTGCCAACTTTTGACGCAAAGCCACCACACCACAAACGGGCTAATCATTACTTTCTTTTACAGATTCCATTGCCAGCTCTAGTTCCAGTATCCCAGATGCTATGAAAAGTTTTACATCAGCGGGCAAACAGAAACGCTCGCGCGCTGCCTTTTCGCATCTGCAAGTGCTAGAACTGGAGACTAAATTTAACCACCAGAAGTACCTGTCCGCTCCTGAAAGAGCCAATCTTGCTAACACGTTGAGATTGACGGAGACGCAAATTAAAATCTGGTTTCAGAACAGAAGATACAAAACCAAACGCAAGCAGCAAGCTACGGAGTACTGTAAGAATTTATTTCAAAAGTCAGAAGGACTAAATACAGAGGACGATTTAGTCAGAGCATCACTTCTCACCACGTTGTACAAAACATATCAATTCCGACCATATGTGTATGACTTTAATCGCACATGGACACCAACACTGTGGTGAACATTAAATCTACTGGATAATATTAATGTCAATATGGTCACTATTCCTTATGAGGGAGCATGTTAAGCTAATTATGTAACATAGGTATTTGATCTACTTTTCTATGGCTATACACTGTAACCTACCTATGTCATAAACTGTCAGCTGTCATTTTCTTATTTGTAGCCTATACCTCTATAAGTATGTTATCACGGCAAAAATAATTATTTATTAGTTTTTTTCCTGAAAATGTATGTTGCAAGAAAATAAAGAGTGACTGATTTGAAGTTGAGACTAAGTAATTCAAATGATATTGCAGTGTCAAGGTCTATGAAAAGTTTTGCCAGCTGTAGTAATAGAAATCGTGCTAAATTTGTCAGTACCCATGCAGCTCACCATTTCATTTAGAGAGTAGCCTAGTTATGGTTATTAAAAATGAAACAGTGTTTACTCAAGTTGACTCTTTCCATGTTGCTGAGTTACAGCTAAGCAAGCATAAATGGCACTATTCTGAGCTCTGAGATGATTCAGATAAAGAACACTATGTACTGGGCCATGGCTAGTTGTGGAAATAAAGTATGACTCAACAGTTATTTTGCCATTTCTTGACAAACACCTCTCCCTGTGCGAGCCATGAGTGTCGCTTTAAACTGAATGTATATACTTACATGCAGGAATGAATGCTTGAAATAGGGTCTACAGAAACTGTTGCTCGAGGCAAACAATGGTTGTACCTGTAGTTAAACTCTGATAATACTAGCAAATTGCATGAGCAGATAAGGGTTTGGCTGGAAAACCTGAGTGATGAGGGCCTTCTCTAAACAACTATGCTTGTCTTCTTTAACAGATAAATAGCCCCTATCCATCAATTTAAACTGAGACTCGATTCGACATCAACTTGTCTTTAAAAAAAAACTAGAGTCTAAACCCTGTCTAAGCCGGGGAGGGGTTCTACTAAACCAGTGGTTCCCAAACTTTTTAAAGTCCCGTACCCCTTCAAACATTCAACCTCCAGCTGCTTACCCCCTCTAGCACCAGGGTCAGCACACTCTCAAATGTTGTTTTTTGCCATCATTGTAAGCCTGCCACACACACACTATACGATACATTTATTAAACATAAGAATGAGTGTGAGTTTTTGTCACAACCTGGGTCGTGGGAGGTGACAAAGAGCTCTTATAGGACCAGGGCACAAATAATAATAATCAATAATTTAGCTCTTTATTTAACCATCTTACATATAAAACCTTATTTGTTCTTCAAAAATTGTGAATAACTCAACACAGGTTAATGAGAAGGGTATGCTTGAAAGGATGCACATAACTCTGTAATGTTGGGTTGTATTGGAGAGTCTCATTCTTAAATCATTTTCCACACAGTCTGTGCCTGTATTTACTTTTCATGCTAGAGAGGGCCGAGAATCCACTCTCACATAGACACGTAGTTGCAAAGGGCATCAGTGTCTTAACAGCGCAATTTGCCAAGGCAGGATACTCTGAGCAGAGCCCAATCCAGAAATCTGGCAGTGGCTTCTGATTAAATTCAATTTTCACAGAACCGCTTGTTGCAATTTCGATGAAGCTCTCTTGTTCCGATATCGGTAAGTGGACTGGAGGCAGGGCATGAAAGGGATAACAAATCCAGTTGTTTGTGTCATCCATTTCGGGAAAGTACCTGCGTAATTGCGCACCCAACTCACTCAGGTGCTTCGATATACTACATTTGACATTGTCCGTAAGCTTGAGTTCATTTGCACACAAAAAAATCATACAATGATGGAAAGACATGTGTGTTGTCCTTGTTAATGCAGACAGAGAAGAGCTCCAACTTCTTAATAATAGCCTCAATTTTGTCCCGCACATTGAATATAGTCGCGGAGAGTCCTTGTAATCCTAGATTCAGATCATTCAGGCGAGAAAAGACATCACCCAGATAGGCCAGTTGTGTGAGAAACTCGTCATCATGCAAGCGGTCAAGTTTTTATATATTTTTTAATGTGAATCACATTTTTATTTGGCGTACCCCCGACGGCATTGCGCGTACCCCAGTTTGGGAATACCTGTACTAAGCTATATGGGGTTGTTTTAAGAAGGTCATACCAAGGATCATTTAGCTGTTTGATTTTTAATTACGACCCCTTGAAGTATCAAAAAAATATTCAAAACATGTATTTGATGAAAAAATATTTTTGTCCTAACTGCTATTAGCCCATACAAACGCATTGAATAACAGATTCACTACATGGAACAACTGATAGTCCCCCCCAAAAAATCTAAAGGAAGTTTGTTATGAAGTGTCTGTCCTATATCTGAGAGATATAAGAAAGATCAGGAAACATTACTATATATTTTTTTTTACATGTATTTAACCCTTTTTATTTGGCACTAAACCTTGTCTATATATACACTTCCATTCATTTTTTCAACTGGTACTGGGGGACCTTCTGAGGAGTGGGCTTCCTAGAGCAAAACAACAGACATGTATGTGTTCGTGAGAGTCTCATCTTTCCATAGAGGGATCATAATAGTTCGGACACTACAGACGATTTTGTAAGACCAATTTTCCGGATGTCTCACCGTCGGACAAATACCGCTCTAGCTCTGTCACCTTTCACCGCAAATGTGGAAGTGTTACATAAGAGGATGCGGTTGATTGAGACACATCCCATGCAACAAAAACATATCTCTAGTTTAAACTGACAGATTTTTATGGGGATGTTTGTATTATGCTAATTAGATCTCCACGGTGGCTCGGAAATCGACCTTAGTTAATTGACCTATACTGAAGGCAGTTCCTCAATGTGGTGACTACGTGAAATGTGAAATGGTTTCCCCCACAATCACACTTGAGACAGGCAAGGGATGTGAGACAGGCAAGGGATGGACACATGGAGCTATGGGGGAAATCAAAGTTAGTGTATCCTTCAGGATCAAATATGGGGTAAAACTGCCCACAATTAAATGGTTGTTGAGTTAAGCATGTGACTCTCGCATGGCAGCCAGGCAATCTTACACGTAATTGTGGTGATACTTTGGTAACATTTTAATTAAGGTGCATTTTTATAATGGTTTATGAAGGTTTTGCAAATGCTTTATAAGTAGGCTACTATAGTTAGTTTTTGTTTATATTTTATAAATCAGTAATAAACACTTATAACATATTTGATGATGGAACAGGACCAGGAAATACAGATACTGTAGGTAGCCACACCTTCAGCATAAAAAACAACATCTATCTAGGAAATGTCTTGTCTAGATCTGTCTCTCTCAGACATTATTGTTGTCCTGTCCTGACGTCAAATTGATACACAAGATAGCACTATTGTCCTTGCCACTAGCATGTGGTTATGTGTAAAACAGAGCCACCCAAACTGTATTTCTCAGCAATGTCAAGCCAGTTAATAATAGCAATCTCTGTACTGACAATGTTTTCATTGAGATAGGCAGGGTAGCGTAAGGGTAGCCTAGAGTAAGATATCATGGTGAAAAATGGAATGCCACCCACTCACCTCTGTGGCAGCCATGGAATGTACTCTCTCCAGTTGACTGTTTCAAGCAAACTCTGAAATCCATGGCTTGTATTTGGTGCCTCCTCACCCCACTCAATCACATAGCCTCCTGTAGGCATGTTGCCAAAGGGCAAGGGTCTCGCTTTTATCAGCAGAGACAGAGACACTGCTTTCCCAAGCCTGAGGTCTCAGTGTCTGGAGGGGCTGTCTACTACTCCATCTCAATTTAGCTCAATGTACCTTGATTGTCATTGGCCTGTTCTTGTGACTCATTGTACATGACTCAGACGTGTTTTGAGTTGGTGGTTGTGTCCTCCAGAAGCCCCTCTCCTGGTGCTCTCCTGGACAGATGAGTTCTCATCCATGACACTCAGAGTGAGGGCAGGAACAATGGGCCATGACGCTGAGTCAGACCAAGCAGCATTCACCTGCAGCACAGGCCCACTCTGATCCCCTCCCCTGATAACCACTGGTTCCCCTTGCTCTAGCAGAGCCTGTCTTGATTTGATCTCAGATACAAAGAGGGTAGTGGGTGCAATGCATTTTTATCATCCCAGTGTAGTCAAAATTCTGTTTTCCTGTGTGAATCGTATCATATGTACAACAGCTGATGAAACTAACTGTAAAAGTATGAAAAAAAGTGATCAGTGTCATTTCCTATTAGTTGCTGGTTGAAAAAACAATTTACACAGGACCTTCTAGTCAGCAGGTTGTTCTTGGTTAGAGTTTTGGCCTGCCTGGTGACATCACCAGGCGTAATAAGTTAATAGACCAATAACAAAGAGCTATCCAAACGTCTCTGCCAATTACAGCTAGTTTTCAGGTTACATATCCCTTCCATTAGGCTCCTCCAATTAGGGCCATCAGTTAAACCACTCTCAGACAATCCTAGCAAAATTCATGCTTGAAATGTCTTTTTGTGCTAAAAAGCTATTTTTGTTTCTTAATTTCAAAGGAAAGATATTTTTATTTTTTTATTTTTTATTGATCCATTATTTTACCAGGTAAGTTGACTGAGAACACGTTCTCATTTACAGCAACAACCTGGGGAATAGTTACAGGGGAGAGGAGGGGAATGAATGAGCCAATTGTAAACTGGGGATTATTAGGTGACCATGATGGTTTGAGGGCCAGATTGGGTTATTACAGTAAGGTACTTAATTATTACCCAGAAATGATTTGATATTGAGATAAACGACTGCATTGGGCCTTTAAACAAACATGCAGAGAACAACATTTCAAAGAACAATACAAGGTAATTGTCATTCACAATATTTACAGCATAACTCAAATGGAACTGCAAGAGCCACTCAGCCAGACTGAAATTAAATAGTTTATGGATAAACAGGATTAACTTTAACTCTAATGAAGAGTTTGACTTATTTCACAATGTTTTTAAAGGTCAGGCAGAGTTTAAGAATGAGTGTCTCAAAACTCAATCGACTTTCATTACGTTTTGATAGAGCCATCGAATGACTACCGACATGCTCTTTAAGTAATTACCCAGTGGCGACCCGTCATTCAGGGCAGAGCCTCACCTGTTTTGAGCCCCACATTTTTAGATAAAAAAAAAAGTAATAATATATATATACATTTAAAAGAAATTGGGCTTGCCTGTTTTGCATGTTATTTTGCCATTAATACGTGTCACATATCAGTTTGCAAACAATGTACAAAAATATATATCTCATTGAGTTAATAAAGCCGCATACAAACATGGTCTCTTTTTTGTTTTCTTGAGTGAGGCAGCTCAAAAATGCAGGTGTTTCAGCCTAGCTCAGTGCTTTCTGTGGCGGTGCGGCGAGCCAGGAGAAAATAGGAGCATTGTGCCGTGATTGGCTCAGTGTTCTGTCACTCATGGGGACATTACATCATTGCCAAGTTTAAGTCCTTAGTAAGGGTAAACATCCAAAATGTCAACCCTTTGGGTTAGCTAGCAGTCATCATCATGAATCAAGTCGACATCGGCCATTGGACATAAAGATTACACAACAAGTTGGAAATCGCATATTCAACAATAAGTGGTTTGTAAGGAATCAGTGGCTAAATGCAAGCATTGCAAAGCAACCATTAACGTTAGCCTGCTATTCAATGGAGTGGAGTGGAGTGGCTGTGTGTTTTTATATTTCAGAGTTCCCACCATAAATCCAGAGAATGCCAGACTTTGATGACAAAGTTTGATGACAAAATTAGCCCACAAAGTACCGCCGCGCCAACTTCACAAGGTGAGTCCAAAAATATATTGTATGCTGCTGCATAAATGATGTGATATGCAAGGGAGATATGCATACTATAGCTAAGAAAGTAATACTAAGTTTATGTTGTATAGTAAGCTGTTAATAGCCCATGTGCCTCACTCTAATAATTTGGTCTATTTTCACCAACGCGGTATTGTAAACACATCGTTCGTGGCCGGTGTGTGCTTGTTTGCAAACTTTTTTTGTAACTTACAGCTTTGACAGTGCTACTGATAATAGTGGTGGCGCTTGGCTTGCACGTGCAAATTCACCACACACAACATTCTATAATAGAATTGTGCTATTTGATGTGTCAAATTAAAAGCTTATTTAACGCGTCAAATAGTGTTATATGACATGTATCTTTTTTGACACGGAAAGACCCAAATGCCGTTCAATGTGCCTCACCCTAATAATCTATTTCACTTCTTAATTTCCCCTACTGTTCAACTTGGTGGTGTACATGTAATCATCGAATATTGAAAGAGCTTTCATTGTCTGCTTATATGCCCCCTTTATTTATCCTACGGTTCTGACTTGGTGTAGAGGGAGAACACTGTAAGAACAGCCAATGTTCTGAATTCTGTCGCTGTACATTTCAAAAGTGCTAAACAAATAGTTATATTGACTACGTCCGTCGTCGCTCGCTCATTAATGTCTTAATCGAAATTACGGATTGCATCTTATCCGCTTGTCGTCCCCTTATGCCATAGTTTGTACATCTCAATTGTCAGTAGAAACCACATTAGTTGAACAAGTCAGCCATATCAGCTATGTTTTTTTAAAGGCGGTAAATGAGGCTGAATGAACTGTTTCGCTCCCAGACAAGGCTCCGCTGATAGCCAGGTGTAGCAGTGGTCAGGTGTTGGGACTGCTGTTGGGACAGATTTATGTAAGCCCTAACAATTTGTGGGCACCGTTTGTCACCGTTATAGTGCAATTAATGTATTGCTTCGTGTTGTGTAGTGTAGTGGCTTTTCTGGCATGCATCCCAATATGTTGTTGTTGTTTGCCCCACCAAGATTTACATGCTAAAATCATCACTGGAAGCACCCTTCATCCATCATTGAAGAGGTAATAAAGATTTTTCCATTTGGATATTGGAGAGATTGCATTAAAAAATATATATGAAATCGACATCACTTTACTTACAGCGCATTTGGAAAGTATTCAACCCCATGATTTTTTCCACATTTTGTTACGTTACAGTCTTATTCTAAAATTGATTAAATTGTGTTCTCCCACTCATCAATCTACACACAATACCTCATAATGACAAAGCAAAAACATTTTGGGGACATTTTTGCAAATGTATAAATAAATTAAAAAAAATATCACATTTACATACTGTAAGTGTTCAGTCCCTTTACTCAGAACTTTGTTGAAGCACCTTTGGCAGCGATTACAGCCTTGAGTCTTCTTGGGTATGACGCTACAAGCTTGGCACATCTGTATTATGGGTAGTTTCTGACATTCTTCTCTGCAGATCTTCTCAAGTTCTGTCAGGTTGGATGGGGAGCGTTGCTGCACAGCTATTTTCAGGTCTCTCCAGAGATGTTCGATCAGGTTCAAGTCTGGGCTCTGGCTTGGTCACTCAAGGACATTCAGAGACTTGTCCCGAAGCCACTCCTGCGTTGTCTTGGCTGTGTGCTTCGGGTCGTTGTCCTGTTGGAAGGTGAAACTTCGCCCCAGTCTGAGGTCCTGAGCGCTCTGGAGCAGGTTTTCATCAAGGATCTCTCTGCACTTTGCTCCGTTAATCTTTTCCTTGATCCTGACTAGTCTCCCAGTCCCTGCTGCTGAAAAACATCCCCACAGCATGATGCTGCCACCACCATGCTTCACCGTAGGGATGGTGCCAGGTTTCTTCCAGACGTGACGCTTGGTATTCAGGTCAAAGAGTTCAATCTTGGTTTCATCAGACCAGAGAATTTTGTTTCTCATGGTCTGAGAGTCCTTTAGGTGCCTTTCGGCAAACTCCAAGCGGGCTGTCATCTGCCTTTTACTGAGGAGTTTATGCCACTCTAGCATTAAGGCCTGATTGGTGGAGTGCTGCAGAGATGGTTGTCCTTCTGGAAGGTTCTCCCATCTCCACAGAGGAACTCTGGAGCTCTGTCAGAGTGATCATCGGGTTCTTGGTCACCTCCCTGACCAAGGCCCTTCTCTCCCGATTGCTCAGTTTGGCCGGGTGGCCAGCTCTAGGAAGAGTCTTGGTTGTTCCAAAATTATTCCATTGAAGAATAATGGCGGACACTGTGTTCTTGAGGACCTTCAACGCTGAATACATTTTTGGGGTACGCTTACCTAGATCAGTGCATCGACAGAATCCTGTCTCAGAGCTCTAGACAATTCCTTTGACCTCATGGCTTGGTTTTTGCTCTGACATGCACTGTCAACTGTGGGACCTTATATAGACAGGTGTGGGCCTTTCCAAATCATGTCTAATCAATTGAATTTACCACAGGTGGACTCCAATCAAGTTGGGGAAACATCTCAAGGATGATCAATGGAAACAGGATGCACCCGAGCTTAATTTCGAGTCTCATAGCAAAGGGACTGAATACTTATGTAAATATTTAGCAAATATTTCTAAAAACCTATTTTCGCTTTGTCATTATGGGGTATTGTGTCTAGATTGATGAGGACTTTTATTTATTTACCAATTTTTGAATATGTGGAAAAAGTAAAGTGGTCTGAATACTTTCCGAATGCACTGTAATATCTGGTAGATTTAAATAATTATTTGAAAAATAATCCCACACTAAAACAAAACATTTGTGAGGAACACAGCAACAAAGTGAAGTTTTAGCTATAAGAGTAGCCAGACAAACAGAAAAAGAAATGAGGACAACATCCTCCAAACAGTGCTGATAAGATGACATGGTCTGGGGCTGTATGAGGAAGGGGTATGTTTACAGTTGCACAACTCCAGTGTCGACAGAGGTCTGATCCAGTTCAGATAACCAAAGCCTTTATCTGGAGGTTTGAAGAGGCCATGCCAATAACCTGTTTGAGACCGATAACTAACTCACTGAGCTTAGGTTCCTCCTCAGGCAACGTACCCAACATGTTACATACAGTGGTATTTAACTGGTAACCCCAATATCAAATATAGGGATCATATCCCCATCTCAATGACATGCTGTGAAATCAGCTTCTTGATATGCCACACCTGTCAGGTGAATGGACTCAATGACATGCTGTGAAATCAGCTTCTTGATATACCACACCTGTCAGGTGGATGGATTATCTTGGCAAAGGAGAAATGCTCACTAACATGGATGTAAACAAATTTGTGCACAACACGGAATAAGCTTGCAGTAACCTGTTTACAAATAATGTGTAACTGTACGGTTATAAAAAGTGTAATACTTACATGGTTACATTGAATAAAAATATAAACGCAACATGTAAGGTGATGTTTCATGAGTTGAAATAAAAGAAAGCAAACATTTTCCATACGCACATACGCAAGCTTATTCCATACGCAAGCTTATTCCGTGTTGTGCACAAATTTGTTTACATCCATGTTAGTGAGCATTTCTCCTTTGCCAAGATAATCCATCCACCTGACAGGTGTGGTATATCAAGAAGCTGATTTCACAGCATGTCATTGAGTTGGGGACAATAAAAGGCCACTCTAAAATGTGCAGTTTTGTCACACAACACAATGCCACAGATGTCTCAAGTTTTGAGGGAGTGTGCAATTGGTATGATGATTGCGGGACTGTCCACCAGAGCTGTTGCCAGATAATTGAATGTTAATTTCTCTACCATAAGCCGCCTCCAACGTTGTTTTAGAGAATTTGGCAGAACGTCCAGCCGGCCTCACAACCACAGACCATGTGTAATCACGCCAGCCCAGGACCTCCACATCCGGCTTCTTCACCTGCGGGATCGTCTGAGACCAGCCACCTGGACAGCTGATGAAACTGTGGGTTTTGCACAACCGAAGTCAGAAACTGTGTCAGGGAACATCTTCTGCATCATCTCGTCGTCCTGTCCAGGGTCTTTTTTTTCAACAATTGTTTACAGACAGATTATTTCACTTATAATTCACTGTATCACAATTCCAGTGGGTCAGAAGTTTACATACACTAAGTTGACTGTGCCTTTAACAGCTTGGAAAATTCCAGAAAATTATGTCATGGCTTTGGAAGCTTCTGATAGGCTAATTGACATCATTTGAGTCAATTGGAGGTGTACCTGTGGATGTCTTTCAAGGCCTACTTTCAAACTCAGTGCCTCTTTGCTTGACATCATGGGAAAATCAAAAGAAATCAGCAAAGACCTCAGAAGATAAATTCTGGTTCATCCTTGGGAGCAATTTCCAAACGCCTGAAGGTACCACGTTCATCTGTACAAACAATAGTACGCAAGTATACACACCATGGGACCATGCAGCCGTCATACCACTCAGGAAGGAGACGCGTTCTGTCTCCTAGAGATGAATGTACTTTGGTGTGAAAAGTGCAAATCAATCCCAGAACAACAGCAAAGGACCTTGTGAAGATGCTGGAGGAAACAGGTACAAAAGTATCTACAGTGGGGAGAACAAGTATTTGATACACTGCCGATTTTGCAGGTTTTCCTACTTACAAAGCATGTAGAGGTCTGTAATTCTTATCATAGGTACACTCCAACTGTGAGAGACGGAATCTAAAACAAAAATCCAGAAAATCACATTGTATGATTTTTAAGTAATTCATTTGCATTTTATTGCATGACATAAGTATTTGATCACCTACCAACCAGTAAGAATTCCGGCTCTCAAAGACCTGTTAGTTATTCTTTAAGAAGCCCTCCTGTTCTCCACTCATTACCTGTATTAACTGCACCTGTTTGAACTCGTTACCTGTATAAAAGACACCTGTCCACACACTCAATCAAACAGACTCCAACCTCTCCACAATGGCCAAGACCAGAGAGCTGTGTAAGGACATCAGGGATAAAATTGTAGACCTGCACAAGGCTGGGATGGGCTACAGGACAATAGGCAAGCAGCTTGGTGAGAAGGCAACAACTGTTGGCGCAATTATTAGAAAATGGAAGAAGTTCAAGATGCCGGTCAATCACCCTCGGTCTGGGGCTCCATGCAAGATCTCACCTCGTGGGGCATCAATGATCATGAGGAAGGTGAGGGATCAGCCCAGAACTACACGGCAGGACCTGGTCAATGACCTGAAGAGAGCTGGGACCACGGTCTCAAAGAAAACCATTAGTAACACACTACGCCATCATGGATTAAAATCCTGCAGCGCACGCAAGGTCCCCCTGCTCAAGCCAGCGCATGTCCAGGCCCGTCTGAAGTTTGCCAATGACCATCTGGATGATCCAGAGGAGGAATGGGAGAAGGTCATGTGGTCTGATGAGACAAAAATAGAGCTTTTTGGTCTAAACTCCACTCGCCGTGTTTGGAGGAAGAAGAAGGATGAGTACAACCCCAAGAATACCATCCCAACCGTGAAGCATGGAGGTGGAAACATCATTCTTTGGGGATGCTTTTCTGCAAAGGGGACAGGACGACTGCACCGTATTGAGGGGAGGATGGATGGGGCCATGTATCGCGAGATCTTGGCCAACAACCTCCTTCCCTCAGTAAGAGCATTGAAGATGGGTCGTGGCTGGGTCTTCCAGCATGACAACGACCCGAAACACACAGCCAGGGCAACTAAGGAGTGGCTCCGTAAGAAGCATCTCAAGGTCCTGGAGTGGCCTAGCCAGTCTCCAGACCTGAACCCAATAGAAAATCTTTGGAGGGAGCTGAAAGTCCGTATTGCCCAGCGACAGCCCCGAAACCTGAAGGATCTGGAGAAGGTCTAGATGGAGGAGTGGGCCAAAATCCCTGCTGCAGTGTGTGCAAACCTGGTCAAGAACTACAGGAAACGTATGATCTCTGTAATTGCAAACAAAGGTTTCTGTACCAAATATTAAGTTCTGCTTTTCTGATGTATCAAATACTTATGTCATGCAATAAAATGCAAATTAATTACTTAAAAATCATACAATGTGATTTTCTGGATTTTTGTTTTAGATTCCGTCTCTCACAGTTGAAGTGTACCTATGATAAAAATGACAGACCTCTACATGCGTTGTAAGTAGTAAAACCTGCAAAATCGGCAGTGTATCAAATACTTGTTCTCCCCACTGTATATCCACAGTAAAACAAGTCCTATATTGACATAACCTGAAAGGCCGCTCAGCAAGGAAGAAGCCACTGCTCCAAAACTGCCATAAAAAAGCCAGACTACGGTTTGCAACTGCACATGGGGACAAAGATCGTACTTTTTGGAGAAATGTCCTCTGGTCTGATGAAACAAAAATAGAACTGTTTGGCCATAATGACCATCATTATCTTTGGAGGAAAAAGGGGGAGGCTTGCAAGCCGAAGAACACCAACCCAACCGTGAAGCACGGGGGTGGCAGCATCATGTTGTGGGGGTGCTTTGGGGCAGGAGGGACTGGTGCACTTCACAAAATAGATGGCATCATTTGGAAGGAAAATGATGTGGATATATTGAAGCAACATCTGAAGACATCAGTCAGGAAGTTAAAGCTTGGTCGCAAATGGGTCTTCCAAATGGACAATGACCCAAAGCATACTTCCAAAGTTGTGGCAAAATGGTTTAAGGACAACAAAGTCAAGTTATTGGAGTGGCCATCACAAAGCCCTGACCTCAATCCCATAGAACATTTGTGGGCAGAACTGAAAAAGCATGTGCGAGCAAGGTCTACAAACCTGACTCAGTTACACCAGCTCTGTCAGGAGGAATGGGTCAATATTCACCCAACTTATTGTGGGAAGCTTGTGTGAGGCTACCCAAAACATTTGACCCAAGTTAAACAATTTAAAGCCAATGCTACCAAATACTAATTAAGTGTATGTAAACTTCTGACCCACTGGGAATGTGATGAAACTATACTATTATTCTGACATTTTACATACATTTTTTACTAGTATTAAATTTCAGGAATTGTTGAAAAACGGAGTTTAAATGTATTTGGCTAAGGTGTACATACACTTCCGACTTCAACTGTATCTGTGACCAACAGATGCATATCCGTATTCCCAGTTGTGAAATCCTTAGATAAAGGCCTAATGAATTTATTTCAATTGACAAATTTCCTTATATGAACTGTCACTCAGTAAAATCTTAGAAATTATTGAATGTTGCGTTTATATTCTTGTTCAGTGTAGTTTCACTATGCATGTTTCATAGTCTAACAATAAGTTGTACTGTACAGGTGCTGCTCGCTTATGGTTTCTCATTATTATGTCAATGTGAAGTCAAATCTAAACAGATGTTCTAAATGAAAGAATAACTGTAAAAATGATGACTACATCCCCATTCAAGTGCTCAAAAAGTGGTCTCCCATCATCTCTAGTAAGCTATATTTTGTGAACAAGGCCCTTGGAGGACACAGGTAGTGAAGAGGAGATAGCATCTGTTTTGACGAATTAGAAATCTGACAGTATCTCTCAGTGTGTCTCTGGCAACATGGTGTAAAAGAACATGCCCATCAAGATAAAGGAGCTTGTTGACAGCCATAGCTGAAGGTTAGAACTATAATAACCCCACGTGCTATTGTGTAGCCTGCACTTCCAGGAGCTGTGAGGGACATGGTACATTGATTTACAAACACAGTAGAGTAAAACAACCTCCTCCCTGTCTGTCTCTTCCTCCACATCGTATTTCTTTATGCTCAGACAGAGGGAGTGTCTCTCCGCCACCGGTAGTCTTTTCCAAAGTCAAAGATGAGGGGTTGAAAAGGGGGAGGTCCCAATGCACCTTCCCAAACAGAGGCTCATAAGCCCCCATCGTAACATGGAGCCATCAAAGCATACCATGAGTACCATGAGTACATAGTTGCCATACTGTAGAAAGAGGATCTGCATGGAAACAGAGGGACACCACATAATTTTAATACTCATGCCTGTGATATCAATAACGAGGAAATAAATGTTGCTTTGAAGTATATCTATGACTATAAAGTGAAGTGAGAGTTCATGGAAATGTGCCCCTAATGTCTGAACAGAAACAAATAGACAGAATGAAAATTTTTACAAAAAATACCTGCACTTTTCCTCTGTGCTTTAACGGTCTGTCCTATCTCCCCGTGAATATGATTGGCCCTTAAGATTCAGCACATAGTGTTGTCGTGACGCCATCATGCTGCTCTTCATGGTACCCACTCATACTTTGGAAAACAAAGAGATTACTTCCTTTACTGAACTCCACCACAAAGACAGGCATTGTCAGTGCTCCAATATGCCGTGACTGGCTAACAAATTTGCTGGAGCTGATAGTGGTTTAAATCAGCCCTGATCGTTGCACAAAGGAAGATTCATAAACTTCCCTGGACAGCAGTGAAACTGGATCCCTAATGTACGTACCATGGCACCAGCACAGCTCCTTTTTTTCTCCCATCAGCAGATATACTCTTGCATCCGACTCGTCAGATGGTTGTCATTGATTTTATGCCCTGTCCTTATATTATGTGTGAGTGGTTAGTGATTACATTCATAGCATTGTGGTTCATGTATAACAGCATACATTTATAACAATGATACAACACAATACGCTATAAAAGTGATACTGCATTTTCCAGGAAGTAGCCTTGTCAAACTGTCATAGGCTTTTTGAAAGGTCTTCAACGGGCAAAAATGTAGCGCATTGGTCTTCAGCACAAAAACTTCATAAAAGGCATCTGGCATTTGTAAATTCACCCACAAACACCTAATTTTATATACATCTTAAGTGACCACATCTTCACGAATTTGATGACATAATCGACAAGCCCATTCAAAAGATTAGGGGACTGACCCCTAAAGTGCTGTAATGTCGCATCGCTTTCATAGCCTATACAAATAAAGTTATTTTAGATGTTATTCAAGTCACAACAGCTTTAAAAAAAAGGTCAAAGCATAGGTGAGACAAAATTAGGTGATTTCAAAATTATTTCACAAGGCATATAGGTCAATATTATACCTTATCAAATGCAACAATTAAACATAGGGAATTTTTTACAAACTCTCACCATAGAATATTAACCTCACAATTTTTAGAAATAGACACCTGGCTACAACTAACAACACATGTGAGCAGTGTGCTTTGAGGTGACTATCCATTATGAACTATAGTGCCCTCTATTGGTTCTAAAGCAATAAAGTTAAGGTACAGACTGGTCTTTCCACATACTTTAAGATTGAGAGCCCTCAGTGACACTCCATTAAATCACATTGTTTAACAATAATAATAGAATCCAGTACATAATCATTTATCACCTGCATTTTATTTCAGCTCCAGTGTTATATACACTGTAGCAGCATTACCACTATCATTTAACATTCTTGTGCTGTAGATGGCACTCTAGTCATAAATCTTCCCAGTTTCCCCCGGTGTTTTGTGCGCAAAAAAAGCAGCAAAGATGTAACATGATGAACATCCCTAGATAAGATATAAATTCACCAAATCTCCATTAACACAATCACTCTTATTCATGGGGCATACATAATAATTAAAAGTACATTATATTGAAATGATCTCACAGACAAGTTATACAAGCTAGACAATAAGCATGGGTTTAAGACTTATTTTTCCTTAGATCTCTAGGGCTAATGTAATGTGTCTGAACAAAACAAGACCTGTGTTCTGTGGATACTTTATCAAAAATGATTCAGAAGCTAAAGTAAGACTAAATACCTGAACAAGATTAGTCTAATGACCATTTGAAACATTTGATTATCATCCATTCCATGTAACTATCCATTTCTATCTCCAAGTTTCTTAAAAAGGTCAGTTCTGCTCAACATTAATGCATAGGAGCAGTATTGTTTGAAGGGGTTGAAATATCTGGCTAGTGGTTTTTAATGGAATTAATTATAATCAACTGTATGACCAGCATTTCTTAAAACATAAGATTCATTAAAATTGAATGAAATGCATAGAACAGAAATGGCATGTTGGCATTTGTATAGTAAGTAACATACATTACATTTGTCTGGAGTTCCCCTTTTCAGAAATAGTATTAAACGATATGCCAAAAAAAATCAAATGAATGAACTGTACAGTATTGTTGTCAATAAGATTGACTTTAATCAACCTAAATGTGTTACTGTGTTGCATATTCATTTACATAAACAATAGCTGTGATATTTAGCAAAAACATTTGTGTAACTCCATAAAAACACCCACCCACAGGGCTCAAAAGGACTTAAAATTGAAATGAAGAGAAATGGTCATGCAGTGGGCCAACTTCTCTCCATAATGAATACTGCAACATTGTAGGTTTGACCACTGCTCCCCTGCTAGTCTCAGTTCAGACTAAATGTCCCCTTTAACCAAACACTTCAGCCTTCACAGAAACATTTGAAGAAATTCTCATCTCTAACTCTTATGAAAATGCTGAGGCACAAAGTGACTTTTTAAACATCATAAGGCAATACGCCTCAAGACAGCTAAATGACCTGCTCAACTAAAGTAGTCCAAAGAATAAGAAGCTACAGCTTTTTTGGTTGCAGATTATGCTTGTAATGAGAGGACTGCCAATAAGTACGAGCACAAGAATGAGTGCTTCATTTTACAGGTATGTTCACCACTACAGGTTTGCAAATAGGAATCCTACAATACAATGCCTATCTTTGGGATCTTTAACAAGGAATAAACCTATATTTGAGGGACTGTGACCTTTGGAGATCTCATAGAACCATCCGTACTTCACTGGTGAAAAAACCCAACAACATTTAATTAAAAACCCAACATTTAATTAAAAGCAAACAAACAAATCTTCCAGCTTTGTGGATTACAGCAATATGTGGAGGAATGTCTGCCTTCTGAGTGGAAAACTCAGAGCCAAGAGGCTGGGAAGAGAGCAGGGAGAGCACAGGAAGTGACTAAAATGGGCCCAAAAAAAATTCTAATAAATAGAGCGTGCCAACCAGCTGATCTGGTAACCCATTAGTAATGGGCCCATTGTCACAGGCTGTACCCAATGCTTAAAGGAGTCGCCCGATTAACTGCCCTGGGCTGCAGTGGTACTCATTCCAAATTCTGCTGTCTGGAACATTGAATGTTTTATTTATTTAAGTAGTTTTTTGAGAATCTGTCAAATTTGCTCATCTCACATTAAATCTCTATTAAAAGGATTTTAACTAAGTACATTATTACAAGCATGATATTTTACTCAAAAGCTAAATATGAACATCACAGATGTGTCTGAATGCAGAGATGAGGCGGTCCATGCCACCAGCCTCTTACAGGTTTGGTGCTGAGGTTTGGTTCACCTGAGGACCTGCATAATGAAATGCCTCCTGGGAAACAATCACTCACTAAAATATACAAACGCTACCTCTTCTCTGCAACATAGATTGTTATATAATATACTCTAATACTCACATTGGTGAGAGTCCAGAGCATACTACTGCGCTCAAACAAGGCTAATATTTGGCCCGTTATGGCCTATACACCTTTATTATTGAGAGGGATTCCGGTAACCTCTCAGGAAAGGGAGGCAATACTCACTTCACTGTGTGGTCAAATTAAAAACTACTGAAACGGAACTACTAAACTACTGCAGACTTTGACTGGCGCAGAGGTTTGAATGAAGACCTATCTAAAGTGGAAAAACCCAGCACAACATTTAGGGGTTCAGCCAAAAGGAAATGTAACTCTCAGAACGGCATTTCCAACACAGAATAGAAAAAAAGCCCTCATCTTGAAAGGTTTAGGCTAGCTCAGATTATAGGCACATTGTATGATGCCAACCTTCTGGCCAAGGAAAAATAACATGGTCCTATTTCAGTACATTTGGTTTTGACGAGTGGTTTCTTGCTATGATTGATGAAAAGGTAACATACAAATCATATGATTTAATCTACATTTCAATGGCAAACACTGATTATGTTAATAGTGACTGATCCAATCCATTTCTATTAAGGACCTAGACAACACAAAGCTTTGAAGTTGTGGCTGCCTTCAATGCTAAAGAGGCACTTAAAAAGCGCAATTGTGTCTACTGTGCAGCGAAACTCAGGAATGTGTTCAATAAAACAGTCCTTTATAAATACACAAAGAAATAAAACAAGCAAACAGCTATGTGTCTCTTCCAAATCCATAAAATGCAAGCCCTGGTAAGCAAATCAAATAAATAAAAAGTTCCCATATCAGATCTACAAACATACTGTATGAATGTAACCCAACATAATCATGAAAATACTGTCACCAGATAGTGATAGACGAAGTTGGTAGTGTTGTGTGCTTAGTGAACGGGTGATTTGGGAAAAGGGCCTGTTGCCATATGAAGACAACCTTTTCTCTGTATACATCTCTGTACAGTTCCTGTAACAGCCTCCACTCCTCTAATGAATGACTGTGCACAATGGAAGGGCTTGCTGGGTAGGAAAGTGAAGGGTAAGGAGTGCCACGGTCTACCACAGCAAGTCTTTCAAAGTTCCTCCATTGCAGTGACTTCCCTTTGAGTTATTATACAAAAGCACACACAGATATAAATTATGAACACGATGTCACGATGAGGCTTTTTGCGTTGATTCCACAGGAGAACCAGGAGCCTCTAGTACAGGTGTGGTCACATGGCGGTCTCCACAGCCCTTCCTCAGACTGGGCCAGCTGGCCCAGCCTCTCGCTCCATCTGCTGCTTGGTCAGGACGTACTTAAAGAACTCATAGACTGACCAGGCGATGGCAGTGGAGGGCATCTGGTATATGACCCGGGCTTGGATCCCTTTGAAGAAAGCAGCCGTGCCACCGAGGCGATACACTGTTCTGAAGGCGTTGGCCATGCCTGTGAGGTGACCACTGATGTGTATGGAGCTGAGCGCTACGTTCTCCTGTGTGTTGAGCAGGGTCTTACACACGTCCAGCGGGGTGGTTATGGCTGCAGACACGGCCCCCGCCGCAGCCCCAGACAGCACGTGGCTGCCGGGGTGGTACTGTCTGTGGGGGTTGAGCCGCTCCTGCATCAGCTCATAGGTCATGAAGTGGACAGCCTGGAAGGGAATGTTCATGGCCAGCTGTGTGCTGTAGCTGCGATAGAAGGCTGTGAGCCCCTCAGTGCGCTGTATAGTCCCAACGCAGTCTAACAGGTTCCGGTAGGGAGAGTTGTACATCTGCATCCTCTGTTTCACCACTAAGACACCATGAAGGACAGCACCACCACACAAACAGGGGAACAAAGAGAAGGGGGTTAATATACTGTACAACCCCCCCCCCCCTCTCTCCCCTCCAGCTAGAACGGTTTGTTACCATCTTGATTTCTAATTGAAAAAGTCACAAAAAACCCAAAGCCCCCTTTGAAAGCCTTACCTTCAGCTGGGTTCATGACTGCGTCATGCAGCACAGTGGCCACACAGCCTGCCAGTCCTAGTTGGAACAAAGACAGTCAGTCAGGCCTCCGCATGTTACCACCCATCAACATACAATACCTCACGTAATAATACATCAGTTCTCACCAAGCCAATTGTTTATAATGTTAGTTTATCAAAACTGCCAGCACAACTACCAAAACAATTAACTTCTTCCTGTGCCATGTTCCCTGACCTTCCAGTGGTCAGTATGTAATGCGAGTTAGAATTCCAAGGGAAACAGAACTGTACTGCACCATTGGCTATGTGGCTGTTTCCTCCATTCTGAATGACCTCGCTGAGTGTGCGCTTGACATGTTCGTAGCAGGCAAAGTAGAGGGCGTGGGCAGGGCCGGCCCCCAGCATTGTGATGTTGAGGCCCCTCAGGGGTCTGAGGAGACCCTCCGTCCGGACGATCCTTCTTAGGGCCTCATACACGCTGCTGTACTGAGCCTTAGGGTCTGGCTGCAAACTTTGCATCCTGGTCTAGAGAAAGAAGAGGGATATTTTAAGTGAGAGACCCTAGCTTCTCATGAAGTAGTCTATACAACCTGCTAAACTACAGACTGTAGTCAAACCTACACACTCACCTGGGCTGTCTGTTTCTGAGGTAATTGTTTCTCCTGTGATGTGATGTCTCACCATGTTCTTGATAATATCTGTTCTTGGCAGAACTGATGTACTTTCTGAGTGATGCATGTCTGTCCCAGGCCTAGGGTGGGGGGCCGGGGCAGTTCTTTGTTATACCCTGACACGCCAATTTATTTGGACAGCACAAACAATGTTTTTTATTTAGCCCAAAATGTAGTGCAGCCCAAAAGACATGCCATTTTTATCTTTCTTAGCATATTGCCTTTATTTCCTTCCAAGCCCTCAACAATAAAATATCAATTACATTTGCTTCAGATACATCTGGAGGCTTGAGGGATTCATAAAACTTTGAGTTTAAGTTTGTCAAACTGAACTAAAACTCTACACAAATCACAGACATTGATGAGCTCTACCTCAAGAAGACAATGATTTCTGCATGTGCCTTCAAGACTGCTTCTGTAGTCATCTTTACTTATAGGTGACATTACTCATTTCTCTCAACGCATCTTTGAAAGGGTGAATCCAATGTCTTATCTGTAGTCTATACAAAACATTAACACCTGCTCCTTCCATGAAAGACTGACCAGGTGAATCCAGATGAAAGCTATGATCCCTTATTGACGTCACTTGTTAAATCCACTTAATTTTTTTAAGCATTGAAACATTTTTTTCACCTTTATTTAACCAGGTTGGCTAGTTGAGAACAAGTTCTCATTTGCAACTGCGACCTGGCCAAGACAAAGCATAGCAATTTGACACATACAACAACACAGAGTTACACATGGAATAAACAAAATATACAGTCAATAATACAGTAGAAAAATAAGTCTATATACAATGTGAGCAAATGAGGTGAGATAAGGTAGGGAAAGTTTAAAAAAGGCCATGGTGGCGAGGTAAATACAATATAGCAAGTAAAACACTGGAATGGTAGATTTGCAGTGGAAGAATGTGCAAAGTAGAAATGGAGTGCAAAGGAGCAAAATAAATAAATAAATACAGTAGGGGAAAAGGTAGTTGTTTGGGCTAAATTATAGATGGGCTATGTACAGGTGCAGTAATCTGTGAGCTGCTCTGACAGCTGGTGCTTAAAGCTAGTGAGGGAGATAAGTGTTTCCAGCTTCAGAGATTTTTGCAGTTCGTTCCAGTCATTGGCAGCAAAGAACTGGAAGGAAAGACGACCAAAGGAGAAATTGGCTTGTGTATGTTTGCCATTCAGAGGGTGAATGGGCAAGACAAAATATTTAAGTGCCTTTGAACAGAGTATGGTAGTAGGTGCCAAGCACACCAGTTTGTCAAGAACTGCAATGCTGCTGGGGTTTTCATGCTCAACAGTTTCCCATGTGAATCAAGAATGGTCCATCACCCAAAGGACATCCAGCCAACTTGACACAACTGTGGGAAGCATTGGAGTCAACATGGGCCAGCATCCATGTGGAACGCTTTCGACACCTTGTAGAGTCATGCTCAGACGAATTGAGGCTATTCAGAGGGCAAAAGGGGGTGCAACTCAATATTAGGAAGGTGTTCCTAATGTTTGAGATATATAGAGATATATATATATATATATATAGATAATAGTACTGTTATTACTTAGGCAAAATGTATGGAATAAGCTAGCCTACCCACCATAACAAGGCACACCAACTAGCCAGAGACAAGATTAGACAATTGAACTGGAAACAACTACCTTCATTCATTTATCAAACACGTGTACGTGCAGATTTGCTCAAACAATTCCGTACAAGGACTTTGATCCTACTCCAATATGTGGGCAGCTTTGGTCCTCAACTGTTAAGGTTTTTGTGTTAACCTTTTTTCCGCATCTGATCGACGCCTGGGAGAACAGAGAGATATTGTCACAAGGGGACAAATTAGTTAGCCTAGTGAGCGTACTTTAGTAAACAAAAAAGCCTCTACTCAGGAAAACCTGGCTCACTAAAGTGGCTCACTATTTAACAATGTAGGCCTAATCCTTGAGTGAGTTAGGATTCAGCCCTTAGTTACCAGTAGCAAGCCTACTGCATGTCTGTAGCTTACCTCCCCATTATGTTATTATGTCAGCCTCCACATCCAAGTAATTCCATCTACTTAGCAGCTTTGCTCTAGAGAAACCACCACACAGGACAGCTTCACAGTATTATCTCTGCATGATATCAGTTAGGGTGCATGATGTACTGTATTACAGACAAATATACCATTTTGAAGGTTTATATTTAATACTATTTACTTTAATAATATAATCAGATTCCTGCAGGAGTGCTACAGTAGTTGAGTTCTAAAGGGAAAAAACAACAACACACAAGCAGTTGATATGTGTGGAGGATGAGATACACCTGCAGACGGTAGGTGGGAAGGGGGCTCAAAGCTGTAATACTGATACATGTTTGACCTCTGCCCAGGTTCTGGCAGATCCTACTTTAAGTGATAAGAGTCTCTCTTAAGCACAACTGAAGCAAAATGTTTCAAAAAAAAAAAGAAATTGAGCAAAGAGGTGAAGAAAGAGTACAGAATGAGACTGCTGTCAAACATCTTACTATTGTGTGATACTCTATGCTCATTAAGTACGCCTGGGCTGTGTGTGTGTGTGTGTGTGTGTGTGTGTGTGTGTGTGTGTGTGTGTGTGTGTGTGTGTGTGTGTGTGTGTGTGTGTGTGTGTGTGTGTGTGTGTGTGTGTGAGTGAGTGAGAGACTTTGCCTGCCTCTGTCTGTAATCATTAGGCAACTTGACAAAACAGAGCTAGCTTTATCCCAGTTGGCGTTTATCACAGTGACGGTACAATGCCTCTGGCCATTAAAATGGCTACTCTTTCTGGCTGTGCCGTGCCAAAGAACCAGGAAACTAAACTATTGATTGAATATTAGACAAACTTGGTGACTTTACTTCATTTGGTTTATTTCCTCACCTTGTCCGACAATTAAGTAAATGTAAAATCTCCAACAATGTTATAATTAGGAGAAATAAATCTGTTGCATGGCACACAATGAGTCATTTGTTTGCGTTGTTCTACTGCCACTGATCTTAGTTTACTACCAGGAAATGCATTCCTGATGGGCTTAAAGGCACAGAGCAGTCAAAGATGTGATTTTCCTGTGTTTTATATATTTTTCCACACTACGATGTTGGAATAATACTGAAATTGTGAAAATGATAACACCCTTTTAGTGTAAGAGCGGTTTGAAAAGGCCGCCGGAAATATCAGCCTGCTTTGGTGGGATGGTGTTTTGGCCTGCCTGACAATATAAGTTAATAGACCAATAACAAAGTGGGTTCCAAACCTCTCTGCCAATAACAGCTACTTCAGGTTACATATCCCTCCCATTAGTCTCATCCAATGAGGCACCTCACCCACAGTCCTAGATAAATTCTTGCTTGAGAAATTGCTCTTCACCAAGAAGCGATGTTGTTTTAACATTTTAATTGAAAACAAAATCGCAGTAAGGTACTTATTTTTTTACTACAAATTATTTGATATTGAGATAAAGGTCAAATGCAGCTGTTTTTTTTATTTTAAGAACTACTTCATAAGAGGAAGCAGTAGATTACTCAAAATAAGACATTTTGGTGATGACACAGTAATAAAACTATTAGTAAATATATGCTACCAGGATCTAGGGCTAGGCTAACCCTGTGAAGCCATTATAACACAAGTATACCCCAACTCCCATCTCCAATACAGCCACCTGATCAACTCAAATAGTTTCAGTAACTGTATTTCTTACAGAAGATTTTGGTTCAAAAACTCTATCAGTTTTAACATTAATGGCACCCTTCCAACTGGCGAGGAGGAAGGGGACCCATTGGGTGCTGGAGTGGGAAAATCGCACCAGCTCATCCTGCTTGTTTTGGGCTGGAGAGAAAAGCAGGGCTGGCGACAGCAAAATTCATTAAGGTTCTATGGCCAGCATAAGAAGTACTGTTTTTCCCCCCCACTCTTCCATGACAATGAATGGAGGTTATAGTGTAGACATGGGGCAGGGAATCTCTGTTTCTGTGTGCCACCACTGCTTTAACTCTTCAGCAGGGAGTGACTCATCAGTAGCAAGCTAACTTCCGATTTTGATAAACCTCACACACTGTAGGGGTTAAAGTCTGTGATAGAACTGGGAGACCAGAACCTACTGGTGGCTGTGGACGTCAGTGTATTCTGTGTTTCTTTTAAACGAAAAGTAATGATTAAATGTGTGTGCATGGCATGAGTGTAAATGCATTTCAGGAGTTAATCCCATGGCTTGCAGAGGCTGTATGACAGTTTGCTAATCAGCTGTATAAGAGAAAGACAGTGCACACACCCTTTTTCTGACTGATTCCAAATGCTTACGCCCATTAGGACATGAAGATAACACTTCTAGTAGTAGCACAGAGGGACGTATAGTTACTAGTTATTAGAAGTAGGTCTATAGTATATCTACTTAACTCTAAACCATTCCTTCATAAAAAAAATAAGTTCATAGCAGGGTCGTCCACAAAATGAGTGCCTTTTGCATCCATTTCATACGTTAAGTAGAAATTGTACACCAATATTTAATTTTAAGAGGAATAAGACTTGCTAAAGTGCCAAAATGCAGCATTTTGACATGTTCCTCTGTGCATCCCTCTGTGCACTTCAACATTATTGTAAAGCCCTCGTTAATTTTGTTGCTTTGACAGTGATTTCTGAATATTACTTAGTTCATTTGATTAGTGATTCATTTTAAGGTTAAAAAACCTGTCCTCTATTTTAAGGTCAATCCTGTTACGTGAACACATTTTAATATGGTGAAACTATTCCTTTTGAAAAATGAAATTCTAAAAGAAACATTGAATAGCCAAATCAAAGTGTAAAAGCTGGTGAGCTGCTTCTACTCTTTTACTACATTTTCTGGTGGAACACTGAGCGGGTCAAGCATAACACATCAACCCTATTACCCATAGACAGGCTAGAAATGTTTTAACAATGTAAAATGTTTTGTGAAGCTTGCATTCAATTGCCCCTCCCTGTTTCACACAACAAGCTTCCATTCCCCCGTCACAAGGGGATTTTCAAACCTGTCACTTTATTTTGCACTCAAGTCATTTATTATTTTGTCTCAAGGGGAAAACATATATTTTTTTAATTGAACAAGTTGAACATGTGCTCTTTATGACAGAATGTTAAAATTAGGTGAAATACAACTTTTTCTCACCAAGTTACAGTGCTCAAAAAAGCACCTAATTGGTGGAACAACCCAGCAGCTGAGTTAATGAAGCACTGTGGCTAGGTTTGGCTGTGTTGACTAGACGTGTAAAGTCTGGCTCTAAAACCTTCAGTTGTAAGATAGGCAGCATGAAAGGTCCAACTACAGATTTGTGCAGTTACAGAGGAGGAAGTGGCGACAATGGCTTGTGTAACCCTGTTGAAGACACACAGGCTAATTTGGCTCCATATCCGATCATCTCATTCTGATGGTCTGACTGATTAAAATTGTTGGACCATGTAGCCTATGCCTTTTTTGCCACAAGCTTTATTCTCTGTAGGTAGTCAGTGTTCTCGATTTGTCAAGTCAAACATGTTTCAAATGTACATGCAATGTACTTAAATAAAAATGTATGAATGAACTTCACTAAATGATCTGGGAAATAACTACTGGTATGCAATGAGGGGGCATAGCGGGGTACAAAGTTCAAAGCCAATTACTCATTACTTGTATGTCCTCTTACACTATAGGTTACCTAGAAGCCTATAAACTTTGACCACTCCAAAAATAAATTATTTGGTTTAGTATATTTTACAATAACCACTTGCTACATTTCGCCACAATGTCACCTAAATTTGAGCTTCTTTGACAGCTTTAACCTGGCACACAGCCATGTGACCTTCACCTGTTTGCCTCAATTGTCTGACACCAGTTTAATAAGTTCAGATGTGGGTAAGATAAAGAATTGTATAGAACAAATGGGCACTGAGTGGGTAATGACAGATAGCTATGTCTACATGTCCATGCTTCACTCTGAACTTGAAGGTTGTTGGATTTTAAAGTTTTAGCAAACAAGCTAGCTAACTTAGCTAGTTAGTAGCTGTAGCTAAGTGTGCGGCAAAATACTGGAAACGTTCAATTGCATGATGTTTCATTAACAGGGTGAGTACTTTCAGGGAGACAGGGAGGATTTCACATATGCGAGCGAGTGTCTTGCTATGCTAAGGCATGTCTCATAACGCGTAAGTTGGCTGGCTAGTAGCTGGCTAATTAGCGCTAGCGTCTAGCTAGCTAGCCAACTAACGTTACCTAGCGTTCACACATTTAAACTGGTAAGGTTATTTCCTCCCCTGCGTACTGATGAGTTTGAAAGCAGAAATGCATAATGATACGAATGAAAAGTGTTATTGAGCCCATCACTTGGTTGATGGGCTAGCAAGCCTACCTTGACAGAGTCCACGGGGTACATCACCGTGTGCTCCAGGATTCCAGCCACGGCTCCTGCTGTCATGTGGATTGTCAATGAGGCATGAGCTGGCAAACTCTCGTAGTCACCGTCGCCTTCCGAAGGCTCCTCATCTTTACCTTTAATCTCCGACATGTCCAAGGTTGCCACCACCGGGTCAGCGCGCAACTCCATGCGGGGGAGACTGATCAGAAGGAGATCTTTACAAACAAGCACTGAATCGGCGGCATGGACAACCACAACATTATCAACGAGTTCCAGCGCCTAGATGACGTCAGAAGAATACACGATAGCTGTCTAGTTTGAGCAATGAACATCCAGAAAATCAAAAATGAGGCGGAACCAACAGCCGGAATTGTCCAATGAAAAGTAGCCCACTAGTGCTAGCTGTTTACAGAATTGACAGCGCTTTTCAATGAGGGGGTTCGATTAATCTCGTCCGGGCGCTCGTGTTGCACCGGCGGGAATTTGTTCGCATTCGATTTGGAACCGGGCTACCTCCCAGACGTGAGCCAGGTACCCCGCTCTGTCAAACGGCGAAGACTGCTCAAACAATAATGACGTAGTTGAACACGTGGGATTAGTAGGATTCTGTGTTTTCCCATGCAAAGGTGATTGCTTTAGAAAAAAACGCTTTATCTGCCTTCCTAGTGAAACTTATAATATAAATGGAAAAGTTGTATGTTTCTGGAAGATGCATCATGCTGCAGCTTTATTGACAACATGACCGAGCCCTGCAGATTACTGTTCATTTTGAGAAAGGTGCTCCTCCCTCCTTTCACCCAATGAAGTGATGGGCCATTGACCGGTTCAACCCTCGGCAGCTTAAATAAATCCCTCATTGACCATAATATGGACAAAGGGGTCACAAAGGTCATTGATTCCTGTCTATTTCAAAAGTAATACATGTTTACCCTTATTAAAACAATCTACATTGCCAATATAATACAGCATGTGGCATGAGGAATCACTCAAAATATCATCAACATGAGCTGAGTGCTGCTAGCATGGAGAAGCCTACAAGGAGTGGAAACAGGCTAGGCTGGTGCACATTAAAACTCCTACTGATGTATGTCATGATGATAGTGATGTAGCACTTTCTTTTCCAAGCCTTTTTTTCCCTATGAGCTTTATTTGTCAATGATAGTCCTACTTATGATGTTAAATGCATATGGCACTGCATACTGTATTCCGTATTGCATAAGGTAAACTGAATTAAGAAAGTTAACAGATTTACCCCGCTCTGGTTTGTTCGATTAAAAAAAAAAAATGTTTTGGTGGTATGTGGTGCTATTCAATACCAGTGTTTGGTAGTAAATGTATATTATGACTGGGCTGGGCCATAGTGCTGTAATCCCATCAAATAGTAAAGTAGGGTGTATTCTTCACCGAGGG
Source organism: Salvelinus alpinus (assembly GCF_045679555.1). NCBI lineage: Eukaryota > Metazoa > Chordata > Actinopteri > Salmoniformes > Salmonidae > Salvelinus > Salvelinus alpinus. The sequence continues at coordinate 35,195,928 of NC_092104.1, forward strand.
TGGGTGCCTAGGGGTGGGTGTGTAGATTAGCAGGGTTGTGGTCCCTTTATCACACACCATCTGTTCAGTACATGGTAATAGAGCAATCTGAAACAGACAATGTTCAACCTCACCCTTTTTAGTAGAAGCGTGTCTACCCCAAATGTGGTTTCCTATGTGGTTTTCCCAGACCAACAAGCCTGTATGATTGAGACTTGAGACTTGTTGCTTTGAAGTTACAGATATAGGAATTTATTTTAAGCCAGTTTGCTACAGTAGGAAAATAATCCTGCAGGCTACAGCAACAGAAAATATGAATTATTATGTGGATTATAATTTATGGACATTTTGGTAGGGGTTAGATACATTTTTCGAAAGGGAAAATCAAGCCTTTTTAAACCTCAAAATAAAATAAAATAAATGTGCATTTGTCACGTGCCGAATACAACAAGTGTAGACTTTTACGTTAAATGCTTACTTACAAGCCCTTAACTAACAATGCAGAGTTTTTTTTTAAGTTAGTAAGAAAAATTTGCTAAACTAACAGAGAAATAGTATCACATTAAAATAACAATAATTAGGCTATATACAAGGGGTACCAGTACCGAGTCAATGTGCAGTGGTACGGGTTAGTCAAGGTAATTTAGGTAATATGTACATGTAGGTAGGGGTAAAGTGACTATGCATAGATAATAAACAGAAAGTAGCAGCTGCATATGTGAAGAGTGTGAAGGAATGGGAATGGGTGTGTGTGGCATCAATATGCATGTGTGTGTGTTGGGGGAGTTGTAAGTTTGTGGTTTGAGACTTTATTTTTACTATTTTCTACATAGTAGAATAATAGTGTAGAAATCAAAACTATGAAATAACACATATGGAATCACATAGTAACCAAAAAAGTGTTAAACAAATCCAAATATATTTGAGATTTTAGATTCTTCAAATAGCCACCCTTTGCCTTGATGACAGCTTTGCACACTTTTGGCATTCTCTGAACCAGCTTCACGAGGAATACTTTTCCAACAGTCTTGAAGGAGTTCCCACACATGCTGAGCACTTGTTGGCTGCTTTTCCTTCACTCTACAGTCCAACTCCTCCCAAACCATCTCAATTGGGTTGAGGTCGGGTGATTGTGGAGGCCAGGTCATCTGATGCAGTACTCCATCACTCTCCGTCTTGGTCAAATAGCCCTTACACAGCCAAGAGGTGTGTTTTGGGTCACTGTCCTGTTGAAAACAAATGATAGTCCCTCTAAGCGCAAACCAGATGGGATGGCACATCGCTGCAGAATGCTGTGGTAGCCATGCTGGTAAAGTGTGCCTTGAATTCTAAATAAATCACAGACAGTGTCACCAGCAAAACACCCCCCACACCATCACACCTCCTCCTCCGTGCTTTACGGTGGGATCCTCACATGCGGAGATCATCCGTTCACCTACTCTGTGTCTCACAAAGACGCAGCGGTTGGAATTAAATATCTTCAATTTGGACTCAGACCAAAGGACAGATTTCCACTGGTCTAATGTCACTTGCTCGTGTTTCATGGCCCAAGCAAGTCTCTTCTTCTTATTGGTGACCTTCAGTAGTGAATCCTTTGGAGCAATTCAACTATGAAGGCCTGATTCACACAGTCTCCTCTGAACAGTTGATGTCGAGATGTGTCTGTTACTTGAACTCTGTGAAGCATTTATTTGGGCTGCAATCTGAGGTGCAGTTAACTCTAATTAATTTATCCTCTGCAGCAGAGGTAACTCTGGGTCTTCCTTTCCTGTGGCGGTCCTCATGAGAGCCAGTTTCATCATAGTGCTTGATGGTTTTTGCGACTGCACTTGAAGAAACTTTCAAAGTTCTTGAAATGTTCTGTATTGACTGACCTTCATGTCTGAATGTAATGATGGACTGGCGTTTCTCTTTGCTTATTTGAGCTGTTCTTGCCATAATATGGACTTGGTCTTTTACCAAATAGGGCTATCTTCTGTATACCACCCTACCTTGTCACAACACAACTGATTGGCTCAAATGCATGAAGAAGGGGGAAAAAATCCACAAATTAACATTTAACAAGGCACACCTGTTAATTGGAATGCATTCCAGGTGACTACCTCATGAAGCTGGTTGAGCGAATAAAAAGAGTGTGTAAAGCTGTCATCAAGGCAAAGGTTGACTAATTTGAACAATCTCAAATATAATATAAATGTTGATATGTTTAACACTTTTTTGGTTACTACATGATTCCATATGTGTTATTTCATAGTTTGGATATCTTCACTATTATTCTACAATGTAGAAAATAGTAAAAATAAAGAAAAACCCTTTAATGAGTAGGTGTGTCCAAACTTTTGACTGGTACTGTACATCAAGCCTGTGCAAGAGTCAGTTAAAAAAATAAGAAACATGAGGGTCAATGCAAAGCAGTCTTACGGCTTGGGTATAGAAACCACTAAGGAGCCTTTTGGTCCCAGACCTGTTGCTCTAGTACTGTTTGCCGTGTGGTAGCAGAGAGAATGGTCTATGATTTGGGTGGCTGGAGTCTTTGAGAATTTTAGGTGCCTGGTGTAGAGGTCCTGGATTGCAGGAAGCTCGGCCCCAGTTATGTACTGGGCCATGCGCACTACCCTCTGTAGCTCCTTGCTGTCGGATGCCGGGCAGTTGCCATACCAGGCGATGATGCAACCAGTCAGGATGCTCTCAATGGTGCAGCTGTATAATTTTTTAAGGACCTGAGGTCCCATGCCAAATCTTTTCAGCCTCCTGAGGGGGAATAGGTGTTGTCATGCCCTCTTCACGACTGTTGGTGTGTTTGGACAATGATAGGTCCTTAGTCGACACCAAGTAACTTGAAGCTCTCAACCCGCTCCACTACAACCCTGTTGATGTGAATGGGGGCGTGCTCGGCCCTCCTTTTCTTATAGCCCACGATCAGCTCTTTTGTCTTGCTCAAGTTGAGGGAGAGGTTGTTGTCCTGGCACCACACTGCCAGGTCTCTGACCTCCTCCCTATAGGCTGTCTCATTGTTGTAGGTGATCAGGAATACCACTGTTGTGTCGTCGGCAAACTTAATGATGGTGTTGGAGTCGTGCATGGCCACGCAGTCATGGGTGAGCAGGGAGCACAGGAGGGGACTAAGCATGCACCCCTGATGGGCCCGTGTTGAGGATCAGCGAGGAGGATGCATTGTTGCCTACCCTCACCACTTGGCCCGTCAGGATGTCCAGGATCAAATTCACTACAAGTTTTAAATGTCCTGCATTGCAAGAAAGTTCTCCTGCAACAAGGCGATCAAATTAAAATCCTACAGTTTTACTTAACTATAAGTAAATGCACAGTTATGGCAGACATGAAGGCCATGAAGAATACATGTAGATTAGTAGCAAGCAACATAATCAGTCATGCTTACTATAGTGGAAGTATTTTTTTCAACATTTAAAATGATATACAAATTATTTTTATTTATTCAAGTGAGCAGATTGTTTCAAGTTTCAACGTTTATTTGCCACGGGCACAGCATACAATAGGTGTAAAAGAGTACAGTAAAATTGTTTCCTTGAGAGCTCTTTCCCAACAATCCAGTGATAATAATAGTGTAGATAATAATAGAAAATAGAATAAAAAAATAAACGTATGAATAGAAACAACACAAGAACTACGATGAGAGTTAAAGAACACAAGAATGCAAGTATATACAGGTCAGTGCCAGTACCTTATTCAATGTGCAGGGGTACTGGAGTGGTTGAGGTGTGTTTATATGGGGGCGGTAGGTAGCCTAGTGGCATTGGGCCAGTAACCGAAAGGTTGCTAGATCAAGTACCCGAGCTGACAAGGTTAACATCTGTTGTTCTGCCCCTGAACAAGGCAGTTAATCCACTGTTCCTAGGCCATCATTGTAAATAAGAATTTGTTCTTAACTGACTTGCCTAGTTAAAATAAATAAATACTTAAAAAGTGACTGGAAGTAGGATGTGCATGTAAACAGAGCTGAAAAGTGGCAGGTAACCAGAATATATAAATAGTTATGATAATATAGTAATAAACTCAGCAAAAAAAGAAATGTCCCTTTTTCAGGACCCTGTCTTTCAAAGATAATTTGTAAAAATCCAAATAACTTCACAGATCTTCATTGTAAAGGGTTTAAACACTGGTTCCCATGCTTGTTCAATGAACCATTAATGATCATGCACCTGTGAAACAGTCATTAAGACACTAACAGCTCACAGACAGTAGGCAATTAAGGTCACAGTTATGAAAACTTAGGACACTAAAAGAGGTCTTCTACTGACTGAAAATTACCAAAAGAAAGATGCCCAGGGTCCCTGCTCATCTGCGTGAACGTGCCTTAGGCATGCTGCAAGGAGGCATGGGGACTGCAGATGTGGCCAGGGCAATAAATTGCAATGTCCGTACTGTGAGACACCTAAGACAGCGAGACAGGATGTACAGCTGATCGTCCTTGCAGTGGCAGACCACGTGTAACAACACATGCACAGGATCGGTACATCCGAACATCACACCTGCGGAACAGGTACAGGATGGCAACAACAACTGCCCAAGTTACACCAGGAACGCACAATCCCTCCATCAGTGCTCAGACTGTCCGCATTAGGCTGAGAGAGGCTAGACTGAGGGCTTGTAGGCCTGTTGTAAGGCAGGTCCTCACCAGACATCACCGGCAACAACGTTGCGTATGGGCACAAACCCATCGTCGCTGGACCAGACAGGACTGGCAAAAAGTGCTCTTCATTGACGAGTCGCGGTTTTATCTCACCAGGGGTGATGGTCGGATTTGCATTTATCGTCGAAGGAATGAGCGTTACACCGAGGCCTGTACTCTGGAGCGGGATCGATTTGGAGGTAGAGGGTCCATCAGGTCCATTATGGTCTGGGGCGGTGTGTCACAGCATCATCGGACTGAGCTTGTTGTCATTGCAGGCAATCTCAATGCTGTGCGTTACAGGGAAGACATCCTCCTCCCTTATGTGGTACCCTTCCTGCAGACTCATCCTGACATGACCCTCCAGCAAGACAATTCCACCAGCCATACTGCTTGTTCTGTGCGTGATTTCCTGCAAGATAGGAATGTCAGTGTTTTTCCATGGCCAGCGAAGAGCCCGGATCTCAATCCCACTGAGCACGTCTGGGACCTGTTGGATCGGAGAGTGAGGGCTAGGGCCATTCCCCCCAGAAATGTCTGGGAACTTGCAGGTGCCTTGGCGGAAGAGTGGGGTAACATCTCACAGCAGGAACGGGCAAAATCTGGTGCAGTCCATGAGGAGGAGATGCACTGCAGTACTTAATGCAGCTGGTGGCCACACCAGATACTGACTGTTACTTTTGATTTTGACCCCCCCCTTTGTCCAGGGACACATTATTCAATTTCTGTTAGTCACATGTCTGTGGAACTTGTTCAGTTTATGTCTCAGTTGTTGAATCTTGTTATTTTCATACAAATATTTACACGTTAAGTTTGCTGAATATAAACGCAGTTGACAGTGAAAGGACGATTATTTTTTTGCTGAGTTTAGATACATGTAAACAGGAGCAATAGTGACTAGTAGCAGGATAAATAGATAAATATTAATGGTAACCAATAATCAATGAACAGCAGTGTAATGGAGTAATACATCTAATCAATAATAATTTTAGCAGCAGCTTAGGTTGTATCTGAGTGGGTAGAGACCTATGGATAGGCATAGAGTCAGTGTGGATAGTCTGTGGGAGAGCAGTGGTTGTTAGCCATTTAACAGTCTTATTGAAGCTGTTTAGGATTCTGTGTGTCTGAGCCTTGATGCACAGGTACCGCCTGTCGGATGGGAGCATGGAGAACAGTCCATGTGGCTGGAGTTTTTGGAAATGTTTTGGTCCTTTCTCAGTTGCCATACCAGACTATGATACAACCTGTCAGGATGCTCTCAATGGTGCCACTGTAAAAGTTCCTGAGTATAATCAACCACATCTCACTCTCCTGACCGACAGACGTTCAGCCCCACTGCTGGCCATGTGAGTGGTAGTAATATGAATTAGCCTCGGGTGAATACAAGCCCTTAACAATGTACAGCATTTTTACAAGGAGGAGCAGCATATCAATCCTTTAGTTTCAGATACTCTAAAATACCATAATAGGAAATTATCAGTCACAGTTGGTCTGGGAACTTTCAATGGGAGGTTTATTGCTCCCAAACTGTAACTTTGGAAATAGTCCATTTGTGATGTGTGTTCAAGAACCATTCTCAATTTTTTTACGTTACATCTCTCAACAATTCATAATCTGGCATTCTGCTATCCACTGACTCTTGTTGCAGACCATCAGACCATGTACTGTGTATATACAGTACATATATACAGTGCCTTCAGAAAGCATTCATAGCTAATGACTTATTCCACATTTTGTTGTGTTACAGCCTGAATAAAAAAAAATAAAAAAAAAAAAGAAGAAATATCAACCATCTACACACAATACCCCATAATGAAAAAGTGAAAAGATTTTTTAAATCTTTGCAAATTTATTGAAAATTAAATACAGAAATATATCATTCATACCCCTGAGTAAATACGTGTTAGAATCACCTTTGTCAGCGATTACAGCTGTGAGTCTTTCTGGGTAAGTCTCTAAGAGCTTTGCAGACCTGGATTGTTAAATATTTGCACATTATTAGTTGAATAATTATTCAAGCTCTGTGAAGTTGGTTGTTGATCATTGCTAGATAGTAGAGGTCGACCGATTAATCGGATTTGCCGATTAATTAGGGCCGATTTCAAGTTTTCATAACAATCGGAAATCGGTAATTTTGACGCCGTTTTTTTTTTACACCTTTATTTAACTAGGCAAGTCAGTTAAGAACACATTCTTATTTTCAATGACGGCCTAGGAACGGTGTGTTAACTGCCTTGTTCAGGGGCAGAACGACAGATTTTTACCATGTCAGCTCAGGGATTCAATCTTGCAACCTTACGGTTAACTAGTCCAACGCTCTAACCACCTGCCTCACGAGGAGCCCGTCTGTTACGTGAATGCAGTAAGAAGCCAAGGTAAGTTGCTAGCTAGCATTAAACTTATCTTATAAAAAACAATCAATCAATCATAATCACTAGTTATAACTACACATGGTTGATGATATTACTAGTTTATCTAGCGTGTCCTGCGTTGCATATAATCGATGCAGTGGGCATTCGCGAAAAAGGACTGTCGTTGCTCCAACGTGTACCTAACCATAAACATCAATGCCTTTCTTAAAATCAATACACAGAAGTATATATTTTTAAACCTGCATATTTAGCTAATAGAAATCCAGGTTAGCAGGCAATATTAACCAGGTGAAATTGTGTCACTTCTCTTGCGTTCATTGCACGCAGAGTCGGGGTATATGCAACAGTTTGGGCCGCCTGGCTCATTGCGAACTAATTTGCCAGAATTTTACGTAATTATGACATAACATTGAAGGTTGTGCAATGTAACAGGAATATTTAGACTGATGGATGCCACCCGTTAGATAAAATACGGAACGGTTCCGTATTTCACTGAAAGAATAAATGTTTTGTTTTCGAGATGATAGTTTCCGGATTCGACCATATTAATGACCTAAGTCTCGTATCTCTGTGTGTTATTATGTTATATTTAAATCTATGATTTGATAGAGCAGTCTGACTGAGCGATGGTGGGCACCAGCAGGCTCGTAAGCATTCATTCAAACAGCACTTTCGTGTGTTTTATCAGCAGCTCTGCTGTTTATGAATTCAAGCCTATCAACTCCCGAGATTAGGATGGTGTAACCGATGTGAAATGGCTAGCTAGTTAGCGGGTTGCGCGCTAAAAGCGTTTCAAACGTCACTCGCTCTGAGACTTGGAGTAGTTGTTCCACTTGCTCTGCATGGGTAACGCTGCTTCGAGGGTGGCTGTTGTCGATGTGTTCCTGGTTTGAGCCCAGGTAGCGGCGAGGAGAGGGATGGAAGCTATACTGTTACACTGGCAATAATAAAGTGCCTATAAGAACATCTAATAGTCAAAGGTATATGAAATACAAATCGTATAGAGAGAAATAGTCCTATAATTCCTATAATAACTACAGCCTAAAACTTCTTACCTGGGAATATTGAAGACTCATGTTAAAAGGAACCACCAGCTTTCATATGTTCTCATGTTCTGAGCAAGGAACTTAAACGTTAGCTTTCTTACATGGCACATATTGCACTTTGACTTTCTTCTCCAACACTTTGTTTTTGCATTATTTAAACCAAATTGAACATGTTTCATTATTTATTTGAGGCTAAATTGATTTATTTATGTATTATATTAAGTTAAAATAAGTGTTCATTCAGTATTATTGTAATTGTCATTATTACAAATAAAATAAAAAATAATTATAATTTTTATTTATTTTTTAAATCGGCTGATTAATCGGTATCTGCTTTTTTTGGTCCTCCAATAATCGGTATCGGTATCGGCGTTGAAAAATCATAAATCGGTCGACCTCTACTAGATAGGCATTTTCAAGTCTTGGCATTGATTTTTATGCCGATTTAAGTCAAAACTGTAACTAGGCCCTCCAAAAAATACAAAATTAAAAAGCAACTCCAGTGTATATTTAGCCTTTGGTTTTAGGTTATTGTACTGCTGAAAGGTGAATTTGTCTCCCAGTGTCTGTTGGAAAGCAGATTGAACCAGGTTTTCCCTCTAAGATTTTGCCCTGTGCTTAGCTAATATGTTTCTTTTAATCTCCCCCAAACACTCCCTAGTCCTTGCCGATGACAAGCATACCCATAACATGATGCAGCCATCACCATGCTTGAAAATATGAAGAGTGGTACTCAGTGATGTGTTGGATTTGCCCCAAACATAAAGTTTGTATTCAGGACATGAAGTGAATTTCTTTGCCACATTTTTTGCAGTTTTACTTTAGTGCCTTATTGTAAACATGTTTTGGAATAGTTTTATTCTGTACAGCCTTACTTCTCTTCACTCTGTCATTTAAGTTAGTATTGTGGAGTAACTACAATGCTGTTGATCCATCCTCAGTTTTCTTATTACAACCATTACGCTGTAACTGTTTTAATGTCGCCATTGGCCTCATGGTGAAATCCCTGAGCGGTTTCCTTTCTCTCCGGCAACTGAGTTAGGAAGGACGCTTTTATCTTTGTAGTGACTGGGTGTATTGCTACAACATCCAAAGTGTAATAAATAACTTCACCATGTTCAAAGGGATATTCAATGTCTGCTTTTTTTATTTTTACCCATCTACCAATAATACTGTAGGTGCCCTTCTTTGCGAGGCATTGGAAAACCTCCCTGGTCTTTGTGGTTGAGTCTGTGTTTGAAATTCCCTGCTTGACTGAGGGACCTTACAGATTATTGTATGTGTGGGGTACAGAGATTAAGTAATCATTCAACAGTCATGTTAAACACAATTTGTTAAGCACATTTTAGTCCTGAATTTATTTAGGCTTGCCATAATTGACTGAAGCTTTTCATTTTTTATTAATTTGTAAAACTCTCTAAAAACAATTCCACGTTGACATTAAATTCAGGCTGTAACACAACAAAATGTTGAAAAAGTCAAAAGGTGTGAATACTTCCTGAAGGCACTTGAAAAGAACGCCAGTCTCAAAAAAAATAGTAATAATCCACTCATTATCAATCAAAAAACACTTAAGATTAGGTTACGTAAATGATCAGCAGTTCACCCTAGTCTAGTCACCTGTCCAAATACAAGATACTTGTAACTGTATGTCTCATATGTAAATTAAAATGTAATATTCTGTCACTACAAATGTTTCCCAATCTAATCCAAGTGGTAAAGCTGTGGAAATAATGAATTACCTCATTAGTTTATGGTTTATTAGGCATACTCTTGTTTTCAAAACAGTGAATGAAGAGAAGCAGAGGCAGAATCAGATGGGGATCCCCCCTCACACTACTACCATCACCACCTTACAGTTTGTAACATAAGGTCCTCAAACATCCCCTTGCAACTTCATCACTTTTAACGGACTGCAGTTCCACTCAGAGGCAAGCGCGGAAGCTGAAGTGTTATGACAAATGTGTAGATGGAGGATGACTCAGCAGATGGAGAGCAGTCTCTGAAAGTATGCCTACTTTCAACATTGATCAGATAGGGAATTTTTTAGCAAAGATTGGACTATATTCCATCTCATTCACAAACTTTGGCTATTACATGACTATTACTGATTTTTACAATTTCTACTTGTTTTTATACATACATCTGAATTATATATGACATACAGTAATTTATGAATGGTAACTGTGTAATAGGCATCCAAAACTTTTATACTTTTTTTGTAATATGAGACAAAAATTGTGTGAGCATTTGGGCAGTAACACAATGCCACCTACTGTAATTAACATATTTGGCTGCTGAGAACTTGCTGTTTTCAGGGGTTTAAAATGCTCTATGGGGTTACACTATATTTAAACTGTACATAATAAACCATTTATAAAGGCATTTACAAAAACATTGCACACCATTTAGGGTTAGGGTGAGGTAAGCGTTAGGATCAGGGGGGAAAGTAGATTTAATTTCTTATTGTATTTTTGTCCCCTATGATGAAATCGGGGAGGAGACTGGATCTGTCTCCGTTATTATGTTCATTTGTATGTTTGTTCGGTGGTCACATGCAATATCTCAGACAGCACTGGTGTCTTGCCATAGAGATAAGGGATTTACAAAATTATACTGGTTAGCCAGATGGTGGCACCATAACAACAGATTGAAAATGCTAACTTTAAAAGATCACACCCATCACCCCGTTTGACCTAGTCATGAAATTTAGTACATAGGTCCCTCTCCTCACAGGAACAAATTTGCCCCAGGGACCCATAAGGTCTGCCATGATATATTTAGCATTTTGTGAAAAATACTTAAAACGCTACTCTTCTGGCACCGAATGACCGATCTGCATGAAACTTGATATGTGGCATCTATGGACAAAACTCTCAACACAATACTTTCCAGACTAGTACCTAAAACAACATGGCCTCTATTGTCCAAAAAACATTCACATGAACGTGGTCTGGCACATAAATGCAAATAAATCAGTCAAGGATATTCATATTGGAACACAATTTGGTACACATGTTGCAAACACAGTCAAGACTCAACATATGCAAGAACATACATATCGCCCATACGGTGGGCACATGTTTATATCTCTTGATCTGTTTGACTTGGAGTGATGAAATGTGGCACACATGCTCAAGGATATGAGTCTCGCTAACCCACGTGATATCGCAGACACCACTGGCCCGATTTTGACTACTGGCGTCTTGCCATAGAGATCCAGTATTTACTTAATTATACTGATTAGCACAAGCAATAGCGAATTTCCATGGAGGCTGCTAGCTAAATATGCTGACGAGCACAAATGAAAATAAACAAATTGCAATCCCAGGCAATCCAGCTCATAAAGTTTATATATACACTGCTCAAAAAAATAAAGGGAACACTTAAACAACACAATGTAACTCCAAGTCAATCACACTTCTGTGAAATCAAACTGTCCACTTAGGAAGCAACACTGATTGACAATAAATTTCACATGCTGTTGTGCAAATGTAATAGACAAAAGGTGGAAATTATTGGCAATTAGCAAGACACCCCCAATAAAGGAGTGGTTCTGCAGGTGGTGACCACAGACCACTTCTCAGTTCCTATGCTTCCTGGCTGATGTTTTGGTCACTTTTGAATGCTGGCGGTGCTTTCACTCTAGTGGTAGCATGAGACGGAGTCTACAACCCACACAAGTGGCTCAGGTAGTGCAGCTCATCCAGGATGGCACAACGCGAGCTGTGGCAAGAAGGTTTGCTGTGTCTGTCAGCGTAGTCCAGAGCATGGAGGCGCTACCAGGAGACAGGCCAGTACACCAGGAGATGTGGAGGAGGCCGTAGGAGGGCAACAACCCAGCAGCAGGACCGCTACCTCCGCCTTTGTGCAAATGGGAGCACTGCCAGAGCCCTGCAAAATGACCTCCAGCAGGCCACAAATGTGCCTGCTGGAGGTTTGTATTATCTCTTACCAGATCCCAATATGTTATATTCTCTGCCAGGAGTTTGCCCAAATGTGCTGAATTTGTCAATTTATTCATTTTCAAGTACATAACCACAGAGAACATACAAAAATGCTATGGTAATTAAACATTTAAGTTTACACACTCCCAGGAATGTCATACATGATGAATCATTAGCTTCCCTACAGAAAATACACTAACTTTCACACATCTAGATGGCCGGGCGGGGTGGTTGTGGAGCCAGAGACAGTAGTGGGGTCAAATTGTAGACCCCATTTTTATTATTACATTTTTTATTTAACCTTTATTTAACTGGGCAAGTCAGTTGATAACAAATTCTTATTTACAATGACGGCCTACCCCGGCCAAATCTGGACGACGCTGGGCCAATTGTACGCCACTCTATGGGACTCCCAATCACGGCCGGATGTGATACAGCCTGGAATCGAACTAGGGACTGTAGTGACGCCTCTTGCACTGACATGCAGTGCCTTAGACCGCTGCACCACTCGGGAGCCCCAGTTCCTACATTTGAATATAAAAATTGATTTGATCAAATAAAAGTATGCTACATTTTAAATCAGAGCAAGACTAGTGAATTTAAGTGCATTACTTACCTTCAGAGGTGAATGTATCAAACCAGTTGCTGTGAGAAAAGTGTTTTGTTGTTGTGCACCATCCTCAAACAATAGCATGGTATTTTTTTCTGTAATAACTACTGTAAATTGGACACTGCAGTTAGATTAACAAGAATTTAAGCTCTCTGCCCATATAAGACATGTTCAGGAAAGTTGGCTGTTGTATACAGCGGTTTCTAGTCACATTATCGCATATTGAGCAACAACCGTCCCAGTTTAGGGACACCGATCCCGTAGAGATTTTAATCTTGCACTTTACCAGAGAAAAGTAGACTGGCTACACAGAGAAAAGTATAGGCGAAAAGTAGCTAACACACCAGTCAGAGCGCTGTCTGCTGATAGAATGTGCCCATTCAAGAATTTTCATCCAAGTGGAAAAGTGCAACTGAAGCACAAAATTAGTCTGATGCCGAGCAGAAATTACAATAAGGATTTTAGATCTGCATTTACAAAACGCAACAAGATATTTTAGGCGTTTAATATATCTTTTTCCTGTGTAAAAAAACAAAGAATTCTGAGTTAATGCAATCCCTAAATTTAACTTCCTACTTTTCTAAGTGGCTGAATTAATAAGGTGATGGGGCATCATAGTGTGTTAGCTTTCTGCCGTGTTTGAGAAGTCAAAGTCCTTTGGATGAGTTATCTGTACAACTGCCACTGCTATCTTTTGATTTCCTTGCATTTTTTCTCCCTGCTTCTCCCCCATCTTCTCCGAGCAGAGCAGGCAGGCCCGTTCCCATCCAGACACAGCGTGTACACATAGTGCTTCAGAGCCAGTACTGATCTTCCTTCAAACAAGCATGCTTCAATAATTTGTGCATTTCCACAATGTCTCTTGTTCACATTCGTTTGTAATGTCCAAACTCACCAAAAATTACATTCGGTAGCCTCTACCTTATAACCTGATCGTTTATTTCTTTCTTATTTAAATTTTCACGGTGGAGGGCTAAAACATTATTGTTCCCCACAATGAAATTGGAGGGGGGGCTATGTATCTTTTTCAGACACCACTGGACCGATTTTGACTAAACTTGAGTGAATAATGCATGGGAGACAACATGTAATGTGCTGCATTCATGGGGGACAACATGTTTACTGTTGCCTTGATTTTTACATTCTAGGTATTAGAGATTTACATATAGGGTGAATTCAGATAAAGTGGGACATCATATAAATGGGGACAGCTTAATCCTGAGATGTTTATTTCATGGTCTGACAAGAGAAAATCAAAACTAAGCCCTTGCAGAGAAACCACATGATAAAAATCACATCACTTCATTGGTGTGACATTATAGAGGGGGGCATAGCAAGCTTCAAACAGGAAGCTCATCCCGCGAAACACACGGTAAGATCAGTGACATAGGTTTTTTTCCTGTTTTGATGTTAAGGTTATAAAACTGTCATAAATAATGGACTGTGAATTTTGTAGTCAGTTTTTTATTGTGATGTAAATCTACATACTATGTACTGGTGCATAAAAATACACAATATTGCCAATATTATGTTTGCATTTTGGAGTTCAGTCATTTTTTTTACTGACCATACTGTAGCTAGCTAAAATAGGACAGCATGGAGTAGAAAAAGTGTGACAGTCTTATAGCCTTTTCCAATGGAGGAAAGAGACCCAGTTTACAAAAGGGACCACATGTATTTAGGTTAGGCAGGGCTCTGTTTCTTGTAGTACTATACTGTTCATTTTTTCTTGTAGTTTTGTACTGTTAATTGACTGAATTCAGAAAAAGTTTCCTAAATCAGATGTTTCCTAATCACACAATTGAATAGAATTGTCATTGGGGTACAATTACGACTATAATAATGGTTTATTTATCCTGCTGTCGCAGTCTACCAAATGCGAACTGAAAGTGTTACTCTATGGTGCTGACGGAATATTTTAATTTAGACGTTTCTGAAGTGATATTTGTCTGTAAAGGCTAGAATGGGGTACAATAAGTACCTAGCTAGCTAGCCACTACGAGGTTAGTTGAGAAAAGTCAGCTAACATCGTAAGCTACCTAGGTATAACTAACTAGCTAGCTACTAGCTCGTTCAATTTCTCTCACAATTATAAATACAACAAAATGCTAATAAAACAGAATATTATTGACCTAAAAGGTTATCTGTGATAGCCCAGTGTCTAGCTTATCAAGGGTCAGGGATACATAGAGCTACCGTGTGCTGTCCATCTATGGGAACAAATAAAATAATAGTATTTGTCACATGCACCGAATACAACAGATGCAGACCTTACAGTGAAATGCTTACTTACAAGCCCTTACATGCTGACCAGACCGGACACGTCGCGTGGGCGAGCATTGCAAAATACATTTAGAAATCCATGTTATTCAATTATTGCGCCAACGAGCGTCTGCGTTGCCAAGGGCTAAAATAGAAGTCATTCCTATTTCTGACGCAGATCACGCTGCAAGTCCTGCCTCTCCCATCTCATTGGTTTATAGAAGCAGGTACCCACGTGCCATCTCCTCATTGGTTATACTCACGTGGGTGATTGAAAGAAAAACTGATTTGCCGGTTGTCGTGGTAATACTATGAAAGTGTAGATGCCAATCACCATATAAGTTCAAAGATGAAAAAGCCTGGAAGGAGGAGAGACGACTAGAATCGATTGACCGTTTTATGTGTGGATTAATTGTCGGAGTAGAGGACCTTGTGCATTTCAGGTAAAATAACAACTCAATGTTTATATTCCAGGACAAATTAGCTAGTAACAGCAAGCTAGCTAAATAGGACAAATTATCTAGCAAGTGCAAGCTAACTAGCCATACATGTTTAATGCTTTTCAACCTGTCCCCAAATTAATGTAATTGGTTCAGAGTTTGTTTTGATATTTTAACCTGCGTGTCGTGATTGCGTTTGTAGGGGGACAAAATAAAAGTATGCACGATAGCGCATGCGCACAGCCGGTTTGGGTTCCGTGTTAACCAACAATGCAGTTAAGAAAATCCCTAAAAGAAAGTAAGAGATAAGAATAACAAATCATTGAAGAGCAACAGTAAATAACAATAGCGGGGCTATATACAGGGGGTACCGGTACAGAGTCAATGTGCGGGGGGCACCGGTGTTGAGGTAATTATGTACATGTAGGTAGAGTTATTAAAGTGACTATGCATAGATAATAACAGAGAGTAGGAGCAATATGGGGGGGGGGGGGGGCAATGCAAGTAGTCTGGGTAGCTATTTGATTAGCTGTTCAGGAGTCTTATGGCTTGGGGTTAGAAGCTGTTTAGAAGCCTCTTGGACCTAGACTTGGCGCTCCGATACCACTTGCCGTGTGGTAGCAGAGAGAACAGTCTATGACTAGGGAGGCTGGAGTCTGACAATTTTTAGTACCTTCCTCTGACACCACCTGGTATAGAGGTCCTGGATGGCAGGAAGCTTGACCCTGGGACGTACGCACTACCCTCTGTAGTGCCTTGCGGTCGGAGGCCGAGCAGTTGCCATTCCAGGCAGTGATGCAACCCGTCAGGATGCTCTCAATGGTGCAGCTGTAAAACCTTTTGAGGATCTGAGGACCCATGCCAAATCTTTTCAGTCTCCTGAGGTGCAATCGGTTTTGTCGTGCCCTTTTCACGACTGTCTTGGTGTGCTTGGACCATGTTAGTTTGTTGGTGATGTGAACGCCAAGGAACTTGAAGCTCTCAACCTGCTCCACTACAGCCCCGTCGATGAGGGGGGGTGCTCGGTCCTCCTTTTCCTGTAGTCCACAATCATCTCCTTTGTCTTGATCATGTTGAGGGAGAGGTTGTTGTCCTTGCACCACACGGTCAGGTCTCTGACCTCATCCCTATAGGCTGTCTCATCGTTGTTGGTGATCAGGCCTACCACTGTTGTGTCATCAGCAAACATAATGATGGTGTTGGAGTCGTGCCTGGCTGTGCAGTCATGAGTGAACAGGGAGTACAGGAGGGGACTGAGCACGCACCCGAGGGGCCCGTGTTGAGGATCAGCGTGGCGGATGTACCTACAACTGCAATCATTGCTAAAATGACTGAACTAAAATAAAATTTACCTCATAAAATGTAACCTGTAATTGTCATCTCATTATTTTCATACTGTACTTAAATTACAAGGGTTGGATTTGCACTAAATGTTTTAAGTCACCACTTCAAAGGCATGTACACAATCTGGTATATGGTTTACCTGAAATACAGTATCTACTGGTATCATTTTAAATTAAGAACATATAGCTCAACATGTAAACAATGTGAGGTTAGCTATTATCTGCTTCAGATGACAGATGCCCATAAGGCCAGTAGCATCATTGTACTGTTATCCTATGGCAGCATTGGCCATGAATGCCATATAAGCTGCAAAATAGATTCACATAGCTGATATACTGAGAGAGAGAGAGAGTGACAATAAAATAAAACAGATTGGAGATAGACAAAAAGGAAATGTTCATTTGAGAATACAACATTGACACTAGTTCATTTTGAATAACAATTAAACACTTAACTTCAGAGAATCAACACTTCACAAGGTACAAATAACCTAACTCGTAAGTAAAGATTAGACATTTTAGTCTAAACAACAATCTGGGTGGTTCGAGTCCTGAATGCTGATTGGCTGACAGCAGACTGTATACAGACTGTATACCACAGGTATGACAAAACGTTTATTTTTACTGCTCTAATTACGTTGGTAAGCAGTTTATAATAGAAATTGGGGGTTTGTGGTATATGGCCAATATACCACGGCTAAGGGCTGTATTCAGGCCCTCTGCATTGTGTCGTGCATAAGAACAGCCCTTAGCCGTGGTATACTGGCCATATACCACACCACCTCGTGCCTTATTGCTTTAATAGATAATTGAGTAGTAACATTGCGAGCTCACAGAACAGGGCTCCGGGCAGCCGAGCGGAAATGGAGGAAAACTCGCCTCCCTGCGGACCTGGCATCCTTTCACTCCCTCCTCTCTACATTCTCCTCTTCTGTCTCTGCTGCTAAAGCCAATTTCTACCACTCTAAATTCCAAGCATCTGCCTCTAACCCTAGGAAGCTCTTTGCCACCTTCTCCTCCCTCCTGAATCCTCCTCCCCCTCCTCCCCCCTCCTCCCTCTCTGCTGATGACTTCGTCAACCATTTTGAAAAGAAGGTCGACGACATCCGATCCTCGTTTGCTAAGTCAAACGACACCGCTGGTTCTGCTCACACTGCCCTACCCTGTGCTTTGACCTCTTTCTCCCCTCTCTCTCCAGATGAAATCTCGCGTCTTGTGACGGCCGGCCGCCCAACAACCTGCCCGCTTGACCCTATCCCCTCCTCTCTTCTCCAGACCATTTCCGGAGACCTTCTCCCTTACCTCACCTCGCTCATCAACTCATCCTTGACCGCTGGCTACGTCCCTTCCGTCTTCAAGAGAGCGAGAGTTGCACCCCTTCTGAAAAAACCTACACTCGATCCCTCTGATGTCAACAACTACAGACCAGTATCCCTTCTTTCTTTTCTCTCCAAAACTCTTGAACGTGCCGTCCTTGGCCAGCTCTCCTGCTATCTCTCTCAGAATGACCTTCTTGATCCAAATCAGTCAGGTTTCAAGACTAGTCATTCAACTGAGACTGCTCTTCTCTGTGTCACGGAGGCGCTCCGCACTGCTAAAGCTAACTCTCTCTCCTCTGCTCTCATCCTTCTAGACCTATCGGCTGCCTTTGATACTGTGAACCATCAGATCCTCCTCTCCACCCTCTCCGAGCTGGGCATCTCCGGCGCGGCCCACGCTTGGATTGCGTCCTACCTGACAGGTCGCTCCTACCAGGTGGCGTGGCGAGAATCTGTCTCCGCACCACGTGCTCTCACCACTGGTGTCCCCCGGGGCTCTGTTCTAGGCCCTCTCCTATTCTCGCTATACACCAAGTCACTTGGCTCTGTCATATCCTCACATGGTCTCTCCTATCATTGCTATGCAGACGACACACAATTAATCTTCTCCTTTCCCCCCTCTGATAACCAGGTGGTGAATCGCATCTCTGCATGTCTGGCAGACATATCAGTGTGGATGACGGATCACCACCTCAAGCTGAACCTCGGCAAGACGGAGCTGCTCTTCCTCCCGGGGAAGGACTGCCCGTTCCATGATCTCGCCATCACGGTTGACAACTCCATTGTGTCCTCCTCCCAGAGTGCTAAGAACCTTGGCGTGATCCTGGACAACACCCTGTCGTTCTCAACTAACATCAAGGCGGTGACCCGTTCCTGTAGGTTCATGCTCTACAACATTCGCAGAGTACGACCCTGCCTCACGCAGGAAGCGGCGCAGGTCCTAATCCAGGCACTTGTCATCTCCCGTCTGGATTACTGCAACTCGCTGTTGGCTGGGCTCCCTGCCTGTGCCATTAAACCCCTACAACTCATCCAGAATGCCGCAGCCCGTCTGGTGTTCAACTTTCCCAAGTTCTCTCACGTCACCCCGCTCCTCCGCTCTCTCCACTGGCTTCCAGTTGAAGCTCGCATCCGTTACAAGACCATGGTGCTTGCCTACGGAGCTGTGAGGGGAACGGCACCTCCGTACCTTCAGGCTCTGATCAGGCCCTACACCCAAACAAGGGCACTGCGTTCATCCACCTCTGGCCTGCTCGCCTCCCTACCTCTGAGGAAGTACAGTTCCCGCTCAGCCCAGTCAAAACTGTTCGCTGCTCTGGCACCCCAATGGTGGAACAAACTCCCTCACGACGCCAGGTCAGCGGAGTCAATCACCACCTTCCGGAGACACCTGAAACCCCACCTCTTTAAGGAATACCTAGGATAGGATAAAGTAATCCTTCTAACCCCCCCCCCCCCCCTTAAAAGAGTTAGATGCACTATTGTAAAGTGGTTGTTCCACTGGATATCATAAGGTGAATGCACCAATTTGTAAGTCGCTCTGGATAAGAGCGTCTGCTAAATGACTTAAATGTAAATGTAAATGTAACAAGTAGGCTATTATTACTAAAGTATATTTTCAGGCAAACAAAAAAACTCAACCTTGCTCCACTGATCCCTGGTCTATCTACTGGGTGAGCAGATATCTATTCCAGCCCAGCAATCGCACACTTGATTGCAATCACAAGACAATACAAAAAAATCAAGTGACCAAAGAGATACAAGGACAATTCAATGGTAAAATCTGTCAAATGTATTGCATATAATCTGTTCAATCCAGTGTTTACATTACCCATCCTAAATGGCCAACCTGGCTTAACCTAACTCCTCTTCAGACTCATCCATTACCAGCTGGGTCAGACCTGAAATGTAACACAGGGGAGAGGAGTGAAAACAAACCCCCACAGTGCAGTCTCTCAAACCAGGCCACCCAGACACTCAGACAGGCCGGCTACAACAACATGGCCTCTAATGGGCAACTTGTGCTTGGGTGAGGGGGTCATTAGTAGCTGTCTGCAGTTTAGTAGTCTTGATTGATATCCTTGTGCTACACTCCTGCTCATCCCATGCAGATTGCATTTGATTGTATACAAATGGATTGTTGATAACATTTGTTTCCTGCGCAAACCGTACATTGATCTCTGTACACCTACATATAAATATATATATACACACACATACATACTGTACCAGTCAAAAGTTGACACACCTACTCATTCAAAGGTCTTTCTTAATGTTTTACTATTTTCTACATTGAAAATAACACAACTATGAAATAACACACATAGAATCATGTAGTCATCAAAAAAGTGTTAAACAATCAAAATAAATGGTATATTTGAGATCGTTCAAAGTAGCCACCCCTTGCCTTGATGACAGCTTTGCACACTCTTGGTATTCTCTACCAGCTTCATGAGGTAGTCACCTGGAATGCATTTCAATTAACAGGTGTGCCTTAACAGTTAATGTGTGGAATTTCTTTCCTTCTTCATGCATTTGAGCCAATCAGTTGTGTTGTGACAAGGTAGGGGTGGTAATACAGAAGATTACCATATTTGGTAAAAGACCAAGTCCATATTATGACAAGAACAGCTCAAATAAGCAAAGAGAAACACCAGTCCATCATTACTTTAAGACATGAAGGTCAGTCAATACAGAACATTTCAAGAACTTTGAAAGTTTCTTCAAGTGCAGTCGCAAAAACCATCAAGTGCTACGATGAAACTGGCTCTCAGGAGGACTGCCACAGGAAAGGAAGACCCAGAGTTATCTCTGCCGCAGAGGATACATTCATTAGTTAGCCTCAGAAATTGCATCCCAAATAAATGCTTCACAGAGTTCAAGTAACAGACATCTCAACATCAACTGTTCAGAGGAGACTGCTAGAATCAGGCCTTCATATTCAAATTGCTGCAAATAAATCACTACTGAAGGATACCAATAAGAAGAAGAGACTTGCTTGGGCCAAGAAACACGAGCAAGTGACATTAGATCGGTGGAAACCTGTCCTTTGGTCTGATGAGTCCAAATGTTAGATTTCTGGTTCCAACCGCTGTGTCTTTATGAGACGCAGAGTAGGTGAATGGATGATCTCTGCATGTGTGGTTCCCACCTTGAAGCACGGAGGAGGTGTGATGGTGCTTTGCTGGTGACAATGTCAGTGATTTATTTAGAATTCAAGGCACACTTAAGCAGCATGGCTACCACAGCTTTCTGCAGCGATACGCCATCCCATGTGGTTTGCGCTTAGTGGGACTATCATTTGTTTTTCAACAGGACAATGACCCAACACACCTCCACGCTGTGTAAGGGCTATTTGACCAAGACGGAGAGTGATGGAGTGGTGCATCAGATGACCTGGCCTCCACAATCACCCAACCTCAACCCAATTGAGTTGGTTTGGGATAAGTTGGACAGCAGAGTGAAGGAAAAACAGCCAACAAGTGCTCAGCATGTGGGAACTTCTTCAAGACTGTTGGAAAAGCATTCCAGGTGAAGCTGGTTGAGAGAATGCAGAGTGTGCAAAGCTGTCATCAGGGCAAAGGGTGGCTATTTGAAGAATTTGTTTATCACTTTTTGGGTTATAACATGATTCCATGTGTTATTTCATACAAATGTAGAAAATAGTAAAATAAAGAAACCCTGGAATGAGTAGTTGTGTCCAAACTTTGGGGTCACTTAGCTTTTCTTTCAAAAACAAAGACATTTCAATTTTTTTGTCCATTAAAATAACATCAAATTGATCAGAAATACAGTGTAGACAGTCATTTACAACATTGACAATTGTAGCTGGAAGCGGCAGATTTTTTATGGAATATCTACATAGGCGTAGAGGCCCATTATCAGCAACCATCACTCCTGTGTTCCAGTGGCACATTGTGTTAGCTAATCCAAGTTTATAATTTTAAAAAGGCTAACTGATCATTAGAAAACCCCTTTGCAATTATGTTAGCACAGCTGAAAACTGTTCTGATTAAAGCAGCAATAAAACTGGCCTTCTTTAGACTAATTGAGTATCTGGAGCATCAGCATTTGTGGGTTCGATTACAGGCTCAAAATGGCCAGAAACAAAGCACTTTCTTCTGAAACTCGTCAGTCTATTCTTGTTCTGAGAAATTAAGGCTATTCCATGCGAGAAATTGTCAAGAAACTGAAGATTTCGTACAACGCTGTGTACTACTCTCTTCACAGAACAGCGCAAACTGGCTGTAACCAGAATAGAAAGAGGAGTGGGAGGCCCCGGTGCACAACTGAGCAAGAGGACAAGTACATTAGTGTGTCTAGTTTGAGAAGCAGACGCCTCACAAGTCCTCAACTGGCAGCTTCATTAAATAGTACCCGCAAAACACCAATTTCAACGTATACAATGAAGAGGCGACTCCGGGATGCTGGCCTTCTAAGCAGAGTTGCAAAGAAAATATTAAGATGGTCAAAAGAACACACACTGGACAGAGGAAGATTGGAAAAAACGTGTTATGGACAGACAAATCTAAGTTTGAGGTGTTCGGATCACAAAGAACATTCGTGAGATGCAGAAAAAATGAATTGATGCCATCTGTCAAGCATGGTGGAGGCAATGTGATGGTCTGGGGGTGCTTTGGTGGTAAATTGGGAGATTTGTACAGAGTAAAAGGGATCATGAAGAAAGGCTATCACTCCATTTTGCAACACGATGCCATACCCTGTGGACGGCGTTTAATTGGAGCCAATTTCCTCCTACAACAGGACAATGACCCACAGCACAGCTCCAAACTATGCAAGAACCATTTAGGGAAGAAGCAATCAGCTGGTATTCTGTCTATAATGGAGTGGCCAGCACAGTCACCGGATCTCAACCCTATTAATCCGTTGTGGGAGCAGCTTGACCGTATGGTACGTAAGAAGTGCTCCTCAACCCAATCCAACTTGTGGGAGATGCTTCAGGAAGCATGGGGTGAAATGTTATGTGCTTTGATAAACTATCCCCTTTACAGCAGTGAAATAACAGCTTCTAAAAACAAAGCCCAGTGAGTTTGACAGTATATGAAGGGATTCCCAAATTAAATTATCTTCACCCTGTCACTTCATTGAACTGAGGAAACAGCAAAGTTTTACTCTACTGTAGCTCTGAGCCCTCGATGTGAATTCAGCTGATGTGGACTGGAGCATCTCTCCAGTGATAATACATGAATAAATATTGCGCCATTGCAGCTTCGATAAACGCTACCTGTTCTGCAATAGGGTTGGAGGAAAGTGAGGGAAAAAAGGACCTAGTGTAACAAAAGTCTACTACAATAGATCAAAACAAACTTAGAACAGTGGTTTCTGAAGAGCTGTAAGTAGTTAGCCTGAATTCGTACAAGGTACTATTGTGCACTGAGATGTATAGCCTTAGTTTTCTTCTGTGGCGCAGCAGTCTAAGTAAAAAATAAGCTGTAAATCAAAGTATGACAGGTGCCCGTCAGAGCAATAAACTTTAAGGGTGAACAGAGGTGCCCACAACCAATAAACATTCACTGATCATGCACCCAAAATGCAAACAGAGACGCTAGAAACAATGACACTGAAATTAAATTGCATCAGGATAATGTGACAGATAGGTGAAACTCTACTCAAGAACCGTGAATCTATAAATATGTACTGTAAAACAGTAACTGTTTCATCATCGTCCTCATACCCCTACTATTGTCTTGTCACATTCATTCAATGATGTGCTCCTATATTGGGAAAAACAGCAGTTTAGGGGCGTTCTTTCACAATATGCCGTTTTAGGAATGACTAATTAGGGTAAGTTGTAAGGCAGCTGCCATTGGAACCTTACAGGAAGCTTGAACAAGCCTGCCTAACTGGACCAAGTACGGATGGGACCTCACAAACTTCAGGCAAGGATAGTTACGCTCTTTGTACCTCGTTCACATTTCCAGAAACATAAAAAAGGCTGATATTTTGATATCATAAAAAACACATTCACAAAGAATTTCATGGATGGTGCAAACTCAACATGCAATATCTCCCACACCAGTTCATCCCAATGCTGTCTGATGTCTGTTCATTGGACTCATTCAAAATCGATCTAAGTTCTAGTCTTGTTCATTTCCAGCTAAGAAATGAAGACCTTAACATAAAGGTGCAGGCAAATGGATTCCAGCTGGGAAAGAAAAGGCTGATTTTGGAGTGACAGATGTGAAGTCTACAGGGTGATAGGGAGCGGGTGGGATCGGAGACCCTCCTCTAGCCACTCAACAGTAGAGTGGGTGCAGCGTTGCGTGGTACAGCTGTGGATACGTCGGAGGCGCAGCAAGTAGAGCAGGATGGATAGGAGGACAACCAGGAAGCAGGCCAAGAACAAGTAGTGGTTGTTGACAAAGGAGAACCTGTGACGCCAGTGGGAGTAGACTCCTTTCAGGCTCTCCTGCTGAATATCCCTTGGAGAGGAAGGTAAAAGTGTGAGTGAAGGACATTAACTATTTTTCAACGTCTCCATAACCTAATCAGCTAAAATATATTGGCTATCACAACGTACAAGCATAATAAAGTGTGACAGAGCAAGAGTTCTCTTACCTCAAAGGCAAAAAACGGGTTCTGTAAAGGATGGCTCCAAGAGTCCATTGTACCTCTTTATCATAGACCAAAAGGGCAGTCCTCAGGTTTTTGTAGTCCGTAGGGAAGGAGAAGCCTGTGTGGAATACCTCATACATCCAGGCTGATTTAAAACACTGGTACCTGCACACAATACATACATTTTAACATGAACTCTCCTTGACAACCATTTACCATTACTGGACTCAAGTCTTACTAAAATAGCCAGAGCCAGTGGTGGGACTTACTTGAGCCTGTGAACATCAGCGTGAGAGGCATACAAGCCTGAGTCAAATCGCTCTTTCAGAGTTCTCCACTGGGTGGCGCAGTAACTCTGCAGATGAAGCGCAAAGTAATTGGTAAACACAGCCACACTAACTGCAATTATCCTAATCTTTGGTGAAATATATGCATTTTACATGCAGTTAGAGGACTGCCATCTACATTGAAGAGATGCTGCTTTGCTGTGGTATGGGCACACCTTGGCAGCACTGGCATACTTTGAGGAGTTAAAATCCCCGCCCATGCGCAACACATCCTCTGTGCAGTAGTAGAACTCAGAGAACCCATAGAACTGGCTGTTGGGGTAGTCAATGGGAGGCTGGTAGATGCCATTGAGGGAGGAGTGAGTCTCATTGGTGTGGTTGAGGAAGGGCTGAAGCAGCTGTCTACAGTGATCAAAATCCCCCGTGCCAAGCAGGTGGAGTTTCTGTGTGACTGGCCCCACCTCATCCTGCAGGTCTGAGGGTAGACATGGGTCCAGGAGGGGGGACTCTCCTGTCTCACCTACATGCTGACCCAGGAGCCTGGACAAACCAACTCAAATGAGCTCTCCATAAAGACAAGCAACAGCAGCACTGAACAATGTCAAAACTAGTACACTCTTTATCAGTCTCATAATAAGCAAGTGTTGAAGGTTCTTACTTGTTTTTAGTGAGAGTGTTCATGACAATGCTCTCCTTGTATCTTTGTCGAGCAGCATTTCCTCCAAAGCCCAGGAAGGTGGACACATAGACCCGGTAGACATGCTCTGTCCGGTGGGCATCGCAACCCAGGTTGAACTCTGCAAGCAAATTTTTGGCCACTTCCTCCTACAAAATATAATAACATTCAATATCAGACAGGAAATGGTTCTCTATTATCTAAGACTAAGTCTACACTAATATCAAACATTGAATAATGCTACATATATACAGTGCATTCGAAAACTATTCAGACCCCTTGACTTTTCCACATTTTGTTCCGTTACAGCCTTATTCTAAAATGGTTAAGTAAAATGTTGTCCTCAATCTACACACAATCCTCCCTAAATGACAAAGCAAAAACATACCAAAATTTTAGCAAATTTATACAAAAAGAAAATAAGGTATTTTTTTATAAAGTATTCAGACCCTTTGCTATGAGACTTGAAACTTAGCTGAGGTGCATCCTGTTTCCATTGATCATCCTTGATGATTCTACAACTTGGAGTCCACCTCTGGTAAACTCAATTGATTGGACATGATTTGGAAAGGCACACACACTTGTCCCACAGTTGACAGTGCATATCAGAGCAAAACCAATCCATGAGGTTGAAAGAATTGTCCATTGAGCTTCGAGACAGGATTGTAACGAGGCACAGGTCTGGGTAAGGGTCACAAAACATTTCTACAGCATTGAAGGTCCCCAAGAAGACAGTGGCCTCCACTATTCTTAAAATGGAAGTTGAGAAGCACCAAGACGCTTCCTAGAGCTGGCAGCCCAGGCCAAACTGAGCAATCAGGAGCAATCAGTAACCAATGGTTACTCTGACAGAGCTCCAGAGTTCCTCTGTGTAGATGGGAGAAACTTCCAGAAGGACAACCATCTCTGCAGCACTCCACCAATCAGGCCTTTATGGTAGAGTGAACAGAATTAATCAACTATTCAGTAAAAGGCAGATGACAAGCCACTTGGAGTTTGCCAAAAGGCACCTAAAGGACTCTCAGACCATGAGAAACAAGATTCTCTGGTCTGATGAAACCAAGATTGAACTTTTTGGCCTGAATGCCAAGCGTCATGTCTGGAGGAAACCTGGCACCATCCCCTACGGTGAAGAAAGGTGGTGGCAGCATCATGCTTGGGGATATTTTCAGCGGCAGGGACTGGGAGCTTAGTCAGGATCAAGTGAATGATGAACAGAGTACAGTACAAAGAGATCCTGGATAAAAACCTGTTCCAGATCACTCAGGACCTCAGACTGGGATGAAGGTTCACCTTCCAACAGGACAACAATCCTAAGCACACAGCCAAGACAATGCAGGAGTGGCTTTAGGACAAGTCTCTGACTGTCCTTGAATGCCCTAGCGAGAGCCAGGACTTGAAGCCGATCGAACATCTCTGGAGAGACCTGAAAATAGCTGTGCAGCAACGCTCCCCATCCAACCTGACTGAGCTTGAGAGAATCTGCAGAGAAGAATGGGAGAAACTCCCCAAATACAGGTGTGCAAAGCCTGTAGCGTCATACCCATGAAGACTCGAGGCTGTAGTCGCTCCTAAATGTGCTTCAACAAAGTACTGAGTAAAGTGTCTGAATTACTTAGGTAAATGTGGTATCAGTTTATTTAAAACATTTGCTAAAATGTCTAAACCTGTTTTTGCTTTGTCATTATGGGGTATTGTGTGTAGATTGATGAGGGAAAAAAACAATTTAATCCATTTTAGAATAAGACTAACAATAAATGTGGGAAAATTTAAGGGGTCTGAACACTTTCAGAATGCACTTTAAAAACCATTTACTTAAAGAAACTTGGACCAAGACAGTTCCGCATATAGCAAAAGCTCCAGGTGAATTACGTTCAGTGGAGAGCAAAAACAATGAGAAGAGAAGGTAAGCATGCAAATTGTCAGAGTAAATTAAAAACCATAGACATAAACCGGTCATAGATGTTTTGCATGCTGGCTCTCATGCATTATCTTTGATCTTCATTCCAGTTTCAAAGTAACACATTGTGTCTAGTATTCTAATGCTAAAGCACAAATCCGGTTATGAAGCCATGCAGCAGGCTTATCTTTACAGCAGACCTCCAATAGTCTACTCGGAATGGAGAGGACTTCATCTCCAGAGGACAAACATGATGTTTACAGGTTTAACCAGGGAATGAGTGGTGGGGCTGAAGAGAAAATGGGTGAGTGACAAATCCCCAAAAAGAGAGCACAAAAAGGCTAAATTGTTGTTTATAATAACCTGTTGTGGAGAAGCAAAGCTTACAGTTTTGGGCACTTCGTACGCTATCTGTGTGGAGACGCCACCCATGTCCAGAACACCGGCGGTCCGTGTCCTCACCAGCGCCTCCTGCTGGTCACCTCCTGGGACCTGCACCTCTACTACTGCATCCCTCTCTATAGGAAGGATAGAAGAGCAGAAGGTCCCATTGAAGAAGGGAAAGGGAGACAGAGGAGTGTCAGAGGTAAGTAAAACAAGGGAAAGAGGAAATTACAGTCTTCAACGTGAATATATGCAGGTCTCTTAAGGAAAGTTCTTTAGATACTTACCACTATCCACATGATTAAACTTTCCAAGGACAAAGTTGATTCCAATCCATGCATACACACCTGTCCAAACACAAGAAAGGACAATTCATACAGGGCTCTACGCTGACTTTAAAAAAATATATATCATATTTACAAGGAGCATGTGTAAAAATGTAGGTGTACAAACAATGAAAAATATTTGAGCTAATAAAGCTAGAATTCTTACATTTTTCTAGACGCACTGGTGCTCCTAAATTACAATTCTAGGTCACACAGCAAAATATTTAGCCGCATATGAGAGTAAAATGGTCACACTGTAGAGCCCGGTCACATATATTCCAGAATTTTTACTGTTATGTTACAAATTTTCAACACTGAGCATGATGACATTCTCCATCAGAATGGTCAGTGTTTAGCTTGCCAGCTTCTATAAAACAGGTTAGCTCACCTTCCTGCTTGCCAGAAATGACCTCCACATGGGAATCAGAGAAGAAGAAGTTGAAACGGACAGGGACGTCAGTCCTTAGATCCTCAAGAAGTGCCTCCTGTTGACTGAAAAAAAGTATACAAGCCAATTTCAGCATGGTCATAGTGGTGTAAAAAAAAAAATTTTACAACTTCCATCTCAAGATGAGAAATACTCTCAGGTGTGGTGGGTAACTGTACCCGTCAGGCAGCACCCTCATTCCAGCTGTGCAAAATATGTACAGAGGGGTCTCCTGGTGCTTGTGTTTAGGAATGTGCCGGGCAGCAAAGCTCAGCAGGGGGTGGATGTAATCACTGGCCTTCTCTGGTGTTTTTGCTAGAGCCGAGATACCTTAAAAAAAACACCAGAAAGTCATGACCATGGCTCAGTCTTTCTTGGATGGAATGGATGAGTTCTTTAAACTATTTTTAAAAACATGTTTTTTTTATTGAATTTAACTAGGCAAGTCAGTTAAGAACAAATTCTTATTTACAATGACAGCCTACCCGGCCAAACCCGGATGACGCTGGGCTAATTGTGCGCCGCCCTATAGGACTCCCAATCATGTCCAAATGCGATTCAGCCTGGATTCAAAACAGGGACTGAAGTGTCGCCTTTTGCACTGAGATGCACTGCCTTAGACCGCTGCTCCACTCAGGAGCCCAATGTCAACTAGAAGCCAATGTCTTCTACATTATGAAAGAACAGTGAGAATGTGTGCATGTGGCTATTCCCTGCATCACACCAGTCATCAGCAACCAGGTATGCCTCACCTGGTATGATCTTCATGACCACTGGCTTCCTGTGCTGATCTCTCATCTGTCGGATGTCAAGCAGGTCATGGGGATTACCATTGTGCCTGGGCCAACAGTACACAAACACCCTGGAGCCACTGCTGCCGCAGTCCACCACCAGACCATAGTTAAGGTTGTGATTGCTAGTGTCTGTGGCCTCCACATCTGTGACCCTCGCCAAGTGTCTTAGTGAAAAGTTGTACATTTTAGGCCAAATTCAGGCAAAAATGTACTTTAAGTTTTTACAGGAATACATAAAGATAAATAAAAGGCATACACTGCATGTGTCCTCTACAAACAACTGGGGGACAAATGTATATCTTCTAATGTGATACAAGTGTCTCACCTGTGGAAATAGTTGTCCTTTCTGTTCCAGCTGTCCTGGCCCTTTCCTGTTACCAGCAACAGGTAAATCAGTCCTAGCAGTCCCACCAGCAGATCAAAGAAGAACAGCTGCCTGAATGAAGGTAGTGGGACACTGGGTAGAACCAGGGACGACAGGCTGAAGTGCCAGGAGGCTGGGAGGCATGATAAGTTGATCCTGTAAGAAGAGAAACCTCAGTATGGTTAAATACACTGACTAGTCTATATAATAGCGATATAGTAATTAAAAGGTTGAGCAAGATGTGAGTTGCTAAACTTTGCCAAAACATGTATTGGTCTTCTAATCAGTCGGCAGAGCCTAACTTTCCATGACGTGAACTGTCTTACTAGTTCACTGGATGGAAATCCAATGGGCCACTGAAGACCGGAAGTGTTGGCTTCGGACCCTCACCAACATTGTCCCACCTGCACATGGTCTTGGTAAAAGAAAATAAACACTTGAGCTACAAGATATGCGGTCATTATTACTGAAACCAACCAATACAACATGGTGACATTTGGCCACCAGCGCATGTACCACTTTTGCCACGTAGCGATCAACGTTAGCGTTTTGCATAGGATGTAACCGGGCTAATGTTTGTTTTGTTGCTAGCGAAAAACAGAACACCAAATTAGCCTAGGCAAGTAACGTTAACGTTACAGTACGCAATTGTACCCACCTACGGTGCATCTAAAACCATTGAGTTTCGAACGACTTCGTTACATAAAACATTAGCTACGGACTATCATTACTAATACTAACTTAGCTAGTAGGAGGAATTGCTGAAAGCACAGTGGCTAGGCTAGATAGCTAACGTTACCTATCCAATACGCAGGTCAGGCAGATGTGAGTGACGTCAATTTTTCACTGGTGTAGCCCGCTTGCAGTAAGTAGCCAGTCAGTCAGTATGTCATTCTTCAAGCACGTGTGCTTTTCTCCATGCATTTTTGGGGTTTGAGTAAATTATTTTCTTGCTCATTTCAATGTCTCAAGAGGCTAATTGGTTCCTGAGTATTCTGATAGCTTTCACGGGTCCAAGGCAAGCCAACTGTGATAGTACAACTCCCAAATTGCCACAATTGAAGAAACATTTGCAAGTTCATTGGAAACAGAAACAAAACTGAACAGTGTGGGATATGACTGCAATACATTTAATACATATTTGGTATATAAACTGATATTGTTATCATAACACCCAACCCATTAGTGGATCTGAAAGTGGCTTTATATCATCTATAAATGCACTTGTCAAATTTATTCTGCCGAGTGTCTGCGGGTTTTCGCTCCTCCTTTGTACTTGATTGATTGAATTAAGGTCACTAATTAGTATGGAACGCCCCTCACCTGGTTGTCTAGGTCTTAATTGAAAGGAAATTAACAAAACCAGCTGACACTAGGCCCTCCATGGAATAAATTTGACGCCCCTGTATAAATGCATTTAAAAAGGAAGTCCCTTTTAATCCAGGGTTTTAAAACAAAGGTGTCATTGTACGCTGATGATTCATGTTTTCTTTTAAATCCACAGCCTCATAGAGGATCTAGATTACAACCAAATTATGATAAATGTACTATATTACGTATTGGATCACAAAAAAATACAACTTTCACATTACCGTGTAGTTTACCAATAAAATGGTCTGCTGGTGAAGTGGATATACCCCGTATACATATCCCGAAATAAATAAATGATCTCACTCCAATGAATTTGAATAGAAAGTCAGCAAAAATAGATAAAAGATCTTGCTACCATGGAAAGGTAAATACCTGTTAATTTGTGGAAAAATCACCCTGATTAACTCTTTAGTCACATCGCAGTTTACCCATTTGCTTATGGTCTTGCCTACACCTAGCGAACAGTTTTTAAATTATGAGAAAAAAAGATAACATTTTATTTGGAACAGCAAGCCAGACAAAATTAAACAGGCCTATCTATATAATTAATATGAATTCGGGGGGCAGAAATGATTAAATATTAAGGCATTAGACCTCTCACTAAAGGCTTCAGTCATACAAAAGTTATACTTAAATCCGAACTGGTTCTCTAGAAAATTTGTAAGAATGTCTCACCCCATGTTCAATAATGGCCCTTTTCCTTTTATTCAGATTACAACCCCACACTTCCGTTATTTGAAAAGGAAATCATCTCCCAAATATCGCTATTTTTAAAACAAGCCATAGAAAGTTGGTTGCAATTTCAATTTAATCCACCAGAAAAGAGAGAACAAATAATACAACAAATATTGTGGTTAAACTCAAATATACCAATTGATTAAAAAAAAATATTTTTAGAATAAAAATTAAAAAAAATTAAAAGGTATACTCTTCATTAACGATATCATAAATAGGACTGGTGGAGTTGTCACACATGCAACTAACAAAAACATAAGGAATGTTCAGCTTCACCCAAAATTACAACCAACTAATTGCAGATTTACCGCAAAAATGGAAGGGGGAAAAGTAAGGAACTTCTGTCGGCCCTGCATTAAAATACCATAATTGGTTAAAGAAAATTGTGATAAATAAAAAGTACACCAGTTTCATTTAAGGACCAACAAAAATGACAGCCGTGACATCAGGGTTGGATAGGTTACTTTCTAAATGTAATCAGTAACGTGATTTTGGGATTACCACAAACTCAGTAACGTAATCCGATTACATTTATTTACTTTTAGATTACTTTCCCCTTAAAAGGCATTAGAATAAGAGAAAAATGTATGTTTCCAATTAAAATACATCTATTGCAGGATAAATCAATGTTAAAGTTTACATAGCTGGCCATATACAGATGTTAAATTTTACTTTCTGGGTTGGTTATGTAGGCTTCTTCTAACCCATCACTTTCTACTACATATAATAATAATATATATACAATAAAAATCAAAGACTCAGAATTCCAGTCATCCAATAAATGTTAAACCCCTTGAATAGGACTTTGAAATATGGAAATATAGATTAGCCAAATTGTTTTACCTGAGCATAACCCCAAAACTAAGGACTTATTAGCCAGCCCTACTCTGTTGTTTATGATTGTTGTCATGGAGGACTGATTGGGCCCATTGATTCGAGTTGAAAAATAAATGCTGCGCTCATGGAATGGCATGCTTAGAGCACTAATGAAAAGTGTATTTACATGTGAAAAATCAATGCCATATGCTGCATTTGCTATATGCCTATTGTTTACCTTTTTGTTGGTGACACTTTGATATCTTGTTAAAGGGCAAATGTTAAAGGGCAAATCCACAGATGAAACAATAACAAAATGCCACCTCGCCTGTTTTGGTAAAAAACTGAGGGATGGGCCTGGAGAAATGTCACCACTCTCAGATTACTAGACAGAGCTATGGATGCAAGGACTGACAATCCATGATATCAAAATGATTGTTTTAACCATGTTATAAGGCTAGTGTGTGTTTACATTTACAATGTTTACAGAGAAAAACAAGCGTATATTTTGGGTTCTCATGGAGTGTGACAGTTGAACTAAGCTCACGAGACATTTATAAGTTATATTCTTCAAGAATCAATGGATATATATATATAAAATGTATAAATACAATAATGGATGTAGCAAGTACAGATTGGCCCTTTAAGTCAATCAAAAGTGTGCGAGTTTGAGCATGTGTCCATTAGGCCTATAGATTTATTTTATCAACATGAATTAGATTGAGCAATAAAAGCCCCACTTTTATTGAAACTGTTGCAAGAGAGCATTTTTCGCTGGCTGTCCACTGGTTTCAAAAACAATGATTGATAGGCAGTTGAAACTTCTTGAATTTAACCATTATGGTTTCAAATACATAGATTTGTGAACAGTCATACACAATCCGTAAGGCTCAAATAGCTACATGAGAGAGCAGCAATATGAGTCACATCAATGCGCTATGTAGATAGCAATAATAGTGATATCCGTATCGCCGTAGACTACACCACTGCGGTCATCCTTACCTCCAAGCGTTTATTAAAATTGTACAATATTTGGATGCCGACAGCAGTCGCACTATTGGAAGACATAGCTTGGACTGTAGCCTACAAAAGCCCATTCTTGCTCTTTTCCCGCGATTGATCAAACACATTTTGTGTGTCATCATAGTGGTCTTTGACTTGTGATCAGACTCGCTCAGGTGGAACAATCGTAAAAACGTACGCATTTTTTCAATGCTGATTTTAATGTCATTGGGAAAACAGAAGTGTCAAAGAATTTTTTTCGCAAACATGCTTTCTGAATTTACAAGTAATCCTCGAAGTAATTTAGTTTTTCAAATGTATCTGTAATCTGAGTACAATATTTTTTGCTTGTAATGTAACGGATTATTTACCGGGATTTGTAATCCGTTACCCCAACCCTGCGTGCCATATAGATTGCAAAATAGTTGGGAAGATATTTTTGACGTACCGATTCCATGGCACATGGTTTATGAACTGATACGCAAAACTCCTTTTTCAATTTAAATTATTATACAAAATTCTTGCAACAAATAGAATGTATTTATATGGGGGATACAACCTTCCCAGCTCTGCAGATTTAGCTGCGAATGGACAATCATTAGATCATATGTTTTGGTACTGTCCATATGTTTATTTTCAATCTGTAGAAACAATGAGAATAAAAGGTTCTGAACTTTTGTGAAACAGTTCAGTTGAAAAATGCATGGCAAATAGAAATCCAATATGGTGGTGTTAAGAGATAGACGGGAGGGGTTGAATGGAGATAACTAATGTAAAACATACTTTGTCCGTAAAACTTACATAGGTTCAGAACTTTTGTGAAAGAGCACAGTTTGAAAGACATGGCAAGTAGAAATCACACCGGATGGACATCAGAAATAGATGGGTTAGGTTGAGGAAGGCCATGAGTAAAAAAAAATATAACTATTGTAAAATAGACTGTGTCCATAAAATGTATATTGTATGTATAAGCTGGAAGTAAGCGTTGTTGTTCACTAGTTTACGCCAATTAGGGGAGGGGTGATAGGGTTAGAAAGCAATAAAGGAAAATATTTTTTTATAAGATATATATATATATACACATACATACACACACTACCGTTCAACAGTTTGGGGTCACTTAGAAATGTCCTTGTCTTTGAAAGAAAAGCACATTTTTTTGTCCATTAAAATAACTAAATTGATCAGGAATACAGTGTAGACATTGTTAATGTTGTAAATGACTATCGTAGCTGGAAACAGCAGATTTTTCAGCTGTGCTAACATAATTGCAAAAGGGTTTTCTAATGATCAATTATCCTTTTAAAATTATAAACTTGGATTAGCTAACGCCATTGGAACACAGGAGTGATGGTTGCTGATAATGGGACTCTAGATATTCCATAAAAAAATAAGCTGTTTCCAGCTACAATAGTCATTTAGAACATTAACAATGTCTACACTATATTTCTGATCAATTTGATGTTATTTTAAAATGGACAATTTTATTTTTTTTGCTTTCAAAAACAAAAAACACAAAAAAAATATATGGCGGATTGGAAGTGATGCTGACAATTACGTTGATGGAAGCTACAATATTAAAGCTGATCTACCCCCTTTAAACAAAAAGTGATCACAGACCTATGTTACAAAAGACATATCATGCAATTATTTTTGATCACCATGCCCAGACACACGTTGAGGGTCAGGGATCGTTAGTGCAGTTTACTTATTTTATTACTGTTGTCACTGTGCAGGCTCAGCCCTCTTCACTGGAGAGGTACGATATTTTTGTTGAAGACCTATAGGGAGTGATGAGTAAACAAAGGTTACTTCAGTAGCCTCTTTTGTGGTAGCATTTGAAAGATAAAGGAACAAGATAGAGGCATACCTGTATCTGCAAGCGTTATGCGACTACGCTCTTTATCCAGTTCATCATCTGTGATATTGAAGTGGCTTTGAGGGACTGAGGGCAAAGCGCTCAGCAGATCATCACAAAAGGAACCAGATTCCCTGACAGGTGTAAGAGGGTGTGACGGTACTTCAGGTAGCGTAGAAGGCTCATCCAGACTAGAGTTCTCCAATAAAAATCTTAGCTCATCCTCCAGCCCGTCTGTGTCTGCATCCGCTAAACACATAGGAATAGGATCATTGATCATTTGCCAGACTCTCTGGACATTGGCCATTTGATTATGAAATTGTTTCAACACTACAACTAAATAGCTGTATAATATGGAATAGGACATACTTGAGTTGAGTGCTCCACCAGCCAGAATTTGGTTCACTTCATCCTGAGTGTCACACAACTGTAATATCAAACAGTGAGAAAATTAATTTAGACTGGTGTGGACATGCAACAGTTCAACAATAGAATCTACACGCAGTCCCGGTGAAGAGTCTGACCTCTTGGATTTGATCCACAAGGCTCTCAGCTCCTTCTACTGTCACATCCTTCAAAGAGAGTCGCAGGGCTGACACTCCAGCCTGATACGCCTGTATCACCTAGAGGCATGCAGAGAGATGTATATAAAGAGATCACAATACCTTAGTTCCTGTATGTGGGACATTGGCCACAAATTACCCACATAAGCTTCCTCTATTTTGGTTAGATTTTTTAATGTTAATGTATCAAGTGCATATTCACCAGTTTGTCAGTCTGTGAGTTTGCTATCTTGTCTAAGATTCCCTTCACATTTTCCAGCTGGGCATATAAGTGGTCTGCTTTCTTCTCGACTCTCTTTCGGCTTCTCAAACACCTTAGAGCCTGGGGGAGAGAAATTAATTGAGGTTTCCCCGACAGGATTTGAGTTGGTGAAAGACAAAGTCAACACAGGATCTGAGGATTGTAAATCGACCTGAGATTTCTTCCCTTCCCGCAGCAACACCCTAGCTTCTTCTTTGTACCTACAGACATAACACAGCACAAATCACACACAATCTTGTAACATCACATATTTGACAACATTAAATGATGGGTCACACTGCACGAGACAATGCTTAATGGTGTGTCAGGGACGCACTTCTCTGCCTCTAGTCCCAATGCCTCCACCCTCTCTTCAAGCAGTCTCTCACTGCGCTGGAGCTGGTAGATGCCTAGGTCTACGTCACTGACAGGAGACACATGATTCTGTCCTGGCTGAGAAAACTTCACAATCTGTACAGACAAAAAAATATACATTGGCTCAATGCTACACTGAGACAGTGACATTATCCTCAAAGAAATCTGTGAAGGCTCAGATAATGGTATGAGTTAACGTACATGTAATAATATGCTCACTTAAATGAATGATTCTATTATCCTCACCTTCTCGCCTCCATGCAGTGATACTGTCACCTGCTTCTCCCTCTGCAGCTGTAGCAGAGCCATACACAAGGTACTCTCGTCAACACAGACATGGGACGACAGTGTACGGAGCTCCTGGAAGGACAGGAGAGAGTGGTTGGCCACTGGGGAACTTCGGTAGACACCAAGCAATTCTGCTGCCTTCTCCTGGAGGAAACATACAGAACATAAGTAAGAGGTTAGTGTTAAATGCTAGTTGCCCCTTACATGTTTTAAAATTAACTAATTATAATACACACCTTTACCAGTTCAATGACCACAAACAACTCCTTCAAAGTAACCCCACTGCTACCAAGAAGAGTTGAAAAGGTCCATTTTAAAGGCTTCACCAGCAACAGGCCAACACCCCAAGACACCCACCCACAGTCTACATTTGCGGCAAACTCTGACTCCCTTTGTATCTTGCCACACCTGCCAGAAATACAAACAAGTACAGTCAGGTAAGGAAAGTGGAACTATGGCACTTTTAGGTAGGCAAAATTTTGCTCACACTTTAGCAGATTGAATTTCATTGACATTATACCTGGCCATGCACTGAATGACAGTAGCCAAACCCAAAGGCATAATTCCTTTTCTCTGAAAAATCTTGTTCAGCTCCTGCAAATTAACACAGACGGTTCCGCGACTCCTGCAGATTTTAAGAATGAGTGATGTCCAGAAATCCATTTTACTGTCCCAATCTGTTGTGCTGACATCTCGGCTTTCTTTAAAGTCAGAGAACAGGAAATTCATCCGTTCATCGTCCTCCCACTCAGGTGGTAACGCTACTTCAGTAGACATTTCTTCCCCAAGATTTGATGGAACCATTTCTGTACAGCAAAAGGCAGACAATGAGAGTGAAATGCTAACGTTAGCTAAGCTAGCAGGTAGTATAACAAACATTAAGTGACCAAGGCTATATCAAACTGAGCTGTTTCACTAGAATATTCTATGATAACATTTCACCCAGATGATCAGCAAGCAACCATCTAACCAATACCTTACTGACTGTGTGCTCCACAACGTATTGTTTTGAAGTTAGCTTCTTCTTCTGCTGCTGCTGCTGCTGCTGCTTCTTCTACTTCTTCTTCAATGAGGTTTAACGGCAGTTGGCATCCGATAAATGTTGCATTACCGCCACCTACTAGACTGGAGTATAACTCCCTTATACTTTGCTTGAAAATAAAACATAAAATCTACAAATACCCTACACTCACTAAAAACCCACTACCCTACTCCACTATTTCAATCTACCTAGTTCTACCTCAGGCCAACAGCATGAAAGGACGAGACACCACCACTCAACACACCCTGAAACTATTCTGACATCAAGTCTCATACACCAAAATACCCCTCTGCAGCTGCCACCACAACCTCAATTTTCTGTGACTTATGTTCCATCCCTGCAGTACAGTTGATAACCATTGCATACATTTCTAAAAATGCAATCTTACTGAAACATATATAACTTGTTGGCCTATCCCTCTGTACTGGTACAGATCTACTACTCACACCACTTCTCTCAGGATCCCTCCCGCTTGACCCATCTTCCTCTACTTTCTTCACTGCCTCGGCATATGACAACTTCTGCTCTACTCTAACCCTGGAAACCTCAACCTGCCTCTCTCGCACTGGACATTTCTGAACCCCAGGCCCATGGGCACCCCTGCAATTGACACATACCCCTAGTTTCCCCAATGCTACACATTCCTTTGTCTCATGCCCTTCTCCACACCTCTCACACCTAGTAACCTCCCTCCTACATACTGCTGCCACATTCCCAGAAGCTTGACACCTGTAACAATGTAATGTATTCAGCACAAATGCTTGTATGGGATAATTTATATATCCTAACATCACTTTGTCAGGCAAAGACTCAACATCAAAACTAAAAGAGAACAGACAACTGGTACGGCAATTGCTCGGCCTCTGACCGCAAGGCACTACAGAGGGTAGTGCGTATGGCCCAGTACATCACTGGGGTTAAGCTGCCTGCCATCCAGGACCTCCACACCAGGCGGTGTCAGAGGAAGGCCCTAAAAATTGTCAAAGACCCCAGCCACCCCAGTCATAGACTGTTCTCTCTACTACCGCATGGCAAGCGGTACCGGAGTGCCAAGTCTAGGACAAAAAGGCTTCTCAACAGCTTTTACCCCCAAGCCATAAGACTCCTGAACAGGTAATCAAATGGCTATTTGCATTGTGTGCCCCCCCCCACCCCCACCCCTCTTTTTACGCTGCTGCTACTCTCTGTTTATCATATATGCATAGTCACTTTAACTATACCTTCATGTACATACTACCTCAATTGGGCCGACCAACCTGTGCTCCCGCACATTGGCTAACCGGGCTATCGGTATTGTGTCCCGCCACCCACCACCCGCCAACCCCTCTTTTACGCTACTGCTACTCTCTGTTCATCATATATGCATAGTCACTTTAACCATATATACATGTACATACTACCTCAATCAGCCTGACTAACCGGTGTCTGTATGTAGCCTCGCTACTTTCATAGCCTCGCTACTGTATATAGCCTGTCTTTTTACTGTTGTTTTATTTCTTTACTTACCTATTGCTCACCTAACACCTTTTTTGCACTATTGGTTAGAGCCTGTAAGTAAGCATTTCACTGTAAGGTCTAAACCTGTTGTATTCGGCTCACGTGACAAATAAACTTTGATTTGATTTGATTTGACAACTCTTGTTCCACCAGTCACGCCACCCTGTCTGCGTTTCACCAAACGACGAGCATTACAAACACCGGGAATCTTCCCCTTCAGTTGGTCAACTTTTCCATTTACCACTACCCCAGTAATCACTCCTTTGAATGGCGCCATTTTCTTGAGAGCAAAACAATTCGCATCTCTTGTCCTTGAAGTTAGCTTGCTAGCAGCTTCTTCTGGTTATTCTTCTTCTTCGGTATATTGGCAATCACAGAATTTAATCTGCGTCTTATGTGGGATGGAAACAGGATTCCCCTCAAAAACTGAACAAACTACCAAATATAACAAAAAATATTAAAAAAAAGAAATAAGATCAAACTAAATCAAACAACTTTCCTGTAAAAAAAATAAAACAGATCTGATACCTACACAGGCTCAAGGGAAACCGGGAAGGGTGGGTCTTTCGGCGCCAGTACCCCTTGCAAGCCTTCAGATGTAAAATCCTTAAATCCCAAAAACTTTTCTGCCGCAGCCACAATTATGTCCAATCTCTTAGAGATTTGCGCTGTACAGTTTATAACGGTGGCAATGAATGCAACAAAATCCACATTTTTAACATACAGGGTATCTTTGGTCTGGCAGAAAACATTTACTACAGGCTGTGGTGTATCCACTACTATACAGTATCTTCACTAGCATCACGTGTTTTCTCAATGCTTTTAAATCGCCTCTGCATAGGAGATT
Organism: Salvelinus alpinus; assembly: GCF_045679555.1. Classification (NCBI taxonomy): domain Eukaryota; kingdom Metazoa; phylum Chordata; class Actinopteri; order Salmoniformes; family Salmonidae; genus Salvelinus; species Salvelinus alpinus. The sequence continues at coordinate 35,236,263 of NC_092104.1, forward strand.
CGATTGACCGTTCTAACTTTTGCCACCTCAATCTCCTTCACCCTTACAGGGCACTCCAGGAACTCAGGGTCATGATCCCCACCACAATTGCAATACCTCGTCGTCCTTCTACACACCGTTCCTCAGTATACACTGTTCGTCTGCACACAATTGAAACATGGTCAAATCCTTTACAATCCTTACACTGCAGTGGTTTGGGGATGAAAGCTTTTATGGCGTATCTTACATAACCAAGTTTCACATGTGTAGGTATTTGCTCTTTATCATAAAAACAATAGGACCGACTTTCTTCTTTTTCCCCATTCACCCAGCAGGTCAGACGCCGGGCACTAACCACACCAGGAATTCTCTTCAGGTGTTCAACCTGAGATTACTCCTTTGACAGGTGTTCTACTCCGAAGTTCAAAACACAAAACTTATGTTGTCCGGATTCTTTTGAGGCCCACTGCAATCTTCCTCTGCTCTTCAGAAATACAATTAATCAAAATAAGACTTCTCCTGGTCACTCTGACAGACTCCACTTTTCGAAGCGCATACTTCCCCATTTCCGACACGTCAAACGGGTTTCCCACATATGCATCCTTACTCAACAAACGCATCCCAACAAGAAGTGATTCATTATCATTCATACATGTATCCTCCACTCCAATTTTAGACCATTCCCTTTATGTTCCAGTTTTCGATGCTACTGTTATCTATTCAGAGCATTCATCTTCACTAAATTAGCTTGATGCGCTGCTTGATTTGAACTCAGCATCCACTTCCGCCATCTTCCCACTTACAATCACCTTGCGGGATGCAACCAACCCTCGCTAGCAGCTGCCAGCTCACTTCCTCAATGTCAGATTTGTGCTGTTTCTGTGCATGTTCACGATGGTTGGAATCAGAGGGCGTGTTCGAGCGGATCACTTTTGTCAAGTCGGTGACCAAAAAGGTGGGTTGCATTATCATTATGGTTATAAAAATTGTCCGACTTCAGACTCATGTGATCAAAGGTCATGCAGTTTTTGATTTAGTCGCCTTCAAGTCACTGCAGTTGCTTCTCACCAACTGCACCATACAACCATCACCTGCCTTATAAAAAAAGATTGAAACTGCATTAAAAGTGCAGTAACTGCAGTCGACAGTGGAATTTTGGATGCAGTTACATTGCAAAATTACTGCAGTAAAAAAACAAACGTATTTTGGACGCAGTATTTGCAGCATACTGCACTCTGACTGCAATCTTTTTTTTTTCGAAAAGGCTGCATTGTGGAAGGCACTATTTGTCAACCTATCATTAGGGTGTTTTTGTTTCACCCATACTAACCTTGTCCCCAGGCTAGTATTGCTGGCGTATATGCCACAATCACGTCCTATCGGAGTTATCAAAAGCTCCTAGTTCTGAAATTTCACTTGAACAATGCTTCCCATTCAAGAATCACATTGAAGTTCCATTCTGAAACAGGAACCAACTTTGCCTTGATTCTAAAGCTACAGAGCAATGCCGGCATTATGGGCGGGGCTTATGGGGCCCGCCCTACTATACCTCCTTGCCCATCCAAATCAAATATTGAAATGTTGATCATTTATTTCACCGAGACACGGCTGACAGAAAGACACATCAATCTAAGATAAAGCATCCGAGCGAGCAAAACAGCGCCCCTCTGTTTCCGTTTGTGTAGACCATGTATCTGATTCTGTCTGGACCAATAGAGTATGGCATGTCATACTATTTCTGACCATACAGCATCAGATACATGGGCTCCATTTAGTAAGACAGAGGGGCGCTGGTTCGCTCACTCATTGGCCTCTGCAGGCTCCAGTGAGAGAGTTTCAGCAGAGAGGAAGAGGTGAAGCGAGCTGTGGCGTGTATTTATTTACCAAGAAAAAAAGAGTATGACATTGTACAATTGTAAAATGTACACACATATGACTTCAGTTTGTGAGTCAGTGATATGGGAGTTGGAGCCATGTTCATTTTGACATTATAAAGAAAAACTTTTATAAACAATTGCAACACTGCCATGTTGATCCTATTAATTAAGCCTTGCTGTTGGAAAACAACTACAGTGTCCAACTTTTTGCTGTTGCAAATGCACCTCTCCGACTTCACCCACCGATTTTCATCTATAGTCGGCTTCATTACTGACCAGACCGCTCGCGCGTGTTGATTTTGTCCTCCCACACCAGACGTGAACAGGATACACAGGTTGAAATATCAAAACAAACTCTGAACCAACTGTATTCATTTGGGGATAGGTCGAAAAGCATTAAACATTTATGGCAATTTAGCTAGTTAGCTTGCTGTTGCTAGCTAATTTGTCCTGGGATATAAACATTGGGTTGTTATAGTCCAACAATTTATCCAGGGCTCCTGTGGCGCAGCGGTCTAAGGCACTGCATCTCAGTGCTAGAGCTGTCACTACAGACCTGGTTTGATTCCAGACTGTATCACAACCGGCCGTGATTGGGAGTCCCATAGGGGGGCTCACAATTGGCCCAGCATCGTCTGGGTTAGGGGTTGGCCGCGGAAGGCCGTCATTGTAAATAAAAATGAGTTTTTAACTGACTTCCCTAGTTAAACAAAGGAAAAATAAAAGGGTAACAGTTTGTTTCCTAGTAATCTCTCCCCCTTCAGGCTTCTTCTTCTTCTTTGGACTTCATATGGCGGTTGGCAACCAACTTTAAGGTGCATTACCACTACCGACTGGAGTGTGGACTTCAGTTCATCTTTCAATCACCCACGTGGGCTCCTAAAAACCAATGAGGAGATGGCACATGGGTATATGCTCCTATAAACAAATGAGGAGATGGGAGAGGCGGGACTTGCAGCACGTTAAGCATCACAAATAGAACCAAGTTCTATTTTAGCACCTGGCTACGCAGACGCTTGTTGACGCGCGCGAGCAATGATCGAATAACATGTATGTGTCAATTTATTTTGCATCGCTCAAGCACACAACGCAAGCGCTGACCATACCATACCGTTTGAGTGGTAAGGCGAAAACAACCAACTGTAGATGAAAGTCAAGTGAAGTAGGAGGGAGAAGTGCATCTGTGACAGCCGAAAGTCGGACACTAATGTGGATTTCCAACAGCAAGGCTCAATAAGATCAACATGGCAGTGTTGCCATTGTTTATAAAAGTTTTCTTTATAATGTCGAAATGAACATGGCTCCAACTCCCATATCACTGGCTCACAAACTGAAATCATACTTGTGTACACTCAATCAGTGAGAGTGAGCATCAAATATCACATTCCTTTGTACATATCCACTGTATACGTGAATTATGGCAAAGTTGGTTCCTGTTTTAGTCATACCTTTGGACACATTCGTGTGTGTCAAACAAAAACACCCTAATGATTGGTTGGCAATAGAGCCTACCACAATGCAGGTGATGGCTGCAGGATGAAATTGGTAAAGAGCAACTGCAGAAACTTGCTGTCGACTGCAGTCAAAACTTCATGACTTTTGATCACATGATTGTTGTAAAGTTCATGCAGTCGACATGTAGGTGCAAGTCAAAAAAAAAATTACCCCATAATGCAACAAACTTTGAAAGGTGGTAACCAATGATGGTCACTGACTTGACAATGGTCACTGACTCACAAAACTGAGTCTTATTTCAATGTGGTCCTTGCTATCCGGGATCCTTGGGATGTCCAAACTCTGACGTTACCCCATTGAAGTTAAACATTTTAAAAGGTTAAGGTTAGGGTAGGGGTAGGGGTTAAGATTTAGGGTTTAGGGTAGGGACGTCCCAAGGATACCAAATAGGAATAACAATTTCACTGGTCGTCTTAGAAGAAAAATTATGTTTGAAAACTGGTTATTGTTTATTTTTTATAAAAAGTACTAATGATGGTTGTACTGTTGCTTCATTAGTTGTATGCATGTGCTTACTGTGACTGTCACCCATATTGACTAGATAGCTGCAGTAGGAAGCACCCATGGAAAATGACAGAGGCCTCTAGTGGCCAAAAGCTCGTATTAGCATGGGTAGCGCCATTGAGAGCTTCCAACATTTTAATGTAGTCAACTGGGTGGGACTTCCAACTTCATTGGCTGATCAAGGAAAACTAAAGTCCAGAATAATGAAGTTCAGAATAGTAAAGCTTAGATGCAGCATTTTTAATAGGACATTTATTACTTCAGATACATACAAGTGGCAACAATTTTCAGGGCAAATATTTTGCTCTCACACTATATCCAATTCCATGGTGGTAAGGGTGAATTAGGCTACACTTTAGTGCACCATACAAACACTATATTAATAATAACCCACATACAATGTGTAGACATGGTAGACAATATAAAGAATAATGTTGAACCTAGTTATTTTATATTTGACATAAAGAGTAACTTTTCTCCATACAAATGCAGTAAAGGCTAATCACAGAATAATGTGTAAATGTCAACTGTGTAAATGAGGATGTTTAAAGTGAGTATTTATTGCAAGTTTTTTAGTTAATGTGGGTGCACTATTACAGTAGATGCATGGATACCTTACATTACGTACAGTGTAAAGCTACATAAAATGCACAGAGGAGAATAACATAAAATGTCTGGAGACAAGCTATAAGTTATGTAGAATCAAAGTGCACAGGGATTTGGCCAGAATTTGGATGTTGACACATTCTCTAGGCAAAATTTTGAACGTTTAGCAAATACAGACATGAGGAGTCAAGCCTGGATTTGAACTGATTCTCAATTGTTAGGCATTCAAACTGGGAATAAAAATGTTTGGGGAATTGACTGCCCGTGTAGTTTAGCCACAACATACAAAGTGTACATATTCATGCATTTTTTCACATATATGACATGAGCTTGACATAACCTTCCAGTACTATTCAGTTAACATTCATTTATGGAAATCTGTGTAGCCTAGCTACATTCTAGTTTAATGAAAATATATTGGTATCAATCATGATCAACAACATAGAGAGATACATGTTATTTATGACAAAACCATTGATAGCTCTTATTACCTGTGAAACATTATAAAACTTATTCAGAATAATCATTATTTTATAAAATATAATTTACTGTAAAGAGACCATTATGGCATGCAGATTACAGTTTATATTGCTTTGAACAAAATATATTAACTAGCATTTCATAGAATGTCCATATCAAACTCTATTTGATGTGAACAGTTATTTTCCTATTGCATGAATGAGATGAGGGCAGGCCCCTAATGGCAGGTAATTCAAGAAAGAAGATGAGTAGGGAGCCAGTAAATTGCAATAAACTTTAGTGAACTATTAACAGAATATATTCTGTTAACTATTCTGTTAATAGTTCACTAAAGTTTATTGCAACGTACTAGCTGTCTTCTCCCTATTGCATGAATAAAATGATTTTATAACAGTCAATAGAAAACCGTTCAGTAGATGCACATGCTTTTCACATAATCTGATGTTACTTATATGTTTTTATTTGTACTATATCTGCACCTCCCATTATATTTCCCATGTAGCATAAATTCATGTTAAATAGAGTAAGTAGTGATGTTGCAAAGTGATTTGACACATACTAATCATGGTGATATGTTTTGTCATTACACATTAATTGATTCAATCAGAGACATCAGAAGATATCATGCATTTCCTGTTTGTTAGTACTCACTCTTCAAAAGTGGTTAGCTAACCTAACAGGCATTTAGTCACATGGCTTAGATGATTTGCTTTTCTCCATGGGCCCGATTCCGACCCGAGTTAACCTTGCTTAAATTGAACATAATTCCCTTTTTATGCACTTTTCCCTCTATGCATATTCTGACCTTAAACTTAACCATGAGAATAGCATGCTATTCACCTGCAATTCGTTGGGGGTGGAGATCTAAGAAATTAAGGTGTGGCAGAGGTGTGTCTACAGATATGCCATATTCTGATTTTGACTTAATTCCTTCATAATTCCACCACCTTTACGCACGAGGACACCATGAATAAGGTCGAGCGAACCTTTCGGTTCCAAGAGGAAAAAGCATCTACTTTATTTTTTTCTGATAGAAATAACAGCATTCGCCATGCACTGTAATTTACAACTTGATAAGAGCTATTGATAACAGCTAGGTAAATGAGTAATCCATTTTTGATAAGGGAATTGTAAATATAAATGACACTTGTGTTAGGTCTATTTTACCTTATAATTGCTGGAGACGTGAAACCAGTCATATGGCAGCAAACTGAAGCATATGAACATTTCCCACAGTAAAGTTGATGAAATACTGTGCCATTATGCAGAATTTAAATTGTACAGTCTTTTTTAACTTGCAGGGATGGGCACTCTCGAATGTCTTGACTACCATGACTTTCTCTGTTTCCTATTTCTATCATGTTAAATATTAGCCACTATCAGTATCGACCGCCAGTAGGCCTAATAACAACACATATTCAATGAACAATTTACTTTTAGTTCCCTTTAGTTGGTATAGCCTTCATTATCATTCCATTTACTTACATTGTTTTGTTTACCTTCATTTGTTTCCTCTGTAAATGCCGTCACGGCTGTGTGGTTGTTGCTGAGGATCATTAGTAACAGTTGATAATATAAAAGACACAATTCAATCATTACGGAGTGAAGCGCAGACCAAGCTGTAATAGTTTGAACCCCATGCATGGCGCAATACTTGGTCGTGTCATCACACAGTTCCATGGTTAGTGCAGGCAATAGATGAGAGGATAGAACACTGTTGTACACTATTCTCCCTGTTATAATTCTATGTACACTAATCTTCCAACATTACCATGGGTTGAAGAACTGAATGTGGCAATTTTCAGAATGAATTAAATCACCATTTTCTTTTGTGCGTAAAGTTTCTCTAAACCTGTTTTTTATGATTCATAAATACTTTCCTAAACCCAAATAATCTGCAAGATCAGAGTATTTTTATATCTAACATCTACCAATTGCTGTTTTCTTTCATTGATCCCTAATATTTTGAACCCGTTCTCTCGAGTCTGTCGACAAAATTAAAACTAAAAGGTGCACCGTATTTAAAGGGATGGCTTAAGATAAGTGTACTGAAAACAATATTGAATGAAGATTCCATGAGAAAATCTGTTGGCTAGCAAGTGGGAGGGTTTTCAGAGGTTGAATGAAATTTATTCAGAGTGTGCAGGGTAGCCACACCTGCAGAGCGCGTTATGCGACTAAATAAGGTAAGTCTGAATACAAAATACTAAGAAATGCGTCGGAAAGACGTGTGTAGGAAAGGCGTAAATTCCTAAGTTGGAATCGGGGCCCCATAAGAACAGAACAGACTCATGAATGGTCTCAGAGATTCTGACTGGATTAGTCTATTTGGCACTGAGATCCACTACTAGGTGCTGGTAGGCCAGGGTGTTGCCTTTGAAGCTGGCTGCCAGCAGGATGTCTTTGTTGTCCACTGACACCAAGCTGAAGGCCCGGGGTGCTCTCATGTTGAGCTCCTGGAAGGGCTGGAAGCGCTGGGTAAGGTCGTCCCACAAGTAAACTCGAGAGAAGGAGAAATCACTCCCTAAGAGGAGATACTGGCGTGGGCCCACGGTGAATGGATACACAGCCATAGAGCCACGTGAGGGCAGGGTCTGAATCTCAACATAGCGCTGCCCCTCCCAGCGTAGAATCTTGGAGTCGCCAATGAAGCGTGTGAGGCAGAGGTAGAGAACTTTGCGCACCCAGAAATGCTTGACCATCTGCACATCAGCAGTCTCAGTGATTTGGGAATGAAAGGCAAACTGGCGCAGGCTGCGGTTCCACTGGTAAACCACTGGGGGCTGGGAGGCACTGGAGAGAATGAGACGCTGCTTCCCCTCCACATCTAGGAACTCCACATGGGTGTCACGATGCCAGGGATGAAGGGATTGGTGGGAGTAGAAACCGTTGCTGCTCCAGCGGTATATGCTCGTAGAGCCTGCCTTGGAACTGTCTGCCACTGCAAAGTACCACTCATCATCCAGCTGGAAGGTCTCAACAAAGTTGGGTTTCCTCACACGTGTGGTGTCAATGTCCTGGATCTTCACAAATCGCTGTGGGTCCTCTTCCCACCTGAAAAGAAGGTGTCAATCAGGTCAGCCATCCCTAAATCATCATTGCAAACATCTAACCTTAAGTAGATATCCACAGACTTCCAGTCATTGAGCTAACGCTAGTTAGCATTGGCTCGCGAAACTACCTCTAACTTCCGTACTGGACATAGAAACATAAAAATGGTATCCACGAGTTCATCTGACTCTGAGAAAGTAGATAAAGGGCCTCATTGCCAAAATCTCGAAGTATCCGTTTAACACAATTTGTGGCTAAGAAAAGGAACAAGTCAATGACACTGTATTGCTTATAGGAATTTGAATAAGTCTCACTTGTAGATGTGGGATCCTCCAAAAAGTTGAGCCACAACCATGTAAAGAGTGTTGTTTATTACCACAGGCTTGCAGTAGACAGCGGAGCGAGCTAGGAGAAACACAGAAGCAGAAAGTAGCAGGTTTAGCTGACTTCAGTATCCTCTGTGTACTTAAAGAAGTAGTTTTCTCCAAGATACAATGTAAATTCCCTTGGTCTATAATTAAGTGATAATAGTTGAATGCATTGACTGTCTTCTGGCATGAATACTTATTTTTAGAAGGCATGAGTCTTGTAAGAAACGTACATGTTATATTATGGTACATCCGGAAGACCATTTCCACATGATCCCATACAAACAGTGTGCAGAACCCAGTATCAGGCTGGGCGAAGGCCACAAACTGATCGTCGTTGAATTCATAGGACTCCACTGACACAGACTGGAAGGGGAAAGTTTCATAAACTGCAAAGTCTACAGGGGAAAAGAGAGATGAAGATTATCAACCTGTAAAATAAGTGCCCTGATGTCCTGTGAAATTAATTATTTTTTAAATAATTGGGGACAAACCTGCGCTGATACAGTTGAAGTCTCGTGGGGTGAGATCATGGATTCTGCGGCCTTGGAACTCAAATGGGCTGGCACAGTAGATTGCAGGGACAGAGGTGTTGGTCTTCTCCATCCAGTCCACAAGCCACTTGATTTTACAGTCACAGCGGAAAGAGTTACCCCGCAGGTCTCTGGGTAACACATAGAAAAATATAATTATGGTCCACCCATGACACAGTTCTTAGAAAACTATCTGTAGTAAGGATTCTCAGTAGCACTTTAAATTACAGCACTTCATAACGTGGGTAATAACATGGTAATAGTATGTTAATACTAATAAGTTATAGTTACTTGTTTTAAAAACATAAAATCACAAGATGAAACCAATGATGATAAGGATACCATGTTCCCTTTTGAAAATATATGTACTTACAAGTCTGTCAGAATGTCAAAATATTTGAAGAGTTCTCGTGGAAGGAGCTGCAGGTTATTATTTGACAGAGAACTACAAAAAACAGATATTAATTTTAAAGACCGTTAATAATGTCATAACATGTCCATGCAATTCATAACTAGTATTCTTCCATTGATATTTACAGAGAAATAGGCAGAAGATATACTCACAGGTGAGTCAAGGATTTAAGCCCTCTGAAGGTGTGCTTTGACAGGGCTTGGATGTCATTGTTCTCTATAAATCTGATGGGCATACAGAGAGAGAGAGGATCACTCAATATACTGTGTCACACATACATGGAGTATACCAAACATTAAGAACACGCCTCCCTTTTGTTCTCAGAACAGCCTCGATTTGTCTGGACATAGACTCTACAAGGTGTCAAATGCGTTCCACAGGGATGCTGACCGATGTTGACGCCAATGCTTCCCACAGTTGTCAAGTTGGTTGGATGTCATTTGGGTGGTGGACCATTTTTGATACACACGGGAAACTGTTGAACGTGGGAAAAACAGCAGCGTTGCAGTTCTTGACAAAGCCAGTGTGCCTGGCACCTTCTACCGGTTCAAAGGCATTTAAATATTGTGTTTTGCTCTCTGAATGGCACACACACACAATTCATGTCTCAATTGTCTCAAGGCTTAAAAATCCTTATTTAACCTATCTCCTCCCCTTCAAATAGTAACATCAATAAGGGATCATAGCTTTCACCTAGATTCACCTGTTCAGTCTATGTCATGGAAAGAGCAGGTGTTCTTAATGTTTGTATACTCAGTGTAGATAGTAGACTTCTGAAAAAATGCAAGCAATCATGACAATCAAGATCAACACAGTGAATGAATGATTCAGACAGACAGCTTTTATTAATAGTGGCATCTCAATTAATGTGTATTCTTATGATAAAAACATGCTTTCTGGTAGAACTCAGGGTCATTTGCCAATATAATACCATCAAGGTAATTTGAATACATTGCCATGTCAATCATGCATAATACACAGCCTTCTTTTTCATATTCAGAGTGTAACATTGGTCTTACTGAACCTTTTATCATAATTGTGTCTCTGTCTGTCCCTCATTTATTTATTTAACTAAAAAGATTGTTACCAAGGGGACCATGTCCTGCTTCCTGAATCTTAAGCAGCTATAATGGGAATGGACCTGGGCCTGGCTGTTGGCTGGAATGTCTGCAGTAAGAGCAGCACTGACCTTGAGGATAAGCCAAGTGTTGAAGAAGAGGGGGGAGGGGATCTAGGAACAGCCATTTACTGGCTGCGGTGAAAAGGGTTCAAAACAAACAAGCCATCATGCCCCCACTCACATTTTTCTAATGAAGTTAACGTAGCAGGTGTATGTTTTGGATATACTTAAAATTGAGAATTGACAGTTGGCAAAAGAGCCCCGTCATCAGATACTTAGTAGGGTGCCTCTACATGGGTTCAGTAATGAATATAAATATTGCCTGAGCCCTGTATCAAAGTTCAGGTGACAATTGACTACAAGTGCATTCTCTGTATTCATTCTGGATCTGTGAAGCATCCCAGAGCTACACAGTGTGAGCTCAGCCAGCCTGCATTCTGTCTCCTATATTGAGCAGCACTGAATATGAAGATATGAGTTCATTAGCATTCACAGTGAGGAGCCACCTTGGGTAGAGCTGGCAGGGCGATGCAGAGCACTGGGGCTGAGCTGCAGCCAGAGCCACACAATCATTTTATGGAGCCTAATGCATTGCTTCCGTGGAAAGCAGCAAATATGATGGTATCAGCAACCTCATATTTCCTGGGGCCCAACTTCTCATCAATTAACAAAATGGTATGCTCAGCTTCATCAGGCCCCACAAAGACAGTAAGGCTCTATGGTAGGAGGAAGATCAATATCCAATGTTATTTAAGCGATCCTTGTCTGGCTGAGAACTGGATCTTTCATTGTAACACCACTACCCCCTCCTCTCAGATAGAACGATTGTTGGGGGTATATCTGTGGTTGAATAAGGGCACAAAGTATGACACTTACAAGTACTGCAGGTGTGACAGACCTGCGAAGGCATCATCAGCCACAACAGTGAAGGTGTTGGAGTTCAGCAGACTGCAGAGAGGGAGAGAAAGAGAGAGAAGGTTTATAACACACTGGAATGAAATCTGTTTCACTTTCCATTTCAAATGTTTGACTTAATAAAATCTCCAGAAAAATACTGCTGGAGAGGTAAAAAAACATGTTAATCAATACCGGCTACTGTAAATGTGTATTTATTTACACAGGATTACACATGGACACAAGTAGTGTACAAAACATCTCCTCCAGTAACAAATAAATCACCTGAATGGTTGTGGAGTGGAAATAGGAAGAGCTATTCAATTTCAAGGAACAGATCAACTGTTCAATATAGTATAGGTCAGCTTTAAAGGCCCAGTGCAGTCAAAAACCTAATTTCCCTGTGTTTTATATATATTTAAACGCTATGTGGTTGGAATAATACTGTGACATTTTTAAAATGATGATAATGCCATTTTACAGTAAGAGCTATTTGAAAATACCTCCTGAAATGTCAGCCTGTTTTGGTGGGATGGAGTTTTGTCCTGCCTGGTGACATCACCAGGTGATTAATTAGTTAATAGACCAATAAGAAAGAGAGTTCCACACCTCTTTGCCAAAAAGCTAGTTTTCAGTTTTCCCCTCCCCACTCAGACCATTCCCAGACAGTCCTAGCGAAATTCTTGCTTGAGAAAATTGCTCTTTGCTAAGAAGCTATTTTTGTTTCCTTATTTACCATTTTAATTGAAAACAATCACAGTAAGGTACTTAATTGTTACCCAGAAATGATTTGATATTGAGATAAAAACAGCTGCATTGGGCCTTTTAATATGAGCTCAAAACCACAAAATGTGAAAACACACACACGCAAACACACAAACACACACACTCCATTGAATCTGCGTAGACAGATAAGCCATTGTTTAAATAGAAGAGAACTGAAGGGAGTCAGTCATTGGCGATGACACTGATACAGAGCCACTTTACTTTCACTACTGCCATGTCACCACTGTTTTCAATAACAGTTTATTTCAAGAGATTTATAGTGCTTGTATTGTCTAACAAATGTTACTTCACGACTTGTGCTTTTTATCTAGTTATCTGTATGTGTATGTTTATCCCTCAAACTTACTACATGTATTATCTTGATTTTGGTCTCCAAAACAACGGGCGAGATTGGTCGAGCTGATGTTTTGTTGTTGTATAGAAGATGATGTCTTGGAGAGAACATGTTTAGCATTTTCATTTGAACCCAAACCACAGAAGTAAAGTTGAGACTGTTTGCTCTAATTCCTCTACCTCAGACAGGAAGGGAGAGAATAGGATGATGGGATATGCATGAATACTCACAGAAACTGCAGAAGGTGCAGGTGGGAGAAGGCTCCCTCTGGGATTGTAGTGAAGGCTGCATTCACCATCGTCCTGAGGAGTACAGACAATCAACGTATCAGCATTCAGGCTCCATCAATTAACATTGAGTCTATTTCATAATCCTTATCCAACCCCTGTTGTGCGAAAGGGCTTGTTGCTCCATGCTTAAAGTGGATGTATGCTGCCAGTCAGCCACAGAGGTTTGTGAATTCTGTATGTTTATTAGCATAACTGTTGGTTAAAAGTTGAAAGGGAAAAATAAGAATCGTTAGGCCCTGATGGATGGTGGTACTGCATCACACCTAATCAATATAAGGGGGTGGGGCCTGCATGGGAATGTTCTCCTCGGTCCCCAGGCATAGTCAATTTATTGACAGAACTGAACATGCAGCATGGGATGTTTTACCAAGAGCTCCCGTGGCTCAATCTGTCTTACTATTTGAATTTCAAGAAGGGCAAAATCTTTTAAAACTAGGACACAGTTTCCTTATTCACAGGTTCATGTGTTCATCACTTTAAAATGAGGCCACCTCCACCTTGCAGTGCTTGTGCTCTTCAATTCCCCAAACTCTTTAAATACAAGAACATAATGCTCAATTACAGAAAGATAATACATTCAGAGTCAATATAGATAAAAATGTAAGTAAACCCAAGATTCTTGTATAAGTAAAATGTATGCAGATAGAGTATGCTATCTACTACGTTATTGGCTTTCCATTTACTGAGTGCGCACTATCTATCTAACCTTCGTACGGTTACTATTCCTTGGAGGACACGCAGGTCTTTTGCTGTGAGATGTGAATCTATTGTAAGTGTCTCTCCCAGGAGGGCTATGGCACATCCCATTGCTCTACTCCAATCAATGTAGTCTCATTTCTGCCAGCTCCCCCTGACTTCTGTCCAAGAATGAGGAGAGACTGAGGCACAGTGCCCATTTGTTATCTTTTATTAGCATTTGTGAACATTATCTTTTCTTTCTCATAATGTCTCTTTAAAATCTTTCAGACACATGTTCTTGAGGAGCACAAACACTGTCTTTCTCTCTTGAGAAACGTAGTATAATATAAAATAATCTGAAACCGTTTAAAAAAGTTGTAGACATGAAGTATAAGCTTTTGGTAACCAGAGTAGACACTGCAGAATATATTGTAAAAGTGTAGCCTATGTTTGCGTGATGTAATGTCACCTGTAAAAACCATGCATGACATCACAGTCTTCATGTACATTATCAACAGCTGGTTTTATCATTTTGGAATGAAATGTAAGGAATAGACCAAAAATCTGAAAGAGTATACATGAACAGACACACACAGAGTGATCAGTGTTGTACTCACAGGGAGATGATCCCAGGGGGAAAGCTCTTGGGGATAGTCTTGGTATCCACACAGAAGGCACTGTCTTTGGTGCAGGAGCAGGTGGTAGGACAGCGGGGGATTTTGGGGACCCTCTTGGCCCCGGTCTCCCCCACCAGGCAGAGAAGCAGACATAGGCCGGCCAACAGCTTCAGCCATCCCGGGACCCTTCTCGATCCGGTATTCAGCATATTTCGTCTACGGATGGACAGAGGCAAAGGGACTGGTGAAAAAGACTGCTGAGCCTCAAGAAGTTGTATTTCCCCTTCAAAAAAGAACAAGATAAAATCTCTGTTTACCTTGTAGCAGCAGCAGCCGCAGCAGTAGAAGTGATGTTGCTGAGCTATCGAACGACTGTGAAGAGTTTGGGAGAGAGAGAGACAGAGAGAGAGAGAGAGAGGGCAGTCGGATGGTATCTTCACTGAATGTGTGTGTGTGCTCTGCAGCTTCCCTGGATGTGTGTGTTCTCCCTAGAGCTGCTGTCAGAGTGCAGAATGCGGGAGCGAGGCTGCAATTCCCCGCACTAGGACCTGTACGCAGCACCACTGACTCTGAATTATTTACTATCGTACACAGAAGACTTAAAAATATGACCAGGGAGGCAGCCAGACAGGGGAGAGGAGGAACAAGGCAGTGTCAGGCCTGGCAGGCTGGGAGGGAATGGAAGGGCGAGGGGGTTCTGGGGTCTTTACACTGCCTCAGACTCTCTCTCTCTCTCTCTCTCTCTCTCTCTCTCTCTCTCTCTCTCTCTCTCTCTCTCTCTCTCTCTCTCTCTCTCTCTCTCTCTCTCTCTCTCTCTCTCTCTCTCTCTCTCTCTCTCTCTCTCTCTCTCTCTCTCTCTCTCTCAATTCAATTCAATTCAAGGGGCTTTATTGGCATGGGAAACATGTGTTAACTCTCTCTCTCTCTCTCTCTCTCTCTCTCTCTCTCTCTCTCTCTGAGCCTGTTATCATCCTGTTATCGGGAGTGGAGTTATGGAGACAATGCGGGAAATACCACTTTTAACATTTAAATGAGTGGAGATAGGCAAGGAAGAAAGCCTCACAAAAAAATAAAGGAAAGAGGAGGCAAAGGAAATGATAATAGATATTAGGATAGGAGAGAAGAGAACAATCTCTTAGATAACATCCACAAGGACAGCAGAGTACTGAGAATCACTGCAGTAGCTACCGCATATCAGAGCTAAGCTGCTGGCCTCATTTCAAACTTTACAGTATACAGACACCAATGTATCAATATGTTCTGGTACTCAACTAGTAATAGTAATACACTTTTTGAAACAATAATATACCAAGTTATATTTTTATATTAAACATTGTATTTGTATAAGTAATTTACTACATATCCCATGAATCAGTAATTGCCAGTAACAACATATATTACCTCTTCTTTTTTATTTACATTTAGGCCAATGGTGTACACATAGGCAGATCTGGAGGATGATTCAGAGCATGAACAACCCAGATTAGATCCTATAGAATTCCATTGAATCCTATATACAGTGCCTTCACAAAGTATTCAGACCCCTTGACTTTTTCCACATTTTGTTACATTACAGCCTTATTCTAAAATATGTATATTTTTAATCCTCAGCAATCTACACACAATACCCCATAATGACAAAGTGAGAACAGGTATTCAGACATTTTTGCTAAATTATGAAAAAAAATAATATATATATATATATTTATTTACATAAGTATTCAGACCCTTTGCTATGAGAATCTAAATTGAGCTTAGGTGGATCCTGTTTCCATTGATCATCCTTTAGATGTTTCTACAACTTGATTGGAGTCCACCTGTGGTAAATTCAATTGAAAGTATATGATTTAGGAAGGCACAAAACCGTCTATATAAGGTCTCACAGTTGACAGTACATGTCAGAGCAAAAACCAAACCATGAGTTCGAAGGAATTGTCAGTAGAGCTCCGAGACATGATTGTGTCGAGGCACAGATCTGGGGAAAGGTACCAAAAAACTTCTGCAACATTGAAGGTCCCCAAGAACACAGTGGCTTCCATCATTCTTAAATGGAAGAAGTTTGGAACCACCAAGACTCTTCCTTTAGCTGGCCGCCCGGGAAAACTGAGCAATCGGGGGAGAAGATGGGAAAACCTTCCAGAAGGACAACCATCTCTGCAGCACTCCACCAATCAGGCCTTTATGATAGAGTGGCCAGACGGAAGCCACTCCTCAGTAAAAGGCACATGACAGCCCGCTTGGAGTTTGCCAAAAGGCACCTAAAGACTCTGAGACCATGAGAAACAATATTCTCTGTTCTGATGAAAGATTGAACTCTTTGGCCTGAATTTCAAACGTCACGTCTGGAGGAAACCTGGCACCATCCCTACGGTGAAGCATGGTGGTGGCAGCATCATGCTGTGGGATGTTTTTCAGCGGCAGGGTCTGGGAGATTAGTCAGGATCGAGGCAAAGATTAACAGAGCAAAGTACAAAGAGATTCTTGATGAAAACCTACTCCAGAGCGCTCAGGACCTCAGACTTGGGGCAAAGGTTCACCTTCCTACAGGACAAAGACCCTAAGCACACAGCCAAGACAATGCAGGAGTGGCTTCGGGACAGGTCTCTGAATGTCCTTGAGTGGCCCAGCCAGAGCCCGGACTTGAACCCGATTCGAACATCTCTGGAGAGACCTGAAAATAGCTGTGCAGCAACGCTCCCCACTCAACCTGACAGAGCTTGAGAAGATTTGAATAGAAGAATGGGAGAAACTCCCCAAATAGAGGTGTGGCAATTTAGTAGCGTCATACCCAAGAAGACTCAAGGCTGTAATTGCTGCCAAAGGTGCTTCAACGAAGTACTGAGTAAGGGTCTGAATACTTATGTAAATGGGATATTTCATTTCATATAACATTTCTATAAACCTGTTTTTGCTTTGTCATTATGGGTTATTGCATGAGGGATGAGGGGAAAAAACTATTTGATCCATTTTAGGATAGTAAAACCTAACAACATGTGAAAAAAATCAAGGGGTCTGAATACTTTCCAAAGGCACTGTAATCTACAGGATATGGAAATAAAAATATGGAAAACTGAGTCGAATCCCCACAAGGAGGAGCTGTTGGCCATATAGTGGAGCTGTGTGGATCCAGAAGACAGTAGTTTGATGGCAGCCAGAGGAGGGGACATGACAAGAGTAGAGCTGCAGTGTCAGGCACAGACAGCTTTCCCACACAACAACAATGTTGTCATGAGCAGAGAGCAAGCACTTTCAGTCTGCTGCCTACTGTCTACCATTATCATGTAGCCTAGGACCCAACACTGTTTTAGTAAAAACAATGGTTTACCTTAATTTAAACAAGGAGTCACCATTGACCTTTCACAAGAGAGCCTCGCATATAAAATTCATGAGACAAAATCTAATCAAAATCATAACAATTGTAAAACTAACTAAAATACAACACAAATATTCAAGAAAAACAGTTACATTCCTCAGTACAAAGGTCCCCAATCAATATTTTAAATTACCAGAGCGGCACCAGAAAATCCAACTCAAATGTATTTTGTAGTTGGTTCCAGCAATGAGGTGCATTAAAACTAAAAGTGGATTTACCTAGTTCAGTGTAGACCCGAGGAACCTCAAGATTTCGCCAACCCTGTGAAAGGGTTTGTATCATGTTTTTATACCTGGAAGCTTGTGTAGTAAAGTTTTGTAAACAAAAAGGGAGTAATGAAGTGATCTACAGGACTTTAATGAGGACCAGCCAACCTTTTGATACAGAATGCAGTGTATTAAAACTGTAACCTGTGATAAAACGAATAGTGCTATGGTAGACGACAACCAAAGATTTATGACTAGTGGCTGCCGCAATCTGGTCAATGGTGTCACCATAGTCAAGAACTGGTAGGAAAGTTGACTGTACAATCTGCTTCCTGCTGTTTAGGGAGAGGCAAGATCTATTTCTAAAAAAGAAGCCCACTTTAAATCTTAGCTTTCTAACTAGCTCATCCGTATATATATTTATTTACATTGAATCCAAATGCCCAGATATTTATAGGCGGGAACCCGATAGATTGGGAGAACCATCCAATGAATAAATATGTAGTCCATCAGAAACATTTTTGCGATAATTAGAGAACAACATGTATTTAGTCTTGCCTACATTAAGTACAAGTTTTAAACCAACCAGGGCTTTCTGTAAGGCAACAAGGTCAGATTGCAGCTCTAAGGTAGCTTGGTCAACAGTTGGGCAAGGGCATACATAACAGTGTTGTCTGCATGCAGATTAATATTAAGTACAAATTAGACTACATTGATTGGAGTAGAGCAATGGGACATGCCATAGCCCTCCTGGGAGAAAAGTTTTAACAGATAGACTAATATTATTTATATAAATAGCAAAGAGAACAGGTTCCAAAACTGACCCCTGCGGTACACCTTTTGTAATATACAGGAAACAAGGCTTAACCATGAGAAATCACACATTGTGTCCTGTCTGACAAATAATTCTCAAACTACTTGCAAGAAGCCTGATCCAGGCCTATTTCAGTCAACCTTTGAATGTGATGGCCAACAGTATCGGAGGCCTTGGAAAGGTCTATAAATAAGACAGCACAATGATGTTATGATCTAAGCAATTTAACAAATAATCTAAAACAAGTATAGCAGCTGAAACAGTCCTATGTCCAGGTCTAAAACTGGAGTGATGCACATTAAGAACAGAGTGAGCAATGTTATTTTCTGAAAGTTGGTCAGAGATTCTTAAACTTTGGAAAGGCAAGATCATTTGGAAATTGAACAGTAGTTATCTAAATCAGAGGGGTCTTCTACTTTATGTAGGGGGAAGACGTTCCAATTTCCAGATATTAGGGATAACACCAGAAACGATTGTCAAGTAAAACATATAGGTAAATGATTCTGCAATAAGTGGGGCAGAGAGCTGCAATAAGAAGGGTCAAATGAATCAACCCCTATGGATTTGTTTACATTATTCTTTAGCAAAGCACTTGGTACATCATAGACATCAAATGGTTGAAATGAAAATAAAGTATGTGAGTCTGCTAGTGCATCATTCTCTACAATCTGTTCGGAGGTGACTAAAGGACTCCCTCTAGTGGAATGAGATGAATTTTCAGAGACTATCCTTCGAACAGGTGGCCCACCTGAAGCAAAATAGTTATTATTTAAAAGCACTACAAATGTTAATTTTGTCACGCCCTGATCTGTTTCACCTGTCCTTGTGATTGTCTCCACCCCCTCCAGGTGTCGCTTATTTTTCCTGGTGTATTCATCCCTCTGTTTCCTGTCTCTCTGTGCCAGTTCGTCTTGTATGTTCAAGTCAACCAGCATGTTTTTCCCGTGCTCCTGCTTTTCTATTCTCTTTTACTAGTCCTCCTGGTTTTGACCTTTGCCTGTTTTTCTGGACTCCATTCCCGCCTGCCTGACCATTCTGCCTTCCCTGACCTCGAGCCTGCCTGCCATTCTGTACCTCTGGAACTCTGAACTTGTTTTGACCTTTTGCCTGTCCACGACCATTCTCTTGCCTTCCCCTTTTGGATTGTTAATAAACATCTTGGACTCTAACCATCTGCCTCCTGTGTCTGCATCTGGGTCTCACCTTGTGCCCTTATCAATTTAGTCTAGTATGGAACCAGAGGCTGTGAAAACCTGCATGGGCAACCTGGGGGTGGAGTATTGTTTCAAAGATTTGACCACTTTCCAGAAGTTGGTTGGATTACCACAGACTTCAAGAAATACAGTATGTTGATTTTGCTTTTATAACCAGGGATAAACATCTATTTCTCGAATGTCTGAAGGACTGCTAATCAGACATAGAATCAGTCAGTCTAGCCTTAGCCCAAGCTACATTTATTTCCTGTAATTTCTCAGAATTAATTCCAGGCAATAATAGAGGGAGAGACTCCATGTGGAGCTCAACAGTGCTCCATTCTATCCCCTTCCCACTCCAGGGACAATATAACTAAAGGGCATCAATATTCAGAGTACATATCAGGGAACATTTACATTGGTAGAAAGAAGACGAGAACCACTGCCATGTCAACTAGCTACAACTGCAGCTAAAACGGCAACTGATCTATATACAGTACATAAGATAGTATACTACCTTAGCTTTCAATGGTATTGTTTGTACGTGTGCTCTCAATTATAGATTTACAAAAAATTCCCGTTTATACCTGGCGCTAACATGCATCCTTTGTCCTGATCTTGTCCACATTCTACACTGTGCACACATTTTTAGACAGGACGATTAAAAAATGCATTGTGATCTGATTGTGATCAGATCTTCCTGACCACCTCAGGAGGTAGTCAGGTATGCGGATCTGGAAAGTGAAACTATTTAAATCATAACTATCCCACCTTCTAAAATCATTGACAGCTGGCACTATGGACTTATGGCATCGATATGTGTGTTAAAATAAATAAATAATATTATTTTGAAAGAATATCATATTTTAATACATGTTTCAGACGCATGTCTGAAAAAATGGGCACAATAAGAATGTGGACAAGATCAGGACAAAGGATCCATGTTAGAGCCAGGTATAAACGCTTAAAAGAAAGAACTCTTTGAGAACTTTCTAATAACATTTTGTTGGAGTCTTACTCTATAAGCAGTTATTACTTTTCAACCAAGGACGATGTGCTCTACTCATTTGAGTGTAAATAGTGCAATACTTTAGACAAAACAAGGGGCTGCCTGCTGTAGAGCACAGCAACAGAAGTGAGGCGAAAACTTGGAGATTAGCACAGCAGCTTCCTCTGTCCAGTCAGCACGTCTCCCACAGGTATAGCATAAACAGCTGTGCTTTTGGAATGGACTTGATTCATTTCAACATTTCGGCTTTCCTGCAAATGAGATCCAAGCCAAAAAGTAGCAACCCCCTCCACCCATTTGAAAAACTTTGGATTAGAAGCAGGTGACAATGTAAAGCCCTCTTTTCTCCTCTACCAGCCTGTGCTCCTCCCCCCACCATTCCCTCTCCTGTGTATCACATGTGTATTCTGAATTAAAGCTAAATTAGAGCCTTTTCAGTTACCTCATTGCCCCGGCCTGTTACCTGTGGCGATCCAACATGTTTGGATAACTGCTACTGTGCGTCACCGGCATGACTCTTACAGTGTTCACAACATTTACTTTTTAAATTCTGATTCTAACCCACATCCCATATCCTGAGCCAGGGTCAAGCAGCCTGAAAAGGGAGCTCTCTGTTTGGCCTATGTGTTCTCAGGGCAATTCATATTATTCTTTATGTAAATCTGTCACACTCCATTTAGTATGATATGTTACGTTATGTTAGGTTACATTATGAATGAAATAGAGGTCGTACAAATTCATACAAATTAGAGGACATATAGTATCATACATCTTACCTGGTCGTACAAGAGCATACGAATTGGATGAAGTACTTTCATGCTCGCTTCGTGGCAAGCAACACTGAAGCATGCACGAGAGCACCAGCTGTTCTGGATGACTGTGTGATAACGCTCTCGGTAGCCGATGTGAACAAAACCTTTAAACAGGTCAACATTCACAAAGACGCTGGGCCAGACGGATTACCAGGACGTGTACACAACGCATGTGTGGACCAACTGTCAAGTGTCTTCACTGACATTTTCAACCTCTCCCTGACCGAGTCTGTAATACCTACATGTTTCAAGCAGACCACCATAGTCCCTGTGCCCAAGGAAGCGAAGGTAACCTGCCTAAATTATTACCGCCCTGTGGCACTAATGTCGGTAGCCATGAAGTACTTTGAAAGGCTGGTCATGGCTCATATCAACAGCATCCTCCCGGACACCCTAGACCCACTCCAATTTGCATACCGCCCCAACAGATCCACAGATGACGCAATCTCAATCGCACTCCACACTGCCCTTTGTCACCTGGACAAAAGCAACACCTATGTGAGAATGCTGTTCATTGACTTCAGCTCAGCATTCAACACCATAGTGCCCACGAAGCTCATCACTAAGCCAAGGACTCTGGGACTAAACACCTCCCTCTGCAACTGGATCCTGGACTTCCTGACGGGCCACCCCCAGGTGGGAAGAGTAGTCTGTAACACGCTGATCCTTAACACTGGGGCCCCTCAGGGGTGTGTACTTAGTCCCCTCCTGTATTCCCTGTTCACCCACGACTGTGTTGCCAAACACGACTCCAACACCATCATTAAGTTCGCTGACGACACAACAGTGGTAGGCCTGATCACCGACAACGACGAGACGGCCTACAGGGAGGAGGTGGCAGTGTGGTGCCAGGACAACAACCTCTCCCTCCATGTGAGCAAGACAAAGGGACTGATCGTGGACTACAGGAAAAGTCGGGCCGAACAGGCCCCCATTAACATTGACGGGGCTGTAGTGGAGCGGGTTGAGAGCTTCAAGTTCCTTGGTGTCCACATCACCACACAAACTATCATGGTCCAAACATACCAAGACAGTCGTGAAGAGGGCACGACAAAACCTTTTCCCCCCCAGGAGACTGAAACAATTTGGCATGGGTCCCCAGATCCTCAAAAGGTTCTACAGCTGCACCATCGAGAGCATCCTGATCGGTTGTATCACCGCCTGGTATGGCAACTGCTCAGCATCTGACTGTAAGGTGCTATAGAGGATAGTGCGAACAGCCCAATACATAACTGGGGCCAAGCTTCCTGCCATCCAGGACCTATATAATAGGCGTGTCAGAGGAAAGCCAATAAAATTGTCAGAGACTCCAGTCACCCAAGTTATAGACTGTTTTCTCTGCTACCGCACGGCAAGCGGAACCGGAGCGCCAAGTCTAGGACCAAAAGGCTCCTCAACAGCTTTTACCCCCAAGCCATAAGACTGCTGAACAATTCATAAAATCGCCACCGGACAATTTGCATTGACCCCCCCTCCCTTTTGTACACTCTCTGTTTGTTTGTTACCTATGCATAGTCACTTCGACCCTACCTACATGTACAGATTACCTCAACTAGCCTGTACCCCCGCACACTGACTCGCTACCGGTGCCCCCTGTATATAGCCTCGTTATTCTTATTGTATTACTTTTGTTATTACTTTTTATTTTAGTCTACTTGGTAAACATTTTCTTCTTCTTAAACTGCACTGTTGGTTAAGGGCTTGTAAATAAGCATTTCATGGTAAAGTCTACACTTGTTGTATTTGGCGCATGTGACAAATAAAATTTGATTTGATTTTGATTTGATTTGAAGTAAGTTATCATATGTCTTGAGGACTTATAGCCAGGCCGGTGTTATGGGCGGGCCAATCCTACCAAACCTCCATGCTCGTCCAAATAAAATATTGATAATTTATTTGACAGAGATGCACACCGACAGAAAGATGCAACAATCTCTGATAAAGCATCCGAGCGAGCAAAATTGCGCTCCTTTGTCTCAGTATGCGTATACCATGTATCTGTTTCTGTCTAGACAAAAAGAGTATGGCATGTCATATTCTTTTTGTCCAGACAGCATCAGATACATGGGCTACATTTCGTAAGAGAGAGGGGCACTGTTTCGCTCGCTGAGATGATTTCTCCGGTAGAGTAGAAAAGATCAAACCAGAGTGTTCACTCTCACCAAAATCTGTCCAGAATGAGCCCAATGTGTTTCTATGGGCTTAATAAGCAGACCTTTGTTCTTGAAAAAAAAAAAACTTTTTTCCTTCAGTTTATTTAGTAAATACTTTTTTAACACTTATTTTTCTTAAAAATGCATTGTTGGTTAAGGGCTTGTAAGTAAGCATTTCAGTGTAAGGTTGTATTCGGCGCATGTGACAAATACAATTTGACTTGATTTAAGACAACAAATCTCATTGTTAGGTTGGAGACATGAGCATCTCGTCATTATATACAGATCTCAAGTATCAGCCAATTCCGAATTGGAAAGAAAAGTTTGTGGGTGCACAGTACACTGTTCGGATGCTGGCTTCACCTAAAATATATATACACAACCAGTCAAACGTTTTAGAACACCTACTCATTGAAGGGTTTTTCTTATTTTTTTAAAATATTTTCGACATTATAGAATAATAGTGAAGACATCAAAACTATGAAATAACACATATGGAATCATGTAGCAACCAAAAAAGTGTTAAACAAATCAAAATATATTTTATATTTGAGATTCTTCATATAGCAACCCTTTGCCTTGATGACAGCTTTGCACACTCTTGGCATTCTCTCGACCAGCGTCATGAGGTAGTCACCTGGAATGCATTTCAATTAACAGGTGTGCCTTCTTAAAAGTTAATTTATGGAATTTCTTTCTTTCTTAATGCATTTGAGCCAATCAATTGTGTTGTGACAAGGTAGGGTGTGTATACAGAAGAAAGCCCTATTTGGTAAAAGACCAAATCCATATTATGGCAAGAACAGCTCAAATAAACAAAGAGAAACGACAGTCCATCATTACTTCAAGAACTTTGAAAGTTTCTTCAAGTGCATTCGCATAAATCATCAAGCGCTATGATGAAACTGGCTCTCATGAGGACCGCCACAGGAATGGAATTTACCTCTGCTGCAGAGGATAAGTTCATTACAGTTACCAGCCTCAGAAATTGCAGCTCAAGTAAATTCATCACAGAGTTCAAGTAACAGACACATCTTGACAACAACAGAGGAGACTGTCTGAATCAGGCCTTCATGGTCGAATTGCTGCAAAGAAACCACTGCTAAAGGACACCAATAATAATAAGAGACTTGCTTGGGCCAAGAAACATGTGCAATGGACATTAGACCAGTGGCAATGTGTCCTTTGGTCTGGAGTCCAAATTGGAGATTTTTGGTTCCAACTTCCGTGTCTTTGTGAGATGTGGTGTGGGTGAACGGATGATCTCTGCATGTGTATTTCCCACCGTAAAGCATGGAGGGGGAGGTTTTATGGTGTGGGGGTGCTTTGCTGGTGACACTGTCTGTGATTTATTAGAATTCAAGGCACACTTAACCACCATGGATACCACAGCATTCTGCAGCGATACGCCATCCCATCTGGTTTGGGTTTAGTGGGACTATCATTCGTTTTTCAACAGGACAATGACCCAACACACTTCCATGCTGTGTAAGGGCTATTTCACCAAGAAGGAGAGTGATGGAGTGCTGCATTAGATGACCTGGGCTCCACAATCCCCCGACCTCAACCAAATTGAGATGGTTTGGGAGGAGTCGGACCGCAGAGCGAAGGAAAAGCAGCCAACAAGTGCTCAGCATATGTGGGAAATCCTTCAAGTCTGTTGGAAAAGCATTTCAGAGGAAGCTGGTTTAGAGAATGCGAAGAGTGTTTGAAGCTGTCATCAAGGCAAAGGGTCGCTATTTGAAGAATCTCAAATACAAAATATATTTATATATAACACTTTTTTGGTTACGAACATGATTCCATATGTATTATTTCATAGTTTTGATGCCTTCACTATTATTCTACAATGTAGAAAATAGTAAAAATAAAAATCCTTGAATGAGTAGGTGGTCTAAAACTTTTGACCGGTAGTGTAATTACTTGTGTCTAAATAAAATGATTCAAAATACTTCACCAGAGAGCATAGGCCTATGCGTAGCTGATTATTGAGTTGCAGCTGTCAGTGAAAAGCAACTAAAATAAGTGTGAAGATAATGTGTCTTGAGTATGATTTAAAATGTTGAGACAAGAAGAAGGAGGGATGTGTGGCTAAGATGGCACATCTCCCTCCAGAATGTATGTACTCTGCTCTCCAGAATGGCTCAGCTGTTTCCCGCCAATTCTTGCGCAGTCGTTGTTTCATTTTTCATCAATTCCTCATTACATACAGTTGAAGTCAGAAGTTTACATACACTTTAGCCAAATACATTTAAACTCAGTTTTCACAATTCCTGACATTTTATCCTAGTAAAAATTGCCAGTCTTAGGTCAGTTAGGATCACCACATTATTTAAAGAATGTGAAATGTCAGAATAATAGTAGAGAGAATGATTTATTTCACCTTTTATTTCTTTCATCGCATTCCCAGTGGGTCAGAAGTTTACATACACTCAATTCATATTTGGTAGTATTGCCTTTAAATTGTTTAACTTGGGTCAAACGCTTCAGGTAGCCTTCCACACGCTTCCCACAATAAGTTGGGTGAACTTTGGCCCATTCCTCCTGACAGAGCTGGTGTAACTGAGTCAGGTTTGTAGGCCCCCTTGCACACACTTTTTCACAAATTTTCTATAGGATTGAGGTCAGGGCTTTGTGATGGCCACCCCAATACCTTGACTTTGTTGTCCTTAAGCCATTTTACCACAACTTTGGAAGTATGCTTGGGGACATTGTCCATTTGGAAGACCCATTTGCGACCAAGCTTTAACTTCCTGACTGATGTCTTGAGATGTTGCTTCAATATATCAACATAATTTTCCTACCTCATGATGCCATCTATTTTGTGAAGTGCACCAGTCCCTCCAGCAGCAAAGCATCCCCACAGCATGATGCTGCCACCCCCATTCTTCACGGTTGGGATGGTGTTCTTCGGCTTGCAAGCCTCCCCTTTTTCCTCCCAACATAACGATGGTCATTATGGTCATCCAGCATCTTCACAAGGTCCTTTGCTGTTGTTCTGGGATTGATTTGCACTTTTCGCACCTAAGTACGTTCATCTCTAGGAGACAGAACGCACCTCCTTCCTGAGCGGTATGACAGCTGCGTGGTCCCATGGTGTTTATACTTGCTTGTTTGTACAGATGAACGCGGTACCTTCAGGCGTTTGGAAATTGCTCCCCAGAATGAACCAGACTCTAAAAAAAAAATTCTGAGGTCTTGGCTGATTTCTTTTGATTTTCCCATGATGTCAAGCAAAGAGGCTGAGTTTGAAGGTAGGCCTTGAAATACATCCACAGGTACACCTCCAATTGACTCAAATGATGTCAATTAGCCTGTCAGAAGCTTCTAAAGCCATGACATAATTTTCTGGAATTTTCCAAGCTGTTTAAAGGCACAGTCAACTTAGTGTATGTAAACTTCTGACCCACTGGAATTGTGATACAGTGAATTATAAGTGAAATAATCTGTCTGTAAACAATTGTTGGAAAAATTACTTGTGTCATGCACAAAGTAGATGTCCTAACCGACTTGCCAAAACTATAGTTTGTTAACAAGAAGTTTGTGGAATGGTTGAAAAACAAGTTTTAATGACTCCAACGTAAGTGTATGTAAACTTCCAACTTCAACTGTACATTGATGGTTAGGCGAACTAACGACAAAGGTTAGGATAATATTCATATTATTCTGTAGGTAAATCTGTGACACTCCATGTAGCGTATGATATGTTACGTTACATTACGGATTGGATGAATTGGATAATGTAAGTTATCATAAGTCTTGGATGAGTTATAATATTATATGAATGGAATAGCATTTGTACAAAATCATACAAATTAGAGGACGTATAGTGTTATACATCTTAACTGGTAGTACAACAGCATACGAATTGGAATATGTATTTTTTTTAAATGTAATTATTTAACCTTTATTTAACTAGGCAAGTCAGTTAAGAACAAATTCTTATTTACAATGATGGCCTACCAAAAGGCAAAAGGCCGCTTGCGGAGGCGGGGGCTGAGATTAAAAATAAAAATTATTTAAATAAAAATATAGGACAAAACACACATCACGACAAGAGAGACAACACAACACTACATAAAGAGAGACCTAAGACAACAACATAGCATGGCAGCAACACATGACAACACAGCATGGTAGCAGCACAACATGATAGTAACACAACATGGCAGCAGCACAACATGGTAACAGCACAAAACAGGGTACAAACATTATTGGGCACAGACAACAGCACAAAGTGCAAGAATGTAGAGACAACAATACATTACGCAAAGCAGCCACAACTGTCAGTAAGAGTGTCCATGATTGAGTTTTTGAATGTAAGTTATCATAAGTCTTGGAGGACTTATAGTATCATGCTTCTTTCTGAGACCAGTTTGCTTCTTGCTTCATAATAACAAAGGAGAATTCTTGGGTGAATTTATGTTGGTTTTTAGGTGAACTAATGACAAGGGTTAATTTAATATTAATATTATTCTGTAAGTAAATCTGTGACACTGAGTTAGTATGATATGTTACATTACGTTAGTTTATATTATGAATGAAATAGCGGTCATACAATATCATAGGAATTAGAGGACTATAGTATAATTTGTCTTACCTCGTCATACAATAGCATACGAATTGGAAGATGTAATTTAAAATGTATCTTGTGGACGTATTTCATTATACCTCTTTCTCTGAGACCAGGTTGCTTGTTGCATAGTAACAACAAAGGAGAATTACGGGGAGAATTTATGTTGTTGGTTAGGTGAACTAACGACAAAGGTTGGGATAATTTATGTGAAAGGTTAGGGGAACTAAAACTACAAAGGTTAAGTGAATTTACGAAGTAGGTGAATTGGGTTAAGTTTAGAATAAGGGGAAGGGTTAGCTAAAATGCTAAAGTTAACTTACCCCCGACGCAACTCGAACACTTAGCAACCTTAGACGTCACTAAGAGCCAAAAGAGCTCAAAGGGACATGGTGACATCAAAGTCCTGGAGGAGCCAGCAGCATGCCCAGTGATTCAGGCTCAAACACATCCAACTACATCGATAAACCATTTGACCAAAATCCAATAAGGTAAGTGTTTGTCACAACAGGTCCCATCCAACACAATTCTGTCACGTTTGATGACTGTCTTTTACAGGCAATCCAAATGTCACAAACATACCAATAAAGCTTCTGATTATTTCATATTAGTCAATAAAAAACGGAGGATAAAACCTTTTTACCTAGGCTACTTGCTGCAGAGCAGATTACATTTTAGGGGTGTAG
This sequence comes from Salvelinus alpinus, assembly GCF_045679555.1. Classification (NCBI taxonomy): domain Eukaryota; kingdom Metazoa; phylum Chordata; class Actinopteri; order Salmoniformes; family Salmonidae; genus Salvelinus; species Salvelinus alpinus. The sequence continues at coordinate 35,265,126 of NC_092104.1, forward strand.
CAGGTGGGCTAAAATGTTATCTGCTGCTCTGCAGAAAGGCGATATGATATGTTACTGTTTGTTTTGTGACCGACATCATCTAAAAAACAAACCATAAAAGCACAAGTATAATATGTTGTATGTGTTCCCCATGTTGTCATGCTAGGGCTCATAGTTACACATAGGATGGTATGTCAGTCAGGTAATCTCATCACAGACTCAATTTAATTAAAGAGAGTATGAAGAGATATGGCTCAGGGCAGGCCAAGTGATATGATTAGACATTAGAGTCCTGAGGACAATGACCCTGCTTTGATTCATTCCCTCCCCTATCTCGTCACTCACTTTGACTAGTATAGGGAACACTCAAAAGGCTCGCTGCAGCCAGCCGGGAAATAGAACCAAGTTGAGAAAAGCTCTGGGGTAGGCTAGAGTATCCTCCGTGGAACATGTGACACTAGCCACACCAATCTGTCACACCATCAATAACTGGTGTCTTCATCCTTTATACATTACTGGGAAAACATATTACTATTTTCATATACCACTGTTCTAAGCAGACAACCTTGATAAGTCTCTTGTCGGTCCAGATATCAATTCCCACCATTTTCCAAGACAGCGTGATGTCTGTTGAGCAGCATTTTGATGTTGATATTTTGAGAATTACCAGGAGAGCTCAGAAATCTACAACAACCAAGCATGTCTTTATCATAGCTCGCTATCATGCAGTACTATGCAGAGCAACCATCTCCCCGTTTGAGCGGAGCAGTCATAAAAGATAGGTGATATGCCTCTTGGGAGTGGGATGTGTTGAGGAATGCATGTGCAGGTATCCTCCTGCCCGTGGGGACAGGGGAGCAATGGCTTGGCACACCAGTTGATCCTGTTTGATAAAGGCCCTAGCAAGACCAGGTTATATGTCTCAGCCTGGAGGAAGTGTCTGACTCTCATTCCAACGCAGAAGAAAGTTGATCCGGTAGGAAAGAGGAGGGGCCATGCCTGCAGGCAACACTTTTGTGAGGAGGAGGGCAACACACCTTGTCAACCAGACACATCCATCCACTGTTAGCTTTACACCTACCTACACAAAACCACTGTCCTCCATCTCCTCTTCCCCAACCACACCCACACTACCAGACAGACACCATTAATGCTTGAATCAAGTAGCTTCTTGCCACAGTGTCCAGTCCTCCTCTTTCACAGTCATAATCACTCATTTATGGAAAGAATTAGTCACCAAATGTTTTAACACAATATAAACGTGTAGTGGAGACTAGGGGCAATTGTAACAATGTTTGTCTTTTACTCTACTGCTCAGAGATCACTTGAACTAAGCTAGTTATTTTTTATATAAGAAAATCGCATTGCGCTTTATTACGGGCGATAGGTTCAGTACACATCATTGCATTTTGTATCAGAATGTAGGCTGGCCCTCATTGAAGTCTCGTAGATCGATGCATTGCACTCTTTGTCAATAAAGCTCTCTTGTATAAACTTACGCCATACCTTACCTCATTGTTAACCTTCAGACGTATAGGTTACCAGACCTGGACTCAGGGATGGCTAACCCTGGAAATCCCTTCAATCTCTACTGAGTTAGGTAAATCTACTTTTGGTTTTTTTGCGCCTCGTGGAATGATCTCAAAGTGAGCAGGGTTGGTGGAGTTGGTGCCTCTAGGGCAATTCTAGGAATGTTAGAGGGCCTTTTAACTGAATAATGTGTTTGTTTCATATAATTGTGTTTCTTTAATGTGTTTTGTGTTTTCTTTTCATGTAATTTGTAAATGATGTGTATGTAGATATGTATAGTGTAATAGTTGTTTATTGATGTGTTCAATCAGGGCTCATCTGTGAAAGAGGCTGTGGTCTCAGCATGATTCCCTGCTTAAATACAGTTTAAATATAATAAAAAATAAATGAAACATCTGTTTCCTAATCAATGAATACCATTTAGGGCTGTACATAAGACGGTCGGATAACAATATAGATTTTAATCCGAAAAGTCCGGACGTTACATTTGCCCTCGTGCCAGGGGCAATTGTAACACCTCAAAAAATAAACCAAATAAACTCAACAATTATTATTTTTTACATTCAAAAACATTTATCATATTATCATAGACATATGTAATGATTTTGCTAAAAAAAAATACACTAACCGGACAGTTTATTAGGTACACCACCCCGTTCATGAAAGAAGATTGTTCCTACAGACAGTGAGTCACGCGGCCGTGGCTTGCTATATAAAGCAAGCAGACAGGCATCGAGGCATTCAGTTACTGTTTGATTGAACGTTAGAATGGGCCAAATGAGTGACCTAAGCAACTTTGAGTATGGTATGATCGTCTGTGCCAGGCACACCGGATCCAGTATCTCAGAAACGGCCACCCTCCTGGTGTTTTCTCGCACGACAGTGTCTAGGGTCTACCGAGAATGGTATGACAAACAAAAAACATCCAGTCAGCGGCAGTCCTGTGGGCGAAAACAGCTCGTTGATGAGAGAGATTGAAGGAGAATGGCAAGAATCGTGCAAGCTAACAGGCGGGCCACAAACAGACAAAAACAGCGCACTATAACAGTGGTGTGCAGAAAGGCATCTTGGAACGCACAACTCGTCAATCCTTGTCACGGATGGGCTATTGCAGCAGACGACCATACCGGATTCTACTCTAATCAGCTAAAAACAAGACGAAGTGGCTCCAGTGGGAACGCGATCACCGACACTGGACAATTGGACAATTGAGGAGTGGAAAAACATTGCCTGGTCCAACGAATCCCAGTTGCTGTTGTGTCATGCTGATGGCAGAGTCAGGATTGAGTCCATGGACCCATCCTGCCTGGTGTAAACGGTACAGGCTTGTGGCAGTGGTGTACTGGTGTGGGGAATGTTTCCCTGGCACACATTAGGTACCCTGATACCAAGTGAGCAATGATTGAACGCTACAGCGTATCTGAACATTGTTGCTGACCAAACCCAATAGAGCATCTTTGGGGTGAGATGGAATGGGCTGTTCACAGCATGATTGTACTGCGTAATGCCATCGCGTCAGCATGGACCGACATCCCTGTGGAACGTTTCCGACACCTTGTAAAATCCATGCCCTGAAGAATTCAGGATATTCTGGAGGCAAAGGGGTGTCCGACCCGGTACTAGATGGGTGTACCTAATAAACTGGCCAGTGAATGTAAGTATTTTTATGTATGTAAGCATTTTTATGTATGTAAGCAATATTTACAGTAACAACCCCTGTTTGTGCATGGCCATTCAGTTCCTCTCAAAACATCTTGAATAGTCTGATGGTGCCCAGATCATATCTGTTTACAACTTCTTTGGCACCCTACAGGACCCCAAGGCTGGTATTATTTGGTTAGTTAGTATTTGTATAATTCACGTATAATTCATACCATCTTAAAGTTAAAATCACTTCCCACTGGGCAAAAACTGATTAAATCAACTTTGTTTCCACGACATTTCAACAAAAAATATCAAACGTGATGACGTTGAATCAATGTGGAAAACTGATTTGGTTTCGCAAAAAGTCATCAACGTCAGGGAATTTCTTCTTTTTTTCACCCAACTTTTAACCTAAATCCAATGACATGGTGAATTTTATTTTTATTTTCCATTAGTTGACAACTCAACCAAATGTAAATCAAAACTACACGTTGAAATGACGTCTGTGCCCAGTGGGTTGTTTTCATCATTTGGCTGTTTGGATTAAGCAGCCATAAGAAAACATCATGTGCCTAGCAAGAGACAATATTTAGCCAGCATATAGTGATGAAAATTTTGCCAGTTTGAATTCTTGGACATTAATGCTCAGGACAGTATAAAAAGTCAGATATTTGGCTCAAAATTTCAAGCAGGGAAAGAACCTAAATGGGCATGTACTGAGTGAGTTTCATCACAAGTAACTTGTTTCTGTTTGGAGAAATTCAAAATGTTACAATTGCCCCCTGTTGGAATTGCCCCTGGTCTCCCCCACAAACATTTTAATGTCTCAAAGAGGCTATGTTTTCAGAGTGGCTATTAGTAGTTCAGAGAGGATATGAATGTGGCTGGACGTCACTGCATGCATTAGTTTTCCCTTTCTCTGTGACGTGTGAATGCCAAGTTTATTCTTTCCCTTTGAGTACAAGACCGCTCCCATGATTGGCATGGAGGGAGGAGCAGGGCAGAAACTGAGAGACAATACTGTGATGGCCAGTGAGTGACAGGCCTCGCCCTACGATAACCCCCGACTGTCAGTTCTGTCCCAGTGAGCAGAGTGCACTGGGGACCTGTCACAGACACAGACATCCCATAGACAGGGGCCCAGCCCTCAACAGAGACCCCTGCATCAACAGCCAAAGTGCATGTATACTCCCTGCCAACAGCTGTCATATTTACCTCAGTGTGCTGTTAGAAATTCTTTGCTATACTGCTGAGACTGCTGCTTTCTTTATCCTTTTCTTTTGAAAACATTTACATCATCAAAAAAGATTACGTATTTTGTTCCACTGCAAACTGTGTCAAGAACTGAACTACACCCCAAAAACCACAATGGCCACAGTAGGATGAAAACACAGATGATCATCGACTCCTAACCCTCAATAAAGAGGCTGGCGAAACAACCCACTAGAGAAAGTAAAATATATTGTTTCTGACGTTATTACTGAGTAATTCACAGACCACATTTTCCTTCCTTGTCTGCATTTGTGCTTCAAAATATTTATTTTGGGTTGTAAGTCTTGGTTACAGCTCATTATAGCTGACATGGTTTTAGGGCTCGATTCCATCCGTATCACGGAAGTTCCGAGTTATAGTCTGATTGAAATTTAAAAGCAATGTTCCCGCGTTAGCAGAGACCACATTCACGGTAAATGCCGCATATGTCGTCTGAAACTGAAATGGCCTTTACATTTCTATCACGCAATCTGTAGCGCTTCACAGATACAGACTGAATAGAACCCTTAGTGGCTATTAAAGAGACCAGTATGTTCATCGGCTCTAACAGCACAGTGCCCCCTCACTCTGGGAATGTGCCCACCCTTCACTTTGGGCACTGCCCCCCTCACACTCTGGGCTCAGCATGTGGAGACACTCTGCCTCTAGGACAGGAGACGGGCCTCGGTCTCCTCCACAACTCATAGCAGATGGAAGCTGGCCGAATTGATATTCATGAGCACCTGCATTGTACCGCTCCCTTTTGTCCCCTTCTACCCCTCATGTGCATTGACAGCCCCCTGCACTTTCTCCTCCCTTGTTCCCATAAATAATCGGGCTCAATTGCGATGTGACAGCCAAAGGCGCACAACAACAGGCTGATGTCACCACTCCTCTCTCTGGTGGAGGCTTTAATAAGCAAGTACCCCCCGCCATCCTCACAAGCTCCACTTGTTATTGAAGGTGAATAATGATGTCTGATTGACAATGCATCACCTCTGTGGGGAGTCTGCAAGGTGAAGGGCAGGTCATCTGTCAGTCCTGACAGGGCACAAAGTGTGGACAATAATGGAGGATTTGTGTTGCTTGAAAAACAGACTTGGAGCCCAGGGTTGAATAAATCAGGACAACTTAAGTAAAAAAGAAAATAAAGCAATTCATCTGAGTCCCTACAGCCATGGACAGGGTCAGTGTTAAAACACCAATAACTAATCCAGCACTCTGTGGAAACATTATGCATTTTAAATCAGGCATTTTCTTGAGGCTGAAGCATTCTGTTTTAAAATATAATTCCCAGACTTCAAATGAGGACTTTTTATTGACTGTTATTTCTTCACACTATGCTTGTTTTTCTCAGTCTCAAAGACTCAATAGCACATCCTAATGACAACGATGAACAAAAAGTGATGCTTGAAGACATCACCTAGCGTTGCCCGCTTCTAAAATAAACAGATATTGAACACTACGAGACGTTATTTAACACATTTATGTGCTCATAAATCAAAGCTGCACCCCAAGCAGGTACGGAGCTATTAGTAGCCCTGATCATCTCACTGTTGCTATACTGAACACTCACTAATTAACTTTGCCCCACCCAACTCTTCCTAGACCATCTGTCAGAAGTGATAATACCATCCATTTAATTGCACCTGCCGTCTTAGCAATGCATTAGCTGCCCATAAACCCACGTTACTGGGGTCCATTCTATTCCTATATGGAGCCCTTGATGGTCACCTCAGCCACAGCACACAGATGTACCTTTTATTAGTACGCGTTTCCAGGGATTAATACAATTCCTCCCAAAAACAACATTCAGGTGACATCATTGGCCTCTCAGATTCCAGGAAGGGAACAGAGGCGGTTTCTCATTTCCTGGTAAAGGACAGATGAGGCACTATGTCCCTGGAAAGGCCTTTTCTCAAAACAGTGCCATTTGAAGCGTTCACTTCATCCCTCCTGCAGCAATTAGTCATTAGTTGACGTTACATATTTCAGTTCAAATACACAGGTCTGAAGGATAAAACAGCTCACACATGAATCAAAAACCTAACTCGTTCTTGCATCCTTACATATTTACCTTCAGCAATGATATACCGTAGGCACTAAAGGCTACTTCCATTGAATCCAGCAGTCAAAGCTAGCTCTTAACAGGGATCAGGAGCTGTCCCACTGTGCGGCGTTAGTTTAAGCCTGTTGCATGGAGACAGCAATCCAGGTGATGCATCAGGCCATAGCAGGAAGCCAGAAGCAGACATGGGTATCAGCGTCTGTGGGGGTTGATGGATGGCACTGGAGAGCCAGCCAAACCAAGCCATTTACACTGCAATAAATTAAATGTTTACGGCTGCCCACGGCTCTCTGTACTAGCGGACATTTCTTCTGGTGTCAGCAGCACATTATCATATTTAATCGCCCCCAGTAACCTGCACTAAATGGGTAGGAGATTGAAGTGGCCATCAGTCCATCTTTGTAAGTATGATTTACATCATAAACAACAAAATCAAGATATTTATGCACCTGTTTATTAAGTCCTTTCAAACTCTGAAAGCTTTATTGATTTGTTTTTTCGATAGCATTTTATTTAATGTAATTCTTTTACGATGACATAAGTGCTCTGCAACCCTTTAACAGAAGATCCCTGAAAACAAATGGACCTCCTGTTAAAACATGAAGAGGATAAGTTCATTACATGGCAGGCATGCACAATGAAAGTGCATGGTGTTATCTAAAGCATAGAATTCTGGTTCTTTTTAATAAGCATGGTTAACAACTAGAAATCTTTACAGTTGTGATCATACTTAAAATAAACGACAGATCATGAATGAGAAGAGGTACATAAAAGACTAAACCCTCACAAGCACACTCCCACAACGTACAAGTACACAAGCATACACTTCAGACATTAAACATATGTATGCACGCACAACTACAGCATGGATTTTACTAAAAGGAACATTGCTGGTGTCTCTGATCGACACCAACTGCTGACATTGAGCTAAGAATAACGCTGTATTGCAGGTTGTCATGAAAAAACATTTGGACCTGAAAAGATTGATAGAAAATACATGTTTCCACTAGTGGTTAAGCAGCCAATTGATTAATGGTATAAAAAAAGCAAAGCTGACAAATTTAGAAACAGCAAAAACTGGCCAAGTAATATTTAATACAATTTATAGTTATTTTCATGTAGCAACTCCCCTTATGGACTATACTCAAAAATGGATCAAACATAAGCTTCCTTGTACAAAAAGAAAATAAAAAATATGGTAATAAAAATAAAGAGTGCTGTGTAAATATATATTCATATTTATAAATTTAACTGTATTTACAAGGAGATTGTAATATGAATGAAATAACTGACCACTGCACCAACATATACAAGGTATAGTGCCTTCAGAAAGTATTCACACCCCTTGACTTTTTCCACATTTAGTTGTGTTACAGTCTGAATTTAAAATAGATTAAATTGAAATTTTGTGTCACTGGCCTAAACACAATACCCCATAATGTCAAAGTTTAATTAAGTTTTTTGAAATTACAAAAAAAAATGAAAAGCTGACATGTTTTGAATCAATAAGTATTCAACCCCTTTGTTATGGCAAGCCTACAGTCTAGGAGTAAAATTTGCTTAATAAGTCATATAATAAGTTGCAATGTTAATAAGTTGCAAGTGTTTAACATGATTTTTAAAAATGTCTACCTCATCTCTGTACCCCACATACAGATTATTGTAAGGTCCCTCAGTCGAGCAGTGAATTTCAAACACAGATTCAACCACAAAGACCAGGGAGGTTTTCCAATGCCTTACAAAGGGCAACTATTGGTAGATGGCTAAAAATAAAAAAGCAGACATTGAATATCCCTTTGAGCATGGTGAACTTATTAATTACACTTTGGATGGTGTATCAATACACACAGTCACTACAAAGATACAGACGTCCTTCCTTACTCAGTTGCCGGAGAGGAAGGAAACCGCTCAGGGATTTCACCATGAGGCCAAAAGAGACTTTAAAACAGTTGCAGAGTTTAATGGCTGTGATAGGAGAAACTGAGGATCAATAACATTGCAGTTACTCCACAATACTAACCTAAATGACAGAGTGAAAAGAAGGAAGCCTGTACCTGGGGCGGCAGGTAGCCTAGTGGTTAGAGCGTTGGGCCAGTAACCGAAAGGTTGTTAGATCAAATCCCGGAGCTGATAAAGGTACAAATCTGTTGTTCTGCCCCTGAACAAGGCAGTTAACCCACTGTTCCTAGGCCGTCGTTGTAAATAAGAATGTTCTTAACTGACTTGCCTAGTTAAATAAAGGTTAAAAAAAAAATCCAAAACCGCAAAAAAATTGTCAAAGAATTTAACTTTATGTCCTGAATACAAAGTGTTATGTTTATGACAAATCCAACACATCATGGAGTACCACTCTTCATATTTTCAAGCACGGTGGTGGCTGCATCATGTTATGGGTATGCTTGTCATCGGCAAGGACTAGAGTTTTTTGGGGGGGATAAAAATAAACAGATAGAGCTAAGCACAGGCAAAATCCTAGAGGCAAATCTGGTTCAGTCTGCTTTCCAACAGACACTGGGAGACAAATTCACCTTTCAGCAGGACAATAATATAAAACACAAGGCCAAAAATACACTGGAGTTGCTTACCAAGATGACATGGAATGTTCCTGAGTGGCCTAGTTACAGTTTTGACTTAAATTGGCTTGAAAATCTATGACAAGACTTGAAAATGGCTGTCTAGGAATGGTCACAAAGAACTTCAGAGTTTGAAGAACTTAAAAAAATAAAATAATGGGCAGATATTTTACAATCCAGGAAAGACTAACAATTGGAATCGCTGCCAAGGGTGATTATAACATGTATTGACTCAGGAATATAAATACTTATCTAAATCAAGGTATGAGTGTTTTATTTTTCCATAAAAATTTTCTTCCACTTAGATATAAATATTTTGTATAGATCGTTGACAAAACATGATAATTCAATCCATTTAATCCCACTTTGTAACAACAACATTTTGAAAAGGTCAAGAGGTGTGAAAACTTTCTGAAGGCACTGTATGAATGTCCCTTGTTAATATATTCTCTGGATTTGGTCTTAAAAGCAATTTTTTATTTATTTATTATTGATGAACATTGGAAAAATACAACAGACATAATCCTAACTCAGATCCATCCAATTCATAATTCTTTCAGTTTAGTACGGTCTGTTATTCTTGTTCCATGGAATGCCCAAAGTGGAGAAATTAGTCTTTCCTTCTCCTGCACCGTTTGACACAAAAAGAAAGACAATCCCAGCAATACAAAGTGCTCCGAAAACATATCCACCTCAATCACGAGCCAAGAAACTGCTGCAGCCTTGAGTCCTTGATGCCCAACCGGTACATTTAAAAGTTTCAGAATTAAGCTTGTTCCACTCTCCACCAGTGTTTTGCCTAGTCTCTGGGAGGGTTGGGAGAGTTCATACCAGGCCAGCGGTGCAGAGAAAGAACGACAGTAAGAGGAATGTCAGGGTGTTTGAGGGGAGTGAGGTATCAGCGCTTCTTGAGGGCCACCCCGTTTGAATGGGGAGGGAACTTTGGCAGGCAGGGCTCCTCAGCTCCAGCATCGTGGGAGAAGACAGAGTCCTCGCCAGAGGAACAGGTGGAGCTGCGAGTGTCAGGGTAGCTGGGGGAATACTGGTCCAGAGGCACAGACAGCTCCAAGTACTCCTGCAAACACACACAGATGGGATTTATGAGAGAGGATTGGACACACTGGCCAGAACACAGTCATATATCCGTCTTTGGATATCATCCATTTCACACCCACATACAGACAAGTGGCTTAAATATCAAGTAAACACAACATTTTAACATTTAGCATTTGGTCCTGACAGTAATACAAGGATGTGAGTTTATCACCTTTGTTGACTGTGTGTGAACTGCTGAGGCGTGCTCAATGTAGAGACTCACCTGGTTGGACGTCATGGCCAGGGTGCGGTCCAGGTCTTCCACCAGCTGTTTGAACGTGGGCCGGTGAGAGGGAACGGCATGCCAGCAGTCCCTCATCATCATGTATCTGGGAGGGAGGAGGAGAAATGGAGAGAATAGAGAGGGAGAGTAAGAGAGCGAGAAAGAGTCCTAATTCTGCTGCTGGCTTGCCTGTCTTTTTTATTATCAGAGATCAATGTCTTTGCAGCAGCTGCATCCCTGTGCTCTGGGATAAACCCATAGCATCCATTCTAATGATAGAACGCTGAGGAAGGAGGCTTACAGTTCGTGAGTGCAGGTGGAGGGCTTGTCCATGCGGTGGCCCTCCTTCAGCAGCTTGAACAGCTCTTCTACAGGGACCCCCGGGTACGGCGAGCCCCCCAGGGTGAAGATCTCCCACAGCAGCACCCCGAAAGACCATCTGCAGATACAGAGGGACAGGACAAGCCCCATCAGTCAACACACAGGTCATATCATACAAGCCACGGGTATCTGGCCAACGTCTGCCCATTCCAAATATGGTAAATGTGTATTTCTTCCATACTCACACATCACTTTGGTGCGTGTATATCCGGTCAAATAGAGCTTCTGGGGCCATCCACTTGACTGGTAAACGACCCTATGGGTTAAATGCTAGTGTAAATTGGCAAATTGACACAGGAGATGGAATAAGGTCAGGGGAAGCAATTTTCACATTGATTGGCATGGCTGAGGTAGGTAATTAGTAGCATACTGACATTGGTGGTCTTCTTATAGTAATCAATATGGTGGATATCTCTGGCCAGGCCAAAATCTGCGATCTTCATCACGTTGTCCTCTGTCACCAGCACGTTGCGGGCAGCAAGGTCTCGGTGGATACACTGTACACAAACACACATAAGAACAAGGTCCAGGTGGCCTGGTACATTCACTGCATATTTACTGTGTACTCTATACTCAACTGTGCTGATGTAGGTAGAGTCGGATCCTGATGTTACCTTCTTAGACGACAGGTACTCCATGCCGCGGGCCACTTGGTAGGCACAGGACACCAGGTCTTTGATAGACATGTTCTCTATGGGCACCTGGTCAGGGTTGTAGCAGTACTCCATGCCTGGTGGACGCCGAGCTCTCAGGTACTCCCGGAGGTTTCCCTTGGATGCATACTCCACAATAACATAGAGAGGGCCTGGGGAGGGAGACAAGGGTCACTCCTCAACACCACTGGAGGACGTGACATTTGATATACCTTTTATGTGACACCTAATGCAACAAGACAGACTGATAGGAGCACACCACCTTTACTGTCAGAGAACAGCATTTCCAGCGGTGAGGAGGGATGTCACTGAGCGGTGGAGGGGTCATGGTGAGAGAGTTAAGCTCTGAATTATAACCAACAGCTGTATCTTTCTCCTAACATGCCAATGAGTGCGAAGAGTAATGGTGTATTCTGGACAGCTATTTTGTGGTCAGGGAAAAACACCATTACAAATCAAGGCATTAAGAATTTACAAGCTGTAACTAAAGAACAAGAAAAAGAAACCAAATGTCTGTTAACACTTGTATGCCGTGTGAAGAAGAAAAAAATAATTCTCCATCACTATCATCTATAGTAAGTAAATTCAAAGACTTGAAAACATTTAGCCAAAGATGAAAGTTTGTATGTCAAACAGGTCTGGGTAATAAGGTGTGAAATGCTAACAGATTCCTACAATAACCTACTGGAACTTCTCAAGGGACCAGGTGGAACAAAGAGCAGCCTCCTGTGTTCTGCTACGTGATATTTAGAACAGAGAGCTCTCCAATGTTCACAGCAGGGTCAGAGAAGGCTAATGTTCCTCCCCAGCAGAACACAGCTCATGGTGCCAGGGCTTGTCAGTCAAGATTTGAAAGATATGGCAACCCTGGCAGCAGCTGTGGTCATCTCAAACTGAGAGCTCGGAAGTTGGTGTCAGAATCCCCTTACTCATACCATTACACACATTTCTGCATGCTGATATGATCATGCTGTGCTTTTTGTGGTCTTGTTAAACAACTGAACAATGCAAGGGTCTAAAAACACATTCCCAAAACACTCACTTTCCCCTCTCCAAAATGAAACATGTTTTCAGTCTTTCTGAATGAAGGATTTAAAGGGAGTGTGCCAGTGTGAGACCTACCATCCTGGGTACAGGCTCCCAGCAGGTTAATGATGTTCTTGTGCTTCCCAATGATCTTCATCATCTCCATCTCGGAGATCAGATCTGACAGGTCTTTCTCTGTAGCATCAGCTGAGGGGAGGGAAAAAATGAGAAAGAAATTAGACTCATTACAACAAATCACCCAACCCTGAACTCTATGATTGGCAAATAAAAAAGAGTTCTCATGTAAAACATCCCAGTTGTGTACAGTGCAAAGGACACTACTATGCAAAATGATTTCAAAGTGAATTTACATACCCTATTTAAAAATGTTTCAAAAGGCACCAACTGTAGGGAAAAGTCTACAGACACCACTAAGGTAACCAAGAGGAGAGTCTACTTTCAGAGGGACATGCAGGTAGGGGGAGGGGGAGATGAAGGCAGCACTCTCTGGGGGGAGGAACTTAAAAAGTACCAAGCAATAAATGGTTATTTTCCTACATCCCCACTCTTCACAGTTTTATGAACCCTGTCATATATCCAAACTCAGGGGTTCTCATAAATGTTTACTCTGGTCTCCCATTTGCACAGTGGCCAGGAGCCAGTGGCAGATGCCTCTTATGTCTGTGCATCACAGCACTAAGTAGAACTCTCCTCCCATCCTGTAATAGCAGTTGTGGTTTTCTGCTCAATTCTGTACTCCTTGCATTTGAAATAACTTCCCAACATGCAGTATCGGCAACCCAGCCATGTGCCTAAATCACAGGTTTGATATGGTTTATGAGAGAAAAAAGACTTGACTTACATTTGAGCATCTTGACGGCCACTTTGGTGATCCTGTTCGGCTTCTCTTTGTCCATCCCTAAAGCCTCTCCCATCACCACCTGGCCAAAGCAGCCTTCTCCCAGGGGCTTCCCAAGCACCAGTCTAAGTGGGACACAGGGATAGGAAAAAACAACAAATGTGAGATGATTGAAACAGACAGGCAATGTTTCCATTCAAAGGAGTGTGATGTTATGTCTGTATTTAATAGGTGTGTTCCAGTCATCTGTGTACCTGTCTCTGGGCAGCTCCCAGCGTGGGTCCTGGGGCAGCTCGTACTCAGACACCCCAGACAGCATAGGAGAGCCGCTGGACGAGAGGCGGGAGGGGCGCACCAACATCACCCCGGAGTGGAGGGAGGAGCTAGAGTCCACTGACACCTGTAATACAGAAGCCTGCCGTTACTCTCTCATAGTGGAGCCAGGGAAGGAACAACAGAGACAGGCAGACAGAAGTATATCCAGTGTGTGGACAGAAAATTATGTTAAACCTTCAAAATGTTACTTAAATAAGTCTGTAGACACAAAATGTAACAACTAAAACTACTTGAATCCCAGTGGAAGCAGATAGCAGGATGAGATTAACACCTGCTCTCTACGCATACCAACCTGACTCACCTCATGGGCTCTTTGAGGAACCAGAAGCTCGAGGAATTAAGGGTTTTTATTTTCACAAGATAATGAACACTTCCATTTGATAAGAATAAGTGATAGGAATACGTAAAAAAAATATTAAGATACGATAAAGATTAAACTAAATGGGATGAGAAAGCAGAAAATGTATAAAGATGTCAAACCCCCTATCTACTTTCTGTTACCTGTCTGCGCAGAGGGATGCTTTTAGCCAGCTTGTGGACAGCCAGCTGACTGTTGAAGTCACTTTTCTTGGACGAGGTGCGCATCTTGATGATGATGGCCACGGCCACCATGACAGCAATGAGGAAGAAGCCCACGCAGTAGATCAGCACTTCCAGGTAGGTTTGGTTGGGTGGTGGGGAGCGTGGGACTGCTGGATGAGGGCAACGCGATGGGGGACAATAGGTCAGCCACACAGGGTCAAATCACACAACAGAGGTCCATGCATTCTCAAATAACAATCTCACTTTCACAACAGGCATGTAACAAAAACACTGAACACAAACACACACAAACACCACAATGATACATTCACTAACACCACTCAGCTGACATGTACAGAAAAACAGAGCCCTTAACACCACTGGCATAGAGAGCGGAGCACAAACTCCTATTGTGGCACCATAATCACTTCTTTCAGGCATAGGGTTTCACTCCACATTCTTTGCCAGTTTGACCAGCAGCCATATTCTCTAGTGGCAGAGAACGGCCAAGTCCTCTTGAGCTGGGACAAACCCAAATAATACAGAGCCTTGTGCAAACTGATGAGCATTAACACGGATGTACATTAAGTTCAATCTTAGCTTCCTAAAACCATATAAAAAAAAATAAAAAAAATATTTATTTGTGTGTGCAAAGGCTCGGTTATTCAGGACAACGCGTGTTAACATCAGACAAAAACCATGCCACTCCACACTAATACACATTTTTCAAACATACTACTCATTCATAAATGTTGTAATATATATGTTATAAATAGAATGTGTTCAGTAGTTTAACTTAAGCTAATTATTTATTTAAAGTAAATGTCCCATTCTGACTTCCTTAGAGCACATAAAATGGTGGTTCTGCATAAAAGCCCAGTTTGGTTTTAAAATGGCGGCTTGTGTGGCGATTGTTGGTACAAACAATTGTCATTATGATTCCCTTGTAATTTAGACATTACAAAATTTGACATTGTCTCTCGCTATGAGGATCAAAACTACCTACGTACTGAAGACACAAAAGATAAAATGTTTAATCTAAATATCTCCAAAATTTTACAATATGGTTTAAAATTAACATTTTGGATGTTTCTTTTTTACCTCGCTTTCCGAAAAACACCAGAATGACACAAACACCAGCAACACAAGTGAGGTGTTCTTGTGTCTTGAGGCTGAATGACAAGCAGCTTGATAATTGGACAAATGCCTATTCCAACCCAGAGGAATGAGCCGTCCACTACAGTGAGCCAATTATCAAAGCTAGCCTTAAGAGCAGGCTTCGTCCTCACAGCAGGAAATGACATCAGGGATATATGTCATTTGTAGTGCTTGTCAGAAAACATCAGCCTCACACAGAATCAAATGTAAACACCAAATTGAAACCAGAATGGGAGAGACAAGTTGGAGTGAAACACCAACAGTACTGCCAAACAACCCCTTCTGAATGAAAAACTTCATCTTAAGGCAGTCAAGTGGAAGTGCATTGCAAAGTTACCCGTTAACCATTTGAAACAATGTGGAAAGCTGACAAATGATTTTTATGAAATTGGCAGAGGAAATGGTCATTTAGTTATTTTTATTTTGAGTGTATGAAACACCTAAACTTTCTGATTCAGGGGTTGTCAGTTGAGGTATGGGTCAGATGGGTTGTTTGGCATTCTGTGATTTCTGGGAATCATTTCTCAACATGGACCATACCGTCCCATCCAGAAAGGTTGGATGGGCATGGAACCATGCTGACAGGGGAAGGGAGAAGGTTAGTATCACAACTTGGCCTGGCTTCCACACACATCCACATTGCTCACTGAAGTAGGGTCTACAGAGACCATATTCAGATAAATGTGGGCAGTGGATGCCCAAGCCATAGTGGAGAGTAGGGAGGGGAAGGAGATCAGAGGAGAGAACCATTGATACCTTTAAAAACGATCAACCATGCAGAGTGATGAGAGAACCCGATAGAATTGCCCGCCAAGCAGGTATACTCCCCAGCATCATCAAAAGACACATTCCTCAGTTGGAGGATTTCCATTTCCTTGTCCGTGGTGTTAAGGCCAGCAGTCTAGAAAAGAACAATGGAAGCAGACCCGACAAGAGGCCCAGAGGAAAAATGGAGGCATGAGTAAAAGATTCTGAAAGGGAAAGACTTCTGGTAGAGGAGGGGACAGGACAGAGGGTGGGTGGGGTGTTCATACTCCCCTCTCAGTCCAACACCATCCCCCCAAGAGTAAAAACCCGTATCGGCCCTCCAGTCAGTTAGTGGAGGAGCTAGTTAGGTAGAAACCGCACCGCAGCACTGAACCCTTCACTGGACCATCACCATTTGAGAAGGAGCAGGGACGGACATCCCATACCCTAAAGACTCATCTCTGCATGCAAGAGATGGGCTACATGGAAAACCCCTCAGCAGAGCACACACACTCACTCTCAAGGCCACACACACACACTTCACCATACAACAAATCCATGAGACAAACAGCAGGAGCTCAGTGAAAGACGGAAAGGCTGAGTAAGACAGCTGAAAAGTAGGGGGGTACAAGGCAGTAATAAGCGAGAGGCAGTCAGAGATCTGAGCAGAAGACTTTGAAGGGCGAGGGAGTGAAAGTAACAGCAGTGGATGGCAGGAGAGGCCCTTATTAGGAGGGCACGGGAGAGGCATGGGGCAGGAAAGAGAAAGCAGTCCAACATAAAGCAAGACTAAACACATTCAACCGCTCTGCTGGGAATTTTCCATAGTGTAATTTACAGTCAGGAGCACTGAGGCGGGATAGAAGGAGGGAGGGAGCGAGGGAGGAGAGAAACAGCTGAGGTCATCCCTAAACAAGTCCCTAGGTCTCCAGGTGGCCCTAGCAGCCCCTGGCTGAGGATCTCTCTATGTGCTGCTGCTGCGTGGGGCGGTTACCTTGGGCCTCATGCCTGACGATGGTCAGCCAGGCCGACTGATTGGCCTCTCCTATATAATTGGACACTTTACATATATACTCCCCGCTCTCCTCCTCAGTGACATTGTAGAGGGTCAACACCTGAGTGTCCGAGCTATTGACCCCAGAGTGCTGGAAACAAAAACATGTCATGTGCAACAACAAATCAAGATGAGGTTGTAACAAATGTCTCTGTTGAATGAGATCACAATCATTTGTTAGCATTGACTTTCCCCTCTCAAGCATAGACTTTTACAAGGCACAGAAAACTACTTATATAGAGGGATAAAATGTACATTTTAGTCATTTAGCAGACACTCTTATCAAGAGTGACTTACAGAAGCAATTAAGGTTAAGTGCCTTGCTTAAGGGTACGCCGACAGATTTTTCACTAAGTCGGCTTGGGGATTGGAACCATCGACCTTTTGGTTACTGGTCCAACGCTCTTAACTGCTAGGCTACCTACCTGCCATATCCTCGAAGAGGGATACTATTTGCCATCCTTTGCCAGACAGTCTTGAAGGGTTATAATAGACATGATGCAACAGGAAATGAAAATGATACAAACTACTCAACAAAGATATGCGCTTAAGACTGTACTACACAATTTCATTGAAATCTAATACGGTTTGGCTGTATTACTACACAGTTGTATGTCTGCATTCCCCCAAGCATAACATGGGGTGTCATCTTTTACTTAATGGAGGTTCACATTTAGTTCCTGACTGAACAGAACAAACGCAGCTATGTTGTGTCCTGTGTAGACTGGTGGTGGACCCAGTCAGTGCGCTGCGAGCCCCTACCTTGAGGACGCGGACGTAGGGTAAGCCATCAGGGCCTACGCGACTCCCATTGACCTCGATGTGCTTCAGCCACTGGATGTGAGGCTGGGGGTCGCTGAACACCTTACACTCAAACGCTACATCACTGCCCACCACCGCAGTGAGATTGGCTGGCAGTCCGGCCTGCAGGATGGGTCTGTGTGGGGAACGCTCTGCAACGGATACACACAGACGCATGACAATCACATTAAAATACGAACATTAATAACAAAAAAAAGACACACAGCGATCACATACAAAGACACCTTAAATCACATACGAAGATACGTCAAAGACATAGTCGTGGAGAATCCTAGCGGTCAGCGCAACAGAAATATCTTGGTAAAAACCACCATGGATTATCATTGGAAAACAACAGCAAATGATTAGGCTATGTTTCTAGTTCATTCCAGTAATGAATAAGCATTGAGGCATGGCTGATCTGGGAAAGTAAAATACAACAGGAGGAGGACAGCTCTGTCAGTCTGGCCTTGGTAGAGGTTGATCTCAGGCCAGGTTACAAGGTTACCCAGATCTCATGTCCTTTCACTACTTACAGACGGTAATTTCACAGCCAGGGAAATAGCAGTTCCCCCAACTACTCTGCCGCCTGTATAATTGCTGCCATTTTTCCCAAATTACTGGAAACACAAGCTTGCAGACAAGTTTCGAGCCATTGCACTGAGAGAGAAATGTTCTCCGGGTGCCATTTTGATGACTGATAACTTGCCAAACCATACTAATGAGCCCAGCATCTGGCAGGGAAACAAAATGTTCAGGCTTCATTTGCTTTCCTGATACAGAGATGAGTGTGGCGCTTTGCACACATTTTGTAGAATTACTCTGTCTGCAAAATGATCTCACAGTTGACCGAGGTTGGGGAGTGAAGTCACGCCAACACAGGCCCTGGCCGCAAATATCCCAGGAGACACCACTGTCTGTGGAGGTGGAGCTTTGATTTATAGAACCAATGGAGCATGAGTAAGTCACAGGGCAGGTCCAGGATGAAATAATAATTTCACCTTTTCAGACAGCTTCATTGGCAGGGCCACAACGTAAACAAGGTTAATAAAAAAAAATGCTAATTTGACAACAGTTCAGACCATATGACTCTCTCCTTGGAAAAAGGGCACACCATTACTTTGATTACTAGGGCCTAGTGTTGTAAACCATTAGCGATATTGAACCAACAACACACTTAAGCTACATAAATATCCAATTGATGATTAAACCAGGTGAATGGATTAGCAAATGAATGGATTAGCAAGGAATTTTCCCGATAAAATGCCCCGGTGAGGAAAGAGACTTACCAACAACATCCAGCTGGTAAGTGTGGTTGATGCTTCCGTGTTTGTTTTCCACTACACAGGTGTAGTTCCCCTTGTCAGATGGCACCACAGACTCCATGATGATGGTCCACATGTGTTCTCGAACCTACAAATTGGAGAAGAGAAAGGTAAAATATTTAGTCAGAGGAGGAAGTATGGAATGCACTTCCAGATGACAGCTGGTCCAACCAAAGCACTAAGACTTAAATAGATCCCCAAAGCCCCATACTTTCACAAAACTTCCTATAACACCTACTATAAAACACTTTAGTGAGACACTTGTGTCTAGATTATAAAAAAGATGGTCAAGCCAGCCTGATACAACACTTTTCATTCATAAGTTAATTTCTGGAATTATTATTTTCTTTGACATTGGGGTGTACATAACCTCTCAAGAGCACATTTAATTTGTCATGATGCTAGTTAGTTATTTGTACAAAAATGGGGAAATATTTACGAGTTCAATGATGTGTAATGAAATGCAGATCAAACCATTTTATTTTAACATCCATGGGAAGGAGGAACTTGCTATCAGGAGACTATTTCCCATGTCATATAAAACTATATTGTGCTCCATTGCTTGAGACACAGTACATTAATGCACTCTTGGAAACATATTGGAGCGGGGAAAGGGTTTTCTTAGTGGTTACATGACTTGTCACAACCTGCTCCGGGAAAAACTGTAGTTGACATTGACCAGGTTACATCCTATGCACATCTAAGGCTAAATCCTGTTCTCTATATTCCAAGTTATTATTTTTCTTCCATATATCTGACCAAGACCGGCAGTGTGTGATTAAACTAACAAACCTCTCAGGCAATGGCAACATCAAACATTCGTACACAGAGCCTGCGTTAAGGTTTCCCTCATTTAGCTTAAATGCGCTGGGGTTCCACAGCTGCTTTTGGCCAGATGTGTTGTGCTTGGGTTAATACATGTGGTCTGTGTTATTCCCCCTGCCTGCCTGCCCTCTCCATACATTAAGACTATATAAACAATGGAGCTGTGGTTATAAAACCAAAGCGCGCGGGGGGGGGGGGTTGGCGAGCCTCGTTCATAGACGTCCCCAGCTGCCCATCTAGACCTTTGCACCTTGACTGAAAAAACAGCAGCCAGATGGTAAAGTGTGCTGCGTGGCCCGGTAGGGTCGAGATGGGCTGGGGGAGAGAAGGCAGCTGAAAGGAAACTCTTTAATGTGTCCCAGCGGGGGGGGGGGCTGCCGAGGACAGGGCTGGACAACACCTTGATGGGAAGAGCAGATGCACAGGACCCTAGACTCCTACAACATCCCAGCACATCCTACATGAGCCTGTCGCAAGCCAACACACAATCGTCCACACCACGGCACAGATATGGTCAACTTTAAAAGCCAAGCGCACAGTATACACATGCTATCTGCACCAGGGAAAAGAAAAGGAAACAGACTCGTCACCACCACACCCATTATTGTGAAATGTTTACCCCGTCTCACTTCCTCTGTGACAGTGAGCTGTCCTGTCCTGCTCCCCAGCACTGAGATGGGGGAGATCTGCAGGATTTATTACGTCTCCTCATTATAAACAAATTTCCTTTGAGAAGTTGGTTTTGCTATACGCAGAGAAATCTGGACTGAAAACAAATGCTGCAAACATCAGATACCCAGATATGTTAAATGAGGACAGCCAGGCGTATTCTGCCTCCCGGGCTAAAATTGCCATCCTCGAGGCATGCTTTTTTGTGGCACAATCATCCCGTTGTGGCATTGGATTTCACTTTGCATTGTTCCCTAGTCAGGTGCGACATGGCTCTAATGCTGGGGGTGGGGGTTGGTGATTTAACAGTGACGGGATCACCATCACACCTGCACTCATGTTCAGGGAGTTTGGGGATATTCAATTAGGATAATACAGTATGGTCTCTAGCCATCCAGTACCAAGGGGTGAATACAGGGAGGGGGTTTACCTTGAAGCCCCCGATGCGCTGATCCCTCTTGAATTCCTTGCTGTTCTTGAACCACTTGAGTGTTGGGGTGGGGTTTCCACTGGCCTGGCAGCGGAACTTGACCGTCTTACTGGCTGGGACAGCATGCAGCTTTTTCTCCATCTTCTCGGGCTGAGCCCACTGAGGGGCCATTGCTGAGGAACAATGGGGAGAAAGAGAGAACACTTAAACACCTATTCTGACAGAAGAATTGACAACAATTGTGTGTGCAGGTAGTTTCCATCTGGCTTAGGAGAGTTCTATACAACGATCCACAAAAACAGTACAAGTCAAGTGACAATTTCCAGTTTTGCTTAAAAACATACAAAACTCCAGTATAGGATTGCCTAGTCTCTTGGGGCCCAAGGTCGTCGTCAGGGGTGCCCGCCACGCTAGCTGCTTACTTCCCTGTGGGCACATGGCGTTCACCAGACGGCAGTAGCCAGCTGACCACGCCTGACTGGCTTTATAACGCTGCGTAGACAAACAGTAATCAGGGGACGTCTGGAATGTACTGAGTTTAGTCACTAGTGTGACATTCCTTACTCAAGTGTAAACAGCAGTGTGGGGTGCTACTGGCCCTCTGAATCACAACTGTGAACAAATCACTCTTATATGACCAGCAAATGCCTAATAGGTGAATCACATATGAAATGTAACAGGAAATAACCTAATTAGTCAGGGCTGTCATGTTAAGTTCAGGGCATTAACCTCAACAGGAGCAGAATCGGGTCCAAGCCCAGTCCTGGTCTACCATTCCAGTGACAGGTGGTAGGACTAGGAGGATCAGACACTTACGTAAAAGCTTTTGACTGCTAGACATCTTTGCCTCCTCTGAGGAAGACTCATCCTCCTCGTCTTCATCTTCAGAGGATGCCAAGATATCAACTGGTGAATAGGCAGATAGGACAATACATGTCATTTGACCTGGGCTTAGCTGCATTACCACATACCTTGAATTGTTTCTCTCTACAGGACCAGTGATTTGAGCCCTCAGTGGTAGCTTTGACCTTACCTGTGACATTGACAGAGAAGTAAGAGCTGTGGTTGCCAAAGGTGACGCAGGTGTACAGGCCCGAGTCAGCCGGCTCCACCCCCTCAATCTCCAGCTGACCGTCTCGTAAGCGTGTGTGCTCCCCGTCCACCACCACTGCATGGTTCTTGGTCCAATTGACTGACTCGGTTTTACAGCTCAGCTCTAGTCGGTCCCCAGGGTAAAGGGTGTAGCGCTCTGCTTGGATTTCCACAGATGGCACAGGGTTGACTAGGGTACAAACAGGGAAAGGTGTGAAGGCCTGATCACCGACAACGATAAGACTATAGGGAGGAGGTCAGAGACCTGGCAGTGTGGTGCCTGGACAACAACCTCTCCCTCAATCTTGTTAAGACAAGACAAAGGAGCGGATTGTGGACTACAGAAAACCGAGGGCAGAGCACACCCCCATTCACATTAACGGGGCTGTAGCTGAGTGGGTTGAGAGCTTCCAGTTCCTCGGTGTCCACATCACTAAGGACCTATCATGGTCCAAACACACCAACACAGTCGTGAAGAGGACACGTCAACAGCTCTTCTCCCTCAGGAGGCTGAAAAGATTTGGAATGGGCCCTCAGATCATCAAAATGTTCTACAGCTGCACTGTCGAGAGCATCTTGACTGGCTGCATCACCGCTTGGTATGGCAAGCTACAGAGGGTAGTGCGTACAGCCCAGTACATCACTGGGGCAGAGCTCCCTGCCATACATAATCTCTATACCAGGCAGTATCAGAGGAAGGCCCAAACATTTTTCAAAGACTCCAGCCACCCAAGCCATACTGTTCTCTCTGCTACCGCATGGCAAGCGGTACCAGTGCACCAAATCTGGACCCAACAGGACCCTGAACAGTTTCTAATCCCAAGCCATAAAACTGCTAAACAAGACTGCTAAATATCTAATAAAACGGCTACCCGGACTACCTGCATTGACCTTTTTTTTCACCGACTATGCACACACACACACACACACACACACTGCTGCTACTGTCTATTATCTATCCTGTTGCCTAGTCACTTTACCCCTACCTACATGTACAGTACATAGCTACCTCAACAACCTTGTACCTCTGCACATCAACTCAGTACTGGTACTCCTTGTGTATATAGCCATGTTGTTATTTTCTACTCCTTGTGTATATAGCCATGTTGTTATTTTCTACTCCTTGTACATAGCCATGTTGTTATTTTCTACTTCCTGTATATAGCCATGTTGTTATTTTCTACTCCTTGTACATAGCCATGTTGTTATTTTCTACTCCTTGTACATAGCCATGTTGTTATCTTCTACTTCCTGTATATAGCCATGTTGTTATTTTCTACTTCCTGTATATAGCCATGTTGTTATTTTCTACTTCCTGTATATAGCCATGCTATTGTTATTCAGTATGTATTTATTCCTCGTGTCACTATTTTTATCTTATCTTTAACCCTACATTGTTGGAAAAGGACCAGTAAGTAAGCATTTCACTGTTAGTCTACACCGATTGTTGTCCTACACCTACAAAGCATGTGACAAATAAAATTAGATTTTGAGGGCTGAGTACCTTCCAGTACAATAGTATACATAAAAAAATGCAGGCAAGGTCCAACTAACACAATAGCTTAATCACTGGGTAAATAGTAAAACCACAGACAGACTCAATTGTTCATATGATACTGGGAGATGCATATCAACATTTATGTAATAATATACAGCAGGAGACAGCATATAGTATCCACAACAACCAGTCTTGAGGAAATGTATTGAAGAAAAAAAGTGCATAAATCAAAAGTGCATATAACTCAACCTAAAATCTGCAACATGTCTGACATTCGGTAAATGTCTAAAAAGCTCATATACTGTGATGCAACCATTAGTCTAAATGTTGTGCCCAGCTACATGAGAAAGGAATGACAAAGGGAGCAGCTCTTTCCTCGATGTCCCTGAAAGAACCATCGTCCACATTCACAGGCAGCTTATTGAATCTAGGCTCTCGTTTGCGTTTGCAGAGCTGAAAATCGAGCTACAGCCTCTTACCTTCTTCACCCAATCCCTGCCTATCCTCTGCCTTAAATTAAATCGCACCCTGAATTAGTCAAGGGCCAAATTGTGAGGCTGGCAAGGAGCTCCTCGGGAGAGGAAGGTGGAATTAGATTTGAGGAATGGGGAGGGTGACGGCGACACAGAGCTAGACACCTGAGCCCCTGTTTTCTACGACTACATAGTAGACCAGGGGGAGGGGGTAACCCAATTATGTTGACACATTGTCCATCACAACGGTGTTGTCTGTCTGGTTACAAAAGCACACAGCGTCACAAGCTAAACTTGCCTGGGAGTCTTGCTCTTTATGGGGAAATTTGTTGAGTAGACACTGGAAAAGCATTAGAGGACAATGTGGTCTGAATCCTAGCTATAGGCTGCGGACTGGGCTATACAGTGAAAAAGCCATCTTTGCCATTTCCAGATGGTAATGTCTGTCACAAACACTGTGGCCCAAATACATGTTCTGCATCCTTTGCCATTCTCATTGCTCCTCTTTCACAACTATCTGTGCATCTCACGTACTTATATCCCCCTATATCCTTGATGGATTAAAATCCATACATTCCAACAATTATGATTCCAAGAACGTGGAATCCCAAATGCTTCTAGACATAATCTAAAGATCGCTTAGTTATGAACAGATAACCTAAAGATTGATGTTAAGAAAAGTTAGTGTTGTTGAATCTACTCTCTTCCTGGGTCCAAAGAAGACAGATTCTTGGTGCGTTCATAATGAAGTGAAGACTGAACATACAGCACACTGCTACATGTAACATATACTAGGCTCTTCCTCCAACACAGGGAGCACACCCATATACCATACCCTCAGGACAACGTTAGCAAACCTGATCACAGTAATCCCTCCATCTCAACAAAGGCCTCTCAACAATAAAGGGGGAGAGAGAAAGAGCGTGTGCACAAGAGAATGAGGGAGAGAGAGAGAGAGCGAGTTAGGGCCTGCAGTGGCAAGTTCTAGTGCCAGTTGCCATGGTGACCCTCAGTTGGGCCTAGTAAAGGTATTTCCTGGATCACATATGTCTGACAGGCCCTTAATCCCAGCAGGAAAAGGGGCCAGGGGGTAGGATCAACTTTCTCCTCAAAAACAAAACCAAAGGGAAGGGGGGGACGGGAAGCCCAGAACTATCCAATTGAGACTTGGGCTAAAACGTTAAGGGCTCCACCATGCTCTGTGTGGGGCCATGATCATGCTTGTTTTTCTCCTCCTCGTCCTAAACCTGATAAGGCTATGTCAACATTAGTTATTAATCTAGCTGCAGACGCCCCATAAATATCCCATGAAAGATGTACAAAATGTACTTGTCACTGTTGTGGAGCAAAGTCAATCCGGTTTCATGATTACAGCTGGGAACAGCAACCAAGTACAACATTGTCATCACTATTGAGGAGCAGACATACCTTGCATACATAATAACCAGATTTTTTCTTTCTTCCAAATGGGAGAATCAAGTGGGAAGCGCACATGCTGTAAGGACATTGAGTCAATGTCTAATTGAGGTCTGTCTAGTTTATGTATTTAGAAAGAAAGAGTCATATTAACTAATACTGTGAGTCACAGTATTTTCACAAACAGTCATTCCATCATTATTTCCATTCAGTAAGCGGTATCTGTGTGTAACTCAGAATATAAAAGGTGAACAGACAGCTAGCCCATTAGGAAATTGTGGCTCTGTTAATCCTTCTGCATCAGTGATTGGATTAGAGACCATATTTTCAGAAAGCACCGCAGCTGGAATATTCCTGCTTGCATACTTTCTTCAACTATTTGGAAAAATTGATTGACATTCCTGAAAATCAACTTAATTACACAAAATCATGAAAGGTATTTTGACCGAGAAGTAAGCATGCAAGACAGGGTTTGAACAAAAAAAAAGTAAATGAGTCTATGAGCGCAGGACTGAATCCAAAAACGGAACATATAGGCGGCAGTCTATAGAACCTGTGCTGGCTTCCAGATAGGAAGCAATATGCCATGTGAATGACTGTTGGGATTTCCTGCCGGAGTGTAATAGCAGACAGGAATAGCAGGAAGTGAGAACACAGGGTCTATTAGCAAACCCAAAAGTTTACATTAATGGGATAACCTTTGCTTAAAGTTTTTCAATGGCCAACATTTCCATCTGAACCCCTGATGTCTACTTCATTAGCACCATAATATCCCTGATGTTCAGCAGGTATAGTGCCGTTAACCCCACTGTCTGTATATAGTGCCTTTAACCCCGCTCTCTGTATACAGTGCCTTTAACCCCGCTCTCTGTATACAGTGCCTTTAACCCCGCTCTCTGTATACAGTGCCTTTAACCCCGCTCTCTGTATACAGTGCCTTTAACCCCGCTGTCTGTATACAGTGCCGTTAACCCCGCTGTCTGTATACAGTGCCGTTAACCCCGCTGTCTGTATACAGTGCCGTTAGCCCCGCTCTCTGTATACAGTGCCTTTAACCCCGCTCTCTGTATACAGTGCCTTTAACCCCGCTCTCTGTATACAGTGCCTTTAGCCCCGCTCTCTGTATACAGTGCCGTTAGCCCCGCTCTCTGTATACAGTGCCGTTAGCCCCGCTCTCTGTATACAGTGCCGTTAGCCCCGCTCTCTGTATACAGTGCCTTTACCCCGCTCTCTGTATACAGTGCCTTTAACCCCGCTCTCTGTATACAGTGCCTTTAGCCCCGCTCTCTGTATACAGTGCCTTTAACCGCGCTCTCTGTATACAGTGCCTTTAACCCCGCTCTCTGTATACAGTGCCTTTAACCCCGCTCTCTGTATACAGTGCCTTTAACCCCGCTCTCTGTATACAGTGCCTTTAACCCCGCTCTCTGTATACAGTGCCTTTAACCCCGCTCTCTGTATACAGTGCCTTTAACCCCGCTCTCTGTATACAGTGCCTTTAACCCCGCTCTCTGTATACAGTGCCTTTAACCCCGCTCTCTGTATACAGTACCTTTAGCCCAGCTCTCTGTATACAGTGCCTTTAGCCCCGCTCTCTGTATACAGTGCCTTTAACCCCGCTCTCTGTATACAGTGCCTTTAACCCCGCTCTCTGTATACAGTGCCTTTAGCCCCGCTGTCTGTATACAGTGCCTTTAACCCCGCTCTCTGTATACAGTGCCTTTAACCCCGCTCTCTGTATACAGTGCCTTTAACCCCGCTGTCTGTATACAGTGCCTTTAACACCGCTGTCTGTATACAGTGCCTTTAACCCCGCTCTCTGTATACAGTGCCTTTAGCCCCGCTCTCTGTATACAGTGCCTTTAGCCCCGCTCTCTGTATACAGTGCCTTTAACCCCGCTCTCTGTATACAGTGCCTTTAACCCCGCTCTCTGTATACAGTGCCTTTAGCCCCGCTGTCTGTATACAGTGCCTTTAACCCCGCTCTCTGTATACAGTGCCTTTAACCCCGCTCTCTGTATACAGTGCCTTTAACCCCGCTCTCTGTATACAGTGCCTTTAACCCCGCTGTCTGTATACAGTGCCTTTAACCCCGCTGTCTGTATACAGTGCCTTTAACCCCGCTCTCTGTATACAGTGCCTTTAACCCCGCTCTCTGTATACAGTGCCTTTAACCCCGCTGTCTGTATACAGTGCCTTTAACACCGCTGTCTGTATACAGTGCCTTTAACCCCGCTCTCTGTATACAGTGCCTTTAACCCCGCTCTCTGTATACAGTGCCTTTAACCCCGCTCTCTGTATACAGTGCCTTTAACCCCGCTCTCTGTATACAGTGCCTTTAACCTCTCTCTCTGTATACAGTGCCTTCAGAAAGTATTCACACCACTTTACTTTTTCCACATTTTGTTGTGTTAAAGCCTGAATTTAAAAAGGAGCTAATTGAGGTTGTGTCACTGGCCTACACACAATACCCCATAATGTCTAAGTGGAATTATGTTTATACTTTTTTACAAATTAATAAAAAATGAAAAGCTGGAATGTCTTGAGTCAATAATTATTCAACCCCGTTTAATGGCAAGCATAAATAAGTTCAGAAGTAAAAATGTGCTTATCGAGTCGCATAATAAGTTACATGGACTCACTATGTGCAATAATAGTGTTTAACATTTTGAATGACTCATCTCTGTACCCGACACATACAGATAATTGTAAGGTCCTTCAGTCGAGCAGTGAATTTCAAACAGATTCAACCACAAAGACCTGGGAAGTTTTCCAATGTCTCGCAAAGAAGGGCACCTATTGGTAGATGTGTAAAAACAACAAAATGGTGTATCAATACACCCAGGCGCTAAAAGATATATAGGCGTCCTTCCTAACGCAGTTGCCGGAGAGGAAGGAAACTGCTCAGGGATTTCACCATGAGGCCAATGGTGACTTTAAAACAGTTAGAGTTTAATGGCTGCGATAAGAGAAAACTGAGGATGGATCAACAACATCGTAGTTACTCCATAATACTAACCTAAATGACAGAGTGAAAACAAGGAAGCCTGCACAGGATAAAAATATTCCAAAAACATGTATCCTGTTTGCAACAAGTAACTTAAGTAAAACTGAAAAAATAGGAAATTAACTTTATGTCATGAATACAAAGCGTCATACACTACATTGCCAAAAGTATGTGGACACATGCTCGTCAAACATCTCATTCCAAAGTCATGGGCATTAATATGGAGTTGGTCCGCCCTTTGCTGCTATAACAGCCTCCACTCTTCTGGGAAGGCTTCCACTAGATGTTGGAACATTGCTGCGGGGACTTGCTGTAGCATTACATTTTCCCTTCACTGAAACTAAGAGGCATAGCCTAAAACTATGAAAAACAGCCCCAGACCAAATTTTACAGTTGGCACTATGCATTTGGGCAGGTAGCATTCTCCTGGCATCTGCCAATCCCAGATTCGTCAGTCGGACTGCCAGATGGTGAAACGTGATTCATCACTCCAGAGAAAGCGTTTCTACTGCTTCAGAGTCCAATGGCGGCGAGCTTCACACCACTCCAGCCAACTCTTGGATCTTAGGCTTGTGTGCAGCTGCTTGTCCATGGAAACCCATTTCATGAAGCTCCTGACGAACAGTTATTGTGCTGACGTTGCTTCCAGAGGCAGTTTGGAACTCGGTAGTGAGTGTTGCAACCAAGGACAGACGATTTTTACACTTAGCGGTGCTGTTCTGTGAGCTTGTGTAGCCTACCACTTCACGGCTGAGCCGTTGTTGCTTCTAGACATTTCCACTTCACAATAACATAACTTACAGTTGACCGGGGCAGCTCTAGCAGAGCAGAGGTTTCACGAACTGACTTGTTGGAAAGGTGGCATCCTATTTTGGTGCCATATTGAAAGTCACTGAGCTCGTCAGTACCAGACAGTCTACTGCTTAATGTTTGTCTATGGAGATTGCATGGCCTTGTGCTCGATTTTATATACAAGTCAGCAACGTGTTTGGCTGAAATAGCCAAATTCACTAATTTGAAGGGGTGTCCATACACGTTTGGCCATGTAGTGTATTTGGGGAAAATCCAACAGAACACATCACTGAGTACCACTCTTCATATTTTCAAGCATGGTGGTGGCTGCATCATGTTATGGGTATGCTTGGTTTTTATTGGGGGGGGTAAATGTAATAGAGCTAAGCACAGGCAAACGAGTATTTCTCTTTGTATTTTCAAGTAAGTTATCTTAGCGCACTCACTATCTTGAGTGTTATGAACATGTGGAGGCTTGAGTATTTGTTTGTGGCTTGTTTGTCTGTGAGAAGGATTGGGATTAAAAGGCCCTCCCTAGAATTATATATTGTTTCCCAGTGGAATCTTTTGACTGTGCTGTCCTCCTGTCCTGAGGCCTAAAAACATGACAATTTCCACATAAGCTATTTTGTTTCCCACCCATGTGCAAAAAGAACGTGACCAAATGCTTCTACCGTGATGGTTTGTGGACAGCTGAAGCGATCAGTCCCCCAGCGGGAGAGCACAGGGAAAGGACTGGAGGAAATGCAGAAGGGGCCCTAGATAGTACCTGACCATTTGGGTATGAAAACTGTTTGGAGAAAGACAATGCATCATGCTCCCCACCCCACTGGCAATATGTGACTTGTTTCAGGAAACTAGGCGTATGTCAAGCGTCACTACTTCACACGAGAGGCATTTGAACGTAAACTTAACTTTCTTTTAATCAAAACACGTTTTTTGGCAGAAATGCCTTCTGGAACATGTGAACTAAATAACCAACTTGTATGCCATCTGTAAATATGAATACAATTGTTACGTGACGAGCCTAGTTGGTTTAGCCACGGGAAAAGACTGGAACCTTCCAGCTAGCAATGATTGGCAGAGATAATGATGGGTTGGACATGCCGAGAGAGGAGTTGCGATTGGTCTGCCACGTAGAACGCTTCAGTGTGTAACTGAAGGGCTGCTCAGTATGTGTAGGTAATCCTTTCTAACATAGCTTTTTTGAAAGATATCACAAATATCTGCAAAAGTGTTCTTCTACACTTTCTGGAGGACAGTTTTGAAATCAGTGGAATGCCTGGTCGAAGCAGAGTAGGATAGCTAAGGAGGTGGAGAAAATTCTGGCATTTGATATGCGGGTGGAGTCGAAAAGAGAACACACAGAAGGCTGTTGTATAAAACACCCATCTCTGGATTACATTGTAATGACTCCCGAGTGGTGCAGCGGTCTAAAGCCCTGCATCTAAGTGCTAGAGGCGTTATAACAGACCCTGGTTCGATCCCAGGCTGTATCATAACTGGCCGTGTTCGGGAGTCCCATAGGGCGGCGCACAATTGGCCCAGCGTCGTCCGGGTTAGGGGAGGGTTTGGCCGGGGTAGGCCATCATTGTAAATAAGAATTTGTTCTTAACTGACTTGCCTAGTTAAATAAATACAAAAATAAGGGCATCCGTGACAGAGAAGGAGAAGCGTGCATCCATGTGTACGGGTAAGAGCATCTATCTAGCTACATTTTCAGATTTTAAACATTTAAGTTAAAGCGCATTTGATTTGGATAGAAAACACTCTGAAGTTTCTAAAACGGTTTGAATGATGTATGTGAGTATAACAGAACTCATATGGCAGGCAAAAACCTGAGAAGAAATCCAACCAGGAAGTGGGAAATCAGAGGTTGGTCGATTTTCAACTCAGCTCCTATTGAAGATACAGTGGGATATTGGTAATGTTGCACTTCCTAAGGCTTCCACTAGATGTCAACAGTCGTTAGAACCTTGTCTGATGCCTCTACTGTTTAGTGGGGCCGAATGAGAGGGGATTGAGTAAGGTCTACCATGACCTGAACATGCGCTGACCATGCGCGTTCATGTGAGAGCGAGCTCTGTTCCATCGCACTTCTGAAGACAAAGGAATTCTCCGGTTGGAACATTGAAGAATTATGTTAAAAACATCCTAAAGATTGATTCAATACTTCGTTTGTCATGTTTTTACAGACTGTAATATAACTTTTTTAACTTTTCGTCCGTACTTTCCGCTGGACTTGAACGCGCGTCGTGAGTTTTTTGGAAAGTGTACTGAACGCTAGAACAACAAGGAGGAATTTGGACATAAATGATGGACATTATCGAACAAAACAAACATTTCTTGTGGAACTTGGATTCATGGGAGTGCATTCTGATGAAGATCATCAAAGGTAAGTGAATGTTTATAATGTTATTTCTGACTTCTGTTGACTGCACAATATGGCGGATATATTTTTGTCTTGATTGGGCTCTGAGCGCCGACCTCAGATTATGCATAACATGCATAACAGTTGTATCTTTTAGCAATGTTTATTATGAGTATTCCTGTAAATTGATGTGGCTCTCTGCAAAATCACCGGATGTTTTGGAACTTCTGAACGTAACGCGCCAATGTAAACTCAGATTTTTGGATATAAATATGAACTTTACCGAACAAAACATACATGTATTGTGTAACATGAAGTCCTATGAGTGTCATCTGATGAAGATCATCAAAGGTTAGTGATTAATTTTATATATATTTCTGCTTTTTGTGAATCCTCTCTTTGGCTGGAAAAATGGCTGTGTTATTCTGTGAATAGGCACTCACCTAACATAATTGTTTGGTTTGCTTTCGTCGTGAAGCCTTTTTGAAAATTGGACACTGTGGCTGGATTTACAACAAGCGTATCTTTAAAATGGTGTAAAATACATGTATGTTTGAGGAATTTTAATTATGGGATTTCTGTTGTTTTGAATTTGGGGCCCTGCAGTTTCACTGGCTGTTGAAGAGGTGAGACGCTACCGTCCCACGTACTCTAGAGAGGTTAATTAAAAGAGATGGGTGGGGCTAAAGCTTAAGAGGGTGTGAACTATGCTGAATGGGTGTAGACAAAGAAGAGCTCTACAGTACGTGTACCAAAACATTCAAGGGCCATTTTCTCAAAAGTTGATCAACTTTCACAGCAGAATTACTTTCACATTGTTCCTCAACTGTAGTGTATGATATACAATTTTCTAGCTCTTAGTCTCTACTTTTATCCAATGTAAAAAACACAATTTCAAATGTTGCTACCTAAGACCGAATCGAGCGGTCACATATATCCTCCAGTCTCTCTCATTCTAGCTGTAAGAAAATACACTGTTTTCTTAAAAACCATATCTCTTTGGCTTAGAAAGGTCTCCAATGGTTCCAACCTTAAATAAAAAAAAAAAATTTAAGTTGTACAGCTCATTTATAGTTTCTCTGGCAGTTAACTCTTCCCTCTGTGACAAAAAAAAAAACATTTTCATAACAAAGGAGGAGAGGAAAGGAGCAGGAATTGCTAGCTATGTAGTGTAGCTGCCTGGGCCTGAGGCTACAGATGGGAGGTATTTACTCCCTCCCTGTCTCAGTGTTGGGATAAACACAGCTCTGCCTAGTTTTATTTTAAGGCTTACTGCCCAAAAAAAGACCCTCTTTCGTAATTACTCTAATTATAATGCTGGGCTTTATTATATTCCATTTGCAGCACTCTACTTCCGATTCCAGAGTGTAAACACCCAAAACTATCCACCCACAAGTCCAGGCAGCCATTACACTATTGGAATTCAGCCCAAATAAACATTTTTCAGGATTCTATTTCAGTGACTCTATTCCATTTTTTTCAGCTGAAAAGGCAACTTAGAAGTTAGCTATCTGAGCTTTACAAGAATATAAAAGAGTAGATACTGAGAGCATACAGCGAAATGTCTCCAGGGTTACAAATGCAGCCCTGTCGAGTTAGATCCAGTTGGGCTCCCTACATTACATCAAATACAGGGAAATGGGAGGGGGCTACACAGACTACAAAGAGAAAAACTTCAAACACTGGAAAAGTCTCCAGATTTTTGCACAGCTACAGAGACCAGAGGAATTAAAGAATTACTGGTAAAATGGAGTGCTTGTAAAATAAAATAACTACGTCATCTCATCTCTAAATCCATCTACGGATGTAAATTAATAATAAAAAAGACCAGCATATGACCCATTTCAAAAGGGTCTGGGATAAGAGCCAGTAAATATATTGTGGTTCATTTTGACTAGAAAACATGATGAAGAGAAATGTGACACACAAGAAGACATACATTTAGGTGATCGACTGGCGCCATATATGTGTATATTTTAAAAGAGGCCAGGCAGGAGCCTTACCTTCATCGGGGATGGCAGGCCGGGCCTGGGATGGTAAAATGTGGGGAAGCAAGGCCAGAACCACCAGCGTACTCCGCACCGCCAACATCCTGTGAGGGCCGCTACAGCTGTTGATTGCTCTGTGAATGGAATGCCATCGGGACCTCTGGGGAATCAGCACTGAGCCATTCACTGTGCCAACCTGGAGGAACAAAAACACCACAAGGTGAAACTGTGCTCACAAATGAGGCATGTCAAACACAAATGCGAAGTTATGAGCCTTTGTTGAGTGCCTTGCATAAAACGAGAGCTTTGAGAGTTAGCGTGCGGAGGAAGAGTAGATGCTGAGCTGTGCTGAAACACTCAGACGGATTTATCACAAGGGATCTATTGCATTTCATGTCAAACTCACTCATTATTTATGTAAAGACTAACACTGCACAATTGAGAATTAAGTACAGCAGATTTAAAAATTGTGTTAGAATTTTTTGGAACTGCATTGTTGGTTAAGGTCTTGTAAGTAAGCATTTCCTGGTAAGGTATAATACACCTGTTGTATGTGGCAAATAAAGTTTGATTTGATAAAAATCTATTTTTGGACAGTATGATTTTGAATTTCAAATGAGCTTGGTGGTTTGCATTTTCTGTAAATGCAGATAATCCCAGTGTGATAAGAAAATACAAACAAAGCATGCATCAGATTGTTCAGGTATTACAAAACAAACAAGTGAAATTGTATTACGTAGTTCTAAACAAGTAAGAACAAAAGAAACAAAGAGGCATGATACATTTTCATGGTCTGTACATAATAGTATTACTACATACAAACCCTGGGAGGCGAGATTCAAATGTTTCACTGTCAAACCCATACAGCTAGTCTCTAATTACACAGAGGAAAAAGGTTATTTTAACAAAAGGTATTTCTATGCAACAGTATCTAAAAAAAAAAACTTTCACAACCAGTAACTTTAAATAAGCGTGTTCTAAAAAAAAAGGCAACAATGAGTGTTAGTCATCTTCTTGCCAAGATACAACAAGGACGATACAATTAAGAATGAAGAGGAAACAAAAGGTGAATTCCTATAGGGATTCATGAAAGGCGATAGATAACTGGGCAGGCAGAGCTAATGTCACGGGACAGGGGGGATGGGTAATCCAAGAGCATTGAGAGTATTGCTCCCCCATGGCTGTCGATGGCATAATGAAGCTGAGGACGTGTTGTAAATAGGCACGCTGCTGTGGGTGACCCTCACATGCACATCTGCTCGCCCCATCACCCTGCAGCATCTGGCCAGGGAGATTAACACTTGCCCCTAATTCCCATAATCCCCCTTTAGGAATTTGTTAAAGGACCCCAAAACTCAGGGTTGTTATGTGATACCCCTGTAGAGAGGCAGCCAAGACGTAGTTTCCACACTTACAGATCTATCACCTAACAGTTGGTTTTGGCCCCAACCCCCATTTGTTCTCATGCCTGTCAAGTGGTGTGAAACAAATGTTTGTTGTAGGGTGCAGGCTTCTGAGAACTAGCCTAACTGTTGCATTAAAACATTCATGAAGTAGGCTATACACAATAAACTTACAGTTTGTCCAAAGTATCAAGCATTAAAAGACATATGGAAATATGAATAATCTCTAGAATGAATCAGCAATAAACGTGAGGAGATATAGGATGTGTCAGTGCATGTGGTGACAGTCTACATAGTTCACTTATGGAAAAGCAGGTTGGTGTGATACAGATTCTACAGATCCAAGCAAATCAGAAAAGTATCTATGGGAAACATCCAGTGGAGGTCAGGTCATCCCCATGACTCGACAGAGGAATAATGTTCAGTCAATTCTGATGGTCTTCATAAGTGTTCTCCACTTAAACATGTTCCTTGTACTGTCATCTAAAGAAATTCTATTTCACTTTCCAAGAATGGCCCAGTGTTCCGGCAGCTGAGTTGGATCAGAGGGTCCCGGGGGATAAAGGAGTTTGGTCATCACAGGCCCGTAAGCAGTGAGTCAGTGCCTGGTCAGGCTCCAAGTATCCACTTCAGCTGCCAGACAGAAGTCCACACAGCCAACCACGTTCCCCGAGCGCGACCACTACACAACGTTTCATGATGAAGGAACAAATGGGGTCTTCGGGGAGTGAAATATGATGCAACGGCCCACTTCCAAGTTTGTCAAGTGCAACCTGTGTTTTTACTGTAGGCCTATGCTAAAAACATACCGCACAAGACACACACTAATGGTGAGTGGTGAATGTTTTCTGAATATTACGTAAATCAGAAAAACCCATCACCTTTGACGGTTATTTTTAAGTTCACATAAAAAGGGATAATTGACATGGACAAAGTGTTCAGGCCTAGGTTGTGGTCAGCTAGTCTTTTCTGGGACCTGACAAGACATTTTGAGAAAAGCACACAAAATAGGAACAAGACATGAAATTAATTTATTCTCAGCATTTCCTACAACTAAGGAGAATAACAGTCATTGACATATTATGCATTGTGAGTCTGCAGCAACGCTTGACCTGTGTAAAAATATCCTCATCTCATGGATGTTACAAAAGATGTAGCCTCTGACAGTTGACACCAACATTGTTTTTATGGGTCCTTGAAATGGGACCCTAAGGCTGCAATTACACTGAAAGTAAGCAGACATTCATCCAAGTAAACAAAAACATTTTCTCCCAAACAATAGCTGTGGTGGGTCACTGCTCATCGTGTCACATAGCCTCCACTGAATTTACGATCACACTGAATCCACTGCGCCAAACTAGTTGAGACAGAGATGAGCTGGTGGATCAATGAGCAATGAAGTTTACACAAGAGAGTTGAGTTCTGCAAAAACAACACTTTTATAGAGAGACAGAAATCTGAGAAGATAAAACGTGAAGTTAAGAAATCAGAATGCTCTGCCTTCACATTGACAATGAAAAGTTATGGTGCATTTCTTTTCCTTCCCACCCAAACATGCAGAGACAGGGTATAAGCCCAAGCATGGCCCCGTAATTACTGTTCACTGTATCCATCCATCCATGCATGAAATTCCTTAGCTCTCCGTTTGATTCTGTAGTCCAACCCCACTAATTTCTCCACTCCCAGCGCCAGTCTACTGTGCAGATTCACCAAGCTTCTCTACATGGGGGTTCAAGTTGAACTTTTATTAGTCGTATGTACATGAAGAACAAAATAAACAATAGGAGAGCACTTAATAAACTTAACTAAACATATTTGTATTGCCGCACAAATGTTTTGGGTATGAGCCCGTCTTCAGCATGCATAGGAGGCAATGTTACGACAACAATACAGGCCACACACAGGTGGGCATAATTATAGATTCACAATGTCAGTATTACCCCAATCAAGAGATCCCAGCAGAGGGAGTTGTGGGGGAAACATGAATAAATATATATACATACATACAGTACATTATGATGTTAAAGCCTATAGGAGGGTATATTTGGCCTACAAATTTATAGCCTTCCACAAAAACAAGAAAAGGAACATAACTCATTGAGACCTGCTGGGGCAAGATTGCCCAAGTGGTCCAACCAATATGTCTCTCTTTGGAGAAGTAATTTATCCCAATCTCCTCCCCTACATGGCATCTTTGAAATTTCAATGCCCATAGAACGCAAGGCACTTAGTTCATGATTATGGCTATTGAAATGCGAGGTTGCAAATGGAGCTCTTATGCTCAAAAAATCCTTGTCTTCAGTTCCCGTTTGGTCTTACCCACATAATAAAAATAGATCAAATCAAATGTATTTGTCACATGCCACGAATACAACAGGTATCAACTTTAGTGAAATGCTTACTTACGAGCCATTGCCCAACAATGGATTTTTTTTAAAGGAAATAGTAACACAATAAAATAACAACGTTATATACAAGGATTACCGGTACTGAGTCAATGTGCAGCGGTACGAGGCAGTTGAGGTAATAGGCACATGTAGGTAGGGGTAAAAGTGACTGAACAATCAGGATAGACAGAGTAGCAGCAGCGTATGTGAAAAGTGTGTAAGTGTGTCAACATGGACAGTACCAGTCAAAAGTTTGGACACACCTACTGATTCAAGGGTTTTCTTAATTTTTTACTATTTTCTAAATTGTAGAATAATCGCACTTGTTGGCTTCGCTCTGCGGTCCAACTCGTCCAAAACCATCTCAACTGGGTTGAGGTCAGGTGATTGTGGAGGCCAGGTCATCTGATGCAGCACCCCAACACTCTCCTTCTTGGTCTAATAGCCCTTACACAACCTGGAGGTGTGTTGGGTCATTGTCATGTTGAAAAACAAATGATAGTCCCACTACGCTTAAACCAGATGGGATGGTGTATCGCTGCAGAATGCTGTGGTAGCCATGCTGATAAAATTTTCCTAGAATTCTAAATAAATCACAGACAGTGTCACCAGCAAAGCACCCCAACACCATCACACCACCATGCTTCAGGGTGGGAACCACACATGCAGAGATCATCCATTCATCTAATCTGTGTCTCATAAACACACGGCGGTTGGAACCAAAATCTCAAATTTGGACTCATCAGAACAAAAAGGACAGATTTCCACCGGTCTAATGTCAATTGCTCGTGTTTCTTGGCCCAAGCAAGTCTCTTCTTCATATTGGTGTCCTTTAGTAGTGGTTTCTTTGCAGCAATTTGACCATGAAGGCCTGATTCACGCAGTCTCCTCTGAACAGTTGATGTTGAGATGTGTCTTGAACTCTGAAGCATTTATTTGGGTGCAGTTAACTCTAATGGAGTTATTAACTCTGGGTCTTCCTTTCCTGTGGCGGTCCTCATGAAAGCCAGTTTCATCATAGCCGTTGATGGTTTTTGCGGGTGCACTCAAAGTTCTTGAAATATTCCGTATTGACTGACCTTCATGTCTTAAAAGTAATGATGGACTGTCATTTCTCTTTGCTTATTTGAGCTGTTCTTGCCATAATACAGATTTGGTGTTTTACCAAATAGGGCTATCTTCTGTATACCACCCCTACCTTGTCACAACACAACTGATTGGCTCAAACGCATTAAGGAAAGAAATTCCACAAATGAACTTTTAACAAGGCACTCCTGTTAATTGAAATGCATTCCAGGTGACTACCTCATGAAGCTGTTTGAGAGAATGCCAATAGCGTGCAAAGCTGTCATTAAGGCAGAGGATGGCTACTTTGAAGAATGTCAAATATATTTTGATTTGTTTAACACTTTTTTGGTTACTACATGACTAAATATGTCTAATTTCACATATAGTAAAAAATAAACAAAAACCCTGGAATGAGTAGCTGTGTCCAAACTTCTGACTGGTACTGTATGTGAGAGTGTGTGTGGCGTCGATATGCATGTGTGTGTTTTGTGTTTGAGCATATGTGTGTGTGAGCGTGTGTATGTTGGTTTAGTATATGTGAGTGTGTGGGTAGAGTCTGGAGAATGTGCATAGAGCCAGTTCAAAAAAAGAGTCAATGCAAAAAAAGGAGTTCAACGCAAATAGTCCGGGTAACCATTTGATTAACTGTTCAGCAGTCTAATGGCTTGGGGGTAGAAGCTGTTCAGGAGCCTTTTGGATGCCAGACTAAACCCTCCAGTACCACTTGCCGTGAAGTAGCAGAGAGAACAGCCCATGAATTGGGTGGCTGGAGTCTGAACAGTTTTAGGGCCTTCCTCTGACACCGCCTGGTATAGAGGTCCTGGATGGCAGGGAGCGCCTTGCAGTTAGATGTCAACCAGTTGCCATACCAAACGGTGATGTAGCAGAACTTTGAGGATCTGAGGGCCCATGACAAATATTTTCAGCCTCCTGAGGGGGAAGAGGCATAGTCTTGCCCTCTTCATGACTGTGTTGGTGTGTTTGGACCATGATAGGTCCTTAGTGATGTAGACACAGAGGAACTTGAAGCTCTCGACCCGCTCCACTACAGCACTGTCGATGTGAACGGGGGCGTGCTCGGCCCTCCATTTTCTGTAGTCCACAATCAGCTCCTTTGTCTTGCTGACATTGAGGGAGAGGTTGTTGTCCTGGCACCACTCCTGCCAGGTTTCTGACCTCCTTCCTGTAGGCCATCTCATCGTCGATCAGGCCGACCACCGTTGTGTCGTCTGCAAACTTAATGATGGTATTGGAGTCATGCACGGCCACGTAGTCGTGGGTGAACAATGAGTACAAGAGGGGACTAAGTATGCCCATCTGAGAGGCCCCCGTGTTGAGGGTTAGCATGGCGTATGTGTTGTTGCCTACCCTTACCACCTGGGGATGGGCCGTAAAGAAGTCTTGGATTCAGTTGCAGAGGGAGGTGTTTAATCCCAGGGTCCTTAGCTTAGTGATGAGCTTGGAGGGCACTACGGTGTTGAACACTGAGCTGTAGTCAATGAACAGCATTCTCAAGTAGGTGTTCCTTTTGTCCAGGTGGGAAAGGGCAGTGTGGAGTACAATAGAGATTGCGTCATCTCTGGATCTGTTGGGGCGATATGCAAATTGAAGTGGATCCAGGCTGTCTGGGATGATGGTGTTGATGTGAGCCATGATCAGCCTTTGAAAGCATTTCATGGCTACAGATGTGAGCTCTAAGGGGTGATAGTCATTTAGACATGTTACCTTGGCATTCTTAGGCACAGAGACAAACTTCCGGTTTGAGTTTTTAAGCAGGAATCAGGGGGATAGAGTTATGGTCAGATTTACCAAATGGAGGGCGAGGGAGAGATTCGTATGCATCTCTATGCGTGGAGTAGTGATCTACAGTTTTTCGCCTCTAGTTGCACAGGTGACATGCTGGTAGAAAATAGGTCAAACGGATTTCAGTTTTCCTACATTAGAATTACCGGCCACTAGGAGCGCCGCCTCTGGGTTAGCATTTTCTTGTTTGCTTATGGCGCTATACAGCTTGTTGAGGGCGGTCTTAGTGCCATCATCAGTTTATGGTGGCAAATAGACCACTAAGTAAATAGTACTGTCTACAGCTTATCAAGAGGTATTCTCCTGATTGGAGCAGAAACTCGAAACTTCATTAATATTAGAGATCGAGCACTAGCTGTTAACAATGAAACACCCCCCCCCCCCCCCCCAACCTTACCTGAATCTGCCGTTCTGTCCTGCCGATGTATAGAAAAACAGCTGTGTATATGTTTTCCATGTTCAGCCATGAATAACACCGGATATTACAGTTCTTCAGATCACGTTGATAGGATAGTCTCAAACGGCGCTCGTCTAGT
The DNA here is from genome assembly GCF_045679555.1 of Salvelinus alpinus. Lineage (NCBI taxonomy): Eukaryota > Metazoa > Chordata > Actinopteri > Salmoniformes > Salmonidae > Salvelinus > Salvelinus alpinus. The sequence continues at coordinate 35,306,109 of NC_092104.1, forward strand.
TTATTCTCTAGTGACTGCACATTCGTCAATGGAACGGAGGCTAGAGGCGGTTTCAGGTATCGTCAGGTATCCCGCACGCCGGACTCTATAACGCCTTTTTAATTGAGTGTCAGGGATTTGGGCCTGGTCCTGGATGAGCAGTTTGTTCTTCGCTTCCGACTCACTGAAGTAGAAATCTTCATCCAAATTGAGGATAGTGATCACTGTTGATGTCCAGAAGCTCTTTACAGTCATAGGAAACGATGGCGGGAACTTTTTATGTACATAAAAAGGTAAGATCAGCGGGGAAAAAACAACACAAAATAGCACAATTGGTCAGGAGCCCGTAAAAAGACTGCTGTGCCATTCAGTTAGAGGAACACTTAAGGAGATATACAACATATTTCATGTTACAGGTTATTCAACCTCAAACCTTTATCCTGTCACCCGAATAGAATGGATAAGAGAGCTCCCTCTGATCATGGCATAACAGTGAACGTAGTTGTGACAAGGGAAATTGCCACCTAGAATGATAGACATGAAATGCTATGCTTTTTTGTGGGGGCAAATCTGACCTTAAGCAATTCTTTAAATTTGAGGGTCTTTTATAGGAAAAACCTCAGGACGGTTTCAAACGCTTTACCAAAACTGGGGTCGCTGTGAAATAATGCGCCAATTTTTATTAACCACTTCCTTGATCGACCAGGAAATGGGACGGTAGGTGGACAACAAAGTTGCAGAGGGAGGAGAGGAATTCCTTTCAAGTGGTTGCAATAATGCATTGTAATGTGTGTGTAGCATGTATGAGTGTCTTCAGAAAGTATGCATACTCCTTGACTTATTCCACATTATCTTGTTACAGCCTGAATTCAAAATTTATTAAATATATTTTCTCACCCATCTACACACAACACCCCATAATGACAAAATTAAAACATGCTAGAAACCTTTACGCATTTATTGACAATTTAAGACAGAAATATCCCATTTACATAAGTATTCAAACCCCTGAGTCAAACCCCTGAATCACCTTGGCAGCGCTTATGTCACGTTCCTGACCTGTTTTCTGTTTAGTTTTGTGTGTTAGTTGGTCAGGACGTGAGTTTGGGTGGGCATTCTATGTTGTCTGTTTCTATGTTGGTTTAGGGTTGCCTGGTATGGCTCTCAATTGGAGGCAGGTGTTTGGCGTTCCTCTAATTGAGAGTCATATTTAGGTAGGCTGTTCACAAGGTTTGTTTGTGGGTGGTTGTCTCCTGTGTCAGTGTTTGTCGCACCATACGGGACTGTTTCGGTTTGTTCATTTCATGTAGGCTATTTTTCCCTGTTCGTGCGTTCTCGTGTTTATGTATGTTCGTCGTTCAGGTCTGTCTACTTTCGTTTTGTTATTTTGTATCATTATCAAGTATAGTTCGTTTTTGTCTTGTCTTTAATAAATATAATGTGTTCACAACCCGCTGCGCCTTGGTTCCCTCACTACTCCTCCTTTTCGGTAGAAGAGGAGGAGGACCGCCGTTACAGAACCACCCACCAATCCAGAGCCAAGCAGCGGTGTAAACGGAGTAAGGGACAGCGCAAGAAGGAGGAATGGACTTGGGACGATGTATTGGACGGTAAAGGTTGCTACACATGGGAGGAGATCCTGGCTGGAAGGGATCGCCTCCCATGGGAACAGGTGGAGGCACTGAGGAGAACAGAGGCAACCGGAGAAGGGAACCGGCGTTATGAGGGGACGCGTCTTGCACGGAAGCCCGAAAAGCCCGTGAGTAACTCCCAAAAATTTCTTGGGGGGGGGCTAAGGGGTTGTGGGCCAAGGGCAGGTAGGAGACCTGCGCCCACTTCCCAGGCTAACCGTGGAGAGCGGGAGTACGGGCAGACACCGTGTTACGCAGTAGAGCGCACGGTGTCTCCTGTACGTGTGCATAGCCCGGTGCGGGTTATTCCACCTCCCCGCACTGGTAGGGCTAGATTGGGCATTGAGCCAGGTGTCATGAGGCCGGCTCAACGCGTCTGGTCTCCAGTGCGTCTCCTCGGGCCGGCATACATGGCACCTGCCTTACGCATGGTTTCCCCGGTTCGCCTACACAGCCCGGTGCGGGTTATTCCACCTCCCCGCACTGGGCGGGCGACCGGGAGCATTCAACCAGGTAAGGTTGGGCAGGCTCAATGCTCAAGAGAGCCAGTACGCCTGCACGGTCCGGTATTTCCGGCGCCACCTCCCCGCCCCAGCCTAGTACCTACAGTGCCTACACTACGCACTAGGCTACCAGTGCATTTCCAGAGCCCTGTTCCTCCTCTACGCACTCTCCCTGTAGTGCGTGTATCCAGTTCGGTGCCTCCAGTTCCGGCCCCACGCACTAAGCCACCTGTGCGTCTCCTAAGTCCTGTACACACTGTCACTTCTCCCCGTACTAGTCCTGAGGTGCGTGCCCTCAGCCCGGTGCCTCCAGTGCCGGTACCACGCACCAGGTATAGAGTGGGCTTTGAGAGTACAGTGTGCCCTGTCCCTGCTTCCCGCACTAGTATGAAGGTGCGTGTCCTTAGCCCGGTGCCTCCAGTTCCGGCACCACGCACCAGGTCTACAGTGCGCCTTATCCGGCCAGAGCCATCCGTCTACCCAGCGCCATCTGAGCCATCCGTCTCCCCAGCGCCATCTGAGCCATCCGTCTCCCCAGCGCCATCTGAGCCATCCGTCTCCCCAGCGCCATCTGAGCCATCCGTCTCCCCAGCGCCGTCTGAGCCGCCCGTCTGCAATGAGCCTGCAAAGCCGCCCGTCTGCAATGAGCCTGCAAAGCCGCCCGTCTGCCATGAGCCTGCAAAGCCGCCCGTCTGCCATGAGCCTACAGAGCCGTCCGCCAGACAGGAGCCGCTAGAGCCGCCCGCCAGACAGGAGCCGCTAGAGCCGTCCGTCAGACAGGGTCTGCCAGAGCCGCCAACCAGACAGGATCTGCCAGAGCCGCCAACCAGACAGGATCTGCCAGAGCCGCCAGCCAGACAGGATCTGCCAGAGCCGCCAGCCAGACAGGATCTGCCAGAGCCGCCAGCCAGACAGGATCTGCCAGAGCCGCCAGCGAGCCATGAGCAGCCAGAGCCGTCAGCGAGCCATGAGCAGCCAGAGCCGTCAGAGAGCCATGAGCGTCCAGAGCCGTCAGCCTGCCATGAGCGTCCAGAGCCGTCAGCCTGCCATGAGCGTCCAGAGCCGTCAGCCTGCCATGAGCAGCCAGAGCCGTCAGAGAGCCATGAGCAGCCAGAGCCGTCAGAGAGCCATGAGCAGCCAGAGCCGTCAGAGAGCCATGAGCAGCCAGAGCCGTCAGAGAGCCATGAGCAGCCAGAGCCGTCAGAGAGCCATGAGCGTCCAGAGCCGTCAGAGAGCCATGAGCGTCCAGAGCCGTCAGCCTGCCATGAGCGTCCAGAGCCGTCAGCCTGCCATGAGCGTCCAGAGCCGTCAGCCTGCCATGAGCGTCCAGAGCCGTCAGCCTGCCATGAGCGTCCAGAGCCGTCAGCCTGCCATGAGCGTCCAGAGCCGTCAGTCAGCCATGAGCTGTCCCTCAGCCAGAAGCGGCTAGTAATTCAGAACTGCCCCTCAGTCCAGAGCTGTCTCTCTGTCCGGAGCTGCCCTTCAGTCCGGAGCTGCCCCTCTATCCTGAGCTACCTCTTTATCCTGAGCTACCTCTCTCTCCTAAGCTATCCCTCTGTCCTGAGCTATCCCTATGTCCTGAGCTACCTTGTCCCAGAGCTGTCCTTGATTCTGGTGTTGCCCCTAAATTTAGGTGGGGTTATTTGGAGGGTGGTCATTGTGGGGAGGATACGGAAGCGGGGATTGATTATGGTGGGGTGGGAACCACGCCCGGAGCCTAAGCCACCACCGTGGTCAGATGCCCACCCAGACCCTCCCCTGGACTTTTTGGTGATGCGTTCGGAGTACGCATCTTGAGGGGGGGGTTATGTCACGTTCCTGACCTGTTTTCTGTTTAGTTTTGTGTGTTAGTTGGTCAGGACGTGAGTTTGGGTGGGCATTCTATGTTGTCTGTTTCTATGTTGGTTTAGGGTTGCCTGGTATGGCTCTCAATTGGAGGCAGGTGTTTGGCGTTCCTCTAATTGAGAGTCATATTTAGGTAGGCTGTTCACAAGGTTTGTTTGTGGGTGGTTGTCTCCTGTGTCAGTGTTTGTCGCACCATACGGGACTGTTTCGGTTTGTTCATTTCATGTAGGCTATTTTTCCCTGTTCGTGCGTTCTCGTGTTTATGTATGTTCGTCGTTCAGGTCTGTCTACTTTCGTTTTGTTATTTTGTATCATTATCAAGTATAGTTCGTTTTTGTCTTGTCTTTAATAAATATAATGTGTTCACAACCCGCTGCGCCTTGGTTCCCTCACTACTCCTCCTTTTCGGTAGAAGAGGAGGAGGACCGCCGTTACAGCTTACAGCTGTGAGTCTTTCTGGGTACATTTCTAAGAGCTTTTCACACCTGGATTGTACAATAGTTGCACATTATTCTTTAGAAAATTCTTTAAGCTCTGTCAAGTTGGTTGTCGATCACTGCTAGACAGCCATTTTTAAGTCTTTCCATAGATTTTCATATCGATTTAGGTCAAAACTAACTAGGCCACTCAGGAACATTCAATATACTCATTGGTAAGTAACTCCAGTGTAGATTTGACCATGTGTTTTAGGTTATTGTCATGCTGAAAGGTGAATTTGTCTACCAGTGTCTTTTGGAAAGCAGACAGAAACAAATTTTCCTCTAGGATTTTGCCTGTGCTTAGCTCTATTCTGTTTTATCCCAAATCCCTCCCTAGTCCTTGCCGATTACTTTTATACCCTTATTTTACCAGGTGAGTTGAATGAGAACACATTCTCATTTACAGCAATGACCTGGGGAATAGTTACAGGGGAGAGGAGGGGGGATGAATAAGCCAAATGGAAACTGGGGATGATTAGGTGGCCATGATGGTATGAGGGTCAGATTGAGAATTTAGCCAGGACACGGGAGTTAACAACCCTACTCTTACAATAAGTGCCATGCGATCTTTAGCTACCACAGATAGTCAGGACACCAGTTTAACGTCCCATCCGAAAGGCGGCACCTTATATAGAGCAATGCCCCCAATCACTGCCCTGGGGAATTGGGATAATTATTTATTTTTTAGACCAGAGGAAAGAGTGCCTCCTAATGGCCCTCCAACACCACTTCCAGCAGCATCTGGTCTCCCATCCAGGGACCAACCCTGCTTAGCTTCAGAGGGATGTAGGGTGTTATGTTGCTGGCTAAAGCATACCCATAACATGATGCAGCCACCACCATGCTTGAAAATATGAATGTGGTACTCAGTGATGTGTTGCTGAATTTGGATTTCCAAACATAATGCCTTGTATTCAGGACAAAGATAATTTATTTGCCCGTTTATATTGCAGTTTTACTTTAGTGCCTTAATGCAAACAGGATGCATGTTTTGGAATATTTGTATTCCTTACAGGCTTCCTTTTTTCACTTAGGTTAGTATTGTGGAGTAAATACAATGTTATAGATCCATCCTCAGTTCTCTTATTACATCCATTAAACTCCGTAACTGTTTTAAAGTCACCATTGGCCTCATGGTTAAATCCCTGAGCGGTTTCCTTCCTCTGTCAACTGAGTTAGGAAAGACGCCTGTATCTTTGTAGTGACTGGGTGTATTGATACACCATCCAAAGTGTAATTAATAATTCACCTTGCTCAAAGGGATATTCAATGTCTGCATTTTCTTTGTTTGTTTTACCTATCTACCAATAGGTGCTCTTCTTTGCGAGGAAAACCTCCCTGGTCTTTGTGGTTGAATCTGTGTTTGAAATTCACTGCTCAACTGAGGGGCTTACAGATAAATGTATGCTTGGGGTACAAAGAGGTGGTAGTGACTAAAAAAGTCATGTTAAACACTATTGCATACAGAGTGAGTCCATGCAACTTATTGGGACTTAAGCTCATTTTTACTCTTGAACTTATTTAGGCTTGCCATAACAAAAGGTGTTGAATATTTATTGACTCAAGAAATTTCAGCTTTTCATTTTGTATTAATTTGTCAAATCAGAATTCCATTTTGACATTATGGGGTATTGTGTGTAGGCCAGTGACACAAAATCTATATTTAACCCATTTAAAATGCAGGCTGTAACACAACAAAATGTGGAAAAAGTCAAGGGGTGTGAATACTTTCTGAAGGCACTGTATGTCTAGGTGCGTGTGTGTGCTAAGGTGCAGGGAGTCAGTGCAGGTGCTCAGTTCAACCCAACAGTAAGGGAGTGAACAGCTTGTGGATGGGGTGTGTGGGGTCCTTGATGATGCTATTGGGCTTCCTCAGGCACCATTTTGTGTAGATGTCCTGGATGGGTGGGAACACGACCACAGTGATATACTGAACCTTCTTCACCACCTGCTGGAGAGCCTTGCGGTCATGGACAGAGCAATTCCCGTACCAGGCTGTGATGCAACTGGTCAGGACACTCTCGATGGTGCAGTAGTAGTATTTGGAGAGGACGTGGCTGGCATGACAAATTTCTTCAGCCACTCACGACAAGAGTGGTGGTGTTGTTGGTCCATGTCAAATCCTCGGTGATGTGGACTTTCTCAACTGCAGTCCCGTTGATATGGACCAGGGCGTATTCCCTCCTCTGCTTCCTGTAGTCAACAATCAACTCCTTTGTTTTGCTGATGTTGAGGGAGAGGTTGTTGTCCTGGAACCACAATGCCAGTTCACTTACCTTCTTAAATTTGTCAATTCCACCCAGTTATGATGCTTTCACATGACGGCAACAGTCAGATTTGTTAGGTCCTTCGAATTCTCCCAAGTGTACAACTATTTTTAGTTATTATGCACACTCATTATTGTATTGTAGCTGATCTCCATTTCAAAAGATGTGTAACTTCAGTCTATTTTTTCACATACACGGAGTAAACCAAACATTAGAAACACTACCATACCCCATTCAAAAGGCACTTAAATATTTTGTCTTGCCCATTCACCCTCTGAGTGGCACACATACATAATCCATGTCTCAATCAATGTCTCAATAGAAAAATAAATAGCAAACCCACAATGCCCTTCACAAATTGGTCACCACTGCCTTGTGGAGGAATTTAGGAAGTGGTTGAAGGGTATACTGGGAGATTTGGCGTCACCGTTGACCTTTTTAAACGTGTTGGCTGGAGTTTTACTGTTCTCTATTGCCAGGGAAGGAGAGTTGTGACAGGTCGAGTGTGACTCTGGCAAATAGTATTAAAAATCCTTCTTTAACCTGTCTCCTCCCCTTGATCTACACTGATTGAAGTGGATTTAACAAGTGACATCAATAAGGGATCATAGCTTTCCCCTGTATTCACCTAGTCAGTGTTCTTAATGTTTTGTAAACTCAGTGTAAATTATACATAATCTACATTCGAGAAAATCTTGATAAGTTATTTAACGCCACAACTTTCCACATCAACAGCAAGCAACAATAATGATGTGCCAACCCAGCAACTCGGTAAATTAGAGGGCAGGAAAACTCTTAACTTCCTTTCCTACAGCTCAACAGAACAACTGTTTTCATGGTGAACTCCTTAAGGGAATGCCTCTTAGCTCAACCATCCATCCTCTCCCTCTCATTTCAAACCAACTTCGAAGTAACATTTTAGGGTGCATTGACGCTATCCATTCTTAACCTGCTTCCAAAGAAAGGCAGCATCCGCAACACTAAAATTGGCAAAGCGGGCTTTAGGGGCGGACAGATGATTTCACGTAGTGAGTTTCACTGAGGTGTACCTGTACTACAGAAAGTGATGGGAGACATTTTTCTTGCAACACATAGGCTACAAGGATGATACCCAGATGGAGCGTCATGGACATTATCCTTTACCTTAATTCACATAGCAAGAGATGGTAGATCTCAGTCAGTTGTTTTCAAGAAGAGTCACAAGTAAGGATTAATCGGCAAACAGCACGGTCACCTGTTCGCATTGTATATGCTATTCTCCCAGTAAGTATGCACCCCTACCTGGGATTGACAACTGAGGGGCCGAAATCAAAACCTGTAACTGAAACCTCTAAGCAGTGTTCTTGTACAGCAAGAAAGCCTAATTCAATCAATATGCATTTGAGAGCATGTTTGTAAGTGGCTCTGGATAAGAGCGTATGCTAAATGTAAATGTTTGTTTCGCACTAAACACTTTTGTTGTGTACATTCAACATGTGCATTCTTGCTACTGCATGTCATTTTTGACTGAGCTCATTCTCGAAAACCCGTTTATAGTTTTCTTGTTTTTGTTTAACAGAACACCTCTGGAGTACTGAAGCACCTTTCCCTAAAAACTATCCAAAGATGCTGAATCTGAGGGAGATGGACTATGATGGTGTAGTGATTTGGCTGGAGTAAATCAGGATTCTTCCCTCTTGAAAAGATTGGGGATGTTAGGATGGGTGATGACTTCATGACTCCACTGGAAATGTTGCAGAGAAAATAAGTGATGTGCTATATATAGAGAGAGCAGGGGCGTGGTGAACCCCTTAGTCTTATCTCTTCTAAAGCAAAAGGTGACCCATCTACCTTTAAAGTATGACACCCTCATTTTTTAAAGGTAAGGGCACCTACTTCCAATCTCGCTGGTGTAAATGAACCATGCTAAGGAAACTAAAACTGTTCTTCAGATATTCATTTCAGATGATTGGCTATTTTGAAGATGCACTCAAGCAAATTCTTGCGCAAAAGTGTTTTATGTCAAAACAAGCACCGACTTGTAATTGTAATTTGTCAGTAACACAGGTGAGGGAGGAAAAGGCTATAGAATATCTCTGGTAAAGCTTGGGAATGACAAACAATGATCAAATCAAACATTGTAAAGAAAACAGAGTAAAATACATTGCATAGCCACCATGCCCTAACATTTCTTGATTTAAAATGCAAACCGATGCACAACCCTATGCCAAATGTATTTACATTTTGCATGTCACACTGACCTAGGGTAATTTGAATCTTAATGTAAGCTTATGCGTGGGCTAATTGAAGAGATCAAGCAAGAAAGTCACAATAAATTCCAACAAATACTGACAACTTTAATGTTATCTCTCTAAGTGTTAGCAGTGGTGACTGAGCGTCCACAGATGGCAACTTAATTGCCCCCCACTCTTCCCAACCAATTAAGCACATGAAAAACAAATTAAAATACAAAACTACCACCAAATGTTAATAAATTGTCAACCGACTTCACAGGAGGGAAAACAAAATTCTTAAATCTGTGAAAAAGGAGAAAAGAAAAGCTCTAGTCACGTCATTAGTGTCAGGGTTTGTTTCCAAACTAGAAACACATGCCCTCTAAAGCCTCCATATAGGAGGGGGGACTAGTGCTACTACAGACTATAAAAAACACTAACAAAATGTCCTTGCTGAGACCTGTGTGTATCTGTCAAAATGTGGATACCTGATACTGATCTAAATCATAATAGATACCTCCCTAAAAGTTATTCTAACCGCACGCTCTGTGCCGAACATGTAGCCTTAAGTAATGATCCCAATTCCCACCTTGAAAAAACCTACCTTCTTGAGGGTCGACGAAACAGCCAGCGTAGAAAAATGTCGTACTCAGAGTGCGAGATTTGATGTTAGAACTTTACAAAAGCTTTTATATCCAACGTCGTTAACTTTAGCCCGTAAAGACGCTCCAATATTAAAAGGAAACTTTTAGAAGATATTTGCCTTTACCCACGTTTACCCTACTTGCCCAAAATAAAAGAAAATCCGCAAGGCATCAAAAGAAAAATCGCTCCTGAGAAAAGCGTGCCCCAATCCCAGATCATAGAACTCAAAATGTCAGTAGCTACGTAGAAAGAGGAAAACATTTAGCATAGGCCTACATCGGCTACAATAAAATATGATTACATCTAGTTGTACTTTTGTCACAAATCTCCCCTACTCCAGTTCTAATAGATTTTAGAATCGATAGAAGATCCGTTCGTCGTTTTTCATAAATCCATTTACTCACTAAGAAAAAGTCAAACAGGCTCAAATATTCCTTTACTATGATTTTGCTGTCCGAAAGACCAGAGGGTAAATGTATTAAAAATAATAATAATTGTGCGCTCATGCCTATCTAACTTCTCTCGACTCAGGCTTCTCCTCACCACCCCGGGTCAAATGACTGCATAGACAACGAGATTCCGGACTCGTGGAAGCCTTCCCCCCTAGCATCGCATAGCAAATGCCTTTTCGCATCACTCGGATTGAAGAAACCTGGCTCCCCCTGCCATCCCATCCGCAACACCGCTGTAGCGTACCCATAGAGGACTATAGTGCCCAAAAAACCTATTTTAGCACGGACAGCGCCATTGATACTACTATGTGCCAGATGTTAATTACAATTTTTTTTTTTACCTTTATTTAACTAGGCAAGTCAGTTAAGAACAAGTTCTTATTTACAATGACGGCCTACCTGGTTAACTGCCTTGTTCAGGGGGAGAATGAAAGATTTTGTATCTTGTCAGCTCGGGGATTCGATCCAGAAACCTTCCGGTTATTGACCCAACACTCTAACCACTAGCCTACCTGCCGCCCCAAAACACAACACACCCTTACAAATGACCTATTTGTGAAATTGACTTGTCATTTCAACAAGCATAGGCTACTGAATAAAATCTGGGTTTATGATTGTAATTCAACTTTGCCATGGGTTACTGAGCTAGATGCAGGTAGTTTATAGCCCCCGATAGGCCTACATCTAATTTCAGGGTCCACAATAATACTGACAATAAATATGGAGAATGATACATTTGCGATGGAGCTGTGACCATGATCACAATTCATAACTTCCAATTAATTAACTAAACATGGCCATGAATAATTGCATAATAACACAAGGCTACAACAACAATAAACTTAAATTATAGGCTATTTATTAAATTCGTTTGCCAGCTCCAGGTAGGCTACACAAGTGGCACAAATTGATTTGCAATGACTCCAGCGATATCATAATTTCAACATATTTTTTTGTATCAAATGGTAACGTTAGGCTACAGTAGCCTTCAATGGCATAAATAAAATGTACAGACTACTTAATGGCCAACAGATGCAAATGTGTCATTCTCCACATTTAATGTCAGTTTCATTGTGAACTTCCCACCCCCCATGACAGAAGCACAGGAGGGAGTTCCATAACATCCATTTCAAATGTCCACTCGCCAGAGACCCAAAAATTGAGCATTCGTAAAACCCTTAACTTGATACGGTTTTCCATAAGCAGACATTAGAATGCAGTTAACTTTAAACCAGCTCTGAGCGAATTTATCTAAAGCGCTCTAGTGCACCTAATGTTGTTTTCCAATTCTTTGTCGCTGTTATTTCTTGATGCGCACGTTCATATGTTTTATGGGAAGAGGTTTGGAAATAGATGTCTCCATAATGACAATCTAAATAGACTACGTACAACTGGTAAAAAGTTATCACGAAGTGCGCAAGTGACTCAGCTGCCGGCTGCAGCCATCTCTTAACCAGTGCTCTCCACACACATACAGCCCTCCGGCCAACCCCACCAATCACTTACTCACTCACGCAGCAACAGCCAGCTCACTGACTAATAGTCAGCAGCAGCAGGCCACCGTGAACTAAACAGTACGTTACAGCCTTATTCTAAAACTGATTAAATAAATGAAACATCCTCATCAATCTACACACAATACCACACTATGTCAAAGGGGAAAAAAAGTTTTTTATATATTTTTTTCAAATTTATAAAACATTTGAAATCAGAAATACCTTATTAACATAAGTATTCGGACCCTTTGCTATGAGACTAGAAATTGAGCTCAGATGCATCCTGTTTCCATTGATCATCCTTGAGATGTTTCTTCAACTTGATTGGAGTCCACCTGTGGTAAATTCAATTGATTGGATATTATTTGGAAAGGCACACACCTGTCTATATAAGGTCCAGTGACAGTGCATGTCAGAGCAAAAACCAAGTCATGAGGTCAAAGCAATTGTCCATAGAGCACCGAGACAGGATTGTGTCGAGGCTAAACATCTGGGGAAGGGTACCAAAACATTTCTGCAGCATTGAAGGTCCCCAAGAACACACTGGCCTCTATTATTCTTAAATGGAAGAAGTTTGGGCCCACCAAAACATTTCCTAGAGCTAGCTGCCCGGCCAAACTGAGCAATAGGGGGAGAAGGGCCTTGGTCAGGGAGATGACCAAGAACCCGACGTTCACTCTGACAGAGCTCCAGAGTTCCTCTGTGGAGATGAGAGAACCTTCTCTGCAGCACATCACAAATCAGGACTTTATGGTAGAGTGGCCAAACGGAAGCCACTCCTCAGTAAAAGGCACATGACAGCCTGCTTGGAGTTTGCCAAAAGGCACCTAAAGGACTCTCAGATCATGAGAAATAAGATTCTCTGGTCTGATGAAACCAAGATTGAACTCTTTGGCCTGAAGGCCAAGCGTCACGTCTGGAGGAAACCTGGCACCATCCATACGGTGAAGCATGGTGGTGGAAAAACATCCCCATCATGATGTGGGGATGTTTTTCAGTGGCAGGGACTGGGAGACTAGTCAGAATCGAGGAAAAGATTAACAGAGAAAAGTACAGAGAGATCCTTCATGAAAATCTGCTCCAGAGTGCTCAGGACCTCAGACTGAGGTGAAGGTTTACTTTCCAACAGAACAACAGCCCTAAGCACACAGCCAAGACAACACAGGAGTGGTTTTGGGACAAGTTTCTGAATGTCTTTCAGTGGCCCAGCCAGAGCCCGGACTTGAACCTAATCGAACATCTCTGGAGAGACCTGAAAATAGCTGTGCAGCGACACTCCCCATCCAACCTGACAGAGGTTGAGAGGATCTGCAGAGAAGAATGGGAGAAACTCCCCAAATACAGGTGTGCCAGGCTTTTAGCATCATACCCAAGAAGACTATAGGCTGTAATCATTGCCAAAGTTGCTTCAACAAAGTACTGAGTAAAGGGTCTGAATACTTTTTTATTTAATACATTGCAAAAATCTTTTAAAAAATCTGTTTTTGCTTTGTCATGGGGTATTGTGTGCAGATTGATGAGGGAACAAAACAATTTAATACATTTTAGAATAAGGCCGTAAAGTAACAAAATGTGGAAAAAGTCAAGGGGTCTAAATACTTTTCAAAGTAAATCACAGTAAATCAGTAAATCACAGTAAATCACCAACCTTGGTTTTATACCTGTTCAAACAACACACTCCAGGCAATATGCAGCCTTTCAGTTTGTTTGCCAGCTCATAGAAGTAGTAGAAGAAGAAAATGTACTACTTCAAAATGAAGATTTGGCCTCAATGGCACTGCCGGGCTCTCACAGATGCCATAATGGGGCAGATACAATGATGCAATGTCTATCTAAGTCTATGAGCTTACCCAAGTTTTTCAGCACATACTTTGCATTATGAGATTTTAGTTCTATGCTCCATCTTTGCCCTCACTCTTTGCCCAAAATTATCCTAATTACTGAATGTGTATGCTGATGTTCCTTTGAATCCTCAGTATTTATCCCAGAACAGACTTATTATAAAAGCCAATTTGGGCACTGTTTCACCACCTGGGCCTGAATATCTCCCTCTGCAACTGGATCCTGGACTTCCTGGCGGGACACCCTGAAGGTGGTGAAGGTAGCCAACACCACATTTGCCACGCTGACCCTCAACATGGGGGCACCTCAGGGGTGCGTGATTAGTTCCCTGCTGTACTCCCTTTTCAACCATGACTGTGCGGCTGCGCACGACTTCAACACCATCATTAAGTTTGCCGATGATACGACGGTGGTAAGTCTGATCACCGACGACGAAGAGACAGCCTATAGGGAGGTCAGAGACCTGGTAGTGTGGTGCCTGGACAACAACCTCTCCTTTAACGGCAGCAAGACAAAGGAGCTGATCGTGGACTACAGGAAACGGAGGGCTGAGCACGCCTCCATTCACATCGACAGGGCTGAAGTGGAGCGGGTCGAGAGCTTCAAGTTCCGTTGTGTCCACATCATTAAGTATCTATCATGGTCCAAATACACCAACACAGTTTTGAAGAGGGCACGACCACGCCTCTTCGTGCTCATGAGGATGAAAAGATTTGGCATGGGCCCTCAGATCAACAAAATGTTATATAGCTGCACCATTGAGAGCATCTTGACTGGCTGCATCACGGCTTGGTATGACAACTGCTTGGCATCCGACCGCAAGACCCTACAGAGGGTCGTGTGTACAGCCTAGTACATCCCTGGGGCTGAGTTCCCTGCCATCCAGGACTTCTATACCAGGCGGTGTCAGAGGAAGTCCCCAAAATGTTAAGACTCCAGCCACCCAAATCATAGACTGTTCTCTCTGCTACCACATGGCAAGCTGTACGAATGCACCAAACCTGGAACCAACAGGACCCTGAACAGCTTCTACCCCAAAAGCCAGCTTCTACCCCAGACAACCTGCATTGACCCTTTTTGCACTAACTATTTTGACTCATCACATTCTGTTTACTATTTGTCACTTTATTCCTAGTTATATGTACATATGTACCTCAATGACCTCGTACCCCAGCACATCGACTTGGTACTGGTGCCCCTTGTATATAGCCACGTTATTGTTACTCATTGTGTATATGTTATTACTATTACTTTACGTGTTTTACTTTTCTATTATTTCTCTATTTTCTTTCTCTCTGCATTGTTGAAAAGTAAGCATTTCACTGTTAGTCCACACATGTTGTTTACAAAGCATGTGACAAAGAAAAATTTGATATGACCTACAAAATCCAGATGTAACCACAGCTGAACTTTAGTTCTTTCCTTTATGATGGTCAATGTGTTGGCAATTAGACATATCATTTCAGTATATTTTTTGGTGAAAGAACTACCACACCCAACATCTTTTTAAGGATTGTACATCCCTTCCACTTTGAGCTTGATAGAGAGCACTCTCAGATTATGCTACAGATTCTGCTACTGAAAGACAAATACCTCATCTCAGGCTGGGCCACAAGTTAGTTGCTTAGAACAGGAAGCAGTTACTGAAGCTTGTTACAGAAAATGCCAGAAAGAAAGAATAAATCTACCTAATTGTCCATTACACCCAGTCTTATTCTTTTTGAGAGCACACAGGCGGATCTGAAAGGCCCCCATTGACCTAATAAAGAGAGCTTATCACCAAATATAGCAATGAATGGAGGTGGCAATGAGGTGTGAACCAGACCAACAGAGACTAATGAGGAGCATACTCAGAGAGAGAGAGAGAGAGAGAGAGAGAGAGAGAGAGAGAGAGAGAGAGAGAGAGAGAGAGAGAGAGAAGGAGAGAGAGAGGGAGAGAGAGAGGAGAGAGAGGGAGAGAGTGGGAGAGAGTGGGAAGGGAGGGGCAGAGAGGGGGGAGAGAGAGAACAGGGGGACAAGTAAAATAAACTAGTTTGAAGGATGTAAATAAGCACCCTAAAGATGTATCTTTGCAACAGATAATGATACATACCGGTAAATAAAATCCTGTCAGACATAAGGTTTTGTGGTGAATATTAAATATATGCTTTTTCTTTTTTTTCTCTGGCTGAGACATTCCAAGAGATCAGAAATGTCAAACCCATGTTTGATGGCAATAGCAAGCTAATACTGTACGTCACATCTAAAACCACTTCACAGTAAGTCGATAGAGAACCATATGAGGATATTGGCACTATTTCAAATAGCAGCAGTATGAGTACATCTGGTAACTTACTCACTACAAAACATAAAAGTAACTGCTCTCTGACTCCGATCAATCACATCTTTTATATTCTCTATATTCTTTTATATTCTCTTTTATATTGTCTTTGATGCTATGTCACCCCTGCCATGTCTCATTTGATTTGCATGTCTAATAAATGAAGTTCTCCTAATCTCATATGCATTGACACATGCGTCCCAGTTTGGTTGTCTTCCATACAGGAGATGGAAGGGGGCAGAGATGGAAGGGATAGGCCGAAATCAATATTCTATAGTATTAAAAAGTATATCAATTAGTATTATTTAATTTGTTGTCTTTATTGTATTGATAAATACACAACAAAAACAGAGTTTGTGTTGGTGACAGAGTATGGTTATGCTTATTTGTATGGATATGCAATGTGAGGAGCAACCACATGGCTTATCACTAACTCTGTCTTGACACTCAGGATAAAAGCTGCTGTATAGATTTACTGGTGGAAATTACCCCCCAGCTATCTCACAAGCCTCAAACAATGGCATTGTGTTCCTCCGGTATTATAGGTGTGCGATTATCCTCTAATGAAAAACTGAACAAGCATAATCTTTCTGCTGCTGCATTGGCTACAGCTCCAGGCAACCAGTGCAGAGTTTCTACTAGGTAGATTCATTTCCTCACAACCCCAATATCTTCCTATCTGTTCATCATCACAAACATAAAAGGAGGCTCTAGGGCTGGGAAGGGTAAGGTGGCCTTGGAACTGGCGATCAGAAACACGAGTTGATGGTTGTATGCAGTTAGAAAACACGTTCGTTTTTCGTGCATTGTATCAAAAGTGCCTCTTCATTATGAAATAGAAGCACAATCGTGCCTCACACAATCTACTCGAAATAGATATCTTATCAAAGGATGATCTGAGACAGACCTAGACATCTAGGCTTAACACTCAGCTTAGCAGAACCAAAAACCCATACTATAGGACTTGGGCAAATTACATATTAGTGGGGAGCACATGAGCTAAAGCCCCAGACGTGCTGAAAAACCACATCACGTTATTACACAGCACTCAATCTTGCCATAGCTAGGCTCATCACACAAAGCTTAGATGTAAAGGGAATGCGTTCAAACCAGAGACCCTACATACACTTTCTATTTGTATAATTTTTCAGAGCTGCAGCATTTATTTTATTTAACTAGGCAAGCCAGTTAAGAACAAATTCTTATTTTACAATGACGGCCTACCCCGGCCAAACCCGACCCTAACCCAGACAACGCTGGGCCAATTGTGCGCCACCCTATGGGACTCCCGATCACTGCCGGGTTGTGATACAGCCCAGGATCAAACCAGGGTCTGTAGTGACGCCTCTAGCACTGAGATGCAGGGCAGTAGACCGCTGCGCCACTCAGGAGCCCATAAAAGCATTAGGTCATCCACTATGAAAATGAATGTGTGGGGTATGAATTTGAAGTTACAGAATTATGCCAAAGACACATGAAAGACGGGACCAAATTCAGAACATATGCTGATGGATTTAGTGATTTATCCACTTTAACCGGATACTTTACTCCAAACCCATCTAAGGAAGATGATTAATATAGTTTTTCCAAGAAATGTCTACTTTTATATTTATATTTTTCAGAAGTGCCTTCTGTCAAACACTATAATGATAGGATAGCAAAGGCAAAGAGGCTCTACATTTTGAGATTCATTTGTTTAATCTTAGTTTCTTTGAGAGAGTCAGTAGCCATTTTAATTACTAGAGGACAACTAAACCTTACATATCACCAGGGTTAGGGAGTAACTGATTACATGTACATGTAGATACTTCAAAAAATTTATGATTTATTACTTGTTGGATTACTTTTAAATTCAGAAAGGATGTTTGTGGGAAAAAAATGCATTATGAGACCTTTCTGTTTTCTCAATTCAGCATTGAAAAAAGGCACAGGTTTAAGTTTGTTCCACCTGAGTGAGTCTGACCATAAGTCAGAGACCACTATGGGAAAGGGGGGGTACCTAGTCAGTTGTACAACTGAATGCCTTCAACTGAAATGTGTCTTCCACATTTAACCCAACCCCTCAGAATCAGAGAGGTGCGGGGGGCTGCCTTAACAACTGCCTTGCTCAGGGGCAGAATGACAGATTTCTACCTAGTCAGCTCGGGGATTCGATCCAGCAACCTTTCGGTTACTGGCCCAACGCTAACCACTAGGCTACCTGCCGCCCCATATGATGACACACCAAATACGTTTGATGGATCCTTTTTGTCTTCTTATAATGCCTCTTAAGGTTAAAGTCATCCAAAAGTAACTACAAGTAATCAGATTACGTTACTGAGTTTGGGTAATCCAAAAGTTACGTCACTGATTAGAATCTTGGACAGGTACCTAGTAACTGTAATGGATTACATTTAGAAAGTAACCTACCCAACCGTGCATATCACTGTCTTTTTACTGAATGTACTAGTAAGTATTCATAGTGTGATTTCATGTGCAAGTATAATAGGACTAACAGTCTGTGTAAACAAACCTCTGTGGGTGGTGTGTTGTGAATAAATGTAAGCAAATACTGTTATAACAAAGGTAGTGCTAAATTACGTATTTTAAAAGCAGGTGTTTTGAATGAACTTGTTTCTCTCCCTCTGCTCAGTGAAAAGGTACGGTAATAAGGGGTTGTGGTGGTAACAGAGGTTTGGGATGGGACTCTCAAGGTGTGTGGGGGGTTATGTGCTAGATAGATGAACAGACTCCAGGCCTCCCAGTGTGTGTTGGCCAACTGAGGCAGAGGGAGGAGGAACAAAGAACAAAACTCCCTGACTGTCACAAAGGAGCAATAAAACGTAAGGCCCTCTGTTATCTGAGGTTTATAAAAAGCATGCACTCTCAACTAATCATTAACTATTCTCTCTGATATGCACATATAATGGTAGCCCAAGAAAAACATAGGTCTCAACCTCATTTATGAGTTCCACTGAGTTGCCTTTGCTGCGTATGTTTCAAAGTCAGTTCTATTCCCTCTCTTTCAAAGTAAGTCAATGTTCAGGATACTGTTAAACCCAAGAATGCCCTCTGCAAAAGAAAACCGAAGGTAGGTAAAACCACCTTCAGAGCTGCAGCATTTATTTTATTTAACTAGGCAAGCCAGTTAAGAACAAATTCTTATTTTACAATGACGGCCTACCCCGGCCAAACCCAACCCTAACCCAGACAACGCTGGGCCAATTGTGCGCCACTCTATGGGACTCGGATCACTGCCGGTTGTGAAACAGCCCGGGACCGAACCAGGGTCTGTAGTGACGCCACTGAGACGCAGGGCTTTAGACCGCTGCGCCACTCAGGAGCCCATAAAAGCATTAGGTCATCCACTATGAAAATGAATGTGTGGGGTATGAATTTGAAGTTACATAATTATGCCAAAGACACATGAAAGACGGGACCAAATTCAGAACATATGTTGATGGATTTAGTGATTTATTCACTTGGTTCCTTTAACCGGATACTTTACTCCAAACCCATCTGAGGAAGATGATTAATATAGTTTTACCAAGAAATGTCTAGAAAAACATAGGTCTCAACCTCATTCATGAGTTGCACTGAGTTGCCTTTGCTGAGTATGTTTCAAAGTCAGTTGAACGTTTATTGTCCCACAATGGTCCATAGATATTGGTTTAGGATAGACTCATTTCTATCCCCTCTCTTTCAAAGTAAGTAAATGTTCAGGATACTATTAAACCCAAGAATGCCCTCTGCAAAAGAAAACCAAAGGTAGGTAAAACCACTCATCAGCATGAGAACAGAGAGGGCATTCTTGTACCAACAATATCAACAATATCTGTCTGGGATTGGTTTGCATGCTGATTTGCATACCAGCTTCTCCACATCCAAAAGTGCTGTTAAATCGTCCTCCCTTTCCCTGTTTGCATTCCATTGTCACTGGCCAAGTACAAATAACCTTTTTCATAGACAACAAAAAAGCCTCTGTCAATCCCTCCTCTACATCAAAACCAAACCCAGCCCTCATCCATCCATCAGCAATGCCCCCATCCCTCACGCAGCCCCCAACTTCAACCCCCACCCCCACCCTGGTCTTTGACATCACGCTGTTGTGGCTTTCCGGGCCTTTATGCTGGCTGTTGTCTGAGGCAAATTGAAGACCCTTTTGTGTCAGGCCTGTCCTGAGTGGCCTGGAGGAACCTGCTGGGCTCCGAGCGGAGAGACAGGAATGCGCATATGAATGGGCTAGTGTGTGCTGGGCACCTGCTGACAGAGGGCCTGTATGCCTGTGTGTGTCTCAGTTCACCAGCACAATCATCTTGTTCAATTACATGTGTAGCCGGGTGCTGCATTCTCTTGTTATTCATGCAGAGAGATTGTCCATTGTTTCTGTCTTGTGCGTATTGTGCTGTTGCTTTGTGTTTCAGTGCTGTGTGACATAACTCAGTGGATGGAGCAGCAAAGACTGCCAAATCTGCTTCATTGTTTTAACTGGAACTGATTAATATCACTTGATGGAATACGTTTTTTGTGTCTTTTCCCCAAAACTCTTCCCACCCCATCCCTCCTGATTTACCCTTTATTGGTGAATCAATGAGCCTGCCAATCAGTTTGAGCACAAGGTTTTCTGTAGGTTCTTCCAACAGCATGATCAACTATCTGTACGACTGAGAAAACAGAGCTTCAGGGAAGCCAGATGGGAGAGGACCTCTTCATTTAGTTCCTAGGGTGAGGAGGAGAGGGATAGTACACAACAAGTACTTACATACAGCATCTTGTCCACATATGTGCTCATCCACTGAAGTTTTATTGTTTCATATGATAAATGTATGGACAAAACCCAACCTGACATACTCTACTTTCTTAAGGAGATAAAGAGCTCTGGTAGGGCCTGCATTTTACAGATCCCAAGGGCTCTATGAATTGAAAACCTTTACCTAGGATTTCCACGATAAGAAAAAACAATATTGTTGTTTTTTTGTATTGTGCATGAACCCGATAGTACATGCAACTCAGGTACAAGAAGGATGCTGATTTATCCTTACCCCAGTATGTCAGTACCCAGTTGTGATTGAATTGGGCCCAGCGTTATTACAGTTTCATCAGTATTGTAGGTCCATCGATGTTTACATGAGATTCTTGTTAAGGTGATTCATTGCCAATTACTCTTGCATGATGGGAACCAGGAAGAACAGATGATTCATGTTAATGTATACAGCAGATTCACTAATTGTCCTCTGAGTGATGTGGTGAAGGCTAGGGGTTGTTTTTCTGGGTATGCTTTTCAGGAGATTACATCTCCATAATCATAAAATAATAAGAGCATACTTATTCCCTCCATCTGAAAATCAAACACACCAACCATTCTTCAAAATGACCCTTCACAAGCAATGTACAGCATATATGATATATATATACAGCTCTGGAAAAAATTAAGAGACCACTGCAAATGAAAAATCAGTTTCTCTGGTTTTACTATTTATAGGTATGTGTTTGGGTAAAATGAACATTTCTGTTTTATCTTATTAACTACTGACAACATTTCTCCCAAATTCCAAATAAATATATTGTCATTTAGAGCATTTATTTGCAGAAAATGACAACTGATCTGTCACCCCCTGATCTGTTTCACCTGTCCTTGTGATTGTCTCCACCCCACTCCAGGTTTAACCCATCTTCCCCATTATCCCCTGTGTATTTATACCTGTGTTCTCTGTTTGTCTGTTGCCAGTTCGTCTTGTTTGTCAAGTCAACCAGCGGTTTTCTCAGCTTTTCCCCAGTCTCTCTTTTTCTCGCCCTCCTGGTTTTGACCCTTACCTGTCCGGACTCTGAGCCCGCCTACCTGACCACTCTGCCTATTTTTATTTTTTACATTTTCGCCTAAAATGACATACCCAAATCTAACTGCCTGTAGCTCAGGCCCTGAAGCAAGGATATGCATATTCTTGGTACCATTTGAAAGGAAACACTTTGACGTTTGTGGAAATGTGAAAGGAATGTAGGAGAATATAACACAATAGATCTGGTAGAAGATAATACAAAGAAAAACTGTTCTTTTGTATTTTTCTGTACCGTCATCTTTGGAATGCAAGAGAAAAGCCATAATGTATTATTCCAGCCCAGGCGCAATTTAGATTTTGGCCACTAGATGGCAGCAGTGTATGTGCAAAGTTTTAGACTGATCGAAGAAATCATTGCATTTCTGTAAAAAAATTGCCCGATTCCAACCTTGCTGAAGCACCCCCAGATCATCACAGACCCTCCACCAAATTTCACAGTGGGTGCGAGACACTGTGGCTTGTAGGCCTCTCCAGGTCTCTCACCCACTGTGAAATTTGGTGGAGGATCGGTGATGATTTGGGGGTGCTTCAGCAAGGCTGGAATCGGGCAGATTTGTCTTTGTGAAGGAAGCATGAATCAAGCCACGTACAAGGTTGTCCTGGAAGAAAAGTTGCTTCCTTCTGCTCTGGCAATGTTCCCCAAATCTGAGGATTGGTTTCTCCAGCAGGACAATGCTCCATGCCACATAGCCAGGTCAATCAAGGTGTGGATGGAGGACCACCAGATCAAGACCCTGTCATGGCCAGCCCAATCTCCAGACCTGAACCCCATTGAAAACCTCTGGAATGTGATCAAGAGGAAGATGGATGGTCATAAGCAATCAAACAAAGCCGAGCTGCTTGAATTTTTGCACCAGGAGTGGCATAAAGTCACCCAACATCAATGTGAAAGGGCATGCCAAGACGCATGAAAGCTGTGATAGAAAATCAGGGTTATTCCACCAAATATTGATTTCTGAACTATAAATAAATGCTCTAAATGACAATATTTTTTATTTGGAATTTGGGAGAAATGTTTTCAGTAGTTAATAGAATAAAACAAAAATGTTAATTTTACCCAAACACATACCTATAAATAGTAAAGAGAAACTGATCATTTTGCAGTGGTCTTCCAGAGCTGTATATCCACAGCATTTGGTGTGCTGTAAACTTTTATGGCTGGAGAGTATAATCTGTTTTACACATTTCTGATGTTGTCATCTTTGGTTATGAATCAAAAGAAAGTACTATGATAAGGCAAAGTTCTTGACAATCTAATTAATGGAACGCATGGAACAGTAAATAATTGCTTGTAATGTCACTTTACTGCAAATTAGGTCTTTCAGATGGTTTCACGTTATCAAATGCACCTGCGAACTCTGTCCCACTGGCTTTACGTTACCTAAAACTGCACTTACAAACATTTAAACAACTAAATAAAAAGTAATGTTGACGTCCTAAAATGTCTGTGATTACACTGGATAGCTTGTACCCAGTGAAGGGAAGAGACATATGGGAAAAAGTTTTACAACTCCATTCTCTGGTTACCTCAGAAGGAAGTATGCCGGAAGTCCACTGCAGTCTATGATTGCATGTCATTCAGTCTCATTCCAGGCATGTAGGAACTAGCTGCACAGAAACACGATGTCTTAATTAGACACACATTCTCGTATTCCACACATCACACTGACATGTCATCCTCCATTGGTATGACCAGTGGTAATTTTAGCATGTAAATCTTGGTGGGGCAAACTCAACAAAAAACATTAGGAATGAATGCCAGAAAAGCCACTACACAACACACTAAACAATACATCAATAACACTATAACGGTGACAAACGGTGCCCACAAACTGTTAGGGCCTACATAAAGCTGTCGCAACAGCAGAGCTTTCTTTTCAGCACCATGGAGTGAATCCTTACCACTGCTACACCTGGCTATCAGCGGAGCCTTGTCTGGCAGTGAAACAGTTCATTCAGCCTCATTTACTGCCTTTTAAAAAACATAGCTGATATGGTTTCTACTGACAATTGAGATGTACAAACTATGGCATAGGGGGACGACGAGCGGATAAAAGGCAATCCGTAATTTCATTTAAGACATTAAAGAGAAAGCTAGGATGGCCGTGGTCAATATAACTAAAACAGGCTTTAGGCTACATGTGCACCACCAAGTCAGAACAGTGAGGTTTTTATTAGGGTGAGGCACATGGACTACTAACAGCTTACTACACAACATACACTTAGTATTACTTTCTTAGCTACAGTATACATATCTCCCTGGCATAATACATAATTTATGCAGCAGCATACAAGACATTTCTGAACTCACCTTGTTGTGTTGTGCTCACTTGAACAGGAAGGTGGCGCGGCGGTCCTTCGTGGGCAAATTTGTCATCAAATTTTGTCATCAAAGTCTGCCATTCTCTGGATTTATGGTGCTTTCAAGACAACTGGGATCTCGGAAAAAAACAATGTTGAATCATGACGTCAGTGATCTTCATGTCGGAGCTCTGGAAAGAGGCCAGAGTTCCTGACTTGGAAATTTCCCAGTCGGAGCTATTTTTTTTCAGTCTGAGATTTCCCAATTCCGAATTTCCAGTTGTTTTCAATGCGGCAGAAGTCATGCTGGATTGACAGCATGGTCAATGTATTCAACCTTTTCTGGCCCAAGGCATGTGAACGTTTATCGTTTAAGCTTGGAAAATAAACTCTTAAACCCAAACTTGGATCACATACCCACTCCACTGAATAGCAGGCTAGTGATTGCTTTGCAACGCTTGCAGTTAGCCACTGATTCCTTCCAAACAACTCATTGTTTAATTTGCAATTTTTTGTTTATGTCCAATGGCTGATGATACATTTTATCTATAATTTCTCTTCAGATGACAAGGATTGAAAAGGATTTTCCAGTAGATTGTCAACTTCATTCATGATGATGACTGCTAGCTTGCTAGCTAAGATTTTGAAAGTATGATGTTGACATGATCAGTCCAATCAAAGCTATGGTAGATATAATGTAATTTAATGTAATTTTATCTGTGGCCAGACCTTGAGCCTTCTTGGATGGGCACTTCTAATGTAACTCTATGGCAGTACTCAAGGGGCTTGAATTTTCGAGCTCACACCGTAGATTTTGTGGTGACGTAGTGTCCCCATGAGTGACAGAACACTGAGCCAATCACGGCGCAACTAGAGAACATTATCAACCCCTACGCTCCGTATTTTCTGCTAGCTGCCCCACCACGACAGAAAGCACTGAGCTAGGCTGAAACACCTGCATTCTGGAGCTGCCTTACTCAAGAAAGCAAAAAAGAGACCATGTTTGTATACAGCTTTATTAACAATGTTTTTTTTTTTTTTTTTTACATTGTTTGCAAACTGATATGTGACACGTATAAATGACAAAATAACATGCAAAACAGGCAACAACAAAAATATAGATATATTTCTTTCTTTAGCTAAACAGGTGGGGCTCAAAACAGGTGGAGCTCTGCACCTGCCCTGAATGACGGGTCACCACTGGGTATGACTGAGGGGCAAGCCATTTAGTAGTGTCTATTAATCACATGATTATGAAGGAATAAATGTACAAAAGCGTGTATTCTTATTTTAAATGCATGTAGTTCTGTCCTTGTGATGTACTTGTCTATTAATGTGATGTATTATGTCATGTTTTATGTCTGCGTGAACCCCAGGAAGAGTAGCTGCTGCTTTAGCAGTAGCTAAAGGGGATCCTAATTAATACATTTCTTTTTTAAGGCGGAACCACTGAAATCCACCTTTAGATGACTGACGGGAATTTGGGTCTCTTCCTTATTGCCAATACATTCTAAAGGGCTGGTTAAAAATGCTCCTCTACTAAAGTCACTCCCTGCTGTAAAACTTTGAGGATGCTAGTGTCCCATGGTCAACAGTTGCAAATTCAAGTATTTATGGCAGGGTCTGACAATATGAACAACTTTAGCTTTGTTTTGGGCCTCATGTTAAAGCGCGTTTGACACTTCTGTTTTAACACCCTAGATAATGACAGTGCTGATTGAGAGGGGCAGCAGCCCCTGGATCCGAGTCTGTGCAGCCTTCCGTTACCATCTAACCTGGACAGTGGGAGAGTAAGATTTCCAATATCACTTCAATCATCAGGCTGCTATAAAGCAGGAGTGGAGTTGAATTAGATTAAGTTGGATCTCTGAGGAGTAGCCCCCTGAGATTTGATTATGACCCCCCTTCCTCATTCCAGGTTACATTTGATAATATTGGGCAGTCTTCTATGCCAGTGTCTGGAAGTCCACTCCCTTTTAGATGTGTTCCCATCTGCCAGCCATTTAGCTGATTACTTCAGGCTCAACCAGCCAGGCCCTGCTCTCTGGTCCTGCAGCTGGGAGACCAGGGAATGGATCCTGTGTAGAGAACAGGTGGAAGGAGAGCTTTTCCAGCAGCCAAGATGACAGCGACCAGGCCTGTGTAGGTCAAACACACAAAAGGAACTCTCAGCAGGGCCGGATTAAGAAATCATAGGTCTCGGGGCTTTTTTTTCTGGCACAGTTTTAGTCTAAGATAGTCTAAAATCCAGCAAAACTAATCAAATTGTAACGTTTCCGGGACTAAATGTATTTAACATGGTAAACACAGTTCAGTTCATGTATCAAAACATTATTTCTTATAGTGCAATAACATTAATTCAGACCCAGTTTTGATTGACTCAACTTTACCAGAGGTGTACAGGCTTCAGCTCCGTTTATGTCCTTCCCTGTTTTCCAAAGTTTACAGAAGGCAAGAGGGAGAAAACATGCTCTACACATAGGCACACAATCCACTCTTTCTGCTCCTCTGTCCACAGTAGGCCCTGTTTAAAATGTAGCTCCTGCACAAAAGTTCTCCAACACCAGCGTTTTCAGACCACCTATTTCTGAGGGGAAAAACATCCAGTCCTGGCTTAACTTGATTTCATTATTGAGGAAGTGGGTTCTCGGGCCAATGGAAGTTTCATTGCTTTCCCAAAAATCCCACGAAATTGAGCAGTATACATTTACTCGTCTTGTGGAGTCCTCCTCTAGTTTTCACACAGGGAGAATATAGTTTCAAAGAGAGAGAGAGAGAGAGAGAGAGAGAGAGAGAGAGAGAGAGAGAGAGAGAGAGAGAGAGAGAGAGAGAGAGAGAGAGAGAGAGAGAGAGAGAGAGAGAGAGAGAGAGAGAGAGAGAGAGAGAGAGAGAGAGAAACATTATTTTTCAGTGAATCATCCATATTGTTTACACTTTCAGGTATGCAGATGTATACACAAATAATCAAAATGTGGGATTTGGGAAAATCAATCCATTCTTCGACTGTATAGTAACATTGTGAATGAGATGAGTCGACGCTATCTGTAAAAGTCTTTGAAACCTTGAGAAATGCGTATATAACGCAATGGAAGTTCAAATGTAGCACAAACTACATTTTGATCTGTGTTTTTTAAGTACATATAACGTGAGTAGCAAAGTTGCATTGTTGTTCAGCAATATGTTGATTAACACAGTTCAAGAGCAGATTTGTCCCAATTACAATTGCTCGATCTATGATGTGCTTCTCACATAAAAGTGTAAGCAATTCTCCAATTCAAGCCGACACATGAAAACATATCAAAAAGGAATGAAAAAGCCCTTTAACATTCCTTAATTTCCCCCAATGCCACATAAGGTTTTCATTAGCTCGCTCATTGGCAAACCAGAGACGGCATAAACGTTTTAGAGTGATTGTTTGTCTTTCACAAAATCTGGCAAAGATACAATCAGATAGGCTGCCATGATTAACTATGATTATCTGTGTGCCATCTGAAATGAATCAGCTCACTTACGTTGCATATTGTTCTTTATTTTCCATGGTACCCTCAAAACATTGCAATAGCCATTTTCCCCCCAAATATCTTCCCATATCCTC
This sequence comes from Salvelinus alpinus, assembly GCF_045679555.1. Lineage (NCBI taxonomy): Eukaryota > Metazoa > Chordata > Actinopteri > Salmoniformes > Salmonidae > Salvelinus > Salvelinus alpinus. The sequence continues at coordinate 35,333,493 of NC_092104.1, forward strand.
CAATGGCCAAATAACTTGACGTAGCAGGCGTAAACGAAACGCCTGAAACTAGATCCCCTACATACTGGTCTTAATGAAAAGATAAATAACTGTCGGGGGAGGTTCTCTTCTGTACTGTTCAACCAATCAAGCAAATGTGGAGGAGTTAAGATGGAGTGTCACAGGCTCTTTCCATTTTACCTGAAAACCGGAACATCCGGTTGTTAGGGACTCGGCAGAGGCTAACAGCCAAAGGACATCCCAACTCTGTGCATCACAGCAACACAAGGTATTATCACATGTACTGTATGCTGAAGTCACATTCACAACACAATGTGGAAGGACATTCTTGTCACTGAGGGTTAACGGCTCACTTGGCCTGGTTAGCCAGCATGACATTCACCCCCTCTCTCTCCACTAGTGCAGCGTGGCGTCAGCTGCAATGAGCTCCAGATGTGGCCTGGCACCCCTCCAGTTACGGCACTGGATGTGGTTTGAAGAGCGCAATGGAAATGGCCCACCAGCAGGGCCCAATGAAAGAGCCTCTTCACACTTACTACTTTTCATAAAAATACCATGGGCTGCACATTTTACTCAAATGTAAACTTGTGTACTTGCTATGTCTCGACAGTTGCCCCCCTTGAAGCAGGGCGGTGTAAACAGAACTGTCTCATTGAGCCAACACTCCTACAGTATAAATGTTAATAGCAAAGCAATGTTTTTGTAACAGCTGAACTGTATAGACATCTAATATTTGAGACTTGTTTTATTCAGTGGCGTAGCGCAGTAAAGTCGCGTACTTGCTATGTCTCGACAGTTGCCCCCCTTAAAGCAGGGCGGTGTAAACAGAATTGTCTCATTGAGCCCCCCACAAGGTTCGAGCAAGGGCCACAACAACAATTGTTATAGATTATTTTTTTTTTTAAATGGGGGGGTGGGGTTACTATGGGGCAGAGAGAAAAATTGGCAGTTCCCTTTCAGTTGTTCACTTGGTATAACATACTACGGGAAGTCAACGACCAAAAAACGCCCAACGGGTCAATGAATGCAGAGCGTGCCCTCGGAAGCCCTGCCTTCATGGCTTGAACACCGGGGCTCACATTAATTTCCTAAATTCTTCGCTCTTCAGCCTGCCTGAAGAAGAATGTGTCACGCAAAGTGTCACACAAAGCCTACTGGATTCGGCTCTGACTTAGGTGTCTGTTAGTGGGGAGAGAGTACTCGTCCCCCTAGATGTAGCGAGATTTGGGTCTTGGTATCGGTTTTTGTGTTTTCTAAAAGCTAACTACTTTCTGCTCTGTTTGTGTAGCTAATGCTTACTTGCTTGGGTAGAATTGCTTGGGTAGCAATTGTGTTATTGACTGTACTCTTGTTTATTCCATGTGTAACTCTGTGTTGTTGTTTGTGTGGCACTGCTTTGCTTTATCTTGGCCAGGTCGCAGTTGTAAATGAGAACTTGTTCTCAACTAGCTTACCTGGTTAAATAAAGGTAAAATAAAATAAAACATTTATTAAATTTGTGTTGGGTAAAAGCCAACTACTTCTGCTCTGCTTGTGCTTCCCTGCTTGAGTTAGATGGCTAGTGGTAAGAGTAAGCTCTAAACGGCTAACCAACCGTATTTGAACCTCCGACCATGCCCTAAGGGGTTCCCATGGGCCAGGTGATCACGACAGATGCATCTTCACTGGGATGGGGAGTGCTGTGTGTGGGATACAGGGAACGACAGTGCTATAGCTGCTGCATATCAATTACCTGGAGCTACTGGCTGTTTTGCTGGCGCTGAGGCGTTTTCTTCCGATATTGGAGGGCTAGCATGTGTTGGTAAGGTCTGACAACAGGATGTCGGTGATGTACATCAGGCAGGGGGAGACGTGGTCTCTATCTCTCCTGAACCTTGTCCTTCATCGTGTGCATTTTCTGTTGCAGAATCTGTGGGTTTGGCAGCCTGAAAGGCTGACATTGACAGTTAGGGGTTTACCCTCGAATATGACTATGACTATACAGTCAGTGCGAGCGACCTCTATGAGGGGGTTGAATACGTATAAGTGACGCGTTTGAGGGTTGGTGTCAGATTAAAGGAGCTTCTCCTTTTCAGAGATCTTTGGAGGACGCTTTGATGTTCTTGCAAGAGCTTTTTGAGCTTTTCTTTTTTTACATTGAAAGTTTATGTGGCAGCCATATCGCTGTGTCACATAGGGATTGATGGCTCTACCCCGGGGTCTCATCCTCTGGTGGTGCGGTTCCTGAAGGCTTGCGTCGGCTCAGAACAGTGTCTAAGCCTATGGTACCGTCCTGGGATCTGGCTTTGGTCCTGGGCTCGATTTCCCAAAAGCATCTTAAGGCTCAGTTCATCATTAGAATCTTCGTAGGAGCATCTTTACATTTCCAAGCAGTTTCCCAAAACTGTCCTTATTAACATTGTAATTGCTTGTAATCTAATGGCTGCCTCAGACCACTCGTAGGACAGATAAGTGCATCATTAGATCACCATTTGCCCTCCTGCGTCACTTTACTTGCAGAAAATCTCTGTTAAATATAGAATGAATATGTTTATTTGTCTAGCTGTTTGAAAACTTCTTTGTTGAATATAAATAGACTAAAAAGTTTACAATGTTATAAGCAAGCGAAGCAAGGACACATTTATTTGTATGAAAACCATATTAACCAAATTATTTAATATCTAAGATTAGGCTAAATATTGACATCACTTTCATGTATACTGAATGTACCAAACATTATGGACACCTGCTCTTTCCATGACAGACTGACCAGGTGAATCCAGGTGAAAGCTATGATCCCTTATATGTTATGTATTGATGTCACAGGTTAAATAAGGATTTTTAAGCCTTGAGACAATTGAGACATGGATTGTGTATGTGTGCCATGAATCCGTAAGACAAAATATTTCAGTGCCTTTGAACGGGGTATGGTAGTAGGTGCCAGGCGCATGGGTTTGTGTCAAGAACTGCAATGCTGCTGGGTTTTTCACGCTCAACAGTTTCCCGTGTGTATCAAGAATGCTCCACCACCCAAACGACATCCAGCCAACAGGACACAACTATGGGAAGCATTGGAGTCAACATGGGCCAGCATCCCTGTGGAACGCTTTCGACACCTTGTAAATTCCCTGCCCCGACAAATTGAGGCTGTTCTGAAGGCAAAAGGTGGGCGGATGCAACTCAATATTAGGAAGGTGTCCTTAATGTTCTCTACACTAAGTGTATGTGCAATAAGTAGACCTACTAGTACTAAGCCATTAGGCTACATCTGAGCTGCTTCAATATTAGTATCTATTAGGCCTTCATCTAAAAGTTCACACATTTCACAGCAGCCTAACCAATAACCTAAAGGTCAACATATTACGTATATGGCAACATCGCTTAACTTGCTACTTCATGTTGAATTATTTTAATTGTTGAATTATTTAATTGTAGAATATCTGTAGGCTTACTTGAAGCCCAATTCCTGCCTGCCATTAGGCTACACTGATTTGTTGAGCAGTTACAAAAACCTCATGTCATCCTTTTTTTAGGTCACATTGATATTTTCCATAGCGAACGAAGGAAAGCGCGACTGACTTTGGCTTTATTCATTCTTGCTCACAGTTTACACAAACTGAATGCAGAATTTACATAATCAAACATGAAATACAAAATAACACGAGAAAACCCTTAGAATAAATAACACATGGCAAACATATAATACAAACATTTAAATACACAATAGGCTAAAGAACATTTCTCTTGATGGAAAAACTGTATTTTGTAAAAAAATTAAACATAAAGATGAATTTGAATAGCCATAAATAATTTAAGAGCTACAGATAACTCTTTATAGCCTATATTCTTTAATAATTTTCAGCAAGGTCCTGCAATGACACCGTTTAAGATGCACTATGCAGAAATCGCTCCGCCATTTCCTGGTTGCTAAAATTCTAATAGTTCGCCTAATTTCAGTTTATGTGACAAAACAAACAAGTACAGTGTAGAGAATTATTGTACCATCTAAACTGTTGTAAAAATATATTTTCCATAACCAAAATATTGTATATTCAGCTGTTTGAGGTTGGTGTACAAAGCCGAAAGTAAAAGACAGAAAACTCAACTTAAAAAAGGGAAGTATAGAACTAGCACACATAGAACAGATATACCTCTTCTTAGCCTTGCTTTCAATGAGTATGACATATCTATAACTCACATTTCCATATGCAGCTTTAAAATTCACAAAGCTGCCTTGCGGGGGCTTCTGGGGTTTGTGCTGTGCCAGTGGTTTTATTGGGTTTTTACCTGAAATTGCAGTAACTGCCTGTTACATTCTGAAATTGTTGTAGTAGCTGCCGGCAGCACTGAGCCATGTAAAACCATGGAAGTTCATCCCCACCACCAAAACCATGTAAAATGTAGATCATACAAATAGGATATGTTTTTTATTTGTAATATTGTGTGGTGACTTCAGAGGTGGCCCCACAGGTCTTAGAGTGGTGGGGGGGTATTGTTATCCTGGGGCCCAGAGTTTTTCCTGAGCTAACCTAACCAACTCCGGACCCTAGTTGTAGCGTATGACAGTAATAAATCAGTTGTAAAAAAAATATTATATATGGGCTTTGATATGGACTATGACAGGAGCAGATTATTTTTCATATCAAGTGATATGGTAAAAAAAAAAATCATGGAAAACCTCCTGGCCCTAAGGAGAATGATAACATTATAACCCGTTACACAGACAGAGACAACAACTGCGATTGGACAAAAATGTACAACAAAACTAACAGGGCTGAACTCACTGTATGCAGGGTTGGCCTTCGCACCTGTAAAAAAAAAAAACTCTTACAGTATGGCATCACTATTGAGTTTATTAATTCCAGTCAATCATTTTTTTATTAAAAAGGCCTAGGAAGCCTAGCACCCGAAGTGTGAATATAAATCAAACTTGATCACGTTCACATTTTCTCGGAACACAAATAAATTGGCCCTTTTAGGCTATAAATACATAGCTTAAGCTATGAAAACTTGACGTTACATTTCCCCTGGTCCAGATGGGATCAGAGCTCATAGGCTTCTCTAGGCTACCTACAGTTCTGGCCAAAAGTTCTGAGAATGACACAAATATTCATTTCCACAAAGTTTTCTGCTTCAGTGTCTTTAGATATTTTTGTCAGATGTTACTATGGAATACTGAAGTATAATTACAAGCATTTCATAAGTGTCAAAGGCTTTTATTGACAATTACATGAAGTTGATGCAAGGAGTCAATATTTGCAGTGTTGACTCTTCTTTTATAAGACCTCTGCAATCCGCCCTGGCCTGCTGTCAATTAACTTCTGGGCCACATCCTGACTGATGGCAGCCCATTCTTGCATAAATCAATGCTTGGAGTTGGTCAGAATTTGTGGATTTTTGTTTGTCTACCCGCCTCTTGAGGATTGACCACAAGTTCTCAATGGGATTAAGGTCTGGGGAGATTCCTGGCCATGGACCCAAAATATCAATGTTTTGTTCCTCGAGCCACTTAGTTATCACTTTTGCCTTATGGCACGGTGCTCCATCATGCTGGAAAAGGCATTGTTCGTCACCAAACTGTTCCTGGATGGTTGGGAGAAGTTGCTCTCGGAGGATGTGTTGGTACCATTCTTTATTCATGGCTGTGTTCTTAGGCAAAATTGTGAGTGAGCGCACTCCCTTGGCTGAGAAGCAACCCCACACATGAATGGTCTCAGGATGCTTTACTGTTGACATGACACAGGACTGATGGTAGCGCTCACCTTGTCTTCTCCGAACAAGCTTTTTTCCGGATGCCCCAAACAACCGATAAGGGGATTCATCAGAGAAAATGACTTTACCCCAGTCCTCAGCAGTTCAATCCCTGTACCTTTTGCAGCATATCAGTCTGTCCCTGATGTTTTTCCTGGAGAGAAGTGGCTTCTTTGCTGCCCTTCTTGACACCAGGCCATCCTCCAAAAGTCTTCGCATCACTGTGCGTGCAGATGCACTCACACCTGCCTGCTGCCATTCCTGAGCAAGCTCTGTACTGGTGCTGCCCCGATCCCGCAGCTGAATCAACTTTAGGAGACGGTCCTGGCGCTTGCTGGATTTTCTTGGGCACCCTGAAGCCTTCTTCACAACAATTGAACCGCTCTCCTTGAAGTTCTTGATGATCCGATAAATGGTTGATTTAGGTGCAATCTTACTGGCAGCAATATCCTTGCCTGTGAAGCCCTTTTTTTGCAAAACAATGATGACGGCACGTGTTTACTTGCAGGTAACAATGGTTGACAGAGGAAGAACAATGATTCCAAGCACCACCCTCTTTTTGAAGCGTCCAGTCTGTTATTCGAACTCAATCAGCATGACAGAGTGATCTCCAGCCTTGTCCTCGTCAACACTCACACCTGTGTTAACGAGAGAATCACTGATATGATGTCAGCTGGTCCTTTTGTGGCAGGGCTGAAATGCAGTGGAAATGTTTTTGGGGGATTCAGTTAATTTGCATGACAAAGAGAGACTTTGCAATTAATTGCAATTCATCGGATCACTCTTCATAACATTCTGGAGAATATGCAAATTGACATCATACAAACTGAGGCAGCAGACATTGTGAAAATTTATATTTGTGTCATTCTCAAAACTTTTGGCCACGACTGTACAGCTGTGGTTGTTATCAGTAGGCTACAGTTGACAAATCATGAGGCATTTTACTTTTTTTGGTGGCAGGTATGAGCTTTCATATAAAACATATTGCGGTAAATTCTATTATACCTACGTTTTCAGTTGCAATTTGCTGTTACCACATGCAATGATTTGCATGATATTTATAAAGATGAAGCCTGGTTTGTTGCAATGTTGTAAAGTAGGCCTACTGTGCTTTTATATTTGTGTGAGAGGGTTAACCATTCATTTTTGATAGGCAAATGTTACTTGATGAAGACATGCTGTTATAGCAACACTGTGCTTTGATCTTGAAGCTAAAATGTTATGTGTAGCCTACAGACAAGAAAATAAACCCTTATATTTGTCTGCACACACAGCACCAGTAAAACAGTTTGGACACACCTACTCATTCAAGGGTTTTTCTTTATTTTTACTATTTTCTACATTGTAGAATAATAGTGAAGACATCACAACTATGAAATAACACATATGGGATCATGTAGTAACTAAAAAAGTGTAAAACAAATCAAAATATATTTTATATTTGAGATTCTTCAAAGCAGCCACCCTTTGCCTTGCTTTGCACACTCTTGGCATTCTCTCAACCAGCTTCATGAGGTAGTCACCAGGAATGCATTTCAATTAACAGATGTGCCTTGTAAAAAGCTATTTGAGGAATTTCTTTCCTTCTTAACTTCTTTGGGGTAGGGGGCAGTATTTTCACGTCCGGATGAAAAGCATGCCCAGTGTAAACGGCCTGCTACAAAGCCATAAAAGCTAGAATATGCATATTATTCGTAGATTTGGATAGAAAACACGCTGAAGTTTCTAAAACTGTTTGAATGATGTCTGTGAGTATAACAGAACTCATCAGGCAGGCAAAAACCGGAGAAAGAAATCCAACCAGGAAGTGAGAAATCTGAGGTTGGTCGATTTTCAACTCAGCTCCTATTGAAGATACCGTGGGATATTGGTAATGTTGCACTTCCTAAGGCTTCCACTAGATGTCAACAGTCGTTAGAACCTTGTCTGATGCCTCTACTGTTTAGTGGGGCCAAAGGAGAGAGGATTGAGTCAGGTCTGCCATGACCTGAACATGCTCTGACCATGCGCGTTCACGTGAGAGCGAGCTCTGTTCCATCGCAATTCTGACGACACAGGAATACTCCGGTTGGAACATTATTGAAGAATTGTTAAAAACATCCTAAATATTGATTCAATACTTCGTTTGTCATGTTTTTACGGACTGTAATATAACTTTTTTAATTTTTCGTCCGTACTTTCCGCTGGACCTGCCCGCCGTCGTGAGTTTGGAAAGTGTACTGATTGCTAGAACAACAAGGAGGAATTTGGACATAAATGACGGACATTATCGAACAAAACGAACATTTATTGTGGAACTGGGATTCCTGGGAGTGCATTCTGATGAACATCATCAAAGGTAAGTGAATGTTTATATTGTTACTTCTGACTTCTGTTGACTGCATAATATGGCGGCTATATTTGTGTCTTGATTGGGTCCTGAGCGCCGACTCAGATTATTGCATGGTTTGCTTTTTCCGTAAAGCTTTTTTGAAATCTGACACAGCGGTTGCATTAACTTCTCTAGGATAGGGGGCAGCATTTTCACGTTTGGATGAAAAACATACCCAAATTCAACTGCCAGCTACTCATCCCCAGATGATAAGATATGCATATTATTAGTATTATTGGATAGAAACACTCTGAAGTTTCTAAAACTGTTTGAATCATGTCTGTGAGTATAACAGAACTTATTTAGCAGTCGAAACCCCGAGGACAAACCATTCAGATTTTGTTTTTTTGAGGTCACTCTTTTCTCAATGGGTTTTCATTGGGAATACAGATTTCTAATTGACCTTCTTGCAGTTCCTACCGCTTCCACTGGATGTCAACAGTCTTTAGAAATTGGTTGAGGTTTTTTCCTTTGTGTAATGAAGAAGTACGGCCATCTTGAACGAGGGTCACTGGAAGTGTCCTGTTAGAGGCGCGTGACCAGAAAGCTAGCTACAGTTTGTTTTAATCCTGTATTGAACACAGATCATCCCGTCTTCAATTCTACCGATTATGTACGTTAAACAATACCTAAAGTTGTATTACAAAAGTAGATTGAAATGTTTTGGCAAAGTTTACAGGTAACTTCGAGATATTTTGTAGTCACGTTTCACAAGTTGGAACCAGTGTTTTTCTGGATCAAACGCGCCAAATAAATGGACATTTTGGATATATATCGATGGAATTATTCGAACAAAAGGACCATTTGTGATGTTTATGGGACATATTGGAGTGCCAACAACAGAAGCTCGTCAAAGGTAAGGCATGAATTATATTTTTATTTCTGCGTTTGATCATCAAAGGTTAGTGATTAATTTTATATATATTTCTGCTCTTTGTGAATCCTCTCTTTGGCTGGAAAAATGGCTGTGTTATTCTGTGAATAGGCACTCACCTAACATAATCGTTTGGTTTGCTTTCGTCGTAAAGCTTTTTTGAAATCGGACACTGTGGCTGAATTTACAACAAGTGTATCACTGGCTGTTAAAGAGGTGGGACGCTAACGTCTCACGTACCCTAAAGAGGTTAATGCGTGTCACGCCCTGGCCTTAGTTATCTTTGTTTTCTTTATTATTTTAGTTAGGTCAGGGTGTGACATGGGGGATGTTTGTGTGTTTTTGTCTAGTCTAGGGTGTTTGTATTGTCTAGGGGGTTTTGTAGAGTTCATGGGGTTGTGTTCAGTGTAGGTGTTTATGTAAGTCTATGGTTGCCTGGATTGGTTCTCAATTAGAGACAGCTAACTACTGTTGTCTCTGATTGGGAGCCATATTTTAGGCAGCCATAGGCATTAGGTAGGTTGTGGGTAATTGTCTAAGTTTTGACGTTAGTTGCTTGTGTCTGCACTTTCGTTGATAGCTTCACGGTCGTTTGTTGTTTTGTCTAGTTTGTATTAGTGTTCGTGTTCGTTTCTTCTTCTATTAAAAAAGAAGATGTATTTATATCACGCTGCGCCTTGGTCCTCTCTTTCACCTAACGACGATCGTGACAGAATTACCCACCATACCAGGACCAGGACCCGGTGCGGTACATTCCAGCTCCTTGTATCGGCCGGGCTAGATTGAGCATTGAGCCAGGTGCCATGAAGCCGGCTCAACGCGTCTGGTCTCCAGTGCGTCTCCTCGGGCCGGCATACATGGCACCAGCCTTACACATGGTGTCCCCAGTTCAACCTCCCCGCACTGGTCGGGCTACGGGGAGCATTCTCCAGCCCAGTACCACCAGTTCCGGCACCACGCACCAAGCCTCCTGTGCGTCTCCAGAGCCCTGTGCGCCCTGTTGCTGCTCCCCGCACTAGCCTTGAGGTGCGTGTCCTTAGCCCGGTACCTCCAGTTCCGGCACCACGCACCAGGCCTACTGTGCGCCTCAGCCGGCCAGAGTCTGCCGTCTGCCCAGCGCTATCTGAGCTGCCTGCCTGCACAGAGCCATCTAAGCAGCCTGCCTGCCCAGAGCCATCTGAGCTGCCTGCCTGCCCAGAGCCATCTGAGCTGCCTGCCTACCCAGAGCCATCTGAGCCGTCCGTCTGTCCCGAGCCGTCAGAGCCGCCCGTCTGTCCCGAGTCGTCAGAGCCGCCCGTCTGTACCGAGCCGTCAGAGCCGTCCGTCAGTCAGGAGCCGCTAGAGCCGTCCGCCAGTCAGGAGCCGCCAGAGCCGCCCGCCAGTCAGGAGCCGCCAGAGCCGCCCGCCAGTCAGGAGCCGCCCGCCAGTCAGGAGCCGCCCGCCAGTCAGGAGCCGCCAGAGCCGCACGCCAGTCAGGAGCCGCCCGCCAGTCAGGAGCCGCCAGAGCCGCCCGCCAGTCAGGAGCCGCCCGCCAGTCAGGAGCTGCCTGAGCTGCCCGCCAGTCATGAGCTGCCCACCAGTCATGAGCTGCCCTCCAGTCATGAGCTGCCCTCCAGTCATGAGCTGCCCTCCAGTCATGAGCTGCCCTCCAGTCATGAGCTGCCTGTCAGTCATGAGTTGCCCCTCAGTCCGGAGCTGCCCCTCAGTCCGGAGCTGCCCCTCCGTCCAGTGGCGCCCTCTAGGATGGTCTTCTGTCCGGGACGCCTCTGGAGCGGCGACCCTTGTTTTGTCTAGTTTGTATTAGTGTTCGTTTTTTCTTCTATTAAAAAAGAAGATGCATTTATATCACGCTGCGCCTTGGTCCTCTCTTTCACCTAACGACAATCGTGACAATGCGTTTGTGCCAATCAGTTGTGTTGTGACTTTAGCGGTGGAATACAGAAGATAGCCCAATTTGGTAAAAGACCAAGTCAATATTATGTCAAGAAGAGGTCAAATAAGCAAAGGGAAACGAAAGTCGATCATTGCTTTAAAGACATGAAGTTCAGTCAATCCAGAAAATTTCAAGACCTTTGAAAGTTTATTCAAGTGCAGTCGCAAAAACCATAAAGCGCTATGATGAAACTGGCTCTCATGAGGACCGCCACAGGAAAGGAGGAAACAGAGTTCTCTGCTGCAGAGGAAACGTTCATTAGAGTTAACTGCACCTCAGATTGAAGCCCAAACAAATGCATCACAGAGTTCAAATAACAGAAACGTCAAAATCAACTTTTCAGAGGAGACTGCGTGAATCATTCCTTCATGGTCTAATTGCTGCAAAGAAGCCACTACTAAAGGACACCAGTAAGAAGAAGAGACTTGCTTGGGCCAGAAAACACGAGCAATGGACATTAGACCGGTGGAAATCTGTCCTTTGGTCTGATCAGTCCAAATTTGATATTTTTGGTCCCAACCGCCGTGCCTTTGTGAGACAGAGTAGGTGAACGGATGATCTCCACGTGTGGTTCCCATCGTGAAGCACGGAGGAGGTGTGAAGTTGCTTTGCTGGTCTGTGATTTATATAGAATTCAAGGCACACCAGCATGGCTACCACAGCATTCTGCAGTGATACGCCATCCCATCTGGTTTAAGCTTAGTGGGACTATCATTTATTTTTTTCAACAGGACAATGACCCAACACACCTCCAGGCTGTGTAAGGGCTATTTGACCAAGAAGGAGAATGATGGAGTGCTGCATCTGATGACCTGGCCTCCACAATCACCCGACCTCAACCAAATTGAGATGGTTTGCGATGAGTTGGACCGCAGAGTGAAGGAAAAACAGACAAGTGCTCAGCATATGTGGGAACTCCTTCAAGATCATTGGAAAAGCATTCCAAGTGAAACTGGTTGAGAGAATGCCAAGAGTGTACAAAGCTGTCATCAAGGCAAAGGGTGGCTATTTGAAGAATCTCAAATATAAAATACATTTTGATTTGTTTAACACTTTTTTGGTTACCACATGATTCCATTTGTGTTATTTCATCGTTTTGATATCTTCACTATTATTCCACAATGTAGAAAATAGTAAAAATAAAGAAAAACCTTGAATAAGTAGGTGTATCCAAACTTTTGACTAATACTGTATATATGTATATATATATACACACTACCGTTCAAAAGTTTGTCCTTGTTTTCCATGAAATCATGCATGAATTTAGTTGCAAAATGAATAGGAAATAGTCAAGATATTGACAAGGTTATAAATAATAATTTTGTCCTTCAAACTTTGCTTCGTCAAATAATCCTCCATTTGCAGCAATTACAGCCTTGCAGACCCTTGGCATTCTAGTTGTCAATTTGTTGAGGTAATCTGAAGAGATTTCACCCCATGCTTCCTGAAGCACGTCCCACAAGTTGAATTGGCTTGATGAGCACTTCTTACGTACCATACGGTCAAGTTGCTCACACAACAGCTCAATAGGGTTGAGATCCGGTGACTGTGCTGGCCACTCCATTATAGATAGAATACCAGCTGACTGCTTCTTCCCTAAATAGTTATTGCATAGTTTGGAGCTGTGCTTTGGGTCATTGTCCTGTTGTAGGAGAAAACTGGCTCCAATTAAGCACCGTCCACAGGGTATGGCATGTCGTTGCAAAATGGAGTGATAGCCTTCCTTCTTCAAGATCCACCAAAGCACCCCCAGACCATCACATTGCCTCCACCATGCTTGACAGACGGCGTCAAGCACTCCTCCAGCATCAATTCATTTTTTTTGTGTCTCACAAATGTTCTTTGTGATCCGAACACCTCAAACTTAGATTTGTCTGTCCATAACACTTTTTTTTCTCCAATCTTCCTCTGTCCAGTGTCTGTGTACTTTTGCCCATCTTAATATTTTATTTTTATTGGCCAGTCTGAGATATGGCTTTTTCTTTGCAACTCTGCCTAAAAGATCAGCATCCCAGAGTCTCCTCTTCATTGTTGACGTTGAAATTGGTGTTTTGTGGGTACTATTTAATGAAGCTGCCAGTTGAGGACTTGTGAGGCGTCTGCTTCTCAAACTAGACACTCTAATGTACTTGTCCTCTTGCTCAGTTGTGCACCGGGGCCTCCGACTCCTCTTTCTATTCTGGTTAGAGCCAGTTTGCAATGCTCTGTGAAGGGAGTAGTACACAGCGTTGTACGAGATCTTCAGTTTCTTGGCAATTTCTCACATGGAATAGCCTTCATTTCTCAGAACAAGAATAGACTGACGAGTTTCAGTAGGAAGTACTTTATTTCTGGCCGTTTGCGCCTGTAATCGAACACACAAATGCTGATGCTCCAGATACTCAACTACTCTAAAGGAGGACAGTTTTATTGCTTCTTTAATCAATCAGACAACAGTTTTCAGCTGGGCTAACATAACTGCAAAAGTGTTTTCTAATGATCAATTAGCCTTTTAAAATGATAAACTTGGATTAGCTAACACAATGTGCCATTGGAACACAGGAGTGATGGTTGCTGATAATGGGCCTCCGTACACCAATGTAGATATTCCATTAAAAATCTGCCTTTTCCAGCTACAATAGTAATCTACAACATTAACAATGTCTACACTGTATTTCTGATCAATTTGATGTTATTTTAATGGACAAAAAATTGTGCTTTTCTTAAAAAAAAAAAAAAAAGGACATTTCTAAGTGACCCCAAACTTTTGAACTGTAGTGTATATACGTTTTATTGTCACATACACTGGATAGGTGCAGTGAAATGTGTAGTAAAGATGTTAATAATATAAAGAGTGTTTTATTCAGTTTAATGAATGTTAACAAGAGAGAGACAGCAAATATTTTAACTCCAAACCATATATTTACCTAATTATTGAAAGGCAAGGATGTTGGCCAAGTAGCTACTGTCAAGTCCAGACATAAGATGGAATCTTTCCCTCTCATGTCCATAACCAAACATAGAAACAATAAATCCATTCATTTACACATTATACAAGTCTTAGACATCATAACTGATCAGACAAAATGAGAGATTTTTCATAATATAATGTATGTGGTCAAACTAAAGCCAACTCATTTGCTTGATTAATCCTATTTTTGTTGAGGCTGGTGCTATTTCCTTTGTCCAAGGAAAATCCATAGGCTGCAGAATTACTTCCTCCCCACAACACACTCATACACATTTCAGTCTCACACCATATGGAATGCCCTCCCACCATATGGAAAGCCTCTTCAGTTCCACAACGTTCTATGAAAAAACAGTAGAACATGAAGCAAACTACTGCCAGATTCATTTTTTACCCCGTCATCAGTTTTTCAGTACATATTTTTCACAGACGTGCACTTGCTCTATGGCTCAAAGCAGCTAGTACAGATAAACAGGCGCGTGCTACTGCAGTTATCCAAGGGCCATCCAGACCTAACAAATTCAGGGCCAGGATGTCAGGATCAGCATGCCATGCATTTTGTGAGTGTGAACATGCAGAAACAGCTAGTTGACAAAGTAAACCAATTGCTGGTAGACTTGCTCCCCCTGCTGGTTGAGAAAGAACTACACCAGATAACATCAATCCCTTACCAGCCAGTTTAGGTGGGGACCTTAAGAAAACAAACACAAAACAGCTGAACTCAAGTGACTGCCTCACTGATAAGCTTCTAGTTAACCAGATAAGTAATGTGTTGTGTTGACTTTGGTTAAGCTGGGTGTCCCTGTGTTATTGTGGGGGTTCCAGGAGCTCCTTCAGATGTCCATCTGGTGCTAGCTGGTAAGGTACCTGGGACTTCTTGTTTGTGTGGCTCCGGAGGGAGGGACAGCACTGGAGAAGGAGTCTGCAGACATCTTCATGGCTCTGCTCTGCAGCCTGCTCCCTTCGTCAACACACACCATCGTAAGTGATACAACTACAGCAGGGATGGGCAACTTTGATGGGGGTGGGGCCCACAAAAGATCTGAACTCATGATGGGCCGCAGTGGCTCACGGGTCTGTGTTCCCACATCCATAACCCCACATGCAGTCAGAGCCAGCCCCAAGTTACATTTAGTTGGCGAGGAGAGAAAAGAATTGTAGTTTTCCAGCTCATTTCGTGCAATTCTACATATTTTGACATATTTGCTGTTTTTAATATCATATCTGAGTGACAGTGACAAATAAAATCAATGGAGGCCCCCCCGGCCAGTAATAGCTGGCTAGACTAACTTACCAATCTAAAACATGGGCTAATTGAGTGACTGTCAAGACTAATCTCTCATGGACAGATTCACAACTTTCGCGGGAATTTTACTTCTGGGTAACCGAGATTAGTCAGTGACTGACATAAGAGAAAAACTGCTGATGCACAACCAAATTTGGTCTTCACATCTTATTGGATTTGCAACATTGCGGAACAAATTGTATTTTGTCAACTTAAGTTTATAATTTTTATTTTAGAAAATAAAGACGAAATGGCATGTACAAAATGATTGGCACCGCGGGGCTAGTACTTGGTTGCACATCTTTTGGTCAAGATAACTGACAACAAATGCTTCTTGTAGCCATCAAAGAGCTTGCTGCACCGTACTACTGGCAATGTGGGCTACTCTTCAGCAACAAACTGCTCTAATTCTTAAACTAATTCTTAAACTGAATCACATCCATAGGTTTTGGATGTGATTCAGATCTGGACTCTTCGCTGGCCACTCCAGAACAGTCCAACAGTTGGTGGAGGGACCACTCAAACATGGCAGGTAGCCTAGTGGTTAGAGCGTTGGGCCAGTAACCGAAATGTTGCTAGATCAAATCCCCGAGCGAACAAGGTAAAAATCTGTCATTCTGCCCGCAGTTCAACCCACTGTTCCTAGGCCATCATTGTAAATAAGAATTTGTTCTTAACTGACTTGCCTAGTTAAATAAAGGTTAAATAAAAAATAGCTCAGGGGTGCCAATAATTTTGCCCATGCCCAAACGTAAGTTTTAATAAAAAAATTTAATTGTTTCTTCAAATGTTGAAAATCCATTAACAACGTATGGTGACAAAACGTTTTTGTTTTTCATTTCAACTTATTTGAGAAGAAATAGGAAATTATTTAAGTAAAGTGCAAGGGTGCCTATATATTTGGCTGCAACTGTATTTATAAAAAAAATCGAAGGAAAATTGATCCGTGGGCCACCAGTTGCTCATACCTGAATTACAGTATTGCCTTACAACATAATGCTGCCGTTATTGCTTTTGTATTATTTTCCTTTTATAGCCATTGACTAGTACTGCACCTTATGTAAAGGGGAGGATCCATCACCATCACATAGCTGGGGATCTGCCCCATGGTGAAGCAACAGCTGGACCACGTCAAGCTGTCCACAGTAGGCAGATCGGTGAAGAGGAGTGGCCCCACCTGGCGTCTGAGGGTTGGCACATGCCCCGCTCTCCAGAAGGAACTTACATACAGACTTATGCCCACTGCGGCTGGCATAGTGCTGAAATAAATTCCACCATTAATAAATTCCACCATTCCAAACCATTCCACATAGTTAGGAGGATCAGTTCAACTCAGCCAAAATGTGTTACCAAATATAGGTGAAATTATATTTTTTGACTTTGGAGACATCCTCACCAGAGCAGTGTAGTTGGCTGAATCTCTTAGGTTAGGGTCTGTACCCTTCTTGAGAAGTGATTTGACCCTCTCCAAGTCTCCATCCATTGCAGCAGACCAAATACCTGTAATATCACTCAGACTTCACTCATTACAGCTCCATATCTGTTTTGTGATCCATTTAACCAGGCAAACCGTTCATGAGTATGAAAGTACCAAATATAGCTACCTCTTTCAAAGTCCATTTCATCCAATGTTTGGTGCGCACTGGGGGACGCAAGTTGGTGGGAACAACACCTAACGTTACATTGATGGCCTCCAGACGACATTGCAGTCTTCAGTGCAGTTGTTTATGTTCTTGTAAAAAAAACAACGCATTTGAAAAACAAATGTCTTATTTCTTATGTCTCGATGTCTGCCGAAGTTTGTAATGCTAGCACGAAAATAGAGGAAACGTTGCACTCAGTAGCTGGCTTCCAAGTCCCACTGCTGTACCTTGCTAACGTTAGCTAGCTAATGTTGTTAGCTACAGCTAGCTAGCTCTCATAAGTAGCTAACACAGATGCTAGCGAAAACCGGACGATTGTCTGCAAACGTGTCCCTAAAGTAACTGAGCTTGAGTTTAGCTATTTATCTGGACATTCTAGGCTCAAAGCTAATAATCTTGAACAACCACCACAGACTGTACACAAAGACTTGTATAACTAACCCGTGATGAACATGTGTACACAGGAACTCGACATTAAAGCCATGCTGTTAACATTTTCAAAATAAAGGTTTGCTACAAGAGTCAACAACGTAACTCATACTGGCAATCATTTGTTGGCATTTAGTTTTTTAGTTTTTTTAACTAGGCAAGTCAGTTAAGAACAAATTCTTATTTACAATGATTGCCTACCCGTCATTGTATTTTGACATCGTGTTACACTGCCGTAAAGCCATACAATGTAATATGCGATCTAGCAAAAATTGTCACCCAACAAAGACACCACAAAACACAATGATGGCACCGCAATGTTTAATAGAGTTAGCTAGCATACATTTGCTATATATTATTGAGTCCACTTTGTCTGTCAGCGAAGTTTGCCTAGAAAAAAGCAAATGAAAAACATTACTTACAATTTGGATACAAATTGTTTAAAACATTGAGAAAAAAAACCATACATTAAAAAAGTTGCAATATTTAACTACCAACACAATGTCCCTTTATATTCAACTTCTGGGTAGCTTCTTGAAGGGAAATGTATATTCAAAATTGTAAATGTCACTCACAAGTAATGCCCTCAGCCGGTACATTTCAGGATGAGGTGAGACATCAGCACAGCCAAACAAACTGCAAGATGTGTCTATCTTCGGAAGGTCTTCAGCCATCTGTAGAATTGTCATTTTAACTAGATTTTACAATGCAAATATAGGAACATCCCTTCCATCATTGGATACTTTACCATCACAACCTTTAGTAAAAGACCTAGCTACTTCTGCTTCCATATTATGAATAGGTAAAGTACTTACATTGTCCAGGGTGTCAGACAGGCTGTCAGTCACTCTTTTCCCCCCTGGGTTCAAGACATAGGACCAATGTTGACAGCAACCCTGTGACACTAGAGCCGCTACCAAAAGCAGCAGCAACAAGACCTTTTTCTCTTCCATTCTGCAAAGTCAGCCTTATTACTTTAGGTAAGCAACTCAGGTGTCTGAGGTTTTATAGGCAGCTTAGTTCCCATGTGCCACACCCACCAGTTCCATCACTGCTGCAGGAGGACACGAAGTGGATTACAGAAAAAGGCTCCACTCAAAAATATATTACAGAGCAGCTTTAAGCACCTCCACTTCAGGCACCACAAATAGCCTTTTAAAAGCTTAACACTTTGGGAATGATTGTGCACTTTTACAGCAGCAACGATAAAATGAATTAGGCACATGGTCTTTGTGTTCTTCTGGGAAGTTAGTGAAAAGAAAACAGTATTTCATTTGTAATTACACAGTGGCTTTTGTTTATTGAAATACATTTTTGTGCTTGAGTGCAATAATTATAGACAGGGGAGGAAGAGAAACACCCCAGTCTTGAACTAACTTTCATTCCATATTTCTTCAATATGTTATATCAAAATAAATAACCATTGTTCTTTTCTACAAGGTCTTGATACTGACGATCTCCACACTCAAGGTGCAATATTCTTTATGATTGCCTTCATTATCATGACAAAAGAGTACCTACTGTGGAATAGAGTATAGAGAGAGAATATTGCATCTCAAAAAGGTTTCAGCTACACCTAGAAAACAATTCTGCAGTCGTAGACTGGTAAAATACAGTCTTTAAACATGCAAAAAAAAATCTTAAACAAACTGACAGATTGTTAAAATCACAGTCCAGCAGTGCTAATGTTTTGCTATCCTTATAAAACGCACAAGTTTTGTAAGCACTGGATAAAAAATAAAAAAACACTACAAGCACCACATTCAACTTTTTGGTGTCCTGCGAGTAAGTAAAACAGAAGTTAGTGAACAAAATGTTTAATTTAAGACAGATTTGTGCAAAGTATAACTTCAAAACATGATTGAATTATATGCAATTCATTGTGGTGTGAGTGTTGTTATACAACCATCTTCCTCGTACAAGTAGGTGATCCACAAGCTTGAACATGACAGTAACACTATTAAAAAATATCTTATTCACTTTGATTATCATATTTGGATATGATGAATAATGGTTTTCATACAACAAGAGGCAAAAACCACCATGAAATGCATGCAACTAGATATAAATCAGAAAGCGGTAAAAAATAAGGAGGTAGATTCACAGAGAACACCAAACACCACAAGAGGCAGCTTTTGACTTCAGTGATTATCAAGGAAGAGTACATTGCATTCTTGAAATTCTATTTCAACAGCCACAGTATTATAAGAAAAATGAAATCCACAGCATAATTAGGTGGTGCAATAACAGCAAACTCTTTTGCCATTTTTATCATGCTACAGTATGGCTTTGGCTTAGAAAAAAAAAACATTATCCTAATCATAAAGCATATCTGGCATAAAACTAAGTACATTGATAAGAATGTACAGTCCCACCATGCCCTTATATTGTTACTTTAAACCTTCATGCACTTACTAGTTTAATAATCTTTGACTTTCAGAGATGTTGCGTTAAATAATCAAGTGTGTATACATCTAGAATTAAAAAAAATAGTAATAAGGTAGGATTGAATCCAGACATAATAGTAAACATACATGAAATATTTTGGTTTTGGGGATAAATAAGGAAAGGCAGGTAAAAGCGTCCACTACATAACAGAAACAAATATCCCTGAATGTGCTCTAGTGCAAATTATTTAAAGCTAGTATATGAGCTGGAATGCCAGGGATGTGCATAAAACTACCTGTATTGCACAAGGGTCCAAGAAGCTTGAAAATAGGGGTGGGTGGGATTGGCTGGCAAATGAAGACCTTTGCCAGGCATCCATGAGATTAACCAGCCTGAACCCAGGTGGAATGTGCAGGAGAGTTATCTAACACTCTGAGACATGTGCAATGCAGTCAGCATCTCTTCAAAAATGGCCCCCTTCACGTTGGACCCTCTCAAGTTGGCCTCTTGTAGGTCACAGCCAGACAGATCACAGTTCTGTGAGGAGTAAAACGAAACTCAACAGTCAGTATTCTTGGTACTAACCACAGTCATTATTCTTGGTACTAACCTTAGATGTCATGGTAATAAAACTGTAATAATACAGTTATTTTAGGATATACAACTTAATGGTATCTAACTGACAAACCTTTAACAACAAACTTAAAATGATTACAAGAGTAGTCTAATTCTATTTGACTTAATTATTTTGTCTCAAGATTAATCCTCTTAAATGCCCTCAGCTTACCTCAAGATCGGTTCCTGCCAAAGTGGCACCCCGCAGGTTACAGTTCTTCAGCTTAGCATTTTTGAGAGTGGCCACACGCAGGTTAATTCCGGTCATCTGACTTCCCTCCATGTCAACCCCTTTCAGATTGGCACCTAATAAGACAGAAATTAGATGTTCAACACCAAAGGTTATACAAGTGTTATCGGTTCCATATTTCTCATTCCTCTTATCATACAAATCAATTAGAAAGCTTACCCTCTAAGTTGGCCTTGAGTCCAGATGGGTCCTCAAAATTGCATCCTTTGAGAGACGCCCCCTCAGCATTTGAACAGAGCATCTTCACACCCTGCAAGTTAGCACCCTAAAACAGAAAGACAAAATCAGTCCGTACAAAATACTGCTCACTTCTGAAATGTTGACACGGTGTAACGGGTAGGTTTCATAGGCTAGTGAAGGAGCTATGGGCTCACATCGAGGTTGGCCCCAGACAGGTCAGCGCGCTCCAGGTTTGAAGAGCATAGATTGGCATGTGTCAGGTTGCAGCGACTCAGGTTGGCCATCTTGAAGTTGATGTAGCGCAAGTCGAGGCGAGAGAGATCAGCACCACTGAAATTAAGTCCCTTGTGGATAAATGTATTATTTGTCAGGTTCACGTGTCATGTTAGTTAGACTGCATCTAATGTTCAACAGTGCGTTGTCCTTGTTGCAAATGTGTTGCGTTTTACCTGACAGCGGAGCTCTGATTTGGTGGGTGTAGCCAGCAGAAACCGAACAAACTCCTTGCGAGAGATGGGAGAGTGGTCCTCAGGTGTCTGGTTATTCTGGAGAAAAGCATGGGGTGACATGGATCAATATGCTGTGTTGAAATGTAATAAATCATTTGAAATATGTAGCTTGAGTTCTTCACCTTTATTGCTACTTCCAACTGCTCAGCAAGCTGCTCAATTCCAAAGAAACGGGCCTCCTCCAAAACCCCTGAAATTCACATTTAATTTACTGATTTGAGCTAATATATTGTCAAGATTTCAGAAATCTAAATACTGTATTCAACATGCACAACTGAAGTGTTCTCATTCATCTGTGAGCAGTATCATAGAATAAAGGTAATGAAAGTTCTGGCTGTAAATGCCATATATACCAAGTAAATTGATTCCTTCATTGATAATGAGCTGGCCATGTCGCAGGTAATTAAGAATAGGCTCAAAGTATTCTGGGCTGCGATCAATCAGGTAAGCCCCACATTCATCCTGCTTGTTACCCCATACAGCTGCAGAGCAAGGATAGAGGGGACATCATTATGTGTAAATCACAAAAGAAAAGGTAGCAGGGTTAGTGGTAGATGTGACAGACTTAATTATTTGTACCTTTCTCCTGAAACATGTGAGCAAGCATGCTCTCTGGCTCCTTGCTGACCAAGGTGCTCCTGTAAAAAAAGATCAGTTTGTGAGGAAAGAAGTGCCCAAAGGATAAAGTGGATGGCAATAATACTGAGAGAGATGTTCATTTGTGACTTCTGATGTTCATAGACCATGGAAATAACTCCTCCATTGCTTACCGTGTGGTGGTGAAGAGACGCCCTCCAATATTAAGCGTCAGCCAATCGGTGTGTGCCCCAGGCCGATCGTCTCTAGCCCTGACATCATTCTGTGGGTCTAAGATAATAACAGTATTCAGAGGGATAACTCAAACCAAATGGTTTGCAAGGAAAGAATTAGAGGACACAAACTCACCAAAAAAGGGGTCTCCCTCTGAGACATACAAAACATCATCATCCCTATAATAAGAAGAAATTGTAGAGAAATTAATACGCAATATTGGCAGGAGTAAGGACCTTCCAAGTGCATGAAACTACAAAGTGTTGAAGGAAGTTAACAATACCTGATGAGCGCTATGTCATCTATAAGACCACCTTTTCCATTGTATAAATTACAGGCTCTGATTCCCAACTTATTGGTTGCTACAGATAACATGTCAGTCAAGGTCCCATACACAGCTACAACCTAATAAAGGAAAACAGAGTTATTGTCACAAAAGACTGATTTGGGCAAACCCATTATTTCTTGCTAACTTAAAGATAGACTCAGCAATATGACATGATGACACACAGCTAGAGCACTGCTTATAGACAGATAACAACAACAAAGTTCAAAACTACAAAGACTGCCAGGAGTTAGCGACTTAACTTTAGTCAACTCTGAGTTCAACTCGGGATAACTGGTCATACGAAAGTGGCTCACCTTTTGGTCAGGTAAATTTCTATGGCAACGAATCCTTCAGAACTAACCTGCTCCGGGGCAGCCTAACTCCACTTACTCCGAATGAAATTTAATGAAATTACTAAACCGTGAGTTAAGCACCAATGAAATCAGATTCCCTCCATCTTGCAAAGAGTCATCATCCCCTTCATTTGAGGTAGACAATGGATGAAATATTTTATTAATAAACATTTTTATTTTGTGTGTTAAACTTCTTATGGCTGCAATCCCGCTAACGGGATCGATATGACAACAGCCAGTGAAAGTGCAGGGCGCCAAATTCAAACAACAGAAATCTCATAATTAAAATTCCTCAAACATACATACTAACATCAAGGCGGTGACCCGTTCCTGTAGGTTCATGCTCTACAACATTCGCAGAGTACGACCCTGCCTCACACAGGAAGCGGCGCAGGTCCTAATGCAGGCACTTGTCATCTCCCGTCTGGATTACTGCAACTCGCTGTTGGCTGGGCTCCCTGCCTGTGCCATTAAACCCCTACAACTCATCCAGAACGCCGCAGCCCGTCTGGTGTTCAACCTTCCCAAGTTCTCTCACGTCACCCCGCTCCTCCGCTCTCTCCACTGGCTTCCAGTTGAAGCTCGCATCCGCTACAAGACCATGGTGCTTGCCTACGGAGCTGTGAGGGGAATGGCACCTCCGTACCTTCAGGCTCTGATCAGGCCCTACACCCAAACAAGGGCACTGCGTTCATCCACCTCTGGCCTGCTCGCCTCCCTACCTCTGAGGAAGTACAGTTCCCGCTCAGCCCAGTCAAAACTGTTCGCTGCTCTGGCACCCCAATGGTGGAACAAACTCCCTCACGACGCCAGGTCAGCGGAGTCAATCACCACCTTCCGGAGACACCTGAAACCCCACCTCTTTAAGGAATACCTAGGATAGGATAAAGTAATCCTTCTAACCCCCCCCCTTAAAAGAGTTAGATGCACTATTGTAAAGTGGTTGTTCCACTGGATATCATAAGGTGAATGAACCAATTTGTAAGTCGCTCTGGATAAGAGCGTCTGCTAAATGACTTAAATGTAAAAATGTGTCTTATATCATTTTAAAGGTAATCTTGTTGTTAATCCCACCAAGTGTCCGATTTCAAATATGCTTTTCAGCGAAAGCACTACAAACGATTATGTTAGGTCACCACCAAACCACAGCCATTTTTCCAGCGAAAGATAGCAGTCACAAAAAGCATAAAGAGAAAAAATTAATCACTAACTTTTGATGATCTTCATCAGATGACACTCGTAGGACTTCATGTTACACAATACATGCATGTTTTGTTTGATAAAGTTCATATTTATATAAAAAAATCTGAGTTTACATTGGCGCGTTACATTCACTAGTTCCAAAAAAATCTAGTGATTTTGCATAGCCACATCGTTTCAACAGAAATACTCATCATAAATGTAGATGAAAATACAAGTTATACACATGGAATTATAGATATACCTCTCCTTAATGCAACCGCTGTGTCAGATTTCAAAAACTTTACAGAAAAAGCAAACCATGCAATAATCTGAGACTGCGCTCAGAACAATAGCCAAATTAGCCAAATTAGCCGCCAGAAACCAGAAAATACATGATAAATGTTTCCTTACCTTTGATGAACTTCATCAGAATGCAGTCCTAGGAATCCCAGGTCCACAATAAATGCTTGATTTGTTCGATAATGTCCGTTATTTATGTCCAATTAGCTACTTTGGTTAGCGCGTTTGGTAAACAATTCCAAAGTCACAAAGCGCGTCCACTATAACGTGACAAAATGTCCACAAATTCCGTAACTGTCAGTAGAAACATGTCAAACGATGTACTGAATCAATCTTAAGAATGTTGTTAACATACATCTTGAATAACGTTCCAACCGGAGAATTACATTGACTTCAGTTGAGCGATGGAACGGAGCTGCCTCTCACATGAACGCGCGTGTTCAATGCATGGTCACCTCATGGCAGTGGTGAATCATTCCTGTCTCCTTCGGCCCCCCTTCACATTAGAGTCATCAGACAAAGTTCTATTGACTGTTGACATCTAGTGAAAGCCGTAGGAAGTGAAAACTCATCCATATACCGCTGTAATGTCAATGGGAGCTTGGTTGAAAATCTAGCAGCCTCAGAAAAAAAATCCAAACAGGAAGTGGAACTTCTCAGGTTTTTGCCTGCCATATGAGTTCTGTTATACTCAGAGACATAATTCAAACAGTTTAAAAAAACTTCAGAGTGTTTTCTATCCAATACTAATAATAATATGCATATATTAGCAACTATGACTGAGGAGCAGGCCGTTTACTCTGGGCACCTCTGTGCACCTTTCATCCAAGCTACTCAATACTGCCCCTGCAGCCATAAGAAGTTAAAAATAGTCATGTTAAAATATATCACATTACACATTTAGTAAACTTCACACAATCTAACACTTTATGTATGACTTAATAAAAAATAAATAGGTTTGGGGAAAAAGATGCTTGTGCAAAGCACACCAAAGACGGCATTAACTATAATAATAAGTAATAAAATAAAGACGGAACTTCTAAAAGTGAGAGCCTGCTGAATTTGCAAGACAACTTTTCTTTCTTTTTGATTTCTAAACAAATGAAAATGTGGCACTGTCTCAATGAAGGGTTTGGCATTCGTGAGAAAATTCTAGGTTGCATTCAGCCTTCTCCCTACAGTTTTCAGCCATTAGCTTCGCCCACGACTGGCTCATGTGAACTACAATCCCGATGCTGTGTTTTTAGGTTTAGAAACGTCAATAATCATCGCTTGCGAAACGGCTTTTGAAACATATAGCCCTTATCTTTCATCAGCTTGAAAGAATCCTTCAGATAAAAAATATACACTTACTGTGGCAGTTTTGCATAGTTATGGCTGCCCCCCCCCCATCTGATGAAACTACACTTCCCGAGTTACGCTTAGACATAGGTGTTTGGTGCACGTTATATAGCTAATTATAAACTGGGTGGTTCACACCCTGAATGCTGATTGGCTGACAGCCGTTGTACATCAGACCGTATACCACTATGTCAAAACATTTCTTTATACTGGTCTAATTACGTTGGTAACCAGTTTATAATAGCAATAAGGCACATCTGGGGTTTGTGGTATTTGGCCAATATATCATGGCTAAGGGCTGTATCCAGGCACTCCGCGTTGCGCATGAGAACAGCCCTTAACCATGGTATATTGCCATATACCACCCCCCCAGGCCTTATTGCTTAATTAGCACAGGTGGTAACCGCTTGTCTTCTGTCTGTTTTCCGCAAACAAGCGCTGCAACATGGAGATATTCAGTGTGGGAACACTAACCCTATCAAGGTATCAATTAAACCTTTTATTTTTATTTCTTTCTGATATGTAAAATAAGGTCCTTTCATGTTTCATACTTTCACTTTTGATACTTAAGTATATTTAAAACAAAGTACTTTGACTTTTATTCAAGTAACGTTAGTATTTTACTGGGTGACTAACTTGAGTAATTTTCTATTAAGGTATCTTTACTTTTACAAGTATGACAATTGAGTACTTTTTCCACCACTGACGTTAGCTAGCTACACAAATTATGGGCCGCATAACTTCGATGCAACTAAACCAGTTAGTTTGGACATTTGGCTGTTAACGTTAGTGGCTTAGTTGCGTCGAAGATGAGGCTGTATTAAATTAGCTAGCTAGCTAACGTTAGCTCAATAGCTAAGCTAACTTTACGCACCTTGCCATTTTTGGACGTCCCGTTCACAAAAACAGTAACTCTTCTCATTCTTAGTAATAAGCTTTAATACTAATTCTAGAACAATGAGCCCCAGAAGGATGCTCCAGAGGTAGCTAGCTAGCAGACTTGACAGTTTGACGAAACAGCAAGAAGACAACCTTGAACATTGGTTAACTCCAACCAACCAACCAATGGAATGGGCATATTACTTAGGCATTAAGCCTCACACCAATCAAATATTGAAACAGAAAGTAGGTGAGCCAATCAGAGGCCATCATTGGGTGCAATCGTTTTACAAGCCGGTGCGTGCCGTCAGTAATACTTTAAAGTTCCAATGCAGCCGGTTTTATCTCAATATCAAATCATTCCTGGGTAACAATTAAGTTCCTTAATGTGATAGTTTTCAATTCAAAATGTTAAAAATTAAACAAAAATAGTTTACCAGCAAAGAGCAATTTCTCAAGCAATAATTGGCCTATTAACTAATTTGCATCACCAGGCAGGCCAAAACACTATCCCACCAGAAATTTCAGGCAGTCTTTTCAAAAAGCTCTTACACTAAAAGGGTATTTAAATAATTTCATTTAGTTAATAAATGAAGTATATCTGGTGCTGTCCACATTGTCCACACACTCTGCAGACCACACACCCATGGTAGTTACTAAGTAGAATCCTTGGGATGTCCCTACCATAACCTGTACCTAAATATTTTCAAATCAATGTTTATTGGTTGCTTACACAGATTTGCAGATGTTATCGCAGGTGCAGAGAAATGCTTGTTTTCTAGCTCCAACAGTCTAACAATACACAATCCAAAAATAAATTGAGAAATATCAGAACGAGCAATGTCAGAGTCCGGTGTGTGTGTATACTCAGCAAAAAAATAAACGTCCTCTCACTGTCAACTGCGTTTATTTTCAGCAAACTTAACATGTGTAAATATTTGTATGAACATAACAAGATTCAACAACTGAGACATAAACTGAACAAGTTCCACAGACATGTGACTAATAGAAATTGAATAATGTGTCCCTGAACAAATGGGGGGTCAAAATCAAAAGTAACAGTATCTGGTGTGGCCAGATAGTGACTTTGTTTTATTGCGCTGGCCACATCTGCAGTCTTCATGCCTCCTTGCAGCATGCATAAGGCATGTTCACGCAGATGAGCAGGGACCCTAGGCATCTTTCTTTTGGTGTTTTTCAGAATCAGTAGAAAGGCCTCTTTAGTGTCCTAAGTTTTCATAACTGTGATCTTAATTGCCTACCGTCTGTAAGCTGTTATTCCACAGGTGCATTAATTGTTCATTGAACAAGCATGGGAAACAGTGTTTTAACCCTTTACAATGAAGATCTGTGAAGTTATTTGGATTTTTACTAATTATCTTTGGAAGACAGGGTCCTGAAAAAGGGACTTTCTTTTTTTTGTTTATATACTGTACCAGTAAAACTCTTGGACACCTACTCAAAGGTTTTGCTTTATTTTTTACTAATTTCTACATTGTAGAATAATAGTGAAGACATCAAAACTATGAAATAGCACATGGAATCATGTAGTTACCAAAAAAGTGCTAAACAAATCAAAATATATTTTTGATTCTTCAAAGTAGCCACCCTTTGCCTTGATGACAGCTTTGCACACTCTTGGCATTCTTTCAACCTGCTTCATGAGGTAGAATGCATTTCAATTAACAGGTGTGCCTTCTTAAAAGTTAATTTGTGGAATTTCTTTCCTTAATGCATTTGAGCCAATCATTTGTGCTGTGACAAGGTAGGGGTGGTATTCAGAAGATAGCCATATTTGTCAAAAGACCAAGTCCATATTATGGCAAGAACAGCTCAAATAAGCAAAGAGAAACAACAGTCCATCATTACTTAAAGACATGGTCAGTCAATAAGGAAAATGTCAAGAATTTTGAATCGTTCTTTTTCAAGTGCAGTCTCAAAAACCATCAAGAGCTATGCTTAAAACTGGCTCTCATGAGGACCGCCACAGGAATGGAAGACCCAGAGTTACCTCTGCTGAAGAGGATATGTTTAGAGTTATCAGCCTCAGAAATTGCAGCCCAAATAAATGCTTCAGAGTTCAAGTAACAGACACATCTCAACATCAACTGTTCAGAGGAGACTGTGTGAATCGGGCCTTCGTGGTCAAATTGCTGCAAAGAAACCACTACAAAGGACACCAATAAGAAGAGACTTGCTTTGAACAAGAAACACGCGCAATGGACATGAGACCGGTGGAAATTTGTCCTTTAGTCTGGAGTCCAAATTTGATATTTTTAGTTCCAACCGCCGTGTGTTTGTGTGAGAGAGTAGGTGAACGGATGATCTCCTTATGTGTATTTCCGACCGTAAAGCATTGAGGCGGCAGGTAGCCTAGTGGTTAGAGCGTTGGGCCTGTAACCAAAAGGTTGCTTGATCGAATCCCTGAGCTGACAAGGTAAAAATCTGTCATTCTGCCCCTGAACAAGGCAGTTAACCCACTGTTCACGGGTAGGCCATCATTGTAAATAAGAACTTGTTCTTAGCTGACTTGCCTAGTTAAATAAAGTATGGTATGGGGGTGCTTTGCTGGTGACCCTGTCTGTAATTTATTTAGAATTCAAGGCACGCTTAATCAGCATGACTACCACAGCATTCTGTGGTAGTCACGCAGTAAAAAGCACATGACAGCCCGCTCGGAGTTTGCCAAAAGGCATCTGAAGGACTCTGACCATGAGAAACAAGACTCTCTGGTCTGAATGCCAAGCGTCACGTCTGCATGAAACTTGGCACCATCCCTACGGTGAAGCATGGTGGTGGTGGCAGCATCATACTGTGGGGATGTTTTTCAGCGGTAGGGACTGGGAGACTAGTCAGGATCGAGGGAAAGATTAATTGAGCAAAGTACAGAGAGATCCTTGATGACAACCTGCTCCAGAGCTCAGACTGTGGCGAAGGTTCACCTTCCAACAGGACAACGACCCTAAGCACACAACCAAGACAACGCAGGAGTGGCTTCGGGACAAGTCTCTGAATATCCTTGAGTTGCCCAGCCAGAGCCCAGACTTGCTCCCGATCGAACATCTCTGGAGAGCTCCCCATTCAACCTGACAGAGCTTGAGAGGATCTGCAGTGAGAATTTTATTCAAAATCTTAAGTTACATCAGTGTTGCTAATGTATTCAGCACAACAAAAATAACCACATAGCAGAGTGCACAAATTTATTGTAATGAAACACATTTTTCTTTCAGCAATACTGTTAATTTTAGTGTTAGTATTTGCTT
The DNA here is from genome assembly GCF_045679555.1 of Salvelinus alpinus. Classification (NCBI taxonomy): domain Eukaryota; kingdom Metazoa; phylum Chordata; class Actinopteri; order Salmoniformes; family Salmonidae; genus Salvelinus; species Salvelinus alpinus. The sequence continues at coordinate 35,363,103 of NC_092104.1, forward strand.
GAAGGAGTCATTATACGAGCAGGATATGGTCACACGGTTCCTCTTGAAACAAAAATATACATATTTTGATATAAAATGAAGTCAGTAATTCCAATTTGGTTTAGATTGCAAATATCCAGCAGAAAACATGACAACCAATCCATTATCATGTCAGCATACCTTTTGGTGCAGTTTAAAAGTTCAGATTAGAGGAAGTAAACCATACCAGTTTGGATAATATTCTCAAATGTGACAGTGCTATTAACTCATATGGTCCACTCAAGATTTAATATTAGTCCCCTTACAATGTTGAGTTAAATGATGAACCAATCAAATATTTAATACAATTTAGATCCACTTGGGTTTGAAATAAGGGAAAGTTCTCCTCAGAAATTGCAACATCAGTAAAAAAAAAATATCCATCAGTGTCGTCTTTCAACAGTTGAATATGAAGCAACACTTTTAAATGGAGTCGGTGTAAGTTACAGTACACTGGGTCATATTTTAACATTTCCTTTAAACTGTCTCCATTCAGACTGTGGGAAATAAGGAGACAACTTTAACTAGTTCTTAAGGTATATTTGCACACTGTTTAATGTGCCACAGTAACAACGCCCAAAGGTAAAAAAAAGTCTTAATTGAATCTATCAAAGTAAAGCAGAACATTCACCTTCATTGTCATTTAAGTGATGGATTTTATGGGGCATAACACACAGAATACAGAATTTGAATAAAGCAATGCAACTTAGCCTTGAATGTGTTAAACAAAAAAAACAAATCCACAATATCAAGAGATGCAACTTTTAAAGCCTTGTCATTGGGACAGGTTCTGGGTCTGTCTGGTAAATGCTGGTCAACACTTTGCCAGTCCTAGCCAGTTTCCCCGTCATATGGCGTGTAGGGGAGTCAGTAGATGGCATGCCATAGGGAGTCATGGGCTCTCCCCATCAGGGGGTGTGGTGGATTTTCTTTTTGGCAGAATAGGAGCACCGCCAGTCTCTTCAGAAGGTCTTCCGATGGATGGCACGTGCTCGGTCTTCCTCATACTCCTTCTTTGAAACCCACATCTTCTTGAAGGTGTCCAGTGACGCAAGGATGGAGCCCCTTAAAGCATACAACAGAGGATCATTACTGTCCATTACTCTGGAAACAGACTAATGTTTAATCTGAGTGTGGCTGATCACATGACGTTACTTACCCTATCCACGTGGAGTAGAGTCGTTCTTGAGGTGCAGAGATCTAACAGAGTAAAACAGGGAAATAAACTGGCTGTGAAACAGCACAACTAGTTCAGAAATATGTTGCACCAACATTAAACATACATTGAAATTGCTGCTCAGTGCGCATACATAGGTAAATACGGCGCCAAGGTTAAGACAGCAAATACCTTTATTTTCACATCTTTAGGTGCCAACTTTTTTACTTCACTTAACAACCGGTCACCAAAACCTTTGGGACAGAAAAAAAAGAATTGTAAACAGGGAGAGTAATACAATTAGCCAATGCTGAAGCAGTGGAGTTTGTTTGCTACAGTCTTCAATATGTAATTGGTGGGACAGGACTCTAGTCCATACCTTTGAGGAGTGTGGAGCCCCCAGAAAGAACAATGTTGGAAAAGAGTGTACGTCGCAGGTCCATGTCGGACTTCTGGATGGCAAAAGCAAGAACTTCGTGGATTCCTTCACTCTCGTCCCCTATCAGGTCTGGACGGAAGAGGAGCTCTGGGGCTCGGAACCGAGCAGGACCAATCTACACAGGGGATAACAAGCTGTCAATTCTTCAGTAAAATACAACAGCTTATATGTTAATGTCAAAGTAAGTAGTAATATTTAACTTCCAGAACACAATCTTAAACATTTTGAGAATGTATCTAACATGACTCACATCCAATGTGCTGCCATCAGGAAGAGTGTACTGCACCTTCTCTGTCTCCAAGGTCTCATCTTTTTGTGGGTTCAGTGAGAGGTAGCATGCTCTCTGCAGAGGTAAACAATTAGGGTGACAGGCGTCAAGGACAAAGAATGAAACAAATAACAGGACTGATAGTGTCTTGAAGATTTATACAACTATTTGCCTTGATCCCATCAAAAATACAACAATTTCTTCATCCGTACCTCTTTGATAGTGCGCACAACCTCAAACTCAGCTGAGGTGTGGAAGTCATAGCCTTCCTTGCGCATTAGCAGGCGTAGGTAGCGTGAGACATCACGTCCAGCAATGTCCACCCGCATGATAGAGTGAGGGATGGCAAAGCCTTCATAGATGGGCACAGCATGGGTTACCCCATCACCAGCATCCAGCACCACTCCTGTTGTCCGGCCTGTGGCATATCTGCAATATCCAAAGAGACATTCAAAACGGTTGTTTTTGCTAATGATCATTTTCACATCGCTACAGTTACTAATGCATTACATGTCATATTAACCTGGGGTTTCCTTAGTTGTCACTAGCTACCACAGCTATAGGAGAGGTTTTATGACCTATATGGCTGTGATAACTAGTGATGACCATTTACCTCCTCTGGGAGTGAAATATTTTAATGTACTGGTATGCCCAACATAAGGCTGGCAAACAAGAGACAAGATATCTAGAGGAAAAACAAACTCACAAGCTTAATACTGCCTGCATGGAGATGAAGAGCGCTGGTACATTGAAGGTCTCAAAGAACACCTCTGCTGCACGCTCCCGGTTTCTACTTGGGTTCAAGGGGGCCTCTGTCAGCAGCACAGGATGCTAAAGGACATTAGGAGAAATGCAAAAGAAAGTCAATGCAGTGAAACAGTAAAAAAAAAAAAAACACTATCAAATTCATATTCACTTCAAGAAGCCCTGAGAAAGAACACCAGCTCTCATGATCAAATTAAAAGTATCCATAAGTGTGTCACAGAAACCAGAGAAAAATACCTCTTCAGAGAAGGTCTGTAGTTGCTCCTTAGAGTACACATATTGCCAGATGCGCTCCATGTCATTCCAGTCCTTCACAATACCGTGCTCCATTGGGTACCGCACAGACAGGAGCCCCCTGTGTTCCTACAACCACATGGAGAGATAAAGTCTTGGGAATAGCAGCCAAAGTACTATATTTTGTTTAAAAATACAGATTTTGTGTTAATAACAGCCTACATATAGGCATACAGGCCCATAAAGCCCTTTACATTATCAGTGACACAGGGCCACAGGCATCGGTCTTAGTAGAGCACTGTACCTCTGCTTTTGGGCCAATGAAGAGATCTCCTTCCAGAGCACCTGCCATCACCCGAACATGCTTTGGACGACCCACACTAGAAGGTAAACACATGGATCATTTTACATACTCTTTTCATTCAAACAAAGCATTTCAGTCAAATACATTTAAGTATTTAATATTATAGTGTTGAGATGGCTGTAGTGTTTGATCTTACTAGTTTGGGAAGCAGTATTTGGGGATCTGGTCTCCTGCAAAACCAGCTTTAACAACACCGGAGCCCTGAAAGAGAAAGTAAGAAAATGTAGGTCCATGCAACGTCGGCTACATGTATTAACTCATTTATTATAGGGACTGAGGGCGTCTCTGGCCCCATCTGTTCATCCTGTTTGTACAGTGATATCAGTCAGTAGTCATGAGACAGCGCTGAGGGGCAGCACACTGGCCTATTGTAAACTACTGGATCAGACCCCAATATCAGTAGTAAAAATATGCTATTCCTTAATTATTGTACTCTAATGCCTTGCATTGATTACGATCAGCAACACAATGATGCATAAGTAAATTATTCTTTATTTTATTTCACAATGATGCTGCTATCAAGTAGCCTGAAGAGAAAGGCTGTTAATAATCTAGCCTAACGTTAGATGATGCGCTAGTTTCCTAACTCGTCCTTTCTTTCATAATTAACGTTGGCTAGACTTCTTATTTATAGCTAGCTAGCAAACTAACCTAACTAGTTGAAAAGTAAGATACATTGTTTTACTCTGTGAGCTCCCCATAGTTAGCATACTGCATTGGGATGGATTGGTTGGGGATGCAGCCATCTAACGTTAGCTTGTTGTTAGCCTTGGTCATCACCCTTCCAGTCTCACAATGCTATGGCAGGTAGCTAACTAGCTACTGACTGAGTCGCAAAGCTAGTCAGTGGCTTTAGCAAAGATATTTGATCTCTGTGGCTTTAGCTAGCTAATCTTGTTAGCTAACCATCTAGACAATAAGAGGGTTTGCAAAAGCATACTACAGGCTAATCAGCTAGCTAGCTAACTTGAGCTATAAACAAGACAACGACCACCACCCATTGAAAAGCAAACTAACGTTAGCGACTTTTCGGTTACCTTAGTTACCGTTACATTTACCAATGATGTTGGCTACTTACATTATCAATAACCACAGGCTGATTTGCTATTATATCGTAGGACTCCATGGTGATAACCTTATAGATATAGGTCCTTTATGAATCATTTTTTCCTAGCATTGTAGTTAGCTGATTTCGCCTTGTTATGTGGCGCAACGATGCAGATATAAATGTATAGCTAGATAGGCTCAGCTATTATCCGCCCACTCTATGTACAGCCACACAAGCCAATCGCAAGCCATTGGAAGTAAAACGGTGACGTATGAAGCCTAGCTAGCAACAATAGGGTGCACGCAGTGGTGTAAAAATACTTAAAAGTTCTACTTAAGTAGTTTTTTGGGAGATCTGTACTTTACTTTACTATTTATATGTTGTACTTTTACTCCATACATTTTCCCGGACACCCAAAAGTACATTGTGACACAAATGGTCCAATTCACACACTTATCAAGAGAACACCCCTTGTCATCCCTACTACCTCTGATCTGGCGGATTCACTAAACACAAACGGTTCGCTTGTAAATTATGTCTGAGTGTTGGAGAGTGCCCCTGGCTATCTGTCAATAAAAATAAAAATTGTGCCGTCTGGTTTGCTTAATGTAAGGAACTTGAAATTATTTCTACTTTTACTTTTGATACTTAAGTACATTTTAGCAATTCTATTTACTTTGGATACTTAAGTATATTTAAAACCAAACACTTTTAGACTTTTACTCAAGTAGTATTTTACTGCGTGACTTTCACTTTTACTTGAGTTATTTTATATTAAGGTATGTTTACTTTTACTCAAGTATGACAATTGGGTACTTTTTCCACCACTGGGTGCATGCACCCTGAAAATAAAAGCTCACCATTGAAACTGATCCAAATGGATACAAGTAGTGGAATAATGCCATATCTGGACCACTAGATAATGCTAAACGAGGTTGGAATGTTGTTACATAACTTAAAAATAATGCAATAATAATTAATTTGACAAACAGTAAAAAAAAAATAAAAAATCTGATCCCCCTGTGGATGTATTAGACTGCACAATTGCATTGGGGGCGTGCATATGTCCACTGTACAGCCAGCTTCACCTACTCGGTGACACCCACAGATTACAATTCCAAAGAGTTTACTCAAATATTAAGGTAATAGCTCTTAATGCAGGACCTGGTAGTCCTACCCTATAGCAAACAAACAAAATAATTTCCATAGGCTATGGGCCGTACCTGTTTCTATTTTTTTTCTTCTTAAGTGGGCTCTCTAAAAGCAGAGTGCATCAATGCTTCCCGTTGGAGCCAATTTTTTTAATGTATTAACTTTTTTATCCTTTATTTAACTAGGAAAGTCAGTTAAGAACAATTTCTTAATTACAATGACGGCCTACCCCGGCCAAACCAGGACAACACTGGGCCAATTATGCGCCGCCCTATCATGGCCAGTTGTGATATAGTGTGGAATCAAACCAGGGTCTGTAGTGACGCCTCTAGCACTGAGAAGCAGTGCCGTAGACCGCTGCCACTCGGGAGCTGCATTTCAAGTTCGAGTGTACAGTTTCAGGATAAACAATGCATGTGCTTTGAATTCATGGCGATTTGTATGTGTAAATACGGTAGGCTACAACAACGCACACACGATTATTGATCATGCGGATGTCAGAGCAGAGAAGACCGTATGAAGTATGGGACAGAATTTAGACATTGCATATAATTTAACAGTTCCATTTAACGTCACACTGTTCCTTACGGCTGGGAATTGCCAGGGACCTCACAATACGATATTATGTGCCGATATGATATAGCGATCCTCACAATTCTATATGTATTGCGATTCGATACTGCGATTTGACGTTCCAAACATATTGCTAACTATGTCTGCCACAGAGAGACAAGAGAGAGCAAGAGCAAATGAGTTTTGATCAGTCAAGGGAAAAAAGTGCTGAAAACATGTTGGCTCCAACTCTCGTTAGCTAACGCTGCCATATTTTTAAAATACATTTATACACACTGATATTTGTAGTCAAATAGGGGATGGGTTTGGGTGGTAAATCTTGGTAAACTGGTTCCCACCAAAAAATCCTAGCTGATACCACATTTTATGGGTGCACACTCTATAGGTAAGTCTGTACAGTCCACTGTGTACAGTGCATTCGGAAAGTATTCAGACCCCTCAACTTTTCACATTTTGTTACATTACAGCCTTATTCTAAAATTGAGTCAATCGTTTTTTCCCCTCAATCTACATACTATACCCCATAATGAACAAGCAAAAACAGGTTTTTACAAATTTAGAAAACTTAAATAATACAATTACATGAGTACTCAGACTCTTTACTCAGTACTTTGTTGAAACACCTTTCGCAATGATTACAGCCTCGAGTCTTCTTGGGTATGACGCTACAAGCTTGGCACACGTGTATTTGCGGAGTTTCTCCCATTCTTCTTTGCAGATCCTCTCAAGCTCTGTCAGGTTGGATGGGGAGCATAGCTGCACAGCTATTTTCCGGTCTCTCCATAAATGTTTGATCAGGTTCAAGTCTAGGTTCTGGCTGGGCCACTCAAGTACATTCCTGCATTGTTTTGGCTGTGTGCTTAGAGTCGTTGTCCTGTTGGAAGGTGAACCTTCACCCCAGTCTGAGGTCCTGAGCACTCTGAAGGTTTTCATCAAGGATCTCTCTGTACTTTGCGCCGTTCATCTTTCCCTCGATCCTGACTAGTCTCCCAGTCCCTGCCGCTGAAAAACATCCCCACAGCATGATGTTGCCACCACTATACTTCACCGTAGGGATTATGCCAGGAACTCCTCCAGATGTGATGCTTGGAATTCAGGCCAAACAGTTCAATCTTGGTTTCATCAGACCAGAGAATCTTGTTTCTCATGGTCTGAGTCCTTTTAGGTGACTTTTGGCAAAATCCAAGCGGCTGTCATGTGCCTTTTCCTGAGGAGTAGCTTCCGTCTGGCTACTCTACCATAAAGGCCTGATTGGTGGAGAGCTGCAGAGATGGTTGTCCTTCTGGAAGGTTCTCCCATCTCCACAGAGGAACTCTGGAGCTCTGTCAGTGACCATCCAGTTCTTGGTCACCTCCCTGACCAAGGCCCTTCTCCCCCAATTGCTCAGTTTGGCCGGGCGGCCAGCTCTAGGAAGAGTCTTGGTTGTTCCAAACTTCTTCCATTTAAGAATGATGGAGGCCACTGCAGAAATGTTTTGGTACCCTTCCCCAGATGTGTGCCTCGACACAATCCTGTCTCGGAGCTCTACAGACAATTTATTCGACCTCATGGCTTGGTTTTTGCTCTGACTTGCACTGTCAACTGTGGGACCTTAGACAGGTGTGTGCCTTTCCAAATCATGTCAAATCAATTGAATTTACTACAGGTGTACTCCAATCAAGTTGTAGAAACATTTCAAGTATGATCAATGGAAACCAGATGCACCTGAGCTCAATTTCGAGTCTCATAGCAAAGGGTCTGAATACTTATTTACATAAGGTATTTCAGATTTTATCTATAATAAATTTGCAAAAATGTCAACACTGTTTTTGCTTTGTCATTATGGGGTATTGTGTGTAGATCGATATATATATTTTGAAATACGTTTAAAATAAGGCTGTAACCAGAGTCGATTTTAGCATGTAAATCATGGTGGGGCAAACCATTTTTTCTTCGGAAAGCCACTACATAACACAACAGTAAACAATACATTCATTTATAATGGCGACAAGCAGTGCCCGCAAACTGTTAGTGCCTACATAAAGCTGTCCCAACAGCAGAGCTTTCTTTCCAGCACAATGGAGTGAATCCTTACCACTGCTACACCTGGCTATCAGCGGAGCCTTGTCTGGCAGCGAAACAATTCATTCAGCCTTGTTTACTGCATTTAAAAAAAAAAACATAGCTGATATGGCTGACCATATCTCCCTGGCATATTACATAATTTATGGACTCATCTTGTTGTGCGCGCCGGTCCTTTGTGGGCAAATTTTGTCATCCAAGAAAAATATTTATTCAAAACATATTTTCCCAGTCTGACTTCCCAGTTGCAAGGCTTGCGGTTAGCCACCGATTCCTTCCAAACAACTCATTGTTGAATTTGCGATTTCCAAATTGTTGTGTAATGTATATGTCCAATGGCCGATGAGCACCGATATTTTTTTATCTATATTTTCTCTTCATATGACAAGGATTAAAAATTATTTGCCAGTAGACTTGATTCATGATGACTGCTAGCTAAGATTTTGAAAGTAAGATATTGACATGATCAGTCCAATCAAAGCTACTGTACATTTAACATGATTTGATTTGATTTCTGTGGCCAATGACCTTGAGACTTCTTGGAAGGGCACTTATAATCTAAGTCTATGGCAGGACACCGAAGGGCTCTCGTTCTTGATGTCTCTCCTTACTAAAGGCGGGTGACGTAGTGTCCCACGAGTGACAGAACACTGAGCCATTCACGGTGCAATGCTCCTATTTTCTGCTGGCCTGCCCCAACATCACAGAAAGGACTGAGGCTGAAACACCTTCAGTTTGGAGCTGAATGTTTCTATGCGGCTTTATTAACTCAATTATATATATTTTCTTTTACATTGTTTGCAAACTGATGTAACAAGTATTAATGCAAAATAACATGCAAAACAGGCAAGCCCCCCCCAATAAATAAATATATGCAAAAAATGTGGGGCTCAAAACAGGTGGGGTTCTGCCACACCTGCCATGAATGACGGGTCGCCTCTTGCTGTAACATAACAAAATGTGGAAAAGTCAAGGGGTCTGAATACTTTTAATAACTTTAGTCTGAGGAGGTCAGACACAAGATATGCACAATAGGCTGACTGGTGAGCTAACGTGGTTCATTTCAGTGGTTCCAGAGACCTGCAATAAGAGCTGTGACGCTAATATGTGTGTTCTGTGGGTAGACTGATACCCCATTGCTTGGGTACACACGCTATAGGTACGGCTGTACAGTTCAATACGCATAATAGACGAACTGGGGAGGTGATTTGCCACAGTCAAAGTCCTACATTAAGAGCTATGACGCTAATACTTGTGTGAACTCTTTGGAATTGGAATCTGTGGGTGTCACTGAGTAGGCTGATATCCCATTTCATGGGTGCACAGTCCATAGGTAAGGCTGTACAGTGCGTACATGTATGCCCCCAATGCAGTTATGCTGTATAATACATCCAGAGGGATTTTTTTTTTTTACTGTTTATGGTATTAATGGTATTAATTATTGTATTTATTTGTAAGTTATGTAACACTTCAACCTTGTTTAGCATTGTCTAGTCCAAATATGGCATTATTCCACTATTTGTATCCGTTAGGATGTTTCAATTGATAACTTTTATTTTGAAGGTGAACAAAAGAGACAACAACAACACAAAACAACACAAAAATCTCAATACTTGGAGCTCACTGTATGTTTCGATAAGCCTACACCACCACCAGATGGCACTGAAATACAATGTGGAATGTTGGACTTTACAATCAGTATAGTCTCTTCCTACAGCTGCTGTGGAGTGCCATACTTTCTTCTGGCGAGCAAGACTACAAATGGGATGTTTCACTTTTCCCGACATGCAGATGTATCATTCAGGCCATTTATATTGGCAAATAATATAAGCCTACTTTCAGAAATTGAGGAGATTATTATTAACTCTAAGAACATTTTTCTTAAACTTGCTATATTAAGAGTCCAAATGGCATGGTTATGCTCTTTCAGTCTGACTGACAGATTCAATTTACTTTACATAAGTTATTATTTCTACTCTTCACATTTTGCATGGACCAATGCACTCAACCTGCTTTTCCTCTCAACCACCACATGTAAATAGTAATGAGATACATGTTTTTCTGTAAGTAGAGGCACTAGAGCAGTTGGTAAAGTAGGAGAGAATATCTGTATCCTATAGTGGACACCCTATCACTAATGTGCTAAACCAATCTCAACTAAGTACAGAGCTAATAGTCATGGTCAGAGAAGCAACAAGGAATTGTCACTTTAATAATGTTTACATATTTTTGCTATACTCATCTCATTTGTATATACTGTATTCTACTTATTTTACTTTTAGGTTGTGGCGCCGGGGGCAGAAAGCTGACATTTTACGTGTTTCTTTGCGTTGTTTGTAACTTATTTTTCTACTTATTTTGTACATAATGTTGCCGCTACCGTCTCTAATGCCTGAAAAGATCTTCTGGACACGATTACTCACCACGAACTGGCAGAATCCTTGTTTCCTTTAACGAGTCCAACGAGCCCGATGTGAATGATACTGATTTCCTGGAAACAGGCCTAGATCCCTGTCATTTGCGTGAAGAGAAGGTGGAGAAAAAGGGGCCGGAGGGCGGGCTGCCTTCTGAGAATTCGTAGGCGATCAAATAAACCCCCACTGCCTTCCATTCTGCTAGCAAACGTGCAATCTTTGGAAAATAAAATCAATGACCTCCGCGGAAGATTAAACTACCAACGGGACATTCAAAATGAATATCTTATGCTTCACGGAGTCGTGGCTGAACGATGACATTATCAGCGTACAGCTGGCTGGCTATACGCTGTATCGGCAGGATAGAACAGCGGCGTCTGGTAAGACAAGGGGCAGGGACTATGTATTTTTGTAAATAACAGCTGGTGCACGGAGCTGTATCGTTTAAGCTGTATCATTTAGGTTGTGGCCAAGAGTTTTACCTAGAGAGTTTATCTGTATTTTTCGTAGCTGTCTGCATACCATTACAGACTGAAGCTGGCCCTAAGACCGCACACAATGAGCTGTATTCCGCCATAAGCTGTCACGCTGGTATGAATGATTCGGGAGACAGGCGCAGGAATACGTAATAGTTTTTTTATTATACCCAAATTACGGCGTGCCGTGTAAGGGCACGGGGACGAAGACCAAACAAACACTATACAAAACACAAGGTTTAAACCCAAACAAAAGAGCGAGGAGTACCTTGAATAAATAACACAAGCGCCCAATGAGTAACACGGGATGAGACCCGTAATCATCTGAGCAATCCACAATGGCATGAAAGCCAAAACACACAGCACAGGTACTCAAACGCACCAACGGACATGGGAACAATAATCGACAGGACAACGGTAAACCAAGGACACACTTTTACAATTACGAATCACTGGGAATAGGGGCCAGGTATGCGTAATAAAAGTTCCAGAGGGATCCGTGACATAAGCAAACAGGAAAACGCTCACCCAGAGGCGGCGCTCCTAGTGGCCGGGGACTAATGCAGGGAAAAAGAGCTTAAATCTTTCTTAACAAATTTCTATCAGCATGTTAAACGTGCAACCAGAGGGGGAAAAACTCTGCACCACCTTTACTCCACACACAGAGACGCATACAAAGCTCTCCCTCGCCCTCCATTTAGCAAATCTGACCATAATTCTATCCTCCTGATGCCTGCTTACAAGCAAAAATTAAAGCAGGAAGCAGCAGTGACTAGATCAATAAAAAAGTGGTCAGATAAAGCAGATGCTAAGCTACAGGACTGCTTTTCTAGCACAGACTGGAATATGTTCCGGCATTCCTCCGATGGCATTGAGGAGTACACCACATCAGTCATTGGCTTCATCAATAAGTACATCGATGATGTCGTCCCCACAGTCACCGTACTTACATACCCCAACTAGAAGCCATGGCCACCATGCCCACCGACAAACCATCAAACATGCAAAACGTCAATACAGGACTAAGATTGAATCGTACTACACCGGCTCTGACGCTCGTCGGATTAGGCAGGGCTTGCAAACCATTAGACTACAAAGGGAAGCACAGCCGAGAGCTGCCCAGTGACACGAGCCTACCAGACGAGCTAAACTACTTCTATGCTCGCTTCGAGGCAAAAAACACTGAAACATGCATGAGAGCACGAGCTGTCCCGGAAGACTGTGTGATCACGCTCTCCCCAGCCGATGTGAGTAAGACCTTTTAAACAGGTCAACATTCACAAGGCCGCAGGGCCAGACGGAATACCAGGACGTGTACTGCGAGCATGCGCTGACCATCTGGCAAGTGTCTTCACTGACATTTTCAACCTCTCCCTGTCCGAGTCTGTAATACCAACATAGTCCCTGTGCCCAAGAACACTAAGGTAACCTGCCTAAATGACTACCGACCCATAGCACTCACGTCTGTAGCCATGAAGTGCTTTGAACGGCTGGTCATGGCTCACATCAACACCATTATCCCAGAAACCCTAGACCTACTCTAATTTGCATATTGCTCTCACATATCCACAGATGATGCAATCTCGTGCACTCCACACTGCCCTTTCCCACCTGGACAAAAGGAACACCTATGTGAGAATGCTATTAATTGACTACAGCTCAGCGTTCAACACCATAGTGTCCTCAAAGCTCATCAATAAACTAAGGACCCTGGGACTAAACACCTCCATCTGCAACTGGATCCTGGACTTCCTGACGGGCCGCCCCCAGATGGTAAGGGTAGTTAACAACACATCCGCCACGCTGATCCTCAACACAGGGGCCCCTCAGTGGTGCGTGCTCAGTCCCCTCATGTACTCCCTGTTCACTCATGACTGCACAGCCAGGCACGACTCCAACACTATCATTAAGTTTGCTGATGACACAACAGTGGTAGGCCTGATCACCGTCAATGACGAGACAGCCCGTAGGGAGGAGGTCAGAAACCTGGCCATCTGGTGCCAGGACAACAACCTCTCCCTCAATGTGATCAAGACAAAGGAGATGATTGTGGACTACAGGAAAAAGAGGACCGAGCACACCCCCATTCTCATCGATGGGGCTGTAGTGGAGCAGGTTGAGAGCTTCAAGTTCCTTGGTGTCCACATCACCAACAAACTAACATGGACCAAGCACACCAAGACCGTTGTGAAGAGGGAACGACAAAACCTACTCCCCCTCAGGAAACTGAAACGTTTTGGCATGGGTCCTCAGATCCTCACAGGTTTTACAGCTGCACCATCGAGAGCATCCTGACTGGTTGCATCACTGCCTGGTATGGCAACTGCTCGGCCTCCAACCGCAATGCACTACAGAAGGTAGTGCGTACGACCCAGTACATCACTGGGGCTAAGCTTCCTGCCATGCAGGACCCCTATACCAGGTGGTGTCAGAGGAAGGCTCTAAAAATGGTCAAAAACTCCAGCCACCCTGGTCATAGACTGTTCTCTCTGCTACCCCACGGCAAGCGGTACTGGAGCGCCAAGTCTAGGTCCAAGAGGCTTCTAAACAGCTTCTACCTCCAAGCCATACGACTCCTGAACATCTAATCAAATGGCTACCCAGACTATTTGCATTCCACCCCCCCCCCCCCCTCTCTCTTTTACACCGCTGCTACTCTGTTGTTATCATCTATGCATAGTCACTTTAATAACTCTACCTACATGTACATATTACCTCGACTAACCGGTGCCCCCACACATTGACTCTGTACCGGTACCTCCCTGTATATAGTCTCGCTATTGTTATTTTACTGCTGCTCTTTAATAACTTGTTACTTTTTATTTCTTATTCATATATTTTTTTAACTGCATTGTTGGTTAGGGGATCGTAAGTAAGCATTTCACTGTAAGGTCTACCTGTTGTATTCGGTGCATGTGACTAATACAATTTGATTTGTGAATTGTTAGATATTACTGCACTGTTGGAGCTAGAAACACAAGCATTTCACTACACCCACAATAACATCTGCTAAACATGTGTACAGTACGTGACCAATACAATTTATTTGAATTCTACAGCTGTGGAACATGTGTTTGTTTTAAATTCCCGAAGCTATGGGCAAACTAAGTAAGAGTACATTCAGTTGTATTCATGCAAGACAATTGACAATGAGACAATGCATGTAATATCCTGTTGACAACTGAATAGGTTGGTCATATTCTTATCTCCAATTTAAAAAAATAACATTCAATGTGTCTCTGTGTCTGCCACCCTGCTCATACTACGCAAACATACAAACCAGATAGTCACCACTATGGGCTATCTTGTTGATGTAATTGAAAGTACCGGCATTGAACATACCCTGTACACTATGTGGAGTATTATCCTTTATGAAATAGATTTGATAAGTTATTAAAGGGTACTAAAATGGGTAAAACTAATCCACTTCTGAATATAAAACTATTGTAGAAGATGAGTACTGTTCACTTTCAATTTAACAAGACAATTGATCTCTCAGATTTACACAGATTGCATTCACTCAATCATCTTGACAATGAGCAACTGAATGTGTAAAATATCAAATGAAGACACACAGAACAATGGTTTTAATAGATTTTGTAAACATGGGACAAAACCTTAGTTAGTGTGGGATACAGTTACAACACAATTATTATATTTCGGACTAATCTTGGACATTCAGATTTACAGGTTTAGTTGGATAGGGTCTTTCAGGGTCTTTTTTAGGGGATATGGAAAAGTAGAGCAGGTTGTAGCCAGAACTGACCTGCTCAAACCCTCATCTCCAGCGCCTGCGTCACTCTCCGCCACATGACCTCAAACGGCACCATTTTGTTTCTCTCCATTGCCCAGACACTTTCAACATGTTGGTAATAAAGCATTTTACCTTTCCATTGTGTTAATAATGGAGGATTGGTTGATTTTCCAGTTAAGTATTTTTTTTCTCAAGATGATTGACGAGAAAAGTATCATCCAACAACCCATTGGGTACTTCACTGCACCCTCATATGCCATGTCTTGAAATATGCAGACAGATTAAAAGTTGCTTTTAGGAATCTAAAAGGCAGAAAGGCCCTTGTCTGAGACTTCTCTTCTCAGAGGGCTTTCATCAGTCTGTAATGTATATTATGCTGTTTTAACACCATCTACAGTGGGAGGATGTAACCTAGTCTAGATGAGACTAGCAACACCGTTTGTAAAATAACCTTGGTCTAGAGATAATTTATAGCTTTGAAACAACCAGACACTGTTAGAGGTGATTTCTGAAGGGACAAATATACCCTGCCTATTCCCCTCCCCAATATCCCAATTTGTGCCACACATGAAAGAGAAACCTACATGCCAAGTATATAGCATATATTGTGTTCCCTACAGGTTATAGGGAAGCGCTGAAGACCCCAGTTGTATCTACCGACCTACCTACCTACAGTCGTGGCCGAAAATATTGTCACCCTTGCCCTTTTTTCAAATAATGCACCATTTCTTTCAGAAAACTGTAAATTAAATAAAAAAATTGGTATCCACATATGTATGTCTTTGGTTTGCAGCTGAACAAAACAAAAAAAATCTGAATAATTTACTAAATCTTAGCTTATTCGACAAAGAAATCCTAAAATGGCCCAGACAATATTATCGGCACCCTTAGTAGTTAGAAATAATTAGATTTCAAGCAGCTGATTGTCCTTTACTTTGGAATTGAACTCACATGTGGTGGTTGCAGGTGCCTGCAATATGAAAGTCACTCATTCAACCAGTTTGAATAGAGAAAAGGACTTATTCTCCCGTTTTGTGTCACTGTGTATACTGCAATGAGCATGGAAAAAAGAAAGAAAACCAGAGTATTATCTGAGGAGGTCAGACACAAGATTGTAGCCAAGCATCAAAAATCTAAAGGCTACAGGTCCATCTCCAGAGACCTTGATGTTCCTGTTTCCACCATTCGTAATGTTATCAAGAAGTTAAAGGCCCATGCCACTGTAGCCAACCTCCATGGACATGGCCGCAAGAGAACACTTGATAGAAGATTGCAGCAAAGGATTGTTTGAATGGTGGAGAAAGCACCTTGATCATCTGCCACACAGATTCAAGCTGACCTTCAGAAACAAGGTACGACAGTTTCAACTCGCACCATCCGTCGCCAACTCAATGAAAGGGGGTTATATGGTAGGAGACCCAGGAGGACCCCACTGCTGAGAGAGAAATATAAGAAAGCCTGACTGTAATTTGCCAAAACACACCTGAACATGCCAAAGAATGTCCTGTGGACAGATGAGACCAAATTATGGCTTTTTGGTAAAACATCTCTATGTTTACAGAAAACTAAATGAAGCCTTCAAAGAAAATAACACCTTCCCTACAGTCAAACATGGAGGAGGTTCAGTGATGTTTTGGGGTTGCTTTGCTGCCTCTGGCACTGGCACGTGTGCATGGCATCATGAAATCAGGAGAATACCAAGGCTTTTTGGAGCGCAATGTCAGACCCAGTGTCAGAAAGCTTGGTCTCTGTCGAAGTTCATGGGTCTTCCAGCAGGACAATGACCCCAAACACACTTCAAAAAGCACACAGGAATGGTTCAAGACAAAACGCTGGACTTTACTGAAGTGGCCAGCAATGAGTCCATATCTAAATCCCATTTAAAACTTGTGGAGAGATCTGAAAACCGCAGTTTAGAGAAGGCACCCTTCAAATATGGAAAAAACTGGAGCAGTTTGCACAAGAGGAGTGAGCCAAACTGCCAGTACAGAGGTGCAGGAAGCTCATTGATGGCTATAGGAAGAGCTTGATTGCAGTTATTTTGACCAAAGGCTGTACTACCGAATATTAAGTCTAGGGTGTCAATAATTTTGTCAATGCCATTTCTGTTTATTTACTGATTTTAAATTAATATATTAAGTTCTGTTTCAAAAACAAAGTTTCTGTAATATTAACAGTGAAATAAAGAATTGTGAAGACCAAATACACTATATATACAAAGTATGTGGACACCCCTTCAAGTGATTGGATTTGGCTATTTCAGCCACACCTGTTTCTGACAGGTGTTTAAAATCGAGCACACATCCATGCAATGTCCATAAAACATTGGCAGTAGAATGACCTTACTGAAGAGCTCAGTGACTTTCAGCGTGGCACCATCATAGGATGCCACCTTTCCAACAAGTCAGTTTCTGCCCTGCTAGAGCTTCTCCAGTCAACTGTAAGTGCTGTTATTGTGAAGTGGAAATGTCTAGGAGCAACAACGGCTCAGCTGCAAAGTGGTAGGCCACACAAGCTCACAGAACGGGCCTGCCGAGTGCATGAAGCGCACAGCGCGTAAAAATAATCTGTCCTCGGTTGCAACACTCACTACAAAGTTCCAAACAGCCTCTGGAAGTAACATCAGCACAATAACTGTTCGTCGGAAGCTTCATGAAATGGGTTTCCATGGCCGAGCAATCGCACACAAGCCTAAGATCCCGATGTGAATCTGCATTTGGCGAATGCCAGGAGAACGCTACCTGCCCCAATGCACAGTGCCTACTGTAAAGTTTGTGGAGGAGGAATGGGGCTGAATGGTAGCAAGGACTGCAGCAACGTTCCAACATCTAGTAGAAAGCCTTCCCAGAAGAATGGAGGCTGTTATTGCAGCAAAAGTGGAACCAACTCCATATTAATTTCCATGATTTTGGAATGAGATGTTCAATGAGCAGGTGTCCACATACCTTTGGTCATGTAGTGTACTTTGGTCAATTTCAACTTATTTTTTGCGGAAATTGTGAGTTACTTGAAAAAAGTGCAAGGATGCCAATATTTTTGGCCACGACTGTACCTACCTACAGATTATGGACAATTCACTCTTGTAGTATTTCTCCAGTAGGTTTCCTCAAGGAGAAAGCCTCCATAAACCAGAAACACTATAGTAAATAATACAGGCACGTCTGCAAAACCCTACAGTCCACAAAAACATTACTTTAATTACTACAGTATATATTTTTACATTTTAGTTATTTAGCAGACACTCTTATCCAGAGTAACTTTCAGTAGGGAGTGCATACATTTTCATATTTTGTTCATGCTGGTCCCCCATGGGAATCAAACCCACAACCCTGGTGTTGCAAGTGCAATGCTCTACCAACTGAGCCACATATGACCACATTTATTTTTACTACAGTATTTATACTTTAGTTAACTGTAAACACTACTGTATATATTACAGTATTCATTGTAGTGTTTAAAAAACAATACAGTGAATACTGTAATCTTTTTTTCATTTTGGGCCAGATCTAACAACTTGTAATTAATCACTTGTAAAAGAAGCTATCTTGTAAATGTTCTATCCTAAATTGATAACAATGCAGGAGGATGAGCAGCATGATGCTTCTAGTCCTGATAGCTTTGTCAAGTCTTCAAGCTCAACAGAGAGAGATATCTGGTAGAACAGTGGAGGTACACAGATAACTGTCATCACTGGACTAGCTTTTCTGTCAGAGGGTCCAATGAGAGAAGAGGCAACAAGGCAACCCACTGGAAGCCCTGTGGAAGCAGTAACTAGGCAACCACAGCTACATTCCAAGGTCTATCTCTCAGTCCTACTCTCATGATCAAAGAGAGGAAAAGGTCAGATGGAGAGGCCACAGCTTAAATATAAAGGCAACCATGGACACTGCACTTTACCAATACGATTAGATCACATTATGACAAGAGTCATGATTCACCTGTTTCTTTTTATTTACTAGCTTCATGTATTATTTTTCATTATGCTGACTGCAAACTTTCTTTCCCTTGTAGATGGAGACATTATCAGTATACAAATATGTGTGTTGAAAGCACAGGTGGTACCCACTGCTGTTACCAGCAGGTGTTCTAGAGGAGCTGGAAACATCACCAATAGACAACAGCACCACATAAATTAATCAACAGGGTTGCACGGCTCTGATGTTCATTTTAGGACCTCTTGGCAAAAAACGTGGTAAATAATGCATGGTTTAATCTGCCAGTTAAATTAGAAAATAGAATACAGGTGAGAAAATAGCCGATCTATATAGACATAGTGGTGAGATGCTGTGGCACAGTGGTTGGGGGGTTTGGGGTGGGGATAAATGTCATAAAAAATGTCATATGAGCCTTGTCACTTGAGCCACTGTGTTGTTTCTTACTTGGTATTCATTAGTAAAATTACAATATTGTACATCGTTATAGACGTGAGAATGTAGGCTGTGCAAATGGCATAAGAAAAAGTTACCACTTCTCTTTCTTTCCATATTCAGTCTCATTTTTGCAGGAGGTGGGTGATCATTGGATGGCTCAGTCATTCTTACCTGTGGAGATCCATAAATGAAGGCCAAGACCTGCTATTACAGTCAAATGCCACCCCCGCGGGGAAATGAGACTAATCAAGTGGCAGCTGCAGCTTTCTAGAACAGCTAATTTCAACTGTCATTACCCCTAACAATACAACAACACAAAGAGACAAGACAATTTTGACTAATAGATTAGGTTTATTAAGATTTTGTGTTTGCGGAGACGTAGATGAGTCTTTCTGCTACCGCAGTCTTGAGATGAGTGTGATCTCTGAAAATGATTTCTGTGGCAGATGGAAGGAAAGCAAAGGTTCTCTTACAAATGTCCCTGTGTTCCATTCATCATAAACTATTGGACACACTCTTTCCCAAGCAACTAAAGCCATCAGAGCAGCCAGGGCATAAGGGCATCAGGAAATGCCTAATAAAAATATATGGCATGAGGACAATTCAACAGCAAGACAGATGACCTGGTAAATATTGACTGAGCCAATATGTGAGTGTGACCCCAGGTGACTGTCTCCATGTTTCAATGCAGTCACACGTTTTTGCATGTATAATACCAGGATTAGAATTCAAGAGGCAGAGCTGCTTTATGACCTCTTCAATTGCCAAAGACAAAGGAGAATACACTTCAAATACAGTACCTCTATTTTTGTTACACAGAAGTTAGGTTACACACAGGCCAATGTGACTTTACTATGTTACCACAGGAGATATTATTGAGAATTCATTAACATTTGAGATTAAGGCCTGTGACTGGACGATCCCTGCTGTTTCGATCCCAGCTGTTTCAGACTGGGTGGGCGGGCTAGTGCAGGCCTCCTACATCCCATTCCTCGTGTGTTTACGTATTACTCATGCTGGGTACCTGCTTCGAAAAGGAAAACAGACAGTGTGGTTTTGTTTCATCACTTTACTTGGTTTCAAAATACCCACATAACCCTGTCATTTAACATACACACACGCTTGCCATAACTATCCTTGACAGTCCATACAAAACTTCTTCATCTCAGCAAACTGTTTACAGGGCAAATGCAGATCAGGCTAATTTGGTAAGTATCCATAGTGGTCCCAACAGGATAAGTGATAAGAAAAACAATTCCAAAAATGTATATAGATTTCTATTTCTAAGACTCTTGAAAAAGAATGTCGAACTCAACTCTGTAATCATATATCACTGAAGAGCACAGAATGTGGCTGCTTTCTCATCTGTGAATTATGAATAATTTATTAATAATCTTAAAAGCATATGTTGTCTCATGAGAATTGTTTAGGTGAAGGATTGAAAGTGAAAGGAGTAAGGAGGAGGAACAGAATGCTTGA
Organism: Salvelinus alpinus; assembly: GCF_045679555.1. Taxonomy (NCBI): domain Eukaryota; kingdom Metazoa; phylum Chordata; class Actinopteri; order Salmoniformes; family Salmonidae; genus Salvelinus; species Salvelinus alpinus. The sequence continues at coordinate 35,383,674 of NC_092104.1, forward strand.
GAATCATAAAATAGTATTCTAATATTCTTGACTGTATTTGTGACTGGTGAGTGAGAGAGTGAGTGGCGGGGAGAGAAAATAGAATAGAAATAGATACCAAATAGAAATGGATACAGTATACAGGTTTTGGGCACAGTTTTACTGCTTGGTCACAAATCGTCATTAACATCCTGCATACATTTATTTTAATTTAGAAAACACTTATCTACAGTACCCCCAACATTATAATTAAATAGAATAATAAGGTTGGGTGGAGCAGATTTACAGATACTTCATATTCTTGTAGTTCTGTATTACAATGAAGTGCTAATAAGATAGCTTGAAGTGCTAGTAGAAGGCATGTCCTTCCTTAATAAGTGTGCCCAGGGAAACACTGACCAAAACGTTGGTTCCTAGCCTGTCACACAATATTATTCAGTTACAAGATTGTAACTGATTGAGGTTTAGGTGTGGGTTATGATAATGGGTATCTACTGTGGGACTCCTGTTAAAGAGCAGACAGAGGCAGAGATGCAGTTCACATGGCAGGGAATGATTGACAGTTGTTGACATGAGACTTGGTTGGTTTTGTATGGAGTATGGTTGATCTAAAATGAGACAAAGGTACAAATAACAGGCAATAACAGCAATGAACATAAAATTAATCGGCTGTTATTACACCATAATCGGCTGTCTATTACACCATTGATTGCAACTGTTAGAAGCATATAAATTGATAAAACAATTCATAAATATAGCAACAGTTAACAATGAATGGCCAGAAAGGGGGCGCAATAGCATGCTGCATGGTGAAGCTATAACAGGCTAGTTTATCAATGGCTACATAGCATAGCAAACAAACAAATATAAAGCTAAGAAATGTATCAATAGCCATAACGCAGGCCTAGTTTGCATAACAATGGCAATGCACAAAAAGTGCTTAACACTGTTCAACACTACAAGTACCAAAGAGAACAGATCAGTAGACTCAAAATGGCTGTTTGAGTGAGCCGTTAGCAGGGGCGAAACTTTCACTGGGGACGGGGTGGACATGTCCCGCCCCCCCCCACATTCTGAAATGGCATTTTGTCCCCCCCAGTTTTATCATTGGAATGTGATACAAAACGAGGCAACGGTGTGCTTTAGGACCAATCGGACGCCTCTGAGCGGTCGGGTTGGCTGTTTTAGAGTGTTTATCCAACTGGATAAAAAAATAAAATAATAATAAAATAAAAAAATGATGTCCCCCCCACTTCTAAAATGGCGCCCCTGGCCGTTAGTATTTTGCAGCCGATATTAACTATACAAAACCAACAATGGTGAGAGAGTCCTCTTCTTATCTTCTTTTATATTATAAAAGGCTTGTACTCACATTTCAATGACGCATACTGGTTGTTGTTTGTGACAGTTGTTTCTCGTACTCAACTACTCAGCTCTGTCTGGGTGATGGACCCGTATTGAAAGAAGGCGCCTGCTTCATCCTCTTCTTTAAATTTGTATTGGTGGATCGCAACTAACTGAAAGGTGTATACAACACCACCTACTGTAGTGGAGTGTGAGGCCGGTGACGGCCTCCCTATTAATCTATTTCTCTTTTCTAGCCCTGTGTTTCCACCTACTGTTCTGGAGTGTGAATTCATTACACTTTGTGACACAACAAGGGAATGGAAAAAAGAAAGGGGGAAAAGAGGCAGAAGAAATGGCCCTACCAACAAACTCTACACCCATTAAAACCTCACCACTATTCCACTACTTGCCCCTATCTGATCCTACACCAGGCCGGCAGCCTGGGAGGACGGGACACTATCGTTCAACACACCTTGTAACTTCTGCAGTAAAATCTTGTACACCCAAGTACGTCTCTCTGCAGCTGGTACAACAACATTTATTTCTTTGATTTACATTCTATTTCTGCCAGCCTGGGAGGACGGGACACTATCGTTCAACACACCTTGTAACTTCTGCAGTAAAATCTTGTACACCCAAGTACGTCTCTCTGCAGCTGGTACAACAACATCTATTTCTTTGATTTACATTCTATTTCTGCGGTTGATAGCCCTGGCTATGAATGCTAAGAAACCAACCTTACTGTAGTACATGTTATTCCTATCATGCTCCATTGGCCTCGGGCCTACTCACAGGGATCCTCTTAGGATCCCTCACCCTGTACCCATCTTCTTCTACAACTCTCTTCACTGCCTCAGCATATGACACCTCCTATACTACTCTAATCCTGGTGACATCACCCTGCCTTTCTCTCAGCGGACACTTCTGATCTCCAGCACCAGGGGTACCCCTACAGTTTACACACACAACTTTTTCAACCAACACTATACATTCCTTTGTCTTATGCCCTCCTGCACACTTCTCACATCTAGGAATCTCCCTCCTACACACTGCTGGAACATGACCATAAGCTTGGCAGGACAAAATCTGGACAAAATCTCTCACGGGATAACTGACACATCCTAACCTGACTTTGTCGGGTAAAGACTGCATGTCATGTTCGTCATAACGACATTACCGTCTCCCCACGGTAAGCACGAGGAGTTGGCTCAGGTCTCCTACCTGACTCAGCCAATCTCCTCGTGTGCCACCCCCAAAACAATTATTGGGGCTGCCTCTCGGGCTTCCGTGCAAGCCGTGTTTCCTCATATCTTCGCCGTTCCGCTATTCTCCGGTGCTTCTCCTCGTAGTATCGCCATTCTGCTTTCGCTGCCTCTATCTCTTCTTCAGAAAGGCGATACTCCCCCGGCTGTGTCCAGGGTCCTGCTCCATCTAATATCTCCTCCCAGGTCCATTTCCCCATTAAGCGCTGTTCCTCTTTTTCACGCTGCTTGGTCTTTGTTTGGTGGGTTATTCTGTCACGTTCGTCATAACGAGGAGACCAAGTCGCGGACCAGGATGTCTTGCTCCCAGACAGGCTAAATAACTTTTTTGCTCGCTTTGAGGACAATACAGTGCCACTGACACGGCCCGCTACCAAAACCTGCGGGCTCTCCTTCACTGCAGCCGAGGTGAGTAAAACATTTAAACGTGTTAACCCTCGCAAGGCTGCAGGCCCAGACGGCATTCCCAGCCGCGTCCTCAGAGCATGCGCAGACCAGCTGGCTGGTGTGTTTACGGACATATTCAATCAATCCTTATCCCAGTCTGCTGTTCCCACATGCTTCAAGAGGGCCACCATTGTTCCTGTTCCCAAGAAAGCTAAGGTAACTGAGCTAACCGACTACCGCCCCGTAGCACTCACTTCCGTCATCATGAAGTGCTTTGAGAGACTAGTCAAGGACCATATCACCTCCACCCTACCGGACACCCTAGACCCACTCCAATTTGCTTACCGACCCAATAGGTCCACAGACGACGCAATCGCAACCACACTGCACACTGCCCTAATCCATCTGGACAAGAGGAATACCTATGTGAGAATGCTGTTCATCGACTACAGCTCAGCGTTTAACACCATAGTACCCTCCAAACTCGTCATCAAGCTCGAGACCCTGGGTCTCGACCCCGCCCTGTGCAACTGGGTCCTGGACTTCCTGACGGGCCGCCCCCAGGTGGTGAGGGTAGGTAACAACATCTCCACCCCGCTGATCCTCAACACTGGGGCCCCACAAGGGTGCGTTCTGAGCCCTCTCCTGTACTCCCTGTTCACCCACGACTGCGTGGCCATGCACGCCTCCAACTCAATCATCAAGTTTGCGGATGACACTACAGTGGTAGGCTTGATTACCAACAACGACGAGACGGCCTACAGGGAGGAGGTGAGGGCCCTCGGAGTGTGGTGTCAGGAAAATAACCTCACACTCAACGTCAACAAAACAAAGGAGATGATTGTGGACTTCAGGAAACAGCAGAGGGAGCACCCCCCTATCCACATCGACGGGTCAGTAGTGGAGAAGGTGGAAAGTTTTAAGTTCCTCGGTGTACACATCACGGACAAACTGAATTGGTCCACCCACACAGACAGCATTGTGAAGAAGGCGCAGCAGCGCCTCTTCAACCTCAGGAGGCTGAAGAAATTCGGCTTGTCACCAAAGCACTCACAAACTTCTACAGATGCACAATCGAGAGCATCCTGTCGGGCTGTATCACCGCCTGGTACGGCAACTGCTCCGCCCACAACCGTAAGGCTCTCCAGAGGGTAGTGAGGTCTGCAGAACGCATCACCGGGGGCATTCTACCTGCCCTCCAGGACACCTACACCACCCGATGTCACAGGAAGGCCATAAAGATCATCAAGGACAACAACCACCCAAGCCACTGCCTGTTCACCCCGCTATCATCCAGAAGGCGAGGTCAGTACAGGTGCATCAAAGCAGGGACCGAGAGACTGAAAAACAGCATCTATCTCAAGGCCATCAGACTGTTAAACAGCCACCACTAACATTTAGCGGCCGCTGCCAACATACTGACTCAACTCCAGCCACTTTAATAATGGGAATTGATGGAAATTATGTAAAAATGTACCACTAGCCACTTTAAACAATGCCACTTAATATAATGTTTACATACCCTACATTACTCATCTCATATGTATATGTATATACTGTACTCTATATCATCTACTGCATCTTGCCATCTGTATGTAATACATGTATCACTAGCCACTTTAAACTATGCCACTTTATGTTTACATACCCTACATTACTCATCTCATATGTATATACTGTACTCTATACCATCTACTGCATCTTGCCTATGCCGTTCTGTACCATCACTCATTCATATATCTTTATGTACATATTCTTTATCCCTTTACACTTGTGTGTATAAGGTAGTAGTTGTGGATTTGTTAGGTTAGATTACTTGTTGGTTATTACTGCATTGTCGGAACTAGAAGCACAAGCATTTCGCTACACTCGCATTAACATCTGCTAACCATGTGTATGTGACAAATAAAATTTGATTTGATTTGATTTGAACTACACATAGACAATAACCCACAAAACCAAAATGGAAAATGGCAACCTAAATAGGATCCCCAATCAGAGACAACGATAAACAGCTGTCTGATTGGGAACCAATTCAGGCCACCATAGACCTACATTTACCTAGACAATACCAAAACCCCATAGATATACAAAAACCCCTAGACAAGACAAAAACACCCATACCATCCTCGTAACACACTGACCTAACCAAAATAATAAAGAAAACAAAGATAACTAAGGTCAGGGCGTGACACTGCATCAAAAGTCAGCAGGACAGACAGTGTCTTCTCTGTTTCACCACTCTCTCTACCGGGTCTGCGTCACACCAAACGGCGGGCTTATTAGACACCGTAAATCTTCAATATCAGTTGACCCTCCTCAGCACTTAACGTCACCCCAGTTATCACTCCTTACAATGGCGCCGGAGAGCAAAGCAAGTCACAGTTCTTGTCCCTAGGCACGTGGTGTGGAGTGCCCACTCCCTCTGGACAGAAGAAACGCAAAAAATCGTCATGAGTCAGGTTCACCGACCCAACAGTCCCCAACCTCTTCTCCACCCATCCTGACACCACATATTCTGTTCAAAGATGAAAAACCAACTGCCAGTTCCTTTTGGTTTTACAAGTATAAATCATCAACAATCCTAGGACAACCAATAATAAATACATACCCAGAAAGTGGCTCTCTTTACTCTGACAATTATAAATATAAGGACTTCAAGTCACACATCATATCATCAAAGATGATAATTTAAAATACATTGCATATTTATGATTGTCTGAGTAGAGCATTGCCTTTGTTAAGCTAACTTGCCCTGCTTTATGGCTATGCTTGCTACTTTTGTTAGCTTAAATTGTTTGTTTTCTTGCCATGCTATTCTATGTAGCCACTGATAAATTAGCCTGCTATAGCTTCGGCCTACCTGGCTCAATGTAATGGAACTGAGAGTCATGATCACAAATCTCAGTTCCATTACCTTACACATAAGAGTCAGACGATGTCTTCTGTACGGGTGAGTTATGTTAAGAGCCCCAAGACTCAATCTGAACATTAACACGTGTCGTTTGCAGTATGGTTTTGGAAGCATAAGGACCTTATGCGACAATAATAATAAAATAAAAGGTTAAATTGATACACATCTTGATATGGTTAGGGTTAATGTTCCCACACGGACATATCTCCATGTTAGAGCTCTTGTTTATGGAAAACAGAAGGAAGACAAGAGGCAACCTGTGCTAATTAGCTATATAACATGATCTATATAACATGATCTGAACACCTGTGTCTAAGCGTGACTCAGGAAGTGTAGTGGAAGTGTAGTTTTGTCAGATGGGGCACCCATAGCTGCATGGATCTGTGCAAAACTGCCAAGGTAAGTGTATATTTTTTATTTGAAGGATTCTTTCTCGCTGATGAAAGATAAGGGCCATATGTTTCGAAAGCCGTAGCACAAGCAACGATTTTTTATGTTTCTAAAACTTAAAACACAACATCGAGATTGTAGTTCACATGAGCCAGTTCTGAGTGAAGCTAATGGCTGAAAACTGTAGGGAGAAGGCTGAATACCACCTAGAATTTTCGCCCCCTTTCTGGCCATTCATTGTTAACTGCTGCTATATTTATGAATAGTTTTACCAATATATATTCTTATTGCGTTTGCATTTTGTTATTGCTTATTGCTATTAACAGCCAATTAAAGATGTATGTTCATTGCTGTTATTGACCGTTATTATTTGCACCTTTCTGTGTCTCCTTTTTAGATCAACCATACTCCAGACAAAGCCAACTAAGTCTCAATTCAAGTCTCATGTCAACAACCTTCAATCATTCCCTGCCATGTACACTATATATACAAAAGTATGTGGACACCCCTTAAAATGTGTGGATTTGGATATTTCAGCCACACCCGTTGCTGACAGGTATAAAATCGAGCACACAGTCATGCAATCTCCATAGCCAAACATTGGCAGTAGAATGGCCTTACTGAAGAGCTCAGTGACTTTCAACGTGGCACTGTCAGGATGCCACCTTTACAACAAGTCAGTTCGTCAACTGAGCTGTCCCGGTCAACTGTAAGTGCTGTTAATGTGAAGTGGAAACATCGAGGAGCAACAACGGCTCAGGGGCAAAGTGGTAGGCCACACAAGCATACAGAAAGGGACCGCCAAGTGCTGAAGCGCGTAACTCGTAAAAATCGTCTGTCCTCGGTTGCAACACTCATTACCGAGTTCCAAACTGCCTCTGGAAGCAACGTCAGCGCAAGAACTGTTCGGGTTTCCATGGCCGAGCAGCAGCACACAAGCCTAAGATCACCATGCCCAATGCCAAGCGTCGGCTCAAGTGGTGTAAAGCTCGACGCCATTGGACTCTGGAGCAGTGGAAACGTGCTCGCTGGAGTGATGAATCACGCTTCACCTTCTGGCAGTCTGGCGGACTAATCTGGGTTTGGCAGATGCCAGGAGAATGCTACCTGCCCCAATGCCTAGTGCCAACTGTAGTTTGGTGGAGGAGGAATAATGGTCTGGGGCTGTGTTTTATGGTTCGGACTAGGCCCCTTAGTTCCAGTGAAGTGAAATCTTAACACTACAGGATAGAATGACATTCTAGACAATTCTGTGCATCCAACTTTGTGGCAACAGTTTGGGGAAGGCCATTTCCTGTTTCAGCATAACAATACCCCCGTGCACAAAGCGAGGTCCATACAGAAATGGATTGTCGAGATCGGTGTGGAAGAACTTGACTGGCCTGCACAGAGCCCTGACCTCAACCCCATCGAACAACTTTGGGATGAATTGGACCGCCGACAGCGCGCCTAATCGTCCAACATCAGTGCCCGACCTCACTCATGCTCTTGTGGCTGAATGGAAGCAAGTCCCCACAGCAATGTTCCAACATCTAGTAGAAAGCCTTCCCAGAAGAGTGGAGGCTGTTATTACAGCAAAGGGTGGGTCAACTCCATATTAATGCCCATGATTTTGGAATGAGATGTTCGACTAGCAGGTGTCCACATACTTTTGGTCATGTAGTGTATCATCTCCATTACCTGAATCTATAAAGACTTAAACTGAACTGCATCTCTGCCTCCGCCTGCTCTTTAACTTGAGTCCCACAGTAGATGGGAATCACCATAACCCTCACCTAAAACTCAATCAGTTACGAGAGTAACTGAGTAATATTGTGTGACAAGCTAGAAACCAAAGTTTTTTGTCAGTGTTTCACTAGGTACCCCTATTAGGGAGGACATGCAGGAAATGTATAAAGCACCCCTTGGTCATTTTCAGGTGAGAGGACATTGGGGAAAGTGTGTGCAGGAGCTATAGTATGAAACGCTGTCATCAAGGCAAAGGGTGGCTACTTTGAAGAATCTCAAGTATAAAATATATAACACTTTTTTGGTTACTACATGATTCCATGTGTTCGTAGTTTTGATGTCTTCACTATTATTATACAATGTAGAAAATATTACAAATAAAGAAAACCCTGAAATTAGTAGGTGTGTCCAAACTTTTGACTGGTACTGTAGAGTTAGATGGCGGTGCAATTTTGTTTCACCACATTTCCCTTTTCTTTGTGAACAAATGTGCAATGCATTTTCCAAACTGTGAAAGGCAGCAATATGCAACATAGCGTCTAGTCTGCCGGAAAGCCACATGAAGAAGTTGAGAGCTTTGTACCTGGAAGGTCCTTTGTGTGTGTAGGCTGCATGGCATCGTTGCTGTTGGTTTATTTCCGTGGGCAACCACTTTGACCATGCTGTCTTGAAATGTTTGGGGTGTGGTCGATTTGTTGAGTTTAACCATTAGTGAGTTTATTCATGTGTGACAATATTCAAGATGTTCATTATGTAAAGCCACTGCAATAATCTCCTTTTGTTTTCAGTTGGTTTGTTTGGAGAGGCTATTCTGGTTTGAGGTCCAAGCAGTTTATTGGCAGCGCCCTCCTCCAATAAGTTGACTGTCTTTAAGTAAAGTAATCTGTATTTCTGTATTTCACAAGACTGGGCAGGGGCGCAGTCATGGCTGGGCCTGAGAGGACATAGGCCCACCCACTTGGGAGCCAGGCCCAGTCAATCAGAATACATTTTTCCCCCACAAAAGGGCTTTATTGCACACAGAAATACTCCTTAGTTTCATCAGCTGTCTGGGTGGCTGGTCTCACAGGTGAAGAAGCCGGATGTTGAGGTCCTGGGCTGGCGTGGTTACACGTGTTGTGAGGCCAGCTGGATGTACTGCCAAATTCTCTAAAATGACGTTGGAGGTGGCTTATGCCACAGATGTCTCAAAACTTGAGACATCTGTGGCATTGTGTTGTATGACAAAACTGCATCTTTTATTGTCCCCAGCACAAGGTGCACCTGTGTAATGATCATGCTGTTTAATCAGCTTCTTGATATGCCACACCTGTCGGGTGGATGATTATCTTGGCAAAGGAGAAATGCTCACTAACAGGGATGTAAACAAAAATTTGTGCACAGCATTTGAGCAAAATAAGCTTTTTGTGCATTTAGAACATTTCCGGGATATTTTATTTCAGCTCAAGAAACATGGGACTAACACTTTAGATGTTGCATTTACATTTATGTAAATGCAGTGGATAACTGTTTATTTTCTACCATCAGAAGTACAGTATTGTTTGTCACTGTTTTTGTTCATTTTGTGAAATTGGTCAGCTGAATTTCCATGAAAGCACGTTTGTATTTCAGAAAGCTATCTAGTGGAAGTAACAGATCTAAGTCATTTTGGTGTACTCTTGTTAATGCGTGTTATTTATCTGTGTCAAACAAGCAACTAATCCTCTAAGCTTTAATTAATACACGTTGTTTGTTTTGATATCTGCCTCTGTACTGATTCCCTTTAAAGCTACAATATGTAACTTTTTGGGTTACCTGACCAAATTCACATAGAAATGTCAGTTATAGATCTTTAATTTCCATTGAAAGCAAGTCTAAGAAGTGGTAGAGTGCTATTTCTATGCTTCCCAAGTTTAGTTTTTCCATCTTTTCATTTCGGTTTTGTACACCAGCTTTAAACAGCTGAATATACTTGTAACGGTCCTGACCTGTTTTATGTTGTTTTTGTATGTGTTTAGGTCAGGGCATGTGTTTTGGGTGGGCAGTCTATGTTATCTGTTTCTATGTTGGTTGTGGTTGCCTGGTATGGCTCTTAATTAGAGGCAGGTGTTTTGCGTTCTCCTCTAATTAAGAGTCATATTTAGGTAGGGTGTTCTCACTGTTTGTTTGTGGGTGATTGTCTCCTGTGTCGTTGTATGTATGTACCATACGGGACTGTTTGGCTGTTCGTTTATTTTGATGTCGTCTGTTTCCTGTCCGTGAGTTTACGTTTAGTTATGTAAGTTTATGTTCAGGTTTCGTCAACGTCGTTTTCTTGTTTTGTAAATTTGTAAGTGTTTTGTTTTGTGTTGCCATCGTGTTCAAATAAAGATGGCTTATTTCCCGAATGCTGCATATTGGTCTGATGATCCTTCTCTCCTCTCCTCGTCCGAGGATGAGGAAAGCGACAGCCCTTACAGAATCACCCACCACGCTAAGACCAAGCGGCAAGGGAATGCTCAACAGAGCAACAAGGACTCCTGGACTTGGGAGGAGATCCTGGATGGTAGAGGACCTTGGGCTCAGCCAGGGGAATATCGCCGTCCCAAGGAGGAGTTGGAAGCAGCGAAGGCTGAGAGGCGCTGGTATGAGGAGGCAGCGCGTCGACGCGGTTGGGAGCCCGTGAGTCAGACCCAAAAATTTCTTGGGGGGGGGCACACGAGGAGTGTGGCAAAGCCGGGTAGGATACCCGAGCCAACTCCCCGTGCTTACCGTGGAGGTAGAAGGCGTCGTACTGGTAAGACACCGTGTTATGCGGTAAAGCGCACGGTGTCCCCAGTACGCGTGCTTAGCCCAGTGCGGGCTATTCCACCTTGCCGCACTGGGAGGGCTAGGTTGGGCATCGAGTCGAGTGCCATGAAGCCGGCCCAACGTATCTGGTCTCCAGTACGTCTCCTCGGGCCGGCGTACATGGCACCAGCCTTACAGGTGGTGTCCCCGGTTCGCCTGCATAGCCCAGTGCGGGCTATTCCACCTCGCCGCACTGGCAGGGCTACGGGGACCATTCAACCTGGTAGGGTTGGGGAGGCTCGGTGCTCAAGAGCACGTGTCCTCCTTCACGGTCCGGTATACCCGGTGCCACCTCCATGTACCAGTCCTCCGGTGGCAGCCCCCCGTACCAGGCTGTCTCTCCGGGTTCTCTCTCCAGCTGTTTCCTCCTCTCCAGCGCAGCCAGTGCCTAGACCACGCACCAGGCTGTCTCTCCTTCTCCTCCCTACAGAGCCGTCCTGCCATGACCAGCCAGAGCCGTCCTGCCATGATCAGCCAGAGCCGTCCTGCCATGACCAGCCAGAGACGTCCTGCCATGACCTGCCAGAGCCGTCCTGCCATGACCTGCCAGAGCCGTCCTGCCATGACCTGCCAGAGCCGTCCTGCTATGACCTGCCAGAGCCGTCCAGCCAGGACCTGCCAGAGCCGTCCAGCCAGGACCTGCCAGAGCCGTCCAGCCAGGACCTGCCAGAGCCGTCCAGCCAGGACCTGCCAGAGCCGTCCAGCCAGGACCTGCCAGAGCCGTCCAGCCAGGACCTGCCAGAGTCCCTCAGCCAGGACCTGCCAGAGTCCCTCAGCCAGGACCTGCCAGAGTCCCTCAGCCAGGACCTGCCAGAGTCCCTCAGCCAGGACCTGCCAGAGTCCCTCAGCCAGGACCTGCCAGAGTCCCTCAGCCAGGACCTGCCAGAGTCCCTCAGCCAGGACCTGCCAGAGTCCCTCAGCCAGGACCTGCCAGAGTCCCTCAGCCAGGACCTGCCAGAGTCCCTCAGCCAGGACCTGCCAGAGTCCCTCAGCCAGGACCTGCCAGAGTCCCTCAGCCAGGACCTGCCAGAGTCCCTCAGCCAGGATCTGCCAGAGTCCCTCAGCCAGGATCTGCCAGAGTCCCTCAGCCAGGATCTGCCAGAGTCCCTCAGCCAGGATCTGCCAGAGTCCCTCAGCCAGGATCTGCCAGAGTCCCTCAGCCAGGATCTGCCAGAGTCCCTCAGCCAGGATCTGCCAGAGTCCCTCAGCCAGGATCTGCCAGAGTCCCTCAGCCAGGATCTGCCAGAGTCCCTCAGCCAGGATCTGCCAGAGTCCCTCAGCCAGGATCTGCCAGAGTCCCTCAGCCAGGATCTGCCAGAGTCCCTCAGCCAGGATCTGCCAGAGTATCTCAGCCGGGACCTGCCCCTTGTCCCGGTGCTGCTCCTTATCCCGGTGCTGCCCCTTGTCCCGGTGCTGCCCCTTGTCCCGGTGCTGCCCCTTGTCCCGGTGCTGCCCCTTGTCCCGGTGCTGCCCCTTGTCCCGGTGCTGCCCCTTGTCCCGGTGCTGCCCCTTGTCCCGGTGCTGCCCCTTGTCCCGGTGCTGCCCCTTGTCCCGGTGCTGCCCCTTGTCCCGGTGCTGCCCCTTGTCCCGGTGCTGCCCCTTGTCCCGGTGCTGCCCCTTGTCCCGGTGCTGCCCCTTGTCCCGGTGCTGCCCCTTGTCCCGGTGCTGCCCCTTGTCCCGGTGCTGGCCGTTCATTTAGGGGAGGTTAGTTTTAGGGTGGTCATTGGGAGGGGAAGACAGAAGCGGGGAGTGACTATGGTGGTGTGGGGACAGCGTCCAGAGCCGGAGCCACCACCGTGGTCAACTGCCCACCCGGACCCTCCCCTGGACTTTGTGCTGGTGCGCCCGGCGTTCGCACCTTGAGGGGGGGGTTCTGTAACGGTCCTGACCTGTTTTATGTTGTTTTTGTATGTGTTTAGGTCAGGGCATGTGTTTTGGGTGGGCAGTCTATGTTATCTGTTTCTATGTTGGTTGTGGTTGCCTGGTATGGCTCTTAATTAGAGGCAGGTGTTTTGCGTTCTCCTCTAATTAAGAGTCATATTTAGGTAGGGTGTTCTCACTGTTTGTTTGTGGGTGATTGTCTCCTGTGTCGTTGTATGTATGTACCATACGGGACTGTTTGGCTGTTCGTTTATTTTGATGTCGTCTGTTTCCTGTCCGTGAGTTTACGTTTAGTTATGTAAGTTTATGTTCAGGTTTCGTCAACGTCGTTTTCTTGTTTTGTAAATTTGTAAGTGTTTTGTTTTGTGTTGCCATCGTGTTCAAATAAAGATGGCTTATTTCCCGAATGCTGCATATTGGTCTGATGATCCTTCTCTCCTCTCCTCGTCCGAGGATGAGGAAAGCGACAGCCCTTACAATACTATATATTTGGTTATGGAAAATGTATCTCACAGCGGTTTAGATGGTACAATGATTCACTACACAATGACTGCTTGTTCTGTAACAAACTGAAATTAGGTGATCTATTAGAATTTTTGCAACCAGGAAAGGTTGCATTGTTTGTTGGCAACCTTGTTATTTACAAAGTTTTTGGAACAGATTCCTGTTGGAATGTTCCACAAATTAAACCCACCCACCAGGAAACGTCGGAGTGTTTCTGCATAGTGCATCTTTAATGAGCCTAGAACGTGTCTAACGTTTAGATGTTACAATTGTATTACATTTTTTATATTTTTGCTAAGGTGTTGTCTGGTCTGTTGCATTGCTCATATCTGTTGACCCAACTAAGTGGCCTGTCACAAACGTGTCTTTTGTTCTGGTTGAGGTGTTCTCCTCATTAAACAGTAACCGGGGTAGTCTGGTAGTGGTGCTATTTTAGCTAACCCTAGTCGGCAGGTGTTACTGTCTACAATGTACTACAGTCATGTCTGCAAAAATACTACGGTGAATACTATAGTATATAAATATTGTAATATTACACTATTTAGACCATAGTACAGTATAGTATATTTTTCATGTTAGCTGTAAATGTGTAACATTTGTTTGAACTAGGACCACAATGGATATACATTTTAATGTGTTATGTGTTATTTTCAACGTATTTCTAAATGCATTGTATCCACATTTGTGGTTGTGTTTTTTAATATAGTAAAATAAAATCAATCAAGTGATACTACAGTGTGGAATATAGTATTCTACCGTATACTACAAAATTCTATAAAAATCACTACACAATCGAGGGGAAACCTCAGAGGAAATCCCCGACATGAGCTCCCCAAGGTCAGCATGTTCAAATCATAATGGAATCAACAAAGCTAGCTAGCAGCTAGTGTCAAAGCTAGCTAGCAGCAAAGCTAGCTAGCAGCTAGCGGCAAAGTTAGCTAGCAGTCCGATTGACTGTTACGTGATCGAGGGATATTACGGTGTGAAGTATGATACTCTACTCGGCATACTACAACAGGTAGCCTAGTGGTTAAGAGTGTTGGGCCAATAACCAAAAGGTCACTGGTTCAAATCCCCAAGCCAGCTATGTGAAAAATCTGATGTGCCCTAGTGCAAAGCACCTCACCCTAAATGCTCCTGTAAATGTAAAACATTCTAAAGTAAGCACTACATTATCAAGAGATACTGTAGTATACTAAATCATTCTATAATAAGCACTTCATGATTGAGGGGGATACTACATGGTGTAGTATAGAATTCTCCAGTATACTAAACAATTCTATAGTAAGTACTACACAATTGAGGGATAATACACTATTGTATTCTAGTATACTACACACTTCTAAAGTAAATACTACACATAATAAAGTTTATAGTATTCTACTGTATACTACAAACAGTCTATAGTAAGCACTACATGATTGTAGTAACCCTCAATGTGGAGTATAGAATTCCATAGTAAATACTGTAGTAAACTGAAGTATTTTTTTATGTGGGACGTTTAAACACAACCACTTTCTCTCTGGGATGTGGATATAATTGACTAAACTGCTGTAAAACCTGTATTTGGTAAAGGAACTGTATTTTGTAAATGATTCGCACTCTAAATCATGATGAAATACCTTGGAAAAATTAGTGCTGATAAACATTTTACATTACTTTGTTATATCTAAGAGCACCTGGAGAATGGAAAACTCATGAAATGCAATACAATATACATTTTTTTATAACATTTTTATTGAACTTTTGTATAGCTACTGTAACATCTATTGGTATTGTAACTTTTCATTATAAAGGATTATCGCTGTAGAAAGGAATACAGAGAATGTAGAACACTTCATCTGGCTTCTAAAAGCTCATTGCTAACTACGCAGTAAACAGAGAACGTTCTTTGCACATTGGATAACATTATGCAGAGGCTATGAGCCATATATTTAAATTGACATTTTTTCATAATAGGAAAAAAGAAACGCAGCTATCTTACAAATGTTTAGACAAAATATGGCCTGATATTTGCACTACTTACTGTATATGGCAAACTGGACTTCATTTTACCCTGCAAAACTAGTAAAAACTAAATATTGCACACATTCATGAATGAGTTCCAGTTTGATCATTTTGAATAATCATTCTTGCAATTGCCAAAGGGTAATGGATGAAAATCTGTTTACGAGAGTAGATTAGAGGGAGAACGGATGGAAATGTTGAATGATTGATTCCAAATTAATATTATAAACCAATTGTCCCACATGGCAATGCAAGAGACATATCAAGTTCAATGCAGACAATGCATCTAAACATGGCACTAGGTATATTACTGTGCATACAAAGACTCAGTGGACCTCAGTGAGAGAGCAAGGATATACAGTAGGATATTGTTCCATGTGCTGCATTTATAAAGTACAGTGTATTAATTTACTGCTCTCTTTCTTTTGTTATATGGTGCTTGATATATGGTTGTTGGATAGCACATTTTATTATCAAAGTCAGCTGCTTAGACAGTACTATATTTAGCAGTAAACCTTGGTGGGTAGAATGTCTGTTTACAGGCACTCTGCTTTAAATCAGTAGTTCTCAATGTCAGTCCTTGTCAAAGTCTTTCCTTGTTGAAATTCTATAACTATGTTCTGTTATATGGGTATGTTTACCAACCAATTCTGAGGACTTTCTTGACATGATGTGATCTTAGCCAAATCATTTGCCAGTGTAAAGATCACATTATTCATATCTATGAAGGAGATCATTAACATATTATTTTGGAAAACTATCCCATTAAACCCTCATCAATATCAGAAATTAACCATTGGAAGTGGTTGGCACTTGGCATCCCTTAACATGCATATTCCATGAGTCTCGGAATGAGGGAGGGAATTACACAAGGAGGGCTGGAAGGATAGTGTGAGCTGGATAATAAAAGCAAATTCTGTAAAAACAGTGAGAAAAAGCACAATCTCAAAATGACATATTATTCAAACATCCTACTGGGCACAAACTGATGGAATCAACAGTGTTTCCACATAATTTCAACCCCCAAAAATCGGTGATGACATTGAATCAACGTGGAAAATTTGCTTGGAATTTTAAAAAGTCATCAACATAAGAGCATTTAGTAAATCATTCAACCAATTTTTTACCTAAATCCAATGACATGGTGAATGTTTTTGTTGATTTCACATTGAATTCACGTTAGTTGACAACTCAAGAAAATGTAAGTTAAAACTAGACATTGAACTGATGTCTGTACATAGTGGGATGGCTTTGTGAGTAGACCCCTAGAATTCCTTAAATTATAATGTGCTGCAATGCAAGTTTAAATACCACAACACATCTGGTTACACTATAGCTGTGGTATTCAAACGTTTTTTGCAGGGCACATTTTATTTGCCAAAATGGCTGTAAATTTAGATTTTTACATCAACAAATCACCTTCAATTCATTAGATTTTCCTCTCGCTTATCAAACTTTAGACAACAAATACAAAACTGTCTTTCTGTACTCTTATTTTTTTTATGCCAAAAACCATCCCACACGACCCCCTCCCAAATTTACATACTCTATAGAGACCTAAATAATACATTGAAATATTATGTTGGTGTAAATCCACATCTTTTACTCCACAGTGCTTGCACTGGAGAAGACCTTTGCACCGTCATAAACTCATCGACTTCCTCTAAGGCAGGGGTGTCAAACTCATTCAATGGAGGGCCTAGTGTCTGCTGTTTTTTCTTTTTTCCCATTAAATTAAGCCCTAGACAACCAGGTGACTGGAGTTCCTTACTAATTAATGAGCTTAATTAATCAATCAAGTACAAGGGAGGAGCGAAAACCTGCAGACACTCAGCCCTCCACAGAATGAGTTTGACACGTGCTCTAAATTGTATAAACACATACAGTGCCATCAGAAAGTATTCATACCCCTTGACTTACTCCACATTTTGTTGTGTTACAGCCTGAATTCAAAATGGAATAACATTTGAAAAATCTCACCCATCTAAACACAATACCCCATAATGACAAAGTGATTTTATTGAAAATGAAATACAGAATACAGTGTCTTTCTGGGTAAGTCTCTAAGAGCTTTCCACACCTGGATTGTGCAACATTTGCCCGTTATTATTTTCAAAATTCTTCAAGCTCTGTCAAATTGGTTGATGATCATTGCTAGACAACCATTTGCAGGTCTTGCCATATGTTTTCAAGCAGATTTAGGTCAAAACTGTAACTCGGCCACTCTGGAACATTTACTGTCATCTAGGTAGGTAACTCCAGTGTAGATTTGGCCTTGTGTTTTAGGTTATTGTCCTGCTGAATGGTGAGTTAGTCTCCCAGTGTCTGGTGTAAAGCAGACTGAACCAGGTTTTCCTCCATGATTTTGCCTGTGCTTAGCTCCATTCAGTTTATTTTTATCCTGAAATACTCCCCAGTCCTTAACGATTACAAGCATACCGATAACATGATGCAGCCACCACTATGCTTACAAATATGGAGAGTGGTACTCAGTAATATGTTTGGGTCAAATCCAAACCAATACAACACTTTGTATTCAGGACAAAAAGTGAATTGCTTAGCCACAATTTTTGCAGTATTACTTTAGTGCCTTGTTACAAACAGGATGCATGTTTTGGAATATTTGTATTCTGTACAGGCTTCCTTCTTTTCACTCTGTCAATTAGGTCAGAATTGTGGAGTAACTATAATGTTGTTGATCCATCCTCAGTTTTCTCCTATCACAGCCATTGAACTCTAACTATTTTAAAGTCATAATTGGACTCATGGTGAAATCCCTGAGCGGTTTCCTTCCTCTCTGGCAAATTAGTTCGGAAGGACGCCTGTAGGTTTGAAGTCATTAAAAAACATGTTAAACAATTTATATGACTTGTTAAGCGATTGTTTACTTTTTTCACTCCTATTTAGGATTGCCATAACAAAGGGATTGAATACTTATTGACTCAAGACATTTCAGCTTTTCATTTTTAATTAATTTGTAAAAATTTTGAAAAAACATCATTCTACTTTCATATTATGGAGTAGGCCAGTGACCAAAAAATCGACATTTAATCAATTTTAAATTCAGGCTGTAACACCACACTCCTTGACTTTTCCCATGTTTTGTTGTGTTACAGCCTGAATTGAAAATGGATTAGATTTTTTTGTCACTGGCCATGTTTTGTTAATACTTTCTGAATCCACTGTATCTAATTGAGGACACTGTAAAATCTATCTTAGGTCACAGTGTTCTCTTACTTTTCCATTTCTCTCCATGCCCACAGAAGAGACCAACCATTGATTGTTAAGACACAAAACAATCCCCTGTGACTAATTTGAACAACTCCAGCCATGTCAACCCTTGCTCCAGCATAAAGCTCAACAAGTCAACCTTCAATGGATGGTTAAGACAATGGGGGTTGAAGTTCTATACTTTCTCTCTCCTTTTCTGAATGGGTCAGGACTGTACATTCATGCTCATTGATCCTTTGCTCAAGGTTGACCCCTTAGTGACCTCTGTGCTGACAATAGAAAGAGGGAAGCTCTCATAACTCTCTGGTGACCCCCAGCAGCGGCAGTGGTATAGGGTAGATTTGAGCTCTTTCTGGAAGTTACTGTTGAGAAAGCCGTAGATTATGGGGTTGACACAGGTGGATGCCATGGCTGTGAGGTGGCAGGCAGAGAAGATTATGTCATGCTGACAGGATGGGATGGCCTGGTGGTTCCAGTCGAACAAGGTATTGAAGATGTTGAGCGGGAGCCAGCAGAGGGCAAACACTACCACAATGGAGGCCAACATGGCATTGATCCTCTTTGACCCCTTGGCTTTCTTCTGACAGTTGTCCCTGGCTCGCTCCACCATGTATTTTCTCTGTCGGAGACGCAGGAAGATGCGCAGGTAGCAGACCAGGATGAGGATGAGGGGAAGGCAGTACTGGAAGAGCAGCAGGGAGGTGGTGTAGGCCAGTCGGTTGTGCTCTGAGGGCCATCGCTCCATACAGATGAAGTGGTCAGTGTAGAGATTGAAGGGGAGGCTCATGTTCTGGAAAGGACTGTTGTCGAGGACGTTGAAGAAGAGGAAAGGAAGAGAGATGAAGCAGGCCACTAACCAGGTGATGGCTACAGCCAGGTAGGAGTGGCGCACCATAGGCTTCCATCCAGTGGGGTGGATGATGAGTTGGTGGCGCTCTATGGCTATGAGGACAAGGGTGAAGATGGAAACCGTGACAGAGATGCACTGGACAAAGGGTGTGACCTTACAGAGTGCCTCCCCCAGGATCCAGCGGTCCATCAGGGTGTAGATGATGGTGACAGGCAGGCACACAATGCACATGAGGATGTCAGAGATGGACAGGTTGGCGATGAAGATGTTGGTGACATTCCGCATCTCCTTCTGCCGTGTGATGACAAACACCAGGCAGGTGTTACCGATAAGGCCAACCGCGACCAGTGCGCTGTAGGCAACTATCAGGAAGGTGGTGCCACTCCAGGAGGAGGTGCACTCGTCTGTGTCGCCCCATGGCATCTCTTTCCACCAGGCGTGATGACTGCTATTGTTCACATGGGACACCTCCATGCTAGAAGTCCAAACTAATTTTTTTTAGACTGGGATCCAAATGTATTAGTATGTTTCCCTTCCGCTTCAATATATTATCTGATGTCTTTATTGTATGTTTGAGTTTGCTGGGGTTTTAATCACACCGGTACTCTTAGTGATGGCTGGAACATTGATTGCAGTCTTTTTGCCGTCTGAAAGAGAACACAATAATCAAAAGATTAAATCCTTCACTGAGCTGATTTCCCAAATGTGAATGCAGCTATTTAATAACCCTAGGAGAAATAAAGGACTTGTCTTTGCAACCATGTTAACTCCTGTTCTGAAAACTGCTGGCTGCAGGAAAATACTCTACTTTAGGATCCACTTTAAGTAAAAAAGTAAAACAATATTAAAACGTAATATAATCTTTGCTTTCTATAATATCAGGTTCAATGGTTTCCACTTTGGTGCATACACAATATAAATTGAAATATAAGAGAGTAGATGCGCCTATATATTTGAAATTGTTCAAAACAAAACTTAGCCTTGGCTATCATTACAGTATTCATTAATGTTTGTTTTGGCTCTTGAGGTGCTTGTGTAAGCACTAAAATCAATTTTTTAGAGTAGACTATTGCAAAACAGAGGAGAATGAATGATGTGAGAGGTTCACGATGCGGTGACTGAAAAACATGCAGATGTACAGTATATCTCTTTCTACTTGAGTATTAGCAATTATAACTAAGGATGCATTAACATCGTATCATCAAGCAAGCAGCATGGAGGAATGATGAAATGTGTTATTATCAAATGAAATGTGGGGGGGGGTTAAAGAGGAGGAAGCAACACTGATTTTTTAAACATTTTACATTTTTTTATTTCATCCTTTATTTAACCAGGTAGGCTAGTTGAGAACAAGTTCTCATTTACAACTGCGACCTGGCCAAGATAAAGCAAAACAGTGCGACACAAACAACAACACAGAGTTACACATGGAATAAACAAGTGTACAGTCAATAACACAATAGAAAAAAGTCTATATACAGTGTGTGCAAATGGCGTGAGGAGGTAAAGCAATAAATAGGCCATAGTAGCGGAGTAATTACAATTTAGCAAATTAACACTGGAGTGATAGATGAGCAGATGATGATGTGCAAGTAGAAATACTGGTATGCAAAAGAGCAGAAAAGTAAATAAAAAACAATATGGGGATGAGGTAGGTAGATTGTGTCATGCCCTGGCCTTAGTTATCTTTGTTTTCTTTATTATTTTAGGTCAGGGTGTGACATGGGGGATGTGTGTGTGTTTTTTGTCTAGTCTTGGGTGGTTCTATTGTCTAGGGAGTTTTTGTAGAGTTCATGGGGTTGTGTTCAGTGTAGGTGTTTAGGTAAGTCTATGGTTGCCTGGAATGGTTCTCAATCAGAGACAGCTGTCTATCGTTGTCTCTGATTGGGAGCCATATTTAAGGCAGCCATAGGCATTAGGTAGGTTGTGGGTAATTGTCTATGTTTGACGTTTGTAGCTTCACGGTTGTTTTTGTTTAGTGTGTGTGTTCATCTTCATTTATTAAAGAGGATGTATTCATATCACGCTGTGCCTTGGTCCACTCTTTCACCTCAAGGTGATCGTGACAGAATTACCCACCACAAAAGGGAGTGTGGCGAAGTCAGGTAGGAGACCTGCGCCAACTCCCCGTGCTTACCGTTGGAAGCGAGAGTACGGGCAGACACCGTGTTATGCGGTAGAGCGCACGGTGTCTCCTGTACGTGTGCATAGCCCGGTGCGGTACATTCCAGCTCCTCGTATCGGACAAGAACATCCCTGTCGGCTAAACCCTCCTCTAACCCGGACGACGCTGGGCCATTTGTGCACCGCCCCATGGGTCTCCCGGTCGCCACCAGCTGCAACAGAGCCTGGATTGAACCAGAATCTCTAGTGGCACAGCTGGCACTGCGGTGCAGTGCCTTAGACCACTGCAACACTCGGGAGGCGCCATACTTCACTACATTCCTAAAGAAAATAATGTTCTATTTACTCCATACATTTTCTCTGACACCCAAAAGTATTCGTTACATTTTGAATGCTTAGCAGGACAGGAAAATGGTCAAATTCACACCCTTATCAGGAGAACATCCCTGGTCATCCCTACAGCCTCTGATCTGCCAGACTCACTAAACACATGCGTCATTTGTAAATTATGTCTGAGTGTTGGAGTGAGACCCTGGCTATCTGTAAATTAAAAATGGTGCCCATCTGGTCTGCTTAATATAAGGATTTTGAAATTATTTATACTTTTACTTTTGATACTTAAGTACATTTTAGCAATTACATTTACTTTTGATACTTAATGAACCATTATATCTGGAATAAACCTGCTCTAAAGACTTCTGGACAGACTTATGGCGGCTGAACCATATCCACTGGCACCTACTGCCTATTATTCATGGTCCTCCCGGATCAGCCCTTAGTATTTTTCATGAGATAATTAAATTCAATCTATCTCATGTTAATGTATCTGCTTTTATTTGAACTCAACAGATTGATTGATATTCAGTGAGAAATTAAGTTATTTATTATTCTAAATGAAGTAGCCTACAGGTTCTTGAATAAACCACATCCACCTGGGGTTTAACCAGGGTTGTTTCTAATAATTATGTGTCACGCCCTGACCATAGTCAGCTGTTTTTTCTCTGTGTTGGTTGGGGCGTGATAGTGACTTGGGTGGGTCATCTAGGTGATATTGTATTTCTATGGTGACCTGATATGGTTCCCAAACTAATGAACTCATTTTAAAATGACAGATTTGTTTACATGAACTGTAACTATAGTAAAATCTTTGAAATTGTTGCATGTTGCGTTTCATATTTTTGTTCAGTGTAGTAAGGAGGGGATGGTGTGGTTGACTGACTGGTGTCTGTTGGGGGTGGGTATTGTGTATTGTAGTTAGCATGATCTATTAACACGAGAGGGGTGGGTTGATATAGTACCTTGTTTGAGTGTGTATTGTTGGGGACAGTAGTAAAATGACATACACTTACTAGTGTATGTCCTACAGACTAATCCTGCTGCTGCTGCTGATGATGACCTTGACAGAAGCTTTAGTAGTACAGATCCTGTAGACTCAACATCATCTGACCCGGAGGAGGAAAAGACTGTATGGGGCTGGCAAGAGCAAATGTGAAGTTGCCAGCTGCCATTGTCGAACACAAGATGAGGTTCACTAGCTGAAGAACATTGAGGACCTGCCTTGAACATTCAGCCAACACAACACCCATTGTGAGTTAGACGGATGTTGTAGCATAATATAGAATGCCTAGTATGCTTACAACTGCATTGTGGTATATACAGTGGGGAGAACAAGTATTTGATACACTGCCGATTTTGCAGGTTTTCCTACTTACAAAGCATGTAGAGGTCTGTCATTTTTATCATAGGTACACTTCAACTGTGAGAGACGGAATCTAAAACAAAAATCCAGAAAATCACATTGTATGATTTTTAAGTAATTAATTTGCATTTTATTGCATGACATAAGTATTTGATCACCTACCAACCAGTAAGAATTCCGGCTCTCACAGACCTGTTAGTTTTTCTTTAAGAAGCCCTCCTGTTCTCCACTCATTACCTGTATTAACTGCACCTGTTTGAACTCGTTACCTGTATAAAAGACACCTGTCCACACACTCAATCAAACAGACTCCAACCTCTCCACAATGGCCAAGACCAGAGAGCTGTGTAAGGACATCAGGGATAAATTGTAGACCTGTACAAGGCTGGGATGGGCTACAGGACAATAGCCAAGCAGCTTGGTGAGAAGGCAACAACTGTTGGCACAATTATTAGAAAATGGAAGAAGTTCAAGATGACGGTCAATCACCCTCGGTCTGGGGCTCCATGCAAGATCTCACCTCGTGGGGCATCAATGATCATGAGGAATGTGAGGGATCAGCCCAGAACTACACGGCAGGACCTGGTCAATGACCTGAAGAGAGCTGGGACCACAGTCTCAAAGAAAACCATTAGTAACACACTACGCCGTCATGGATTAAAATCCTGCAGCGCACGCAAGGTCCCCCTGCTCAAGCCAGCGCATGTCCAGGCCCGTCTGAAGTTTGCCAATGACCATCTGGATGATCCAGAGGAGGAATGGGAGAAGGTCATGTGGTCTGATGAGACAAAAATAGAGCTTTTTGCTCTAAACTCCACTCGCCGTGTTTGGAGGAATAGAAGGATGAGTACAACCCCAAGAACACCATCCCAACCGTGAAGCATGGAGGTGGAAACATCATTCTTTGGGGATGCTTTTCTGCAAAGGGGACAGGACGACTGCACCGTATTGAAGGGAGGATGGATGGGGCCATGTATCGCGAGATCTTGACCAACAACCTCCTTCCCTCAGTAAGAGCATTGAAGATGGGTCGTGGCTGGGTCTTCCAGCATGACAACGACCCGAAACACACAGCCAGGGCAACTAAGGAGTGGCTCCGTAAGAAGCATCTCAAGGTCCTGGAGTGGCCTAGCCAGTCTCCAGACCTGAACCCAATAGAAAATCTTTGGAGGGAGCCGAAAGTCCGTATTGCCCAGCGACAGCCCCGAAACCTGAAGGATCTGGAGAAGGTCTGTATGGAGGAGTGGGCCAAAATCCCTGCTGCAGTGTGTGCAAACCTGGTCAAGAACTACAGGAAACGTATGATCTCTGTAATTGCAAACTAAGGTTTCTGTACCAAATATTCAGTTCTGCTTTTCTGATGTATCAAATACTTATGTCATGCAATAAAATGCAAATTAATTAATTAAAAATCATACAATGTGATTTTCTGGATTTTTGTTTTAGATTCCTTCTCTCACAGTTGAAGTGTACGTATGATAAAAATTACAGACCTCTACATGCTTTGTAAGTAGGAAAACCTGCAAAATTGTCAGTGTATCAAATACTTGTTCTCCCCACTGTATGTACATATACACACTTTTTTTTGAATATACCTTTATTATTCCCGCAAACCCTACCACCCCTCCCCCAATTGGAGTAACTAATAAACAATAACACTTAAGCTTCTACCTTCAGTTTATACATATTATACACATTTTACAGACACAATCTATTTTACAATAGTTATATTTTGTTTGTTTTTAGTCCTTCCTCTATCTCTGATGTCCATCCAGTTAGATTTTTATTTGTAACTGTGCTATTTAACAACATTTCTGAACCTATACACATTTTACAGACCCTGTATGTTTTGCATTAGTTATCTTGTTATTAGTCCCACCCTTCAGCTCGATTCAACCCTTCCCATCGATCTCTTATCACCATCCATTTCGGATTTATATTTGCCATATATTTTTCAACTATGCTGTGTTGCTTCACAAAAGTACTGAACCTTTCTATTCTCATAGATTCTACAGATTGTGAATTAAAGACAAACATTTTAGCTAAAATAATTATATTATTGATTGATTGACTATGACTTTTCAAATCACCCAGTATTGCTATCTGCAGCGTTAGTTCTAGATAAATGTTGCAATTCTTTAGCCATTCTTGGACCTGTGACCAAAAACAAGCTACGTATGGACAGTACCAAAATAAATTATCTAATGACTCTGCCACCTTGCAGGAACATCTGCAGAGCTTGGGAAGATTGTATCCCCCATATTTATAACATTCTACCGGTTGCAAGAATTTTGTATAATAATTTAAATTGAAAAATGTGAAGTTTTGAATCTGGCAGTGTTTTGCGTGTCAATTCATAAAGCATTTGCCATGGAATTGGTACATCGAAAATCTCTTCCCAACTATTTTGCAATTTATATGGCACAGCTGTTCATTTTTTGGTCCTTAAATTAAATTGGTATATGTTTTTATTTATCACAATTTTCTTTAACCATTAATAGTCTTAAATGCAGGGCCGACAGACAAGTTCCTTACTTTTTCCCCCTTCTACTTTCCTCTTCCGTTTCTGTGGTGATGCTGCAATTAGTTGGTTGTAATTTTGGTAGAGCAGACATTTAAACTGAAATTGCAACCAACTTTCTAACGCTCGTTTAAAAAATAACTATATTTTCGAGATTATTTTGTTTTCAAATAACCGAAAGTAAGCAGTTGTAATCTGAATAAAGGGAAAAAGGCCATTCTTGAACAGGGGTTGAGACATTCTTACTAATTTACTTGTGAAACTTAAAGAAAAAACAATAAATTAACAACTAAATGTGACTACGTGGTGCACAAACACAAAACAATATCCCACAAACACAGGTGGGAGAAATATCTACTTAAATATGATCCCCAATTAGAGACAACGATTACCAGCTGCCTCTAATTGGGAATCATACAAAACACCAACATAGAAAATATTTACTAGAACACAACATAGAAATTATAAACTAGAATACCCCCTAGTCACGCCCTGACCTACTACACCATAGAGAAACAAGGGCTCTCTATGGTCAGGGCGTGACATTACTAGAGAACCATTTCAGATTTAAGTATACATTTTGTATGACTGATGCCTTTAGTGCGAGGTCTAATGCTTTAATATTTAATAATTTCTGCCCTCCGAATTCATATTTGCTATATCAATAGGCCCTTTTAATTTTGTCTGGCCTGCCATTTCAAATCAAATTGAATATTTTTTGTTCATATATTTTAAAAAGCAGGTCACTAGGTGTAGGCAAAACCATAAGCAAATAGGTAAACTGTGATATGACTAAAGAGTTAATCAGTGTTATTTTTACACAAATAGACAAGTATTTTCCTTTCCATAATCTTATCTATTATCTATTTCTATAAAAATGTATTGGAGTGAGATAATTTCTTTCTTTTGGGATTTGCATACCGAGTATGTCCACATCCCCGTCAGACCATTTTATTGGTAAACTACACGGTAATGTAAAATCATTTTTTTGTGATCCAATGCATAATATATATATATTTTACCTTTATTTAACTAGGCAAGTCAGTTAAGAACAAATTCTTATTTTCAATGACGGACTAGGAACAGTGGGTTAACTGCCTTGTTCATGGGCAGAATGACAGATTTTTACCTTGTCAGCTCAGGGATTTGATCTTGCAACCTTCCGGTTACTAATCCAACGTTCTAACTACTAGGCTACCTGCCACCCCATAGTACACTTACCATAATTTGGTTTTAATCTAGCCTCCATGAGGCTGTGGAGGGATTCTAATTGTGGTTTTAAAAGAAAACATGAATCATCAGTGTACAATGACACCTTTGTTTTTAAGCCACGGATTTCTAATCCCTTAATATTATTGTTGGATCTAATTTTAACAGCTAACATGTTGATGGCAATAATAAATAGATATGCCGATAGTGAACAGCCTTGTTTTAATCCTCTTGACAGTTTAAAACTTTCTGAGATGTAGCCATTATTTACTATTTTACACGTAGGGTTACTATACATAACTTTAACCCATTTTATAAGAGATTCTCCAAAATTTAAATATTCTAGGCATTTATATATAAACTCCAGTCGTACTTTATCAAAAGTCTTTTCAAAATCAGCTATGAAAACCAGGCCTGGTTTCCCCGATATTTCATAGTATTCTATTGTTTCCAGTACTTGTCTTATATTATCTCCAATGTATCGTCCATGTAAAAAACCTGTCTGACTAGGATGAATAATATCTGACAATACCTTTTTAATTCTATGCGCCAAGCATTTAGCTAGAATTTTTGCATCACAACACTGAAGTGTAAGAGGCCTCCAATTGTTTAAATGGACTGGATCTTTATACATACCACTTGGATCCTGTTTCAGTAATAATGAAATCAGACCTTCTTGTTGCGTGTCCGATAATCTACCGTTTATATAGGAGTGGTTAAACATGTTAATAATGGTCCTCTGAGTATATAAAAAACATTGGTATACTTCTTTCTACTGGTATGCCATCCAGCCCTGGAGTTTTCGCAGCCTTAAAGGCTTTAATTGCATCAAGAAGTTCCTCCTCTGTAATTTGGCCTTCACATGAGTCTTTCTATACAGATGTTAATTTTACATTATTAATAGGGGAAAAATCCATACAATAAGTTTCTCAATTTCTTTTTGTTTTTCCTCTAACTTATTCCGTGCCTCTATGGTACAGTTTTTATTTCTATCTAACTGTACTGTTAGTCCTTCAATTTCCTTTGTTAATATGGATTATTTTGATCTAAATTGCTTTTGTTTTATTGATGATGTCACGTTCCTGACCTGTTTTCTGTTTAGTTTTGTGTGTTAGTTGGTCAGGACGTGAGTTTGGGTGGGCATTCTATGTTGTCTGTTTCTATGTTGGTTTAGGGTTGCCTGGTATGGCTCTCAATTGGAGGCAGGTGTTTGGCGTTCCTCTAATTGAGAGTCATATTTAGGTAGGCTGTTCACAGTGTTTGTTGGTGGGTGATTGTCTCCTGTGATGTCTTCGTTGTGTTCGATGTTATTCACTATCGGGGCTGTTTGGCTGTTCGTACGTTTCGATGTAACGTTCCTGTTCGTGAGTTTACGTTTGTCGATGTAAGTTTATGTTCAGGTTCCGTTCGTTACGTTTTGTTATTTTGTGTAAGTTTTGAAAGTGTTTTGTTTTGTTTAGTGGCCGTCGTATTTTGTAATAAAGATGGCTTATTTCCCTGACTCCGCATTTTGGTCTGAAGATCCTTCTCTCCTCACCTCATCCGAGGATGAGGAAAGCGGCAGCCGTTACAGAATCACCCACCACGCTAAGACCAAGCGGCAAGGGAAAAATAAACGGAGTAAGGGACAGGAGAAAAACAAGGATTTCTGGACATGGGAGCAGATAATGAATGGAGAAGGTCCCTGGGCTAAGGCAGGAGAAAATCGCCGTTCCCAGGAAGAGAGGGAGGCAGCTAAAGCCCAGGAGCGGTGGTTTAAGGAGGCAGCTAGGAGACGTGGATGGAAGCCGGAGAATCAAGCTCGTAACCGGAATTATGAGGGGACACGTCTTGCACGGAAGCCCGAAAAGCCCGTGAGTAACTCCCAAAAATTTCTTGGGGGGGGGCTAAAGGGTAGTGGGCCAAGGGCAGGTAGGAGACCTGCGCCCACTTCCCAGGCTAACCGTGGAGAGCGGGAGTACGGGCAGGCGCCGTGTTACGCAGTAGAGCGCACGGTGTCTCCTGTACGAGTGCATAGCCCAGTGCGGGTTATTCCACCTCCCCGCACTGGTAGGGCTAGCTTGGGCATTGAGCCAGGTGTCATGAGGCCGGCTCAACGCGTCTGGTCTCCAGTGCGTCTCCTCGGGCCGGCATACATGGCACCTGCCTTACGCAGGGTTTCCCCGGTTCGCCTACACAGCCCGGTGCGGGTTATTCCACCTCCCCGTACTGGGCGGGCGACCGGGAGCATTCAACCAGGTAAGGTTGGGCAGGCTCAATGCTCAAGAGAGCCAGTACGCCTGCACGGTCCGGTATTTCCGGCGCCACCTCCCCGCCCCAGCCTAGTACCTACAGTGCCTACACTACGCACTAGGCTACCTGTGCGTTTCCAGAGCCCTGTTCCTCCTCCACGCACTCTCCCTATAGTGCGTGTATCCAGTTCGGTGCCTCCAGTTCCGGCCCCACGCACTAAGCCACCTGTGCGTCTCCTAAGTCCTGTACACACTGTCACTTCTCCCCGTACTAGTCCTGAGGTGCCACCAGTGCCGGTACCACGCACCAGGTATAGAGTACGCTTTGAGAGTTCAGTGTGCCCTGTCCCTGCTCCCCGCACTAGTATGAAGGTGCGTATCATTAGCACGGTGCCTCCAGTTCCGGCACCACGCACCAGGTCTACAGTGCGCCGTATCCGGCTAGAGCCATCCGTCTCACCAGCGCCATCTGAGCCATCCGTCTCCCCAGCGCCATCTGAGCCATCCGTCTCCCCAGCGCCATCTGAGCCATCCGTCTCCCCAGCGCCATCTGAGCCATCCGTCTCCCCAGCGCCATCTGAGCCATCCGTCTCCCCAGCGCCGTCTGAGCCATCCGTCTGCCAGGAGCCTGCAAAGCCACCCGTCTGCCATGAGCCTGCAAAGCCGCCCGTCTGCCATGAGCCTACAGAGCCGTCAGCCAGACAGGAGCCGCTAGAGCCATCAGCCAGACAGGAGCCGCTAGAGCCGTCAGCCAGACAGGATCTGCCAGAGCCGCCAACCAGACAGGATCTGCCAGAGCCGCCAACCAGACAGGATCTGCCAGAGCCGCCAACCAGACAGGATCTGCCAGAGCCGCCAGCCAGACAGGATCTGCCAGAGCCGTCAGCGAGCCATGAGCAGCCAGAGCCGTCAGCGAGCCATGAGCAGCCAGAGCCGTCAGCGAGCCATGAGCAGCCAGAGCCGTCAGAGAGCCATGAGCAGCCAGAGCCGTTAGAGAGCCATGAGCAGCCAGAGCCGTCAGCCTGCCATGAGCGTCCAGAGCCGTCAGCCTGCCATGAGCGTCCAGAGCCGTCAGCCTGCCATGAGCGTCCAGAGCCGTCAGCCTGCCATGAGCGTCCAGAGCCGTCAGCATGCCATGAGCGTCCAGAGCCGTCAGCCTGCCATGAGCGTCCAGAGCCGTCAGCCTGCCATGAGCGTCCAGAGCCGTCAGCCTGCCATGAGCGTCCAGAGCCGTCAGCCTGCCATGAGCGTCCAGAGCCGTCAGCCTGCCATGAGCGTCCAGAGCCGTCAGCCTGCCATGAGCGTCCAGAGCCGTCAGTCAGCCATGAGCTGTCCCTCAGCCAGAAGCGGCTAGTAATTCAGAACTGCCCCTCAGTCCAGAGCTGTCTCTCTGTCCGGAGCTGCCCTTCAGTCCGGAGTTGCCCCTCTATCCTGAGCTACCTCTTTATCCTGAGCTACCTCTCTCTCCTAAGCTATCCCTCTGTCCTGAGCTATCCCTATGTCCTGAACTACCTTGTCCCAGAGCTGTCCTTGATTCTGGTGTTGCCCCTAAATTTAGGTGGGGTTATTTGGAGGGTGGTCATTGTGGGGAGGCTAAGGAAGCGGGGATTGATTATGGTGGGGTGGGAACCACGCCCGGAGCCTAAGCCACCACCGTGGTCAGATGCCCACCCAGACCCTCCCCTGGACTTTTTGGTGATGCGTTCGGAGTACGCATCTTGAGGGGGGGGTTATGTCACGTTCCTGACCTGTTTTCTGTTTAGTTTTGTGTGTTAGTTGGTCAGGACGTGAGTTTGGGTGGGCATTCTATGTTGTCTGTTTCTATGTTGGTTTAGGGTTGCCTGGTATGGCTCTCAATTGGAGGCAGGTGTTTGGCGTTCCTCTAATTGAGAGTCATATTTAGGTAGGCTGTTCACAGTGTTTGTTGGTGGGTGATTGTCTCCTGTGATGTCTTCGTTGTGTTCGATGTTATTCACTATCGGGGCTGTTTGGCTGTTCGTACGTTTCGATGTAACGTTCCTGTTCGTGAGTTTACGTTTGTCGATGTAAGTTTATGTTCAGGTTCCGTTCGTTACGTTTTGTTATTTTGTGTAAGTTTTGAAAGTGTTTTGTTTTGTTTAGTGGCCGTCGTATTTTGTAATAAAGATGGCTTATTTCCCTGACTCCGCATTTTGGTCTGAAGATCCTTCTCTCCTCACCTCATCCGAGGATGAGGAAAGCGGCAGCCGTTACAGATGAGTATTGAATTGCATGGCCTCTAAAGGCGCATTTAAAGTGTCCCATACAATAAGGGGATCTGCTGTACCTATGTTATGTCGGAAAAAGTCAGTTATAAAAAGTTATCATCCAGTAGGTTTTGATTACATTTCCAATATCCTCACCCATGTGGAAATTCTGTAAGAGTAATATAAACTCAGCAAAAAAATAAACATCCCTTTTTCAGGACCCTGTCTTTCAAAGATAATTCGTAAAAATCCAAATTACTTCACAGATCTTCATTGTAAAGGGTTTAAACACTGTTTCCCATGGTTCAATGAACCATAAACAATTGATGAACATGCACCTATGGAACGGTCATTAAGACACCAACAACTTACAGACGGTAGGCAATTAAGGTCACAGTTATGAAAACTTAGGACACTAAAGAGGCCTTTCTACTGACTCTGAAAAACACCAAAATAAAGATGCCCAGGGTCCCTGCTCATCTGCGTGAACGTGGCTTAGGGATGCTGCAAGGAGGCATGAAGACTGCAGATGTGGCCAGGGCAATAAATTGCAATGTACGTACTGTGAGATGCCTAAGACAGTGCTACAGGGAGACAGGATGGACAGCTGATCGTCCTCGCAGTGGCAGACCACATGTAACAACACCTGCACAGGATCGGTACTTCCGAACATTGCACCTGCGGGACAGGTACAGGATGGCAACAACAACTGCCGGAGTTACACCAGGAACGCACAATCCCTCCATCAGTGCTCAGACTGTCGCAATAGTCTGAGACAGGCTAGACTGAGGGCTTGTAAGGCAGGTCCTCATCAGACATCACCGGCAACAACGTCGCCTATGGGCACAAATCCACCGCCGCTGGACCAGACAGGACTGGCAAAAAGTGCTCTTCACTGACGAGTCGCGGTTTTGTCTCACCAGGGCTGATGGTCGGAATCGCGTTTATCGTCGAAGGTATGAGCGTTACACCAAGGCTGGAGCGGGATCGATTTGGAGGTGGAGGGTCCGTCATGGTCTGGGGCGGTGTGTCACAGCATCATCGGACTGAGCTTGTTGTCATTGCAGGCAATTTCAACACTGTGCGTTACAGTGAAGACATCCTCCTCCCTCATGTGGTACCCTTCCTGCAGGCTCATCCTGACATGACCCTCCAGCATGACAATGCCACCAGCCATACTGCTCGTTCTGTGCATGATTTCCTGCAAGACAGGAATGTCAGTGTTCTGCCATGGCCAGCAAAGAGCCCGGATCTCAATCCCATTGAGAACGTCTGGGACCTGTTGGATCGGAGGGTGAGGGCTAGGGCCATTCTCCCCAAAAATGTCCGGGAACTTGCAGGTGCTTGGTGGAAGAGTGGCGTAACATCTCACAGCAAAACTGGCAAATCTGGTGCATTCCATGAGGAGGAGATGCACTGCAGTACTTAATGCAGCTGGTGGCCACACCAGATACTGGCTGTTACTTTTGATTTTGACCCCCCCTTTGTTCAGGGGCACATTATTCAATTTCTGTTAGTCACATGTCTGTGGAACTTGTTCAGTTTATGTCTCAGTTGTTGAATCTTGTTATGTTCATACAAATATTTACACAGGTTAAGTTTGCTGAAAATAAACACAGTTGACAGTGAGAGAGCGTTTCTTTTTTTGCTGAGTTTATATGCCAATTATGTGATGATCCGACCTTATTCTGTCCCCTATCAACACTTTTTTAAACTTTTGGTGCCAGCGAGAATGACATAAGAAAGTAATCAAGACGACTAGCTTGATTAAGCCTCCGCCATGTATATCTCACTAGGTCATGGTATTTAAGCCTCCATATATCCACTAATTCCAATATATCTATGACATTCATGGTTTCCTTGAGGGTGATAGTTTGCCTGAGGGTGATAGTTTGCAGTGTGATTTCCTTTACAGTCCATAGAGGTTTTTAAAACCATATTAAAATCCCCCACCATAATAATATAGTTTAGTGTTGCTTGTAGAGTTGATACATTCTTATATATATTTTCAAAGAAGCTTGGATCATCATTATTTGGACCGTATAGGTTAATAAGCCTTATCTGTTTATTGTCCAATAACATATTTAAAATAATCCATCTACATCTACCATATCTGTTAGGACATTTTGCACATTTGGATCAAAATTACTTTTAATTAATATCATCACCCCTTTTGAATTTCTCTGCCCATGGGAGAAATATAATTCGCCCCCCCAGTCCTTTTTCCACAAAACTTCATCTAAAATTGTTGAATGAGTTTCCTGTGAACAATAGATATTACATTCATTCTCTTATAGCCAGGTAAATACTGATCGTCTTGTTATCTGCTAAGCCATTACAATTATAACTGGCTATACTTATTTCACCACTTACCATAATGAGACACAAGTTTCAATTCTATTTATCAAAATATATAAACGTACCATTAAAAAGTAACATGATTGTCTATATAGCTGTACCATGATATTTGCATTGCTACTAAGTAAACCTCCAATTGGTCCCCACTATTCCACCTGCTAAAACCCCTCCTCATCCCGAGTTGGGTTGTCATCCCAATGCCCGGCAGACCACCCCCAACCCCCCGGATCCCATAGCCCCGAAGAGACCGGGACCCATCCTTCGAAAAGAGCACAGAGTGCCACCCACAGAACAGAAGGAGATCAACTGCCAAATGCATTTCCATGCATTTCCGCCCTCACCTCGATTTGTATTATATATAGCCATTAAAAAATATATATATTTTAAAAAACCTGTTTATCTCATTTTCCATAATTAGCTATTAATATATTGTAGTAATGTAGGCAATTTATGCAAAGGATTTTTACCTCTCACCAGTCTCGCCATTACCAAAATGACATTATGGCAAGCAATTATTATATTAGCAAACAATTATTGTGAATCATCCTGTATTGTCTCTAACATCTTTTACTCCCTCGCAACAGTTGTGGGACACACACACACACAATCATACACACTCAACCCCTTTCCCCAACAACAACCATAGACTCAGATTCTCAAAAGTTGCACCACTTTGCAGTTCTGGAACTAGCTAGCCAACTATACAACTAACACAATCACTTCAGACTGAAGCTGGAAAGATAGCAAGCTAGTTTTTCTATTGACATGTCATTGTACGGTGTATATATATATCTATAGAAATTATGCTGATTCATGATTTCGACTGGCTGAGAAAAGATGGTTGTCTGTCTTATCTCGACTCCCGACTCGTTCATTACTATGGGACATAATAGGGATCGAATTTCAATATTGCAACATTGTTGCAAACGTTGAAGATAATGTTTTAGATGCTTTTCACAGTGGAGATTACGTTTCTAAATTGAATAGCTGGGCAGTGGATCTGTAAAAGTAGTAGTAGTAAATGTGTTTCTAGGTAAAGACATAAACAATGGCACTTTTAATTAATGTACTGGCCATGTGTATGTTGTCTAGTATATCATGGGCTGGATAGGCTCTAACAATGGAAATTCCAAACCCCTCCTTGTATAAAAAAGTGACTTTACTATGTACATATTCAGCCACTTCCTGCAACATTGTATTGCATTTGCCACCACATGATGCCATACAGTCCCATAAATGTGTGTTGAATCTTGAAATTGGCATTATCTCAACTCTATTTTATTATAGCCTGACTATAGATACCCAAAGAGCGGATATCTCATTGAACTAAAGCAAATACAGACAGGGGGTAATGAGGGGTGTCATGATGTAGATTAAGTTCTTGGAACCGTTTAGCTTAGACACACAGAGTGAGTTATCCTGCATCATACTCAATACAGAGTGGAACATCAATAGGGAATATTATTGTTTTTGAGGCATTAGTTAACACATTAGTTCAGTAATTCCCTTTTTCACTGTTTCCTAATGTAATACATCTCAACAAATATAACAATAGCCTATTATGTAGGTCCTCAAAGCAATTGTTTTAGCCAATCTGTATAGGCTAAGCATAGCCAATAGTTTATTGTTAGACCTAATATGAGAATAAAAGTAGAAAAGTCTGATTCTTACCCGCTTTGCTGAACGTTTCTCTACATCTCACTGAGATTTTCCTTGGCCCCCATTGACTATTCGTAAGCTATAGTCTACAGTTCCGTCTCATCTGCCAAATGATGCAGACGCACAAGGAACGTCCACTTTTGAACATTGAAGGCACAAAGAGTGTGACAGTATAATAAATCATCACCCCACTCCAAGTGTAATCTAAATAGAGGGGGGAAGAATTTGGCTATTGTCTAATTTAGCAACCTATTAACTGTAGTTCAAGAAAGGGCTTCAACATCTTCTGAGCCTATAACAAATAGCTTATCCCGACCATGATAAATGCGCTTAGTCCCTTCGACTACACATCTGCCCACAGCTGGAGAAAACCATCTGAAGACCTAACTTCGGTCTCTTTACTTTGCCATTCACAATCCCATGGTTTAATAAATCATTCATGCCGTAATTACAATGCTATAAAAATAATACTGCATTGCCAATAGGATATTCTAAGCTTACCTTTAATTGTATCCCCCTTTCCCGAACTTCACACTCAAGGTCCGGTTTGCAGGAGGAATGAATATTGAGAATCTCCACAGAAGAGATTTTATCAAGCATGCACAGGAAGGTAGGAGGTGGCTTGTCCATATCAAACATAACATGGTGATCTCTCGTAAAGCGTTAAAGCGACCATACAGTGAGAATTAAACAAAGGATCTGATTTCTAGTGAAATAATTTGCCCATCTGATAGGCTGATGTAGAAGTTTATTCTCTGTGATAATGTGACACTTTTATGTTTTTTACATAAAACTGACACACCGTGGTCAGGATCATTTGTGAGCAGACACTAAAAATATATGGTCTGTATCTGTTTTTTAAGTGAATACTGTATACACAGCAAAATGAAAGCATCTATAGCAACATCATGTCATGAAAGTTGAGTCTCCTCTCCTCATTCAAAGCTAAGCAATAGCATGGATATATCGTGAACGAGTTAGAGGATAGGGAAAAAGTCTAGGAAAAAAGTGTAGGCTATCTATCACACACTGTCAACTGGTGAAAGTCATCACATCCCAGAAAGTTTAGTAAGAAGGTGAGTGATGAAAAGAGTCCCTTTGTGGCCATTCTATAAGGAATTCTAGCCTCTGTTCAAATCCATTGTTATTTGTCACATGCTTGTAAACAACAGGTGTAGATTAACAGTGAAATGCTTACTTACAGGCCATTCCCAACAATGCAGAGAAAGAAAAATATTTAAAAACACAGAAAAATAATAACACAAGTAATATACACAATGAGTAATCATAACTTGGCTATATACATGGGGTACCAGTACCAAGTTGATGTGCAGGGGTATGGGGTAATTGAGGTAGATAGTAGTGGTAAAGTGACTAGGCAACAGGATAGATAATAAACAGTAGCAACATTGATGAGTCAAATGAGTGCAAAAAGGGTCAATGCAGATAGTCAGGGTAGCTATTTGGTTAACTATTTAGTAGTTTTATGGCTTGAGGGTAGAAGCTGTTCAAGGTCCTGTTGGTCCCAGACTTGGTGCATCGGTACCGCTTGCCATGTGAAGGCAGAGGAGAAAATAAGCATTTTCACACCTTATTCACGACTTTGTTGGTGTGTGTGGAACATATTTATTCCTTAGTGATGTGTTGACCAAGGAAGTTGGAGCTCTCGACCCACTCCACTGCAGCCCTGTCAATGTGGATGGGGAATCCGTTACCTGTCATCCACAATCAACTCCTTTGTCTTGCTGACGTTGAGGCAGAGGTTGTTGTACCGGCAACACACTGCCAGGTCTCTGACCTCCTCCCTATAGGCTGTCTTATCGTTGTTGGTGATCAGGCCTTACACCGTTGTGTTGTCAGCAAAGAGAATGATTGTGTTGGAGATGTGTACGGCCACTTGGAGGGCACTATGGTGTTGAACTCTGAGATGTGGTCAATGAACAGCATTCTCACAAAGGTGTTCATCTTGACCAGGTGGGAGAGGGCATTGTGGAGTACAATAGAGATTGCTTCATGTGTAGATCTGTTGGGGCGGTAAACAAATTGGAGAGGGTTCATGGTGTCTGGGATGATGTTGATGTGAGCCATGACCAGCCTTTCAAAGCATTTCATGGCTACAGATTTGAGTGCTACAGGGTGATAGTCATTTAGACAGGTTACCTTAGTGTTCTTCGGCACAAGGACTGTGGTGGTCTGCTTGAAACAGGTACACTATATAATACAGTTTAAGTCGGAAGTTTACATACACTTAGGTTGGAGTCATTAAAACTCGTTTTTCAACCACTCCACAAATTTCTTGTTAACAAACTATAGTTTTGGCAAGTCGGTTAGGACATCTACTTTGTGCATGACATAAGTCATTTTTCCAACAATTGTTTACAGACAGATTATTTCACTTATAATTCACTGTATCGCAATTCCAGTGGGTCAGAAGTTTACATAAACTAAGTTGACTGTGCCTTTAAACAGCTTGGAAAATTCCAGAAAATTATGTCATGGCTCGAAGCATCTGATAGGCTAATTGACATAATTTGAGTCATTTGGAGGTGTACCTGTGGATGTCTTTCAAGGCCTACCTTCAAACTCAGTGCCTCTTTGCTTGACATCATGGGAAAATCAAAAGAAATCAGCCAACACCTCAAAAAATAATTGTAGATCTCCACAAGTCTGGTTCATCCTTGGGAACAATTTCCAAATGCCTGAAGGTACCATGTTCATCTGTACAAACAATAGTACGCAAGTATAAACACCATGGGACCACGCAGCTGTCATACCGCTCAGGAAGGAGACGCGTTCTGTCTCCTAGAGATGAACGTACTTTGGTGCAAAAAGTACAATTAAATCCCAGAACAACAGCAAAGGACCTTGTGAAGATGCTGGAGGAAACAGGTACAAAAGCATCTATATCCACAGCAAAACAAGTCCTATATCGACATAACCTGAAAGGCCGCTCAGCAACGAAGAAGCCACTGCTCCAAAACCGCCATAAAAAAGCCAGACTACAGTTTGCAACTGCACATGGGAACAAAGATCGTACTTTTTGGAGAAATGTCCTCTGGTCTGATGAAACAAAAATAGAACTGTTTGGTCATAATGACCATCATTATGTTTGGAGGAAAAAGGGGGAGGCTTGCAAGCCGAAGAACACCATCCCAACTGTGAAGAACGGGGGTGGCAGCATCATGTTGTGGGGGTGCTTTGCTGCAGGAGGGACTGGTGCACTTCACAAAATAGATGGCATCGTGAGGTGGGAAAATGTATGTGGATATATTGAAGCAACATCAAGACATCAGTCAGGAAGTTAAAGCTTGACATGGGGGTCAAATGGGTCTTCCAAATGGACAATGACCCCAAGCATACTTCCAAAGTTGTGGCAAAATGGCTTAAGGACAACAAAGTCAAGGTAATGGAGTGGCCATCACAAAGCCCTGACCTCAATCCTATAGAACATGTGTGGGCAGAACTGAAAAAGTGTGTGCAAGCAAGGAGGCCTACAAACCTGACTCAGTTACACCAGCTCAGTCAGGATGAATGGGCCAAAATTCACCCAACTTATTGTGGGAAGCTTGTGGAAGGCTACCCAAAATGTTTGACCCAAGTTAAACAATTTAAAGGCAATGCTACCTAAAACTAATTGAGTGTATGTGAACTTCTGACCCACTGGGAATGTGCTGAAAGAAAAAGAAGTTGAAATAAATCATTCTCTCTATTATTATTCTGACATTTCACATTATTAACATAAAGTGGTGATCCTAACTGACCTAAGACAGTGAGGTGTATGTATTACATACTGAGGTGTATGTAAACCTCCGACTTCAACTGTATATATTATACAAAAGTATGTGGACAAGTATATTATACAAATTAGTGGATTCGGTTATTTAAGCCACACACGTTGTTGACGGTTGTATAAAATCGAGCACACAGCCATGCAATCTCCATCTCCATTTCAATAAGCATTTCTCTATGGCTGGCGATGCTTTCCTCCTGGCTACCCCAACCCCGGCCATCAGCTCTGCACCCCCCGCAGCTACTTGCCCAAGCCTCCCCAGCTTCTCCTTCACCCAAATCCAGATAGCAGATGTTCTGAAAGAGCTGCAAAACCTGGACCTGTACAAATCAGCTGGGCTAGACAATCTGGACCCTCTCTTTCTTAAATTATCCATTGTTGCAACCCCTAGTACCAGTCTGTGCAACCTCTCCTTCGTATCGTCTGAGATTCCTAAAGATTTGAAAGCTGCCGCGGTCATCCCCCTCTTCAAAGGGGGTGACACTAGACCCAAACTGTTATAGACCTATATCCATCCTGCCCTGCCTTTCTAAAGTCTTCGAAAGCCAAGTTAATAAACAGATCACTGACCATTTTGAATCCCACCGTACCGTCTCCGCTGTGCAATCTGGTTTTCGAGCTGGTCACGGGTGCACCTCAGCCACGCTCAAGGTACTAAACGATATCATAACCGCCATCGATAAAAGACAGTACTGTGCAGCCGTCTTCATCGACCTGGCCAAGGCATTCGACTCTGTTAATCACCGTATTCTTATCGGCAGACTCAACAGCCTTAGTTTCTCAAATGACTGCCTCACCAACTACTTCTCAGACAGAGTTGAGTGTGTCAAATCGGAGGGCCTGTTGTCCGGACCTCTGGCGGTCTAAATGGATGTTACCACAGGGTTCAATTCTCGGGCCGACTCTTTTCTCTGTATATATCAACGATGCCGCTCTTGCTGCGGGTTTTTCCCTGATCCACCTCTATGCAGACAACACCATTCTGTATACATCTGGCCCTTCTTTGGACACCGTGTTAACTAACCTCCAAACGAGCTTCAATGCCATACAACACTCCTTGCGTGGCCTCCAACTGCTCTTAAACACCAGTAAAACCAAATGCATGCTTTTCAACCGTTCGCTGCCCGTACCCGCCCGCCCGACTAGCATCACTACTCTGGACGGTTCTGACTTAGAATATGTGGACAACTACAAATACCTAGGTGTCTGGCTAGACTGTAAACTCTCCTTCCAGACTCATATTAAACATCTCCAATCCAAAATTAAATCTAGAATCGGCTTCCTATTTCGCAACAAAGCCTCCTTCACTCACGACGCCAAACATACCCTCGTAAAACTGACTATCCTACCGATCCTCGACTTCGGCGATGTCATTTACAAAATAGCTTCCAATACTCTACTCAGCAAACTGGATGCAGTCTATAACAGTGCCATCCGTTTTGTCACCAAAGCCCCTTATACCACCCACCACTGCGACCTGTATGCTCTAGTTGGCTGGCCCTCGCTACATATTCGTCGCCAGACCCACTGGCTCCAGGTCATCTATAAGTCTATGCTTGGTAAAGCGCTGCCTTATCTCAGCTCACTGGTCAAGATAA
Source organism: Salvelinus alpinus (assembly GCF_045679555.1). Lineage (NCBI taxonomy): Eukaryota > Metazoa > Chordata > Actinopteri > Salmoniformes > Salmonidae > Salvelinus > Salvelinus alpinus. Next base: position 35,424,376 of record NC_092104.1, read on the forward strand.
CAACACCCACCCGTAGCATGCGCTCCAGCAGGTATATCTCACTGGTCATCCCCAAAGCCAACGCCTACTTTGGCCGCCTTTCCTTCCAGTTCTCTGCTGCCAATGACGGGAACGAATTGCAAAAATCTCTGAAGCTGGAGACTTACATTTCCCTCACTAACTTTAATAACCAGCTATCTGAGCAGCTAACCGATCGCTGCAGCTGTACATAGCCCATCTGTAAAAAGCCCACCCAATCTACCTACCTAATCCCCATATTGTTTTCATTTACTTTTCTGCTCTTTTGCATACCAGTATTTGTACTTGCACATCACCATCTGCTCATCTATCACTCCAGTGTTAATTTTCTAAATTGTAATTACTTCGCTACTATGGCCCATTTATTACCTTACCTCCTCACCCAATTTGCACACTGTATATACAGTGGGGAGAACAAGTATTTGATACACTGCCGATTTTGCAGGTTTTCCTACTTACAAAGCATGTAGAGGTCTGTAATTTTTATCATAGGTACACTTCAACTATGAGAGACGGAATCTAAAACAAAAATCCAGAAAATCACATTGTATGATTTTTAAGTAATTAATTTGCATTTTATTGCATGACATAAGTATTTGATACATCAGAAAAGCAGAACTTAATATTTGGTAGAGAAACCTTTGTTTGCAATTACAGAGATCATACGTTTCCTGTAGTTCTTGACTAGGTTTGCACACACTGCAGCAGGGATTTTGGCCCACTCCTCCCTACAGATCATCTCCAGATCCTTCAGGTTTCGGGGCTGTCGCTGGGCAATACGGACTTTCAGCTCCCTCCAAAGATTTTCTATTGGGTTCAGGTCTGGAGACTGGCTAGGCCACTCCGGGACCTTGAGATGCTTCTTACGGAGCCACTCCTTAGTTGCCCTGGCTGTGTGTTTTGGGTCGTTGTCATGCTGGAAGACCCAGCCATGACCCATCTTCAATGCTCTTACTGAGGGAAGGAGGTTGTTGGCCAAGATCTCGCGATACATGACCCCATCCATCCTCTCCTCAATACAGTGCAGTCGTCCTGTCCCCTTTGCAGAAAAGCATCCCCAAAGAATGATGTTTCCACCTCCATGCTTCACGGTTGGGATGGTGTTCTTGGGGTTGTACTCATCCTTCTTCTTCCTCCAAACACGGTGAGTGGAGTTTAGACCAAAAAGCTCTATTTTTGTCTCATCAGACCACATGACCTTCTCCCATTCCTCCTCTGGATCATCCAGATGGTCATTGGCAAACTTCAGACGGGCCTGGACATGCGCTGGCTTGAGCAGGGGGACCTTGCGTGCGCTGCAGGATTTTAATCCATGACGGCGTAGTGTGTTACTAATGGTTTTCTTTGAGACTGTGGTCCCAGCTCTCTTCAGGTCATTGACCAGGTCCTGCCGTGTAGTTCTGGGCTGATCCCTCACCTTCCTCATGATCATTGATGCCCCACGAGGTGAGATCTTGCATGGAGCCCCAGACCGAGGGTGATTGACCGTCATCTTGAACTTCTTCCATTTTCTAATAATTGCGCCAACAGTTGTTGCCTTCTCACCAAGCTGCTTGCCTATTGTCCTGTAGCCCATCCCAGCCTTGTGCAGGTCTACAATTCTATCCCTGATGTCCTTACACAGCTCTCTGGTCATGGCCATTGTGGAGAGGTTGGAGTCTGTTTGATTGAGTGTGTGGACAGGTGTCTTTTATACTGGTAACGAGTTCAAACAGGTGCAGTTAATACAGGTAATGAGTGGAGAACAGGAGGGCTTCTTAAAGAAAAACTAACAGGTCTGTGAGAGCCGGAATTCTTACTGGTTGGTAGGTGATCAAATACTTACGTCATGCAATAAAATGCAAATGAATTACTTAATAATCATACAATGTAATTTTCTGGATTTTTGTTTTAGATTCCGTCTCTCACAGTTGAAGTGTACCTATGATAAAAATTACAGACCTCTACATGCTTTGTAAGTAGGAAAACCTGCAAAATCGGCAGTGTATCAAATACTTGTTCTCCCCACTGTAGACTTTTTTGTTTATTCCATGTTGTTTGTGTCGCACTGCTTTGCTTTATCTTGACCAGGTCTCAATTGTAAATGAGAACTTGTTCTCAACTAGCTTACCTGGTTAAATAAAGGTGAAATAAAAAATAATACCAAAAAAAAGACAAACATTGGCAGTAAAATGTCTTTATTGAGTAGCTCAGTGACTTCTAACCTGCACTGTCATAGGATGCCACCTTCCAACATGTCAAATGTCTGCCCTGCTAGAGCTGCCCTGGTCAACTGTAAGTGCTATATTTGTGGCGTGAAAACTAGGAGCAATAACGACTCAGCTGCGAAGTGGTAGGCCACACATGCTCACAGAACGGGATTGCCGATTGCTGAAGCGCGTAGCACGTAAAAACCGTCTGTCCTCGGTTGCAACACTCATTACTGAGTTCCAAACTGCCTCTGGAAGCAACATCAGCACAAGAACTGTTCGTCGGGAGCTTCATGAAATGGGTTCCATGGCCAAGCAGCCGCACACAAGCCTAAGATCACCATGCACAATGCCAAGCGTCGGCTGGAGTGGTGTAAAGCTTGCCGCCATTGGACTCTGGAACAGTGGAAATGCGTTCTCTGGAGTGTTGAATCACGCTTCACCATCTGGCAGTCTGACTGACAAATCTGGGTTTGGCGGATGCCAGGAGAACGCTACCTGCCCCAATGCATAGTGCCAAATGTACAATTTGGTGGATGAGGAATAATGGTCTCGGGCTGTTTTTCATGGTTCAGGCTAGGCCCCTTATTTTCAGTGAAGACAAATCTTAACGCTACAGCATACAATGACATTCCTAGCGATTTTGTGTTTCAACTTTATGGCAACAGTTTGGAGAAGGCCCTTTCCTATTTCAGCATGACAATGCCCCCATGCACAAAGCGAGATCCATACAGAAATAGTTTGTTGAGGTCGGTGTGGAAGAACCTTTGGGATGAATTGAAACGCTGACTGCGAGCCAGACCTAATCGCTCAACATTAGTGCCTGACCTCACTAGTCCCCGCAGCAATGTCCAAACATCACAATGCAATGCTCTCTATGGGCTAGCTAGCTAGCAAACAGAGCTACACACAACAATACCAAAGACAATATCAGCACGTAACGTAGCTAGTTAGCTGTCAAATCGCCTAAACAAACTACACTATCAATTTAGGAGTCTAAAATCTCAACCTGCAGATCGATGTGCCTCACAGAGTGGAGTCTAACATTCACAAAGGCAGATATACTTTTGAGGAGATGTGAAACATTGCCCATGCTACATCACAGTGCATTCTGCACGATTCTGGGACAAGTAGCGCTTTCCTTCAAGGAGTGAATGGGAGTCTATTGGGCACTAGCTCATAAACCCAACATTAGCACAAATTTCGTCAACAAGAAGTAAAACATTACAAATCTTTTCTGAGATGTGAGATAATAAACTTGCTAGCTGTAGTGTCGCATAGCTTTGGAATCGTGACATTACGTACTTGTAAGGAAAATAGGCACGTTTTTTGACATACATACTGACTTTGAGAAGGGATTGCTTGAAGATTAGCATAGCAACCGCATGACGCAGCATGACAACCTGAACGCAATTGGTCAACAGTCTGCTGGGTGGGGCGTTATATGTTCCTTCATTCATTGGATCCCTATCTCATTCCTATTATATATCTAGCAATGGCACCATGCAATGCACCCTGGACTAAAGAGGCAGACAAATATGACAAATGTGCTAGACCCTCCGTTAAATTATAAATTTCTCGAGGTAGGAATATGGCGAAAATATGATCAATGGCTCATTCGAGAGAAGACATCCTCCTGAGTTATGACATTGGCCAGTATTGAAATCTAACATGTATGATATATGTTTTCGTGATCTTAAAGTCGTTTTCCTATTAACTTCCAGTGTAGTGAGAGAGACTTTATCATGGTGCTACGTCCTACCGGACGGATGTCTGCCTGCTGCAATAACTCAAATACACATGAAAACATGAAATGACCCAGGGAATCACTCAGATGCACAAAAACAATATAACATTCAAAATGGGTGATCCTTCCATTAATAAAGGGGCTGATGATCTAGAGTTGTGTTGCCTCTAGTTGCACAGGTGACATGCTGGTAAAAATGTGGTAAAACTGATTTCAGTTTCCCGCCATTCAAATTACAGACCTCGATAAGGGACGCTTCTGTATCTGCCTTTTCTTGTTCACTTATGGCCCTATACAGCTTGTTGAGTGGAGTCAGTTTGCATCAGTTTGTGGTGGTAAATAGACAGCTACGAAATATATAGATGAAAACTCTCTTTGTAATTATACATAGTATGATCTGCAGCTTATCATGAGGTATTCTAACTCAGGCGAGCAAAAACTTGAGAAGTCCTTAAAAGCTTTTATGCAGTGGGCTAAATCAGGGGCACACAGGTATTTTCTTGTTAGTCTTAAACAAATCTACTTTGAAACAAAAGTATAAACCTCACATACATGGTTATGGGCTTATCAAAAAGAAGACACCTGTACCATATCAGATATAGAGTTGAAATCTATTCAATTTTGTTCTCTAGTGACTCTAGTTCCCATAGCATAGCTTACTATATCCATCCCCCCAATTCCACCAGTTTCCCCGTGTTTTCCCAAAGGTCAATTAAACTGGTAAGAAAATATTGCAGATTGTCAATCCTCCTCAATGCTAAAACGGTAGGAGGCTAGGTTTGGATTTGAGAATTACAGCTACCATGCCCACCTATATAGCCTACTGGTGTCAAACTATGTGTCTCACATCCTTCAACATTGAAACAGCATTACAAGACATGTTGACAGATCTTACAGGCCTTCACAAAGAAAACAATTTAATAAGTATTTTGTACTCCGTAAGCCAGAAGATGACATGTTCACACTGTCCCCACGCACTTCCCCCTATAGAGAGATGTGAAGAGAAGGAGGGACCTCCTGAATGAGTCAGACTGAGTGTGCCTGAAAACCAGACAGACAGAACATCCAAAGAGCCCTCTATGGACATTAACACACAGCATGGTGTTCGCATGGAGCGTAAACGCAGGTGTAATCTCCCTGAACAATTAAGTAATATCAGCACATCTCTCACATTTAGGTTCCTGTTTAAGAACTGCATTAAAATACAAGAACAAGGCTGTTTTCACTGGTGCAAAGTAAAAAATTTACAATATTTTCAATATTTAGTGTACAACAAATTTGAAATGAGATATCAAAAATGTAATAGTGTCCCAAACGGAACAAATTATTTTCTTTGAACATTGGGAAGAGAGAGAGTGTGCATGCTCCTTTGCTGATAGAAAGCAGACGTACTTTGGGAGTTGTCAATGTTGTCCCAATGAGCAAGCACTAATACTCTCCAGTAATGAACTGCAGAGGTGTGCACTGTGCAGGACTACGGCTCTTCTCCCCTGCACAATCTCCACACAATTTTTAAATGGCCTTTCTGTGAGGAAAGACAGACATGAAGGAGTATTATTTCAGAATAAATTAGATACATGTTTTTCTGGGTTAAGATCATAGTCTGAAACAGTGACTGTATGTACCGTTCTCTAAAATTGATTGGAGCTTGATTGTAAAAGGTAATGAAAGGATGTAATTACACTGTAAGAGAACATTGACACATTGAAGACTCATGTTCAATGTGATTTCAGGACATGATCCACTTCTAATCCACAAAAGATGGATGTGGCAGGGCTTGCAAACTATCACGGATTACAAAGGGAAACCCAGCCGCAAGCGGCCAAGCAACACAGGCCTCCCAGATGAGCTAAATGCCTTTACGATCGCTTCGAAGCATGCAACACTGAACCACGTATGAGAGAGCACCAGCTGTTCCGGATGACTGTGTGACCTCACTCTCCGTAGCCGATGGGAGTAAGAACTTTAAACAGGTTAACATTCGTAAGGCCGCGGGGCCAGACGGAATACCAGGATGCATACTCAGAGCATGCGCTGACCAGCTGGCAAGTGTCTTCTCTGACGTTATACATGTACATTTTAGTCATTTAGCAGACGCTCTTATCCAGAGTGACTTAAAGGAACAATTAGTACTACGTGCCTTGCCAAGGCACATCAACAGATTTTCCCCCGGCTCGGGGATTCACATTTTCATCCTATCCCTGACCTGGTCTGTAATACCATCTGTAATACCAATTGCGCACAAGGACACCAAGGTAACCTGCCTAAATGACTATTGCCCCATCCTTTGAATGGCTGGTTATGGCTCGTGTCAACACCATCATCCCAGACACCCTGGACTCATTGCAATTTGTATACCGCCCCAACAGATCCACAGATACACTCCACACTGCCCTCACCCACCAGGACAAAACGAATACCTACAGTGCCTTCAGAAACTATTCATATCTCTTGATTTATTCCACATTTTATTGTGTTACAGCCTGAATTCTAAATTGATTAATACCCCATAAGGACAAAGTGAAAACATGTTTTTAGTCATTTTAGAAAATGTATTGAAATTGAAATACAGAAATATCCAATTTACATAAGTATTCACCTGACAGGAGGTTGGTGGTGCCTTAATTGGGGAGAATGGGCTCGTGGTAATGACTGGAGCGGAATAGGTGGAATGGTATAAAATACATCAAACACATGGTTTCCAGGTGTTTGATGCCGTTCCATTTTCTCTTTTACAGCCATTATTATGAGCCTTCCTCTCCGGCAACTGAGTTAGGAAGAACGCCTATGTCTTTGTAGTGACTAGGTATATTGTTACACCATCCAAAGTGGAATTAATAACTTCACCATGCTCAAAGGGATATTCAATGTCTGCTTTAAGCCTGGCCTGCTGAGGAGTGACGGACTCCATCCTAGCTGGAGGGGTACTCTCATCTTATCTACCAAAATAGACAGGGCTCTAACTCCTCTAGCTCCACAATGAAATAGGGTGCAGGCCAGGCAGCAGGCTGTTAGCCAGCCTGCCAGCTTAGTGGAGTCTGCCACTAGCACAGTCAGTGTAGTCAGCTCAGCTATCCCCATTGGGACCGTGTCTGTGCCTCGACCTAGGTTGGGCAAAACTAAACATGGCGGTGTTCGCCTTAGCAATCTCACTAGGATAAAGACCTCCTCCATTCCTGCCATTATTGAAAGAGATCGTGATATCTCACATCTCAAAATAGGGCTATTTAATGTTAGATCCCTCACTTCAAAGGCAGTTATAGTCAATGAACTAATCACTGATCATAATCTTGATGTGATTGGCCTGACTGAAACATGGCTTAAGCCTGATGAATTTACTGTGTTAAATGAGGCCTCACCTCCTGGTTACACTAGTGACCATATCCCCAGTGCATCCCGCAAAGGCGGAGGTGTTGCTAACATTTACGATAGCAAATTTCAATTTACAACAACAAAAAAAGATGACGTTCTTTTGAGCTTCTAGTCATGAAATCTATGCAGCCTACTCAATCACTGTTTATAGCTACTGTTTACAGGCCTCCTGGGCCATATACAGCGTTCCTCACTGAGTTCCCTGAATTCCTATCGGACCTTGTAGTCATAGCAGATAATATTCTAATTTTTGGTGATTTTAATATTCACATGGAAAAGTCCACAGACCCACTCCAAAAGGCTTTCGGAGCCACCATCGACTCAGTGGGTTTTGTCCAACATGTCTCTGGACCTACTCACTGTCACAGTCATACTCTGGACCTAGTTTTGTCCCATGGAATAAATGTTGTAGATCTTAATGTTTTTCCTCATAATCCTGGACTATCGGACCACCATTTTATTACGTTTGCAATCGCAACAAATAATCTGCTCAGACCCCAACCAAGGAGCACCAAAAGTCGTGCTATAAATTCTCAGACAACACAAAGATTCCTTGATGCCCTTCCAGACTCCCTCTGCCTACCCAAGGACGTCAGAGGACAAAAATCAGTTAACCACCTAACTGAGGAACTCAATTTAACCTTGTGCAATACCCTAGATGCAGTTGCACCCCTAAAAACTAAAAACATTTGTCATAAGAAACTAGCTCCCTGGTATACAGAAAATACCCGAGCTCTGAAGCAAGCTTCCAGAAAATTGGAATGGAAATGGCACCACACCAAACTGGAAGTCTTCCGACTAGCTTGGAAAGACAGTACCGTGCAGTATCGAAGAGCCCTCACTGCTGCTTGATCATCCTATTTTTCCAACTTAATTGAGGAAAATAAGAACAATCCGAAATTTCTTTTTGATAGAAATTCCCCACGTGAGGATGCAGCATTCCCCAAGTGAGGATGGCTTTCACTTCAGCAGTAATAAATTCATGAACTTCTTTGAGGAAAAGATCATGATCATTAGAAAGCAAATTACGGACTCCTCTTTAAATCTGTGTATTCCTCCAAAGCTCAGCTGTCCTGAGTCTGCACAACTCTGCCAGGACCTAGGATCAAGAGAGATGATGAAAATAATCATGGCCTCTAAACCTTCAAGCTGCATACTGGACCCTATTCCAACTAAACTACTGAAAGAGCTGCTTCCTGTGCTCGGCCCTCCTATGTTGAACATAATAAGCGGCTCTCTATCCACCGGATGTGTACCAAACTCACTAAAAGTGGCAGTAATAAAGCCTCTCTTGAAAAAGCCAAACCTTGACCCAGAAAATATAAAAAACTATCGGCCTATATCGAATCTTCCATTCCTCTCAAAATTTTTCAAAAAAGCTGTTGCGCAGCAACTCACTGCCTTCCTGAAGAATTTTTTTTATACGAAATGCTTCAGTCTGGTTTTAGACCCCATCATAGCACTGAGACTGCACTTGTGAAGGTGGTAAATTACTTTTAATGGCGTCAGACCGAGGCTCTGCATCTGTCCTTGTGCTCCTAGACCTTAGTGCTGCCTTTGATACCATCGATCACCACATTCTTTTGGAGAGACTGGAAACCCAAATTGGTCTACACGGACAAGTTCTGGCCTGGTTTAGATCTTATCTGTCTCTGACAAATCAACTGTAAATTTCGGTGTTCCTCAAGGTTCCGTTTTGGGACCACTATTGTTTTCACTATATATTTTACCTCTTGGGGATGTCATTCGAAAACATAATGTTAACTTTCACTGTTATGCAGATGACACACAGCTGTACATTTCAATGAAACATGGTGAAGCCCCAAAATTGCCCTTGCTAGAAGCCTGTGTTTCAGACATAAGGAAGTGGATGACTGCAAACTTTCTACTTTTAAACTCGGACAAAACAGAGATGCTTGTTCTAGGTCCCAATAAACAAAGAGATCTTCTGTTGAATCTGACAATTCATCTTGATGGTTGTAAAGTCGTCTCAAATAAAACTGTGAAGGACCTCGGCGATACTCTGGACCCTGATCTCTCTTTTGACGAACATATCAAGACTGTTTCAAGGACAGCTTTTTTCCATCTACGTAACATTGCAAAATTCAGAAACTTTCTGTCCAAAAATGATGCAGAAAAATTTAGCCATGCTTTTGTTACTTCTAGGTTAGACTACTGCAATGCTCTACTTTCCGGCTACCCGGATAAAGCACTAAATAAACTTCAGTTAGTGCTAAATACGGCTGCTAGAATCCAAAAAATTTGATCATATTACTCCAGTGCTAGCCTCCCTACACTGGCTTCCTGTTAAGGCAAGGGCTGATTTCAAGGTTTTACTGCTAACCTACAAAGCATTAAATGGGCTTGCTCCTACCTATCTTTCCGATTTGGTCCTGCCTACATACCTACACGTACGCTACGGTCACAAGACGCAGGCCTCCTAATTGTCCCTAGAATTTCTAAGCAAACAGCTGGAGGCAGGGCTTTATCCTATAGAGCTCAATTTTTATGGAATGGTCTGCCTACCCATGTGAGAGACGCAGACTCAGTCTCAACCTTTAAGTCTTTACTGAAGACTCATCTCTTCAGTGGGTCATATGATTGAGTGAGTCTGGCCCAGGAGTGTGAAGGTGAACGGAAAGGCTCTGGAGCAACGAACTGCCCTTGCTGTCTCTGCCTGGCCGGTTCCCCTCTCTCCACTGGGATTCTCTGCCTCTAACCCTATTACAGGGGCTGAGTCACTGGCTTACTGGTGCTCTTCCATTCCGTCCCTAGGAGGGGTGCGTCACTTGAGTGGGTTGAGTCACTGAAGTGATCTTCCTGTCTGGGTTGGCGCCCCTCCTTGGGTTGTGCCGTGGCGGAGATCTTTGTGGGCTATACTCGGCCTTGTCTCAGGATGGTAAGTTGGTGGTTGAAGATATCCCTCTAGTGGTGTGGGGGCTGTGCTTTGGCAAAGTGGGTGGGGTTATATCCTTCCTGTTTGGCCCTGTCCGGGGGTATCATCGGATGGGGCCACAGTGTCTCCTGACCCCTCCTGTCTCAGCCACCAGTATTTATGCTGCAGTAGTTTATGTGTCGGGGGGCTAGGGTCATTTTGTTATATCTGGAGTACTTCTCCTGTCTTATCTGGTGTCCTGTGTGAATTTAAGTATGCTCTCTCTAATTCTCTCTTTCTCTCTTTCTTTCTCTCTCTCGGAGGACCTGAGCCCTAGGACCATGCCTCAGGACTACCTGGCATGATGACTCCTTGCTGTCCCCAGTCCACCTGGCCTTGCTGCTGCTCCAGTTTCAACTGTTCTGCCTGCGGCTATGGAACCCTGACCTGTTCATCGGACGTGCTAACTGTCCCAGACCTGCTGTTTTCAACTCTCTAGAGACAGCAGGAGCGGTAGAGATACTCTTAATGATCGGCTATGAAAAGCCAACTGACATTTACTCCTGAGGTGCTGACTTGCTACACCCTCGACAACTACTGTGATTATTATTATTTGACCATGCTGGTCATTTATGAACATTTGAACATCTTGGCCATGTTCTGTTATAATCTCCACCCGGCACAGCCAGAAGAGGACTGGCCACCCCTCATAGCCTGGTTCCTCTCTAGGTTTCTTCCTAGGTTTTGGCCTTTCCAGGGAGTTTTTCCTAGCCACCGTGCTTCTACACCTGCATTGCTTGCTGTTTGGGGTTTTAGGCTGGGTTTCTGTACAGCACTTTGAGATATCAGCTGATGTAAGAAGGGCTATATAAATAAATTTGATTTGATTTGATATATTTAAAAAACTCTACTACCCGGTGCCCTTTTTGCGAGAAAAACCTTTGTAGTTAAATCTGTGTTTGATATTCACTGCTCGACTGAGGGACCTTACAGATAATTGTATGTGTGGGGTACAGCGATGAAGTAATCATTCACTAATCATGGTAAACACTATTTGATAAGCACATTTATATTCCTGAACTTATTTAGGCTTTCCATAACAAAGGGGTTGAATACTTACTGACTCAAGACATTTCATCTTTTCTTTTTTAATTAATTTGTAAACACATCTTCCACGCTGACCATCAAAACAGGACCCCCTCAGGGGTTTGTTCTTAGTCCCCTCCTGTACTCCCTGTTCACCCACGACTGTGTGGCCGTGCACGACTCCAACACCATCATCAAGTTTGCTGATGACACGGCGATGGTAGGACTGATCATCGACGACGATGAGGCAGCCTATAGGGAGGAGTTCAGAGGCCTGGCAGTGTGGTGCCAGGACAAAAACCTCTCTCTCAACGTGAGCAAGACAAAGGAGCTGATCATGGACTACAAGAAAGTGAGTGCCGAGCACATATCAGTGGGGCTGTAGTGAAGCGGGTCGAGAGTTTCATGTTCACACACACCCACACAGTTGTGAAGAGGGCACGACAGAGCCTCTTCCCCCTCAAGAGGCTGAAGAGATTTAACATAGGCCCTCAGATCCTCAAAAAGTTATACAGATGCACCATTGAGAGCATCTTGACTGGCTGCATCACCTCTAGGTATGGCAATAGCAAAGCACCTGAGGTTGGTGAGTGCGGCCAACTACATCACTGGGGCCGAGCGCCCTTCCATCCAGGACCTCTATACCAGGCGGTGTCAGAGGAAGGCCCAGAACATTTTCAGACTCCAGCCACCCAAGCCATAGACTGTTCTCTCTGCTAATGCAAGGCAAGCGGTACCAGTGCACCAAGTATGGGACCAACAGGACCCTGAACAACTTCTACTCCCAAGCCGTAAGACTGTTAAAGAAGACTTCTAAATAGCTAGTCAAATGGCTACCCGGGCCACATGCTACCTTCTTAAATTGACACCGCAACACACACACACACACACACACACACACACACACACACACACACACACACACACACACACACACACACACACACACACACACACACACACACACACACACACACACACACACACACACACACACACACACACACACACACACACACACACACACCACATACGCTGCTGCTATTGTGTATTATCTATCCTGTTGCCTAGTCACTTTACCCCTAACTATATGTACATAGCTACCTCAATTACCCCGTAGCCCTGCACAATGCCTCGGTACTGGTACTTCCTGTATATAGCCATGTTATTTTACTCATTATTGTTATTTGTTATTCACTGTGTATTTATTCCTTGTGTCACTATTTATATATATTTTTTTATCTTTAACTCTGCATTGTTGGAAAAGAACCCATAAGTTTCACGGTTAGTCTACTTCTTTTTTTTACTCTTGACAAACCAATGTGGATCTGGAACATATCATACAGAAGTGAACAAAGAAAGGACAGTCTGTTTTCAACGCAGTTATCATCTCATCTGTAATGAAAGGGGGAATGGTATCATTCATGAAAGAGGCCATTTGTATTCAAATATTACAACCTCAGCCTCGGTATCAGCATGTCCTTGTAGCGAATTATACTGACAATTAGATAAGGAGAAGGGTATTCTGTCTTCTGTCATGGTAGAAACTGGGAAGGCAGGAGAAGGGTGGATATTCTTTGTAAAGCATGAAAGCATGAAATTATGAAATACTGCAAGTAGGTGTTTGTACAGAGAAACTTTCAGATTTCTATGAAAAAGACAAGGTTATGTTAGATTTGATGAGCAGAAGTATACACACGTGATAACAGTTGAAGTCGGAGGTTTACATACACCTTAGCCAAATACATTTAAACTCAGTTTTTCACAATTCCTGACATTTAATCCTAGTAAAAATCCCCTGTCTTAGGTCAGTTATCAACACTTTATTTTAAGAATGTGAAATGTCAGAATAATAGTAGAGAGAATTATTTCTTTCAGCTTTTATTTCTTTTAGCACATTCCCAGTGGGTCAGAAGTTTACATACACTCAATTAGTTTTAGGTAGCATTGCCTTTAAATTGTTTAACTTGAGTCAAACATTTTGGGTAGCCTTCCACAAGCTTCCCACAATAAGTTGGGTGAATTTTGGCCCATTTCTCCTGACAGAGCTGATGTAACTGAGTCAGGTTTGAAGGCCTCTTTGCTCCCACATGCTTTTTCAGTTCTGCCCACACATTTTCTATGGGATTGAGGTCAGGGCTTTGTGATGGCCACTCCAATACCATGACTGGGTTGTCCTTCAGCCATTTTGCCACAACTTTGGAAGTTTGCTTGGGGTCATTGTCCATTTGGAAGACCCATTTGCGACCAAGCTTTAACTTCCTGACTGATGTCTTGAGATGTTGCTTCAATATATCCACATAATTTTCCTACCTCATGATGCCATCTATTTTGTGAAGTGCACCAGTCCCTCCTGCAGCAAAACACCCCCACAACATGATGCTGCCACCACCGTGCTTCACGGTTGGGATGGTGTTCTTTGCTTGCAAGCCTCCCCCTTTTTCCTCCAAAGATAACAATGGTCATTATGGCCAAACAGTTCTATTTTTGTTTCATCAGACCAGAGGACATTTCTCCAAAAAGTACGATCGTTGTCTCCATGTGCAGATGCAAACCGTAGTCTGGCTTTTTTTATGGCTGAGCGGCCTTTCAGGTTATGTCGATATAGGACTTGTTTTACTGTGGATATAGATACTTTTGTACCCGTTTCCTCTTGCATCTTCACAAGGTCCTTTGCTGTTGTTCTGGGATTGATTTGCACTTTTCGCACCAAAGTACGTTCATCTCTAGGAGACAGAACGCGTCTCCTTCCTGAGTGGTATGATGGCTGCGTGGTCCCATGGTGTTTATACTTGCATACTATTGTTTGTACAGATGACATGAACATGGTACCTTCAGGCATTTGGAAATTGCTCCCATGGATGAAGCAGACTTGTGGAGGTCTACAATTATTTTCTGAGGTGGCTTGGCTTATTTTCCCATGATGTCAATTAAAGAGGCACTGAATTTGAAGGTAGGCATTGAAATACATCTACAGGTACACCTCCAATTGACTCAAATGATGTCAATTAGACTATCAGAAGCTTCTAAAGCCATGACATAATTTTCTGGAATTTCCCATGCTGTTTAAAGGTACAGTCAACTTAGTGTATGTAAACTTCTGACCCACTGGAATTGTGATACAGTGAATTATAAGTGAAATAATCTGTCTGTAAACAATTGTTGGAAAAATGACTTGTGTCATGCACAAAGTAGATGTCCTAACTGACTTGCCAAAACTATAGTTTGTTAACAAGAAATTTGTGGAGTGGTTGAAAAACGAGTTTAAATGACTCCAAGTGTATGTAAACTTCCGACTTCAACTGTATCTTCAAGACCTCTCATTGTCTTTACGTGCTGAATTATTCTGTTATCATTAGATGCTTCATTAATGGTATTGTTTGTTTAAGAATACTGTAGAGATCCTCGCTATATGAGACACATTACAGTTCCCACCAAGTGGGTTATCCTTATTGGCGCCATGTGTAGGGTGTTTGCCTTTTACGGCAGTGACCCAGGTTCGCTTCCTTTCCCTGCCGTTTGCTACATTAGTGTCAGAAGTGGGATTGTAGCCGTGAGGCTGTTGGAACGCAAGCCCTGGACGTGTGAGGGGACTGAGTAGTCAAAGCATGGGGATGTGCAGTCCTTTTCGGAGGGGGCAGTGTAGTGATCCTCGTGGTATGAGCCACGTTACATCTTTCACCCATATATTACATTTACATTACATTTTTCATTTAGCATATCTTACCCAGAGCGACTTAGAGTTAGTCCCGAGTGGTGCAGCGTTCTAAGGCTCTGCATCTCAGTGCTAGAGGTGTCACTACAGACACCCTGGTTTGAATCCAGGCTGTATCACAACCGGCTGTGATTGGGAGTCCCATAGGGTGGCGCACAACTGGCCCAGTGTCTTCTGGGTTTGGCCGGTGTAGGCCGTCATTGTAAATAAGAATTTGTTCTTAATTAACTTGCCTGGTTAAATAAATAAATTGCCCGTTCATTGTAGGATAGCAAATGGAGAATGCTGTAGTAAGTACAAGTTTTACAAATATGTACAGTTCATTTGGAAGGTATACAGACCACTTTACTGTTTCCATATTTTGTTAGCCTTACTCTAAAATATATTCAATTGTTCCCACATCAATCTAAACAAAATACCCCATAATGACAAGGCAAAAACAGGTTTTTAGAAATGTTAGCAAATTTATTCAAAATAAAAAACTGAAATACCACATTTACATAAGTATTCAGACCCTTTACTCAGTACTTTGTTGAAGCACCTTTGGCAGCAATTACAGCCTCGAGTCTTCTTTGGTATGACACTACAAGCTTGACACATCTGTATTAGGGGAGTTTCTCCCATTCTCTGCAGATCCTCTCAAGCTCTGTCAGGTTGGATGGGGTGCGTTGCTGCACAGCTATTTTCAGGTCTCTCCAGAGATGTTCGATCGGGTTCAAGTCTGGGCTCTGGCTGGGCCACTCAAGGACATTTAGATACCTCTCCCAAAGCCACTCCTGCATTGTCTTGGCTGTGTACTTAGGGTTGTTTTCCTGTTGGAAGGTGAACTTTCACCCCAGTCTGAGATCCTAAGTGCTCTGGAGCAGGTTTTCATCAAGGATCTCTCTGTACTTTGCTCCATTCATCTTTCCCTCGATCCTGACTAGTCTCCCAGTCCCTGCCACTGAAAAACATCCCCACAGCATGATGCTGCCACCAGCATGCTTCACCGTAGGGATGGTGCCAGGTTTCCTCCAAACGTGATGCTTGGCCTTCAGGCCAAAGAGTTCAATCTTGGTTTCATCAGACCAGAGAATCTTGTTTCTCATGGTCTGAGAGTCTTTAGGTACCTTTTGGCAAGTGGGCTTTCATGTGCCTTTTACTGAGGAGTACTCTACCACAAAGGCCTGCTTGGTGGAGTGCTGCAGAGATGGTTGTCCTTCTGGAATGTTCTCCCACCTCCACAGAGGAACTCTGGAGCTCTGTCAGAGTGACCATCGGGTTCTTGGTCACCTCCCTGACCAAGTGCTTCTCACCCAGATTGTTCAGTTTGGCCCTGGTCGGCCAAAGAATGATGGAAGCCACTGTGTTCTTATGGACCTTCAATGCTGCAGAATGTTTTTAGTACCCTTCCCCAGATCTGTGCCTCGACACAATCCTGTCTCGGAGCTCTACAGACAATTAATCCAACCTCATGGCTTGGTTTTTGCTCAGATATTCATTGTCAACCGTGGGACCTTATATTGACGGGTGCCTTTCCAAATCATGTCCAATCAATTGAATTTACCACAGGTGGACTCCAATCAAGTCATCATTGGAAACAGGTTGCACCTGAGCGATTTTGAGCCTCATAGCAAAGGGTCTGAATACCTATGTAATTAAGTTATTTAAAAAAATAAAAAAAATATTTGTAATATATTTGCTAAAAAAATAAAATCTAGAAATCTGATTTCGCTTTGTCATTATGGAGTATTGTGTGTAAATTGATGAGGAACATTTTTTGTTTAATCCGTTTTAGAATAAGACTGTAACGTAACAAAATGTGGAAAAAGTCAAGGGGTTTGAATACTTTCCGAATGCATTGTATATACAAAAACAAATAAGACTGACTGAGATGTCTTATTTTGTAACGGTCCTGACCTGTTTTCTGTTGTTTTTGTATGTGTTTTGTTTTTCGTGTTGCCATCGTCGTGTTCAAATAAAAGATGGCTTATTTCCCTAATGCTGCATTTTGGTCTGATGATCCTTCTCTCCTCTCCTCGTCCGAGGAAGAGGAGAACGACACCCGTTACAGAATCACCCACCAAACTAGGACCAAGCGGCAAGGGAGTGCTCAACAGAGCAACAAGGACTCCTGGACTTGGGAGGAGATCCTGGACGGTAGAGGACCCTGGGCTCAGCCAGGGGAATATCGCCGTCCCAAGGAGGAGTTGGAAGCAGCGAAGGCTGAGAGGCGCTGGTATGAGGAGGCAGCGCGGCGACGCGGTTGGGAGCCCGTGAGTCAAACCCAAAAATTTCTTGGGAGGAGGCACACGAGGAGTGTGGCAAAGCCGGGTAGGATACCTGAGCCAACTCCCCGTGCTTACCGTGGAGGTAGAAGGCGTCGTACTGGTAAGACACCGTGTTATGCGGTAAAGCGCACGGTGTCCCCAGTACGCGTGCTTAGCCCAGTGCGGGCTATTCCACCTTGCCGCACTGGGAGGGCTAAGTTGGGCATCGAGCTGGATGTCATGAAGCCGGCCCAACGCATCTGGCCACCAGTGCGTCTCCTCGGGCCGGCATACATGGCACCAGCCTTACGAGTGGTGTCCCCGGTTTGCCAGTATAGCCCAGTGCGGGCTATTCCACCTCGCCGCACTGGCAGGGCTACGGGCACCATTCAACCTGGTAAGGTTGGGCAGGCTCGGTGCTCAAGAGCACGTGTCCTCCTTCACGGTCCGGTAGACCCGGTGCCACCTCCATGTACCAGTCCTCCGGTGGCAGCCCCCCGTACCAGGCTGTCTCTCCGGGTTCTCTCTCCAGCTGTTTCCTCCTCTCCAGCGCAGCCAGTGCCTATACTACGCACCAGGCTGTCTCTCCTTCTCCTTCCTACAGAGCCGTCCTGCCATGACCAGCCAGAGCCGTCCTGCCATGACCAGCCAGAGCCGTCCTGCCATGACCAGCCAGAGCCGTCCTGCCATGACCAGCCAGAGCCGTCCTGCCATGACCAGCCAGAGCCGTCCTGCTATGACCAGCCAGAGCCGTCCTGCTATGACCAGCCAGAGCCGTCCTGCTATGACCTGCCAGAGCCGTCCTGCTATGACCTGCCAGAGCCGTCCAGCCAGGACCTGCCAGAGCCGTCCAGCCAGGACCTGCCAGAGCCGTCCAGCCAGGGCCTGCCAGAGCCGTCCAGCCAGGACCTGCCAGAGCCGTCCAGCCAGGACCTGCCAGAGCCGTCCAGCCAGGACCTGCCAGAGCCGTCCAGTCAGGACCTGCCAGAGCCGTCCAGCCAGGACCTGCCAGAGCCGTCCAGCCAGGACCTGCCAGAGCCGTCCAGCCAGGACCTGCCAGAGTCCCTCAGCCAGGACCTGCCAGAGTCCCTCAGCCAGGACCTGCCAGAGTCCCTCAGCCAGGACCTGCCAGAGTCCCTCAGCCAGGACCTGCCAGAGTCCCTCAGCCAGGACCTGCCAGAGTCCCTCAGCCAGGACGTGCCAGAGTCCCTCAGCCAGGACCTGCCAGAGTCCCTCAGCCAGGATCTGCCAGAGTCCCTCAGCCAGGATCTGCCAGAGTCCCTCAGCCTGGATCTGCCAGAGTATCTCAGCCGGGACCTGCCCCTTATCCTGGTGCTGCCCCTTATCCTGGTGCTGCCCCTTGTCCCGGTGCTGCCCCTTGTCCCGGTGCTGCCCCTTGTCCCGGTGCTACCCCTTGTCCCGGTGCTGCCCCTTGTCCCGGTGCTGCCCCTTCTCCCGGTGCTGGCCGTTCATTTAGGGGAAGTTAGTTTTAAGGTGGTCATTGGGAGGGGAAGACAGAAGCGGGGAGTGACTATGGTGGTGTGGGGACAGCGTCCAGAGCCTGAGCCACCACCGTGGTCAACTGCCCACCCAGACCCTCCCCTGGACTTTGTGCTGGTGCGCCCGGCGTTCGCACCTTGAGGGGGGGGTTCTGTAACGGTCCTGACCTGTTTTCTGTTGTTTTTGTATGTGTTTATGGTCAGGGCGTGTGTTTTGGGTGGGCAGTCTATGTTTTCTGTTTCTATGTTGGTTTTGGTTGCCTGGTATGGCTCTTAATTAGAGGCAGGTGTTTTGCGTT
The DNA here is from genome assembly GCF_045679555.1 of Salvelinus alpinus. Classification (NCBI taxonomy): domain Eukaryota; kingdom Metazoa; phylum Chordata; class Actinopteri; order Salmoniformes; family Salmonidae; genus Salvelinus; species Salvelinus alpinus. The sequence goes on from NC_092104.1 coordinate 35,443,425, forward strand.
TTCCTCTAATTAAGAGTCATATTTAGGTAGGGTGTTCTCACTGTTTGTTTGTGGGTGATTTTCTTCCGTATCTGTGTTATGTCTTGCACCATACGGGACTGTTCGGTTGTTCGTTTCGTTTCGATGTAGTCTGTTCCTGTCCGTGAGTTTTACGTTTTAGTTAAGTAAGTTCATGTTCAGGTTTTTTCGTCTACGTCGTTTTCTTGTTTTGTATTTTTGAAAGTGTTTTGTTTTTCGTGTTGCCATCGTCGTGTTCAAATAAAAGATGGCTTATTTCCCTAATGCTGCATTTTGGTCTGATGATCCTTCTCTCCTCTCCTCGTCCGAGGAAGAGGAGAACGACACCCGTTACATATTTAATGCCAATTATGTACCAAAACTATTTATTTCGAAGGAAAGATCAGCACAATATGTAATATCCCCCTGAAACAGCAGCATATGAATCCTCAGTTGAAGTGATCCTTGACACCAGTGTTGTGGCGCAATCCTATAACTCCCATGAGGCTGTAAATTACCCTGGCCTAGAACGGAGGCCACAATGCCTCCGGCTCTCAGGGATGACAAATAGCTCCCTCCGTCCAACAGATCACGCCTGACATTGAGCTCACCCTGATGCTCCTTTGTTCTAATAGGCCTTTTTGGAACCGTGAGATGTATTTCTCCAACTGCTTCTGATGATAAGGATGAAATAAAACAATAATAAGTGTATTGTAGCATTGGAGGGCCCACTCTGTCTAACTAACTGAATTGGTAAGAAGAATAAGGAGACAGTCAAGCCTGCCAGGGCTCAACATCCAGTGTCTCATATCAAGTTAAAACCCTTCTGTCCCCTCACTCACTGAAAGCCATGTCCAAGTGGATTAGAACAGGGCAACTCAACCCCCCATGATCTTCCTGAAGCAACTGGACAACCCTCCATTAACTCCTCGTGATCCCTGAATCGTTCCAATATATAACTTGGAAAGTTACTTAGGCTAGTGGTTAAGAGCGTGGACCAGTAACCGAAAGGGAGCTGGTTCGACTCCCCAACGTGGAAGAATCTGCTGTTGTTCCCCTGAGTAAGGCATTTAATTGCCAACAACTGCTCCCTGGGCACAGATGATGTCAGTTAGGTGTGGCAGCCCCTGCACCTCTTTAATTCAGAGGGGTTAGGTTAAATGTGGAAGATACATTTCAGTTAAATGCATTCAGTTGTGCAACTGAATAGGTATGTATCCCTTTTACCTAAACTATCATTGTAATGGAGCAGTGACCGTTTGATCACACCCCAAATGTTGTAAATATCACCCAAATAATGTAGTTTCTTACCCAGCATTGCATCATTATGTCTCCTGTCTATACATAAAGTAACACATAATGCAGAAAATAAGAGAAATCAACACAAAATATTAGCATAAACAGTAAACAGTTTTGTATTCCATAGTTTTATGTAATATAGAGCCCTTTAACCCCCTCAGGTCGACGTCCGCTTCCCCGCAGAAATCAAATTAGCATAATAAAACAATCCCCGTTAAAATCTGTCAGTTTAGGCTGAAGATCAGTTTTTTTGCATTGGATGCTGCTGTCTCAATCCACCGCATTCGCCTATGTAACACTTCCGCTTCTCCAGTGAAAGGTGACAGAGCTAGAGCGGTGTTTGTCAGACCATGAGATATCCCAAAAATCGTCTGAACGGTTTGGCCCCTCTATGGAAATATGAGACTCTCACGAACACGATGGTGTTCTCCGTTTTGCTCCACCACCCCCACAAGCGTCTTGAGACTCGTCTGAAGTAGGTACAGCCGAACTGCCAACTTCTGTCTGTAGTGTCCAAACCGTTTGGGCTACACACTAATATGACCCCTCTGTGTAAAGGTGAGACTCTCATGAACACGTATATGTCGGTTTCACTCTAGGACACCCACAGTCCTCGCAAGACTCGTCTGAAGGTCCCCCAGTACCAGTCCAAAAAATGTATGGTAGTCTATATGGAGACTGTTTAGTAAAAAAATAAGGGGTTAAATACATGTAAAAATATATATATAAATGATAATAATTCCTGGTCTTTCTTATATCTCAGAACAAGCTTCCTTTTGAGACTCTGTTGTTCCAGCTCTTATTCAATGTGTTTGTATGGGCTAAGGTAAAAAATAATTGTTCATCAAATATTTTTTTTCTATATTTTTGGGACACTTCAAGGGGTCTTAAAATTCTAAATCAAATAGCAAAATGATCCTTGTTATGACCTTATTAAAACAGTTCCAACAATTCCGGCTTAGACAGGGCTTAGACTCTTATGGCCCTTTAAGGCTGTAATTTTGTTTTTCTGTAATTGATAAAATGTTCAGAGCCCATGGTATTGAGGGGATCAAGGGAGAGAAAGGGGGGAAAGAGAGGGAAGGAGAGAGAGAAAGAGATATAGAGAGGGAGGGAGAACGAGAGAGAGTACAAACTACGATGGGGTTCATTAAAACACAATTACATTAGAGAATGAAATCAATCTATCATGCATTAGATTTGCTGATCATACACAACTAATTCATATAAATGTTCCACATCTCCTTCCTGTTATTTTTAGAACGCTACATAAGTATTCCATGCAGCTCCAGTCAAATAAAGTTTCATCCACAGTTCAGTGGCTCAATGGACAACCATCTGGCCTCATTGTTGGTCATATATGCTTCATCTGAATCCTTGTCCCCTTTATGTTCAATAGCCTGATTTTCTGTTTTTTAATTAGGTGATGTTTACTGCAAAAATGAACACCATCCCAACACCAAATTGAGGTGATAGATTTCACAACTGAAAATAGACCAGTTCTTGGGAAAGAGGGGTGAGAATTGGCAGGAAGCGGATGGTAGCATCCACTATGATGGAGCAGGAGTGGAGAAGTTAATATTGATTCTCAGCAGCCTAGTTTAATTTGAGGCCAGATCCACAGACACATGGCAGATATGACCAGCTGGATGCTGAGGTTCCTGTGCACAGTAATAACCTTGGTAATATCCAAATTAAAAGCTTATTCAATTTGGTACCTGATGATTTGAAAGAAGTCATCTATTTTCATAATTCATAATCATTTTTAGTCTGTAGCAGCACACGGGCTTGATAATAGGGAATAGTTGCTAATGGTTACATTGTCAGTGAGATTACTGGCTAAAAAATAATGACTTAGAAAAATAGAGAGAATTACATTGTTGGTCCAAATAAGGGTTTGGGAGTATTATTGCTGTATAAAACAATCCAACAGAGAAAACATGAAAGACAGGGCTTAGCTAGAATGACCACCGAGACTGGCAGTCATTGTCTTCACAGTTTCCCTGACCCCACCCCGTTATGTACCTTTTCCTCTACAGACACATGCAGACCCAGAGTCCAAATCCCTTTCAGACTCCTGTTGCTGTGGAGAAGAGCAGTGTTGCTGACTGCAGGCAGGCAGCCCTAAGCAATTCCTTTAACACTTCCACTGGGAAATGTCATTTTCCTGCCACCACATGGTCCCTGCATGCGGAAATTTACTAAAGGAGAACTCATCAGCCACCACATATGACAGCGCCTGTCTCTCAGGGAAGTCATAAACTAGCACAACAATTTATAATCAGAGCAGGCAATATGGAAAAGGCTGGTAGGGGGACGTGGAAGCCTAGCACAGGGAAACAGCAGGACAACACAGAGATAAAAACAATAGCAACACTGTTATCAGGTAACCTGGCACATTAATGGCACAATGGGCTCTATTTTCGGCTGGCGCTAAGAAGGTGCAAGTGTCAAACGTACGTTAGTTTGTAATTTCGTAATGTAAAAACTGGCGCACTGACATTTTACAGCCCTAAAGCCAGGTTCGGCAATTTATCTGTGTAACATCAGCTCGCTTGGGCTGAGGTGGGAGGGGTGGGAATATTTGAGGTGTGCCCTTAAAAACAAGCACAAAAGTGACAATTTCATGCAGTGCTAATGGGAAGTTTTAAGACCCACAAAAAGCAGGTCATAATGGTAACACAGTTGATAGTGGATTTTAACAGCGGGAGCGCAGCCTATCCAGTCATGATGCAAAGTGCCCACATAAGGAGAAATTTGCCTTTTGTGCCAGTGAACCTAATATTTAGAAACATTTAAAAAACTGTTTAGTTTAATTTGATTCAAAACAAGCAATAGCCTCCCCTCCCCTTAATCAAGGCTGGTTTAGCAGCATCGTAGGTGTCTTTATCCTGGCCATTAGCCAAGTAGCATATGAATACAGGGGTTTTAAATGGTGTACTGATAGTGCTTTGAAATATTTGAAGTTTTGCCCTCTTGCTTTTTCATTATACACAAATCACATACCTGCATACTTCATGCAGCGCCCCTCATCCGATTTCCAAAGACACACTCCTCTAAAGTCCAAACTATTCATTCCTCCTATAATGCCATATCAACGGCAGATTTTTATTTGAGAATCTGCCTTGAAATAGGCAAAGATACAATTGACAGGAGCCTATTATTTTGTATAGAGGTGAATGTTATACGTAAAGACATTTAGGCCTACATGTGCACACTGTGCCATGGAACGAGAGGAGCGATTTATGATATCATGCTTCTGACCCCATCCTATTTAGAAATATTGTTGTTTTAAAAAACAGATTGCTTGTTTTCCGTTTCATATCAAGCCCTCCATAGGCTACCCTTACCCTAGGCTACTAAGGCTGGTTCAATGAGTACGGTGCAATTGCGGCCCACAATTCGGGGAGGAGGCGGGGGACGATACCAACATGCAGGAACGCCCCTAATTGCGGGCCGCAATCACACACCATTTTGTTCAACAGCAATCGGTCATTCAATTTTTATGTTGGCCTTGCAAAGTAGCATATCCATAAAAGGCTGTTTATGCTAGAGATATCTGTTTTTTTTTGCATGGTCTGCATCTCAGTCATATCTGCTGAGACATCCAGAAAATCGGTCTTCTCACAAAAACTTCTGTAGCATCCAAACCGTTTTGGCTACAAACTAATATGACCCTACTGTAGAAAGAGGAGACTCTCACGACCCCCACAATGTCACGGGACTCATCTAAAGGTAATCCATACAAATGAATGGAAGTATGGGGTTAAATATGTTTTGACTTGTTTCGATTCAGCCACGAGCATTAGTGAGGTTGGGCACTGATGTTGGGCGATTAAGCCTGGCTTGCAGTCTGCGTTCCAATTCATCCCAAATGTGTTCAATCAAATCAAATCAAATGTTATTTGTCACATGCGCTGAATACAACAGTATTCAGTGATATGCTTAACCAACAATGCAGTTCAAGAAATAGTTACGAAAATATTTATTAAATAAACTAAAGTGAAAATAAATAAATAAAATCAAAAAGTAACACAAGAAAATTACATAACAATAACAAGGCTATATACAGTGGGGAGAACAAGTATTTGATACACTGCCGATTTTGCAGGTTTTCCTACTTACAACGCATGTAGAGGTCTGTAATTTGTATCATAGGTACACTTCAACTGTGAGAGACGGAATCTAAAACAAAAATACAGAAAATCACATTGTATGATTTTTAAGTAATTAATTAGCATTTTATTGCATGACATAAGTATTTGATCACCTACCAACCAGTAAGAATTCCGGCTCTCACAGACCTGTTAGTTTTTCTTTAAGAAGCCCTCCTGTTCTCCACTCATTACCTGTATTAACTGCACCTGTTTGAACTCGTTACCTGTATAAAAGACACCTGTCCACACACTCAATCAAACAAACTCCAACCTCTCCACAATGGCCAAGACCAGAGAGCTGTGTAAGGACATCAGGGATAAAATTGTAGACCTGCACAAGGCTGGGATGGGCTACAGGACAATAGGCAAGCAGCTTGGTGAGAAGGCAACAACTGTTGGCGCAATTATTAGAAAATGGAAGAAGTTGAAGATGACGGTCAATCACCCTCGGTCTGGGGCTCCATGCAAGATCTCACCTCGTGGGGCATCAATGATCATGGGGAAGGTGAGGGATCAGCCCAGAACTACACGGCAGGACCTGGTCAATGACCTGAAGAGAGCTGGGACCACAGTCTCAAAGAAAACCATTAGTAACACACTACGCCGTCATGGATTAAAATCCTGCAGCGCACGCAAGGTCCCCCTGCTCAAGCCAGCGCATGTCCAGGCCCATCTGAAGTTTGCCAATGACCATCTGGATGATCCAGAGGAGGAATGGGAGAAGGTCATGTGGTCTGATGAGACAAAAATAGAGCTTTTTGGTCTAAACTCCACTCGCCGTGTTTGGAGGAAGAAGAAGGATGAGTACAACCCCAAGAACACCATCCCAACCGTGAAGCATGGAGGTGGAAACATCATTCTTTGGGGATGCTTTTCTGCAAAGGGGACAGGACGACTGCACCGTATTGAGGGGAGGATGGATGGGGCCATGGATCGCGAGATCTTGGCCAACAACCTCCTTCCCTCAGTAAGAGCATTGAAGATGGGTCGTGGCTGGCTCTTCCAGCATGACAATGACCCGAAACACACAGCCAGGGCAACTAAGGAGTGGCTCCGTAAGAAGCATCTCAAGGTCCCGGAGTGGCCTAGCCAGTCTCCAGACCTGAACCCAATAGAAAATCTTTGGAGGGAGCTGAAAGTCCGTATTGCCCAGCGACAGCCCCGAAACCTGAAGGATCTGGAGAAGGTCTGTATGGAGGAGTGGGCCAAAATCCCTGCTGCAGTGTGTGCAAACCTGGTCAAGAACTACAGGAAACGTATGATCTCTGTAATTGCAAACAAAGGTTTCTGTACCAAATATTAAGTTCTGCTTTTCTGACGTATCAAATACTTATGTCATGCAATAAAATGCAAATTAATTACTTAAAAATCATACAATGTGATTTTCTGTATTTTTGTTTTAGATTCCGTCTCTCACAGTTGAAGTGTACCTATGATAAAAATTACAGACCTCTACATGCTTTGTAAGTAGGAAAACCTGCAAAATCGGCAGTGTATCAAATACTTGTTCTCCCCACTGTATATAGGTGGTACCAGTACCGAGTCAATGTGCAATGTACAGGTTAGTCAAGGTAATTCGTAAAGTGACTATGCATGGATAGTAAACAGCGAGTATCAGCAGTGTAAAAAAAACAAAGGGGGGGGGGGGGGGGGTCAATGTTAATAGTCCGGGTGAATTAATTGTTCAGCAGTCTTATGGCTTGGGGGTAGAAGCTGTTAAGGAGCCTTTTGGTACTATACTTGGCGCTCCTGGGCCGTACGCACCACCCTCTGTAGCTCCTTACGGTCAGATGCAGAGCAGTTGCCATACCAGGCAGTGTGCAGGCCAGTCAAGTTCTTCCACACCGATCTCGACAAACCATTTCTGTATGGACCTTGCTTTGTGCATGGTGGCATTGACATGCTGAAACAGGAAAGTCATTCCCCAAGCTGTTGCCACAAAGTTGGAGGCACAGAATCATCTAGAATGTCATTGTATGCTGTAGCGTTAAGATTTGCCTTCACCGGAAGTAAGGGGCCTATCCCGAAACATGAAAAACAGCCCCAGACCAATAATCCTCCATAAAACGTTAGTTAGCACTATGCATTGGGGCAGGTAGCGATTTCCTGGCAAACGCCAAACTGAGATTTGTCTGACGGATGGTGATGCATGATTCACTCCAGAGAACGCGTTTCCACTGCTCCAATGGTGGCGAGCTTTACATCACTCCAGCCGACGCTTGGCATTGCGCATGGTGATCTTAGGCTTGTGTGCGGCTGCTCGGCTGCTCGGCCATGGAAACCCATTTCATGAAGCTCCCGACGATTCTTGTGCTGACATTGCTTCTAGAGGCAGTTTAGAACTCGGACAAACGATTTTTACGCGCTACGCACTTAAGCACTCAGCGGTCCCGTTCTGCCTACCACTTCATGGCTGAGCCTTTGTTGTAGACATTTCCACTTCACAATAACAGCACTTACAGTTGACTGTGGCAGATCTAGCAGGGCAGAAATTTGACGAACTGACTTGTTGGGAAGGTGGCATCCTATGATGAGGCCACGTTGAAAGTCAGTGAGCTCTTCAGTAAGGCCATTCTACTGCCAATGTTTGTCTACGGAGATTGCATGGCTGTCTGCTCGATTTTATATACCTGTCAGCAACGGGTGTGGCTGAAATAGCCAAATCCACTCATTTGAAGGGGTGTCCACATACCATTGTATGTACCCATTGATTCTAGACGTGAAACGTGAAAATGCCTCATGAGTTTAGTTCAACTGTCGCACCCCATCAGAACCCAAAATATAAGCTTGTTTTATGCCAATTTTTGTCAACAAAGTAAATGTAAACAAACACTCTAGCCTCAAAACATGGGTAAAACTATCATTTCAATATCATGGATGATTCTCCAGACCCATGCCTCTGTTTTTTTTGCCCCTTTAAATTATTTGGTCCAATAATGCAGTATCAAAGGTAGACCTAGGCTATATTTTGCTTATTAAGGACGTGCCTCACACATACAATACCATTTTTGGGAGCCTAATATTTTTTATTAAGGAGAAGCGTGATGCGTTTTATGAAGGCAAGTCTTGGCTGGTTGAAGCCAATTACAACAATGTTGACTGCCAACACTCCAAACATTATTGAGCAAACGCTGGATTTTTTTGTTGAACTGTTGTTATTACACTTTACTGTAGCCTATGCTATTTAATCAACTGTAGTATCAATCCACAATGGATCAGGACAAGAATATTCCGTGCCCATGGCCGAATTGGAGTATATGATAAAGCAAAGACAATCAATAACCTACAGAACTTGCATGCAGTATTAAGGCATGAAGCGTGTTGATTGGCCAGTGAGTGGCCAAGCCCTCATCACACCTACTTGTTTATTCATCAAAACCCAGCCTTTTCAACCACCACCGGCTATTGCACTCATAATTCCAGCTGTGAAAATAGCAAAAATATTTCTGACACTACCCAGACCTATAGTGCTACCGCCAGCGATTAGATTTAAAATTGTGTTAGGTTTGTTAAAGTAGTGTCAAAACCTTGTCTTCTTCCTCACTTGACAATCTGATTATCTTCTACGAAATACTACAAGAGGGGACTGAGTAGACAATCCCACAAACTTCCTCAGATGTGAATATATTCACCATGAGCCATCAAGCTTGTTGTTGTTGGAAGAAGTGTTTGTGCGTTCTTACATTCGATGGCTCTGATCTTTACAGTTGCCCCTCTCCTGGCTTTGACTCCGCTGTGAGTCATGGAAATGTCCTAGCCTTTCCAAAGCTGACACTAACCTCTGCTACTGACCTCTAAGCTAACCAAAGGAGCACACACAGCAGAGAGACTAAGACAGCAGTACTGTTATTTCTATCATCTGGAGCCTGTGAGCTACCATAGTTCTGCATGATGGCTTGTGTCAAAAACACTCAGGTCAGACATTGTTTCAAATATTTACTTGAACTGACTTTTTGTGAATTTAGTTTAAAGAGATAAGTAATTCCAATAGTTTAAACACGGAACAAAAAACTGTAAATGTTTTTTTAAACAGATACCATAGCTATTTCCAGAAGAATACCCGTGATAAACAGAAGTTGTTTTTACACAATGATTTATGACAATGACAAATGTAGCAAATGCATCTGTCCAAATCAAGACTGATATGGCCCAGTAAAAGAGGAGGAAAAGCCCACAGTTTATAACTTGGAGGGAGAGAATTATGTATCACTCGGAGAAAGCCAGCTGAGACAGAGTAGGCTTCATCAAACACTGGTCCTCTGAGCTGTTGTATTATAGGATCTCGTTGTGGAGGAGAATTGATTGCACATTCGTAATCACCGAGCAGTCACAGCAAAATTGCAGCTGCCAGGGTCATACTTCAGTCTCTACCTAACCATTCCTCTGATTTACACCACCACAGGGAAGAAAATTGGTCCATTGTAAAGCATATTGGGCTCTGTTTATTCATTCCAATCATTCCACTCCGTGAAACAAATGAGCACTAGACTAGGCCTATTTGCTAAAATCATCAGTGGACCAGGTCAATGACTTTCAAATATGGATCTTCAGCACAGGAGGTTGGTGGCAACTTAATTGGGGAGAACAGGCTCGTGGTAATGGCTGGAGCAGAATAAGTGGAATGGTATCAAACACATGGAAACCATGTGTTTGATGCCATTCCATTGACTCGATTTCAGCCATTATTATGAGCCGTTCTCCCCTCAGCAGCCTCCACTGATCTTCAGATACACAAGACGTTACAACATTTAAAAGTAGAGATGGTTGGCGGGTTCAGTGACTGATTGATACTGAACATGGGTTCTAATGTACAGTAATACTGGGTCCTTATGCCAACTCTCCTGTACACGGGTGACTAGTTTGCATGGAAACCATCTTCTATGGCTTGAAGACTGTGTGTGAATGGCAGTGCTGGTACCCACCTGTCCTGTGCTAATCAGTTGTATTGTCCACAGATCTGCCAGTTCCTCAGACTTCGCAGTCAAATACTGAAATATAGTCGCACCGTGTTGTAGAGGAAAGCGCGGTTGGTTCACCCGCCTTTCAACAAGCCTTAGTAATACGCCTCATTACTTTCTATTGTATGTTTAACTGGCAGGTGATGCTGCAGACTCCTCTACTATTTTCACCAGAACTTGTAAAGGCTTGAGGACCTGATGATAGCAATATTTTGACAGACAATCATTATGTGAAATTGATCATTTTCTTTGCATGCCGTAGTTGCCTATTATGAATAGATTAACTTTCTGGGGTGTTTTCTCAGACACAGATTAATCCTAATCCTGGACTAAAAAGCGAGATCAATGGTGATTCTCCATTAAAAATGCTTTTTTTTGTCCTGGATCAGGCTTAATCTGTGTCCTGGAAACCAGCCCTTTATTTCCAGAATTTACACTTTGTGAACAGTGACAGACACTTCACAGATTTACAGTCTCTATAGCGCCATTATATTCTTATACCATAACTTTGTTAAATAATCCAATCTGATTGGCTGAAGGGCATTCTATACAGTAGGTGTTCATTATCCACATGGTTACAAGAGATAGTAGTTTCAGCACAAAACGTTGAACATTTTGCAAAGCAATTGGCAGTTAATAGCTCAAACAATGGCTTATTTTGTTGGAAAGCATCTGCCAAATAAATAGCCTTGAAGTTGAATGTAATTGATCTCTGGCTCACTGTTCCTATAGCTTTCACTTGTACAGTTATTTTCCAACAACAACTGCATCTGTACACAAGCTGAACTGCCCTTCCTGACAACTGATGATATTTTTACCAGCTTGGTTGGACTGTACTCTCATTAATGACTCTGCCAGACATATGACCTTGAGACAGGCCCGACGACAACAACCTGTCCACATTCTCACAAGTCAAATAAAACAATAAGACGAGGGAGAAGCCAAACGCCATGATAACATTAGAGTCCTCTCCTCGGTCTAGTAGTCTGACTTTCAGAATTACTTTATTTTGCTGAAGTGTTTGACACAGCCAAGCCAGGACCAATGTCAACCCATATAATTCTAAAGTAATTATTCAAGCACTGTTCAATCAACCACCTGTGAGAAAGGCAGATCCATCCAGTGGAGCTGCATCGGCTTCACCTTTCAGTTTCAATGCAATCAGCATAACATCATTTATTAATGTGACATGGATTTTTGTGGGCCAACTCAAGCCATCTCAAATCTATGAATAACATCTACCACATTGCCTGTGGGTCTATTGGCTGGAATATTGGTTGACAGGATACTTTGCAATGCCCTCTGTTACCTCTGGCCTCTCTTCCTACAACTATAGATGGTGACACAGAAGACTGTGTCAAGCTGTTACAGTGAGAGGATGAGAGGTGGGAAGGAAATGGATCAAATGAGACAGAGAACCAACCAGTGTGCTGATAAGGTTGAAGACCACCAACAATTGAAGACCACCAACATGTATGGTGTTGTGTACTGTGTTGTACAAAAATTAAATTAAGGTGTCATTATTTCAAACCAGTGAGCATTTAATAATCATAACTGTTTACATGTAGCATACAATGTTTGTGCTTCCTGATACAGCAAACCTTTGGATTGCCATCAATCTTTGTAAACCACAGACCGTAGTCAGAGGCTGAACATAATGAGCCAACATTTCACAATCAGGATGAATGGAGCAATGGTTATCTTTGGAAAATACATTATAAATGTCTCTTTGTGAAACATCATTTGTTCTAATTTCACTGCGAGATAACCTGACAATTGACACACAGACAAACAGATTACAATTGCCTCATGTTGACAAAATCATGTACCCTTCTGTCATTGGTGATTCTGTTCCTGATTAAACAATGGTTTAATTTTACCAGTGTACTAACTCTCTCGCATAGCACACAAGAATAGGACATAGGACGGAGTATAAATAGCATTATGTCTGGGAAAGCAATGGCATAATCAAGGCCATGGGAAAATAAATGGTAATACAACTGATAAGAGCTGTGATTACATTGATACATGCTTAAACTAAGAATAAAGTAAGCATAGGGACATGTGCTGAAGAAAGAAATATACCAGATGAGGACTTTGTTTGAGGGCTAGAACTAAATGATGGATTATGCCAAATCAGTTGGAAAATGTCTGTCTCACATGTCAGGAAACAATGTAAACTGTATGCAAATGAAAGCTTCCCCAGAAGATGAATGAGATTGTAAAACCAAAGCAATAATACCTTGATACAACAGGACAAGCAGCCTTAGGAAACCTCTGTATGAGCTTGTGCAGAGCTGAGCTCTCATTATCAAGCTAGAACAACCTACAATGTCTAAACAGTTTGATAAAATCTTTCTGAAATTAAAAGTATTTATTTACATTTGTGATCCAACTAATACATGACTAATACATGCAGTATTGATATTGCACTTATGAATTCAGATTGTGTACAGGCCATATTGTTAATCATTATCATTACAAACATTGCATTGACTGACCATGACCACTGACTGACCATTCAAATAAAACATAAATAAATCTCTCTCCAGTTACATTGATCAGTAAAATGGAGATTAGAGAACATATTTGTCATGAGAGATTGAGGATGTGACATATATAGAATGAACCTTTAGCTCTGTGGGAACTTGATGAGATCTCAAGGGATATAGTCTGGACTCTGGATGTGAAATAGAAATGGCAACTTCTGTCTTGAATCCAATGGAGGCAGCTGGGAACATTGGTATTCATAACACAGTAAACATGGATGTGAATATCATTTGCCATACAAAGTTGCCAGGTTGATTACAGTCCACAATAACTGTACCACCATATTTGCTGTAAGCAACAGGTTCTTTCTTTGGAAATGATCTAGCTAAATGTCCGTTTTTCTTTTTCTTTAAATTACATTTGTAACAAAAACATTAGTTAAATCCACAGAAGTTCACTCCAACAGACTTCCATCATGTGATCATAAAAAGCATGTCATTCTGTTTACATTTCTGTGGAAATTCTCCAGTAAATGGGTAGAATCTCAAAAATGCCCTGTCTAAAATAGAGCCATTGGGCGCGTTTGAGCGGATCACTTTTGTCAAGACGTTGACCATCGTCGGTCGCCACCTTTTAAAGTGTGTTGCATTATGGACAAAAAAAATGGTCCGACATCCGACTACTCGTCGACTGCATGAACTTTACAAAAATCATGTGATCAAAGGTCATGCAGATTCTGATGAAGTCACCTTCAAGTCGCTACCATGCAGCCATCACCTGCATTATTGGATGCACTATTTGTCAACCAATCATTAGAGTGTTTTTTTAGGGACGGGCATTCCAAGTCTTTTCGATGAGCTGGATCTTTTAGATACTTTCACCTAAAAGAGTAGTTAATTTGGCTCCTACACGGGTCTTCGTTCAGTAGTGCATAGAAATGGATGAAGAAACGTGAAAAATGAGTCGCTCTCCTCACTACCTATTGTTCCTGCAGTGAGTAATTAACATCTTCACAGAATGTTTTTCTAATTTATCCACAGATAATCGTTGTCTGGAGTTCAAAAAGCAGTAGTAGCAGTATGCAAATCAGGGAACCAAATGAATGGCTCTTTTCCGGATGTTGACCAAAAAGATCCATTCAAAATGAGAAGTTGTTTTTTGTTTGACGCATGCGAACTTGGCCAAAAACGTGACTGAAACAGGAACCAACTTTGCCCCGATTCTGAAGCTACAAGGTATACAAATCATCTCTAACCAATAAATTGTACACACATTGTTTTCAGTTTGTGAGTGTGTGGTATGGGGTGATAGAAAAGTTTATTTCGACATTTATAAAGAAGCACTTGTATCAACAATGTTAACACTGCCGTGCTGATTTGAGGTTTGCTGTTGGAAAATCACTAGTGTCCCACTGACAATTTTTGTCTAGGCTTAATGCTCGAACACACCCATTGACATGAACACAGGGTTGATAGAGAGGACGTTTGTTTGAGGAAAGAGCGCCCTCTTCTGGTAAGTCAACTAATGGGCATAAGTTACATTTATTCCGCATCTGCCACAAACAAGAAGTACATTTCCTGTAGGCTATCCGTTCTTTTATATCTCAGTGAGACAATCACATATTGTGTCGCTTAATTTACATTTCAGACAAGCCTACTCACATTACATAATACCCTGTATAGTGCACAGGTGACAGTCTCCCCTCAGTTTCTTTCACAACATTAGCACGAATCACTGTGAAATCCAGCACAATAGGTACGCTATGCATTATTTCTGTAAAACAAACATTTAAGATAGTCATGCTTTATCATCCACTGACATTAGTGCGCGCAGAAATAATATTGTCCACGGAAATGACCTCACACGAAATGGGCGCATGAATACCTGAAAGAAACAGTAAACACGGCTGGCTAGCTAGGTATTTTGTTTGTTTTTCCCCCTAGTTATTTAACCACATTGTTCAAATGGTAATATTGCTTTAGTTTCAACTAATCGAAAGTGAAAACAACTTAACTATTTTTCAACCGACTTGTAATTGCAGAAGACTGATATCGCAGAGCTGTGTTCATGTTAGCTAGCTAGCTTGCTGCTACGTTCGAAACGTCTGTTTTTCGAGAGTTCTGCTACACAGCGTGCTTGTGTAATAATGACTCATGAACTAGCTAGGTAGTATACAGTATATAGCTAGACCATCTTTGGGTAGCTCTACCATTTGTCACGTGATGTCTGTTTATGTTGGTGTCGTGATGGGTATCAGAGAGGAAATCATAGGAATTCAATATAGCTAGTCATAAGAAGTCAATTATGTTATTCACTAGCTAGATAACTAGCTATTAACCTGGTGGTCTGTCACACTACTACTACCAGTGTAGTTCGTGATTTACATTCGTCTTGCTAGATCTTCAGATAGGCCTAATATATGATTATAAATGGAAGAAGTATCTAGCATGATGTGTGCATGGGGTGTTAGCTAGCTAGTTATGCAACTGTAGCTACATGATTGTCTTTATTTTTCCCTTTCATGTTTCATCTCACCCAACCACATCAGCATGTGA
This sequence comes from Salvelinus alpinus, assembly GCF_045679555.1. Lineage (NCBI taxonomy): Eukaryota > Metazoa > Chordata > Actinopteri > Salmoniformes > Salmonidae > Salvelinus > Salvelinus alpinus. The sequence continues at coordinate 35,458,881 of NC_092104.1, forward strand.
AACATCATGGGAAGAGTGAGTATTAGCTAGTACTAGTGTGCCTAATGTGAGACAAGGAATAATCAGCAATGGCCGATGATGGGGAGCTGAACCAAATGGGGAGCCCCACCAGCTCATCTGGTCGCCAGACATATCGAAGTTGTGCCCATTCCCGCAGCCTGTTGGATGGGCTGTTTGGCCTGAGGCAGGGTGGCATCCTGTTTGACGTAGTGCTCATGGTGGAGGGCAAGCCCCTCCAAGCCCATCGTATCCTCCTGGCTGCCGCATGTGACTACTTCAGGTAGGCCTGTCTGCCTGACACTACTTTCCATCTGCAAGACTTTAGTCAGTTCTCCCCTCGTCTTGCTTTGGGGAGAGGCTATTTCTCCCCTAACGATGCCTGTGTTTTCTCCAGAGGGATGTTTGCTGGAGGTCTCAGAGAGACGCAGCTGACAGAGATTCCAGTGCATGGGGTGACCTACACTGCCATGACCAAACTTCTGGACTTCATCTACACATCGGAGCTTGAGCTAGACCTGGACAACGTGCAGGAGGTCCTGCTTGCTGCCACTCTTGTACAGGTATGTTCTTTTTTTTGCGTCCTTTGGATCAAAGTCATATATATGTCTTGGGCTGTATCCCCCGGTGACCTTTGGATTTAATATTTTGTAGATTGAGGAGGTTATTGGCTTTTGCTGTGACTTCCTCTTTTCCTGGCTGGATGACAGCAACATCTTGGAAGTTGACAAGCTGGCTGATGTGTATGGGCTGCAGCAGCTGGGGGCCAAGGTGCACTCCTACATCCTGAGGAACATTCAGACGTTCTCTCGCACAGAGGTGTACCGCCAGCTTCCCCCAGAGAAGGTTCTCAGTGTGCTGAGCAGTGACGAGCTGGAGGTCAGCTCAGAGAACGAGGTGTACGAGGCAGCTTTGCACTACCACTACAGCCCAGAGCAGGTGGAGACAGATCAGGTGTCCCTCCAGGTAAGGCCAGCCGGTTAGTCAGCCACTCGCTTTGAGACATTTGAGGCTGTTTGCCCATGGTACTGCCGTATATCAGAAGCAGTAAAAGAATGCATGCCCTCCGCTGGCAATTTTGTATTATATGAAAATTCAATAACTTTGAAAGCTGTGTCACGTTTGACCACCAGGCTTGTATAGATACATGGCTAGTGAATGGCACCATGATATCAGAGATGAACAAACTCAGATGGGCCTTTGTGTAGGGATGTGTGGAACAGTCTGTTCTGTACCATTACTCATTCTCCCCCTCCCCCAGGACAATCTGAGGATGCTCGAGGCAGTGCGTTTCTGCCTCATGGACAAACAGGTGTTGCAGAGACTGTTTGGGCGGCTGAATCAGTGTCCACTGAAGGACTTTGTGGCAGCTGCACTGCGTTACCACGAGCAGGAGCTTTGGCAGCCCATCCTGCAGGGCCCCCTCACCCAGCCCCGTTCCAACTTCAACTGCATCCTTGGCTTCGGAGGTATGTTCTCCTCTGGCTCACTGACTGAGAGCGAAGAATTGTTCCAGGTCTATCACCCTAGCTGGGGTGAGTGGAGGACACTCGCGGCTGCTCAGGCCCCCCGCATGTCCAACCAAGGTATCGCTGTGCTGAACAACTTTGTCTATCTGATTGGGGGAGACAAGAACACCAGCGGCTTTCGTGCAGAGACTCGCTGCTGGAGGTGAGACCCAATAGCATAGGCAGTTCCACTCTAACAGAGTATCGATCTGATCATTAGGCCTGCTGTCATGATCTACTGTGTGATTCTCTTAACTATCTACCATACAGAGCAGAATGCAGTGTCTAACAATGAAAGAAGCCACTGTATAGAAGTAAAACTGTATTCTGCCCTACTGAGCAAAAAGGCAATAACTGCTCATAGCGTGGAGAAAAATGCTTTTATTTACCTTGGTTTCACAGTAACTTTATGCAGTTACTGCTAAAATGACCCCCATTTTCTCCAAAACACAATACAATAGAGGCAGGATACTTGTCCACCTGATTAAGCATGTATTTAAAGTAGCAAAAATGACTAACTCAATTTCAACCAAATGTGCAGTTACTGCCTTTTTGCTTGGTAGGGCAGTATAGGGGCGGCAGGTAGCCTAATGGTTAGAGTGTTGGGCAAGGTTGCTAGATTGAATCCCCAAGCTGACAAGGTAAAAGTATGTCGTTCTGCCCCTGAACAAGGCAGTTAACCCAAGGCCGTCAATGTAAATAAGAATTTGTTCTTAACTGACTTGTCTAGTAAATTAAAAAATATATATGAATTCCTATCATAAAAGAGTAGGCTACATGTATAAAAACAGACGGGTGTCAGCTCAAAATGCCATCTGACTGATAAGTTGTTCTGTGTTGAGTTCCCATGTAATTGAATTTGAACTCTCATTTCCTCAAAAAAGTCTGTTTACTGCTGACTTAATTTGTCCTTGTAACAGTCAGAAATCTTGTTTTTCTTTGGATTTAAATCACTGCAGTTGAAACTTTGCAATAATTTTGCATGACAAATATCACAAAAATGTACGTTCAAAATATTACTAATTGCCAATTAATTAGCATTCCTCTTTTTGCCATTAATTAGCATGTCCTCTTTTTGACATTTGACATGAATTAATGAAAAGACGTGATATTTGATCTCAAGCACTGTCTCCTCCTCTCAGATATGACCCTCGCCACAACATCTGGTGCTCCATCAAGCCCCTTCAGCAGCAGCATGCAGACCACTGTGTGTGTGTGCTGGACGGACACATCTACGCTATTGGGGGGCGCGACTACAGCAATGAACTGGAGTGTGTAGAACGCTACGACCCACACACCAACACCTGGGAATATGTGGCAGCCCTCAGGAGAGAGGTACAATCACGTCATAAAGAGCAAAACCTCTAAGTATGCACTCATATTGTCCATAAGAGGGTGCTAGATATTCACTGATATATATTTGTCAGTGTATCAAAGTATGGAGGGAGAAGGGGATTTATGAGGAACCTTCCCTTGAGATAAACAACAAGTAGGACCAATTCACCATTTGTGAGAATGGTTTTCCTCCCTGAATGAGCTATTCTTGATATTCCGTGGCCCTTTGTTCTTATTTTTTTATGTTGTGCCCATCCTATGCCTGAATACTAGTCTAGTCTTCCCTCTAGGTGTATGCACACGCCGGAGCAGTCTTGGATGGCAAGATGTACGTCACTTGTGGGCGGCGGGGAATGGCGTACCTGAGAGAGACCTACTGTTATGACCCCCAGCACAACCAGTGGGCAGCGTGTGCAGAGGGGCCGGTGGAGCGGGCATGGCATGGTATGGCTGCTGTCAATGGACGAGTCTATGTCATTGGTGGCAGCAATGATGAGCGCGGGTACCGCCGAGATGTTCTCCAGGTACCGTACCTCCACTTACCAATGGTATTCAAAGTGACTGAGCAACAGTTTGTAATGCAACAAAGGCTAAGATGTAAAGTAATGTACTAAGTTACTGGTCTCTTATCCAGGTGGCATGCTACAGCCCAGCAGATAACTCTTGGTCTGTGATGACTCCTCTACCAGCTGGTCATGGGGAGCCCGGTGTGGCAGTACTCGGCAGCCTCATCTACATACTAGGTGGGCGCTCTCATGACAAGAGCAACCGTATGAAATACGTGCACGTGTATAACACAGAGGCAGACCTCTGGGAGAGTGGGACAGCATTCGACGACCGTATCTCCGGCCTGGCAGCCTGCGTGGTCCTCCTCTCCCGTGCTGTGATTGATCAAGCCAAGAACTGGGAGCAGCGCACCAAGGCATCCTGGGAGGAGGTGGATTTGGACAACTCTGAGGACTGACTGACTGACGTGGTCCTGACTGTGGAGGAGGAGACTAGAGCGGTGTTCAGAGGTGGCATTGAACTGAATCTGAGGGGAATCTGTTATTTGCTGAATCTTTTATTTTGCATGCAAGGCTGAATGAATCCATGTGGTATTTCCCTAGCTTGTTTGATACAGTGGTGATGGGAGGGTAGTCTCTCCCTGCATGTTGACCACGCTGAGTGCCTCTGAACCAAAGTGTTAACAAAAACCTTTTGCCTCTTTCTCTTGTGTTGTTGCTCCAACATCTGTACTTCTGTAGGCCTTCTCCCGTCTTTGCAGCTTGCCCTCACTTTGACCTGAAGACGTTTCTGCTTGTGTGTCTGCCAGATTGACAGATTAAGGTGACTTTACCACTTTGGTCTATCACTGCTGTTCCCCCTTTATTTTATACAAAGAGGAGAAGAAAGAAATAGCCTTTTTTTGGAACACTTCCTCCACAAAATCATACAAATGTTTCACAGCTCTTCAACTTAACATTACACCCAGTTCAAATGAGGCACAGAGGGATATTCATTGACTATGCAATAATTTGATGAGGAGTACTCGAAAGTGATCACGGTTAACAAAATCTATAATCTCATATTTAGTTTGACATTTTAGACCTAATAATAACCTTTGCTATTACAGTATCATTAGATATATAATATTTCATTTGTTTAATGTTGCACTTGTGAAGGAAACAGGCCATTCATTTGCCAGCTTGGAAACCGAAACTGTTTGTCTAGTTCTGTTGAGCCTGATTCATGGTTTATGTTCCAATATTGACCCTTATAACCACTGGTTATTACTATGATATCATGAGAATGGCATTTACTCATCATGCACTTAAAATGAATAATGATTAATTTGTCTTATTTCCACACTGTGCCTTGTTTTCTCTGTTACACTTAAGACAGGGTTTCTTGTTTGGTTGGAAATGGGCCTTTAATAATGTGCCTCTTCTATCACAGTTTATCAAATTGTTGTTGATGAAAAAAGTCACTAATTGTTGACAGTGGATTTGAATAAAGATGTAGTAAACATGTGATTATACTACAGTTGGTACACATGAAATCATCCAGAATATTTTACCCTGCATCTCAGTAATAAAAATAAGATCATATTCTAAACCACAAGACAACCGTTTGACTATATATGTGACTTTTTACAGAGCAGCAAATAATTGTAGAGAATGATTTAGTGAATAATTACTACTAATTCATGTAGTAATCATTTATTTATTTGCAATTCCCTTTATGTCCAAAGGAATTCTTCTATATACTGAGATTTACATGGTATTGACCAGGCCTGAGTGGTTGTCTGTCCTCTCAACGTGGTTGTTGTTGCCTATATCCTTCATCCCTCCCAGTCTCAGCTAGTTCCTCTCCATTTGGTCCTATAGCCCATTGACTTTATGAAGCTTGACTGCTGCTTTCTTCTCCAAGGCTGTTTCATCTGCATCTGCAAACCCCCATCATCCCCCAGTCAGTGCCTCCCTCTTTATTTCACACTGTCATGCCAGTCCCTGGTGTGTCGTTTTGGTCTGCTGATGTGCCCTCTTCTTTTGGACATCCAGCTCAGCTCGCACAAACTGCTATGTTTTCATGGTGTCCATAAACAGCAATCTATTCATTCTGACACCACTGACCACCTGGGGAATAATGAAGACATATGTCACGTATTTGGCATTGTCAGAGAGAGCTGAGGCCTTTACACACTTTAGAGTTAAGGTCGATTTAGAGCTCTTTGCTTGTCCATTATCAGAGCTATTAAAATGCTGAAATTGCCTGGGTGATGCTGTCTTGAACAGTTTATGCAGAGTGGAATGTTGGACCTGAGTGTCTTGGGGGTTGTTACATAAGATAAGTGTTTGTGCTCTGAGCCCTGTCCTGTCCTACTGCTGGTGATGAAAGTGGAAGGTTGGGACAGACCTGGGGAGGCAGCTCTGCACAAAGGGTCCTGCTGACCATTTGACATCTGTCAGGGGAGGAAGTGGGCCGGGCCTAAGTCCAACCCCCAGAACATCACACTTCTCCACCCAGTTAGGTCATGTTAAGGAGCATGCATGGATGTAAACTATCATCAGCCTGTCTTCTGATTATCTCAGTCGACTATACAGCCCAGGGCATGTGTTCTGTATGACGGTTCATTGATAGCTGTTTGGCTGTAGAAATGGGCACAGTATTTAGATTATCGTCCAATAAGACAAGTGCCCTATCAGTTCTTTAACATCACAGATGTTGCTTGCTAATCTAATATTATTTGTAAAATGAGAACACTGGGGGAGTAATTCTTTGTGGAGATTTGGGTCACAGTTATGCAACACTAGGTCACTTCGTTTTCCACTGCACTCCCTATGAACTCTGGTTATTGAACCTAAAACATTGTGTATTTTGACTTCCAAGTTCATTTTCATCATGGTAAATCAATTTAGTATATTGAAAAGGTGTTCTTAAATCAGTATTTGTTTTTAATTCCAGTAGCTGTGCATACCCGTACTTATGTCTGTGGTACTTCTGATAGCCCTGTCCTGACAAAAAAAACACAAACAGGATATTGGGGGAGTTAAACTTTTTTTTTTTTTAAATCTTCTTCCTGTATTGTCCTCAGTCAACCATTTCCCACCCTCAAGTACCAACAGTCTGCTGACTCAGCGTCTCCTCCTAGAATAAAATATGGGGAATGGAATATGCTCCTGGCATATCTCTACTAGACCAGAGAATAGATCAAATAATGTTGCAATTCGCTCCAAAGTGCTCCCACTTGGATTGGATCTCATTTGATAGCTGGGGCCCCAGCGATCTATGACTGTCCAGGATATTTTAATTTCATTACAGTGATCTTCTCTGCCACCACATTTCCCCCACATCAAATAATCAGTAATGACTGGGATGACTACTGTGACATGACTCACTGAGATGGGAGATCAATTCTAAAGTTAAATTGGGACCTTCTTTATACAGAACGTCCTCTATTCTTCTCCCGACACCAACACTGTCAGATAGGGTAAACAACATGTGCATCATGTATCAGCTGGGTAGAGTGAGTGTTCATCAGGAGAGGGGCGGGAGAAAGGGAGCCGAAGATTTGCCCCACTAATGTCACAAAGAGCCTACTAATGAATTGAGCTGAGTAAAAGCCCTTGGCAGCATTGTCCCCTGGAGGACGACTCCCACCCTCCCTCCCCGGCTTTACGGCAGTCATTAGCAGCTGACATCCGTGAAAAAGAGCCATCAGGCTGCTCTGCTTGCTGCTGTGAAAGGAAGCCAACTGCCCCCAATTTTCATGTTCTTAACGCTCGTTCAGAGGGAGAAAGATGACCGTGGCATGTTTTATTACGCAAGTGGGTAAACCTCAGCAGGTGAAGTCACTCCCCTGGCCAGAGGCACAATAGTGCAGGGTCTTTAATGCATGCTGAGCCAAAGGAAACCGGAGTGTGGTCCTCGTTAGGTCTCAAAGGTAAAATACAAACACCAGTGTAGGAACTGTTGCTATGTGATTTTCAAAAGTGCAAAGACACAGATGAACAAAGTTATGGAGTGTGGATAACAGTGTACCATCCTTAATTCTATATCCTATCAACCTGGACTTGATTTTTGACCTCAAAATCTGACAGCAATAATCAAATCCGAGATAACTGTCATCCATTTTGACCTCAAAATCTGACAGCAATAATCAAATCCGAGATAACTGTCATCCATTTTGACCTCAAAATCTGACAGCAATAATCAAATCCGAGATAACTGAACTCATAGAAAACAGCCAGTGGAACGTCCTGATATCCCAAGGGAGATTGATCAAGGCCCAGATTCAGTTCAAGGCGCGTTATTGCGCTATGACATACTTTTTTAAAGGTAATTTATGCTTGAGCCGACCTGCGCAGAGTTTACCATTAATGTGATCTCCACAAACGTTAAGGAAAATGCTTTTAAAAGTTGCGTTGACTACTGTATTGTCATGCACTATAATGCACCAGGCCCCCAAAAAATGTATGCTTCATTAGCTTTGAAGTAAACAGTGAAAAACAGTTATAACTTGTTGATTTTCTTTTTATTCCATACAGATGACATTAACATATCAGTAAAGCAATTTATTACACACAAAATGTTTTTATTTTTTACAAAAATATTTACCAGGGAGAAACGAAATCCAAACATGAAATAAATAGACAATTCAGCAATAAACACACATTTCACTGGGAAGAACACATACATTTTTCAGGCCTTAGGCCTAAAGCCAGCTGGGATATCAGACCAATCCACACCACTACTCTGGCAAGTCATTCTGAAGTATATTGTCTCTGTTCCACTCCATTATTCTCTCTGCTGGTTGGCGTTTCTCCTGACCCAGGTCCTTCTCTTTCAGCCCCAGCATACGGTAGCATGGCTGTGTGCTCTGGATCAGCAGTCAGCAGGGTGTGGTGCTGGACTTGGGACAGAGGAAACACAGGTATGACGGCATAGTAGCATTTATGAGGTCTCGCTGAGTCACTTGTGAGACTGCAGTCCTTCTCTTTTGGGAGAAACTGAGGAAATTGTTTCACCAGCACGAGTAGGAGAAGAGTGGGTACTGGCTCCACTCAGCCACATTGCCATGGTGATATCCGTGGTGCACAGCCGGGGTACTGTAGTCAGAGGGCAGGTGGTGAGGGGGAGGGTACTGGACAGGGCTGGGGCCGCTCCACTGGCCCAGGGTCTGCTCGGCGCTGTAAGGAGTGTAAATGTGGTGGCTGAGGACCCCTGGCTTGCCTGCCTGGGCCATGTTGAGAACCCCTGTGTAGTCCTGGTGATGTCCTGCAGAGGGCTGGGGGCCACAGGGAGATGGTCCGATCTCATGGGTAGAGGGCTTGGAGGCCTCATGCTCTGGGACTGTGGCTACATCAGAGACTCTGGACTCAAAGCTGGCCCGTCCAGAACCCCCGTTGCTGCTGCCTACGCTGGAGGAGGGAGATGGAGACTTCCCGTATTCATGGAACCTGAGGAAAGAAGAGAAGGCAGGGTGGTGGTCAGTGTTATCTGCTTTGATGACAATGTGGCAGTGAGATATACAGCAGAATGAACATGACAGATAGCATGCTGTGCTGCCTACCTGTAAGGCTGGTATGAAGCTGGGGCTGGTACTAGCTGCTCTGCATTGTACATTTCTCTGGCGTCAGGTCCAGGGGGTGAATCTGTCCGGACGTGGTGGCCATGCTCCCTCTCAGGCCCCCAGGGGGAGTAGCGTTCCTCTTTCACCACTTCCTCCTCTTTGGTTTTGGGGAGTTCTGCCTGCTCTCCTTCATATCCCTCAAATGATGACCTGCGGAAGTCTGAAAAACATACATAACATCAGACCCACTAAGCTCAGGGAATAACAATTTCTACATGAAGGGATGAGTAATTTGGTCACCAAGTGGTGAAATCCAATACCAGGAGGACTGTCCTCATCTGACTCTCTGCTTAGACAATCCATTTTCTTTGCTTTCTTCTCTGGGCAGGCTGGGTTTCTGTTAGCGCGCCTGCAGCGGGAAAGATAATAGGGCCGATCATCAGTGAACTTATATTCAAGACAAGCATATAATAGAACAATAGTTATAGTAACTATTCTACCTTTTTGTATTAGTTCCTTCGTCTCTAAAGCCTTTCGCAAATGGGTTGTGGTCGATTTTCAGCTTGGTTATCTAGGGGAGAAAGAGTTGCTTTAAACACATAGTGCCTTGTTACCAGATGCTTGCTTGGGGAAATAAAGGGTAGTGCCCTGCTCTGCCAGTGACTGCAGTGAGACTGACCTTAGTGTTCTGGTAAGCAGTGACGGAGGTGAAGGAGGTCTCAGGGAAGGTAAAGGTCTGGAATACACTCCAGCGTACACTGTACATGTCGTCTGCCTGGACAATGTGGAAACGCGGGTGGTAGCGATGCATGGAGTGCAAAATGATCTGATAGAGATGCACAGTTAGTTTAGTCACTGGAACAATGACAACACTTAATATCAAAGTTAAATAATTTGCCAGTGCTCTATAGAAGAAGTCTATATCTATTATTACAGAGGTTGACAATGCCTTCTTACATGGCCATGTTGGTCTAGGGTGTTGTTGGTAAGCTTGAGCTTGAGGAAGGACACGGTCTGTTTCATCCAGTGGCTCCCAGGGGCTGGAGAGTCTGGATGCAGGTACGTCCGGCAAGGGGGTTGTGGCTCCGCTTTCCCAGCCACTTCCCATTTCTCTTTATTCCACTGGAAGGAGCCCAAGAAATTGAGTTAAAACATAAACAAAGTTTATCTGTTATACAAGGAGGGTGAGGTGATTTTCAGAGGATCCCTGCCTAACTTTAAGGAGGCTAAAAGAGAGAGTGATAGTTTGGCTTGCACCACCCACAGAGAGAAGGGGGAAAACAGCAGGGGATAGAACAACAGGAAGAGATAATGCCCTGTGATGTCCAATGTCAGAGGGGTGATGAGCAGAGGGTGGAGTGGAGCTGTATCTCGTCTGGAGATGCTGGCCATTAGAGAAAAGCTATCGCTAATGTCAAGACTGTTTTTTACAAGCCAGGGTTGTGTCATTTCTAAATGTAAAATTCTCCCTGATTTCAATGATTTTGCTCATGACAGACAATGGATATGTATTAAAGTGCAAACATGCTAAAGGTTCTTACCTTATACCTGAAACCATCCACAGGAACCATGTCAACCAGCAAGATGTACTTGGAACAAGGCATCAGCCCAGAAAGGTTGATTTTACAGTGTGGAAACATTCTCCTGTAAAATACAAGGATAATCATTATCATGACAGCCCACCAAAAAATGCTACTTCTTGAAGCATTTTTGATCAAGTACATTGTAATTGATCATGGCAGATAGAATTGGAAGTTGTGGTTATCTTACCTGCCCGGTTTAGTGATAATCATCTCTGTTCCAATTTCATGGAAAGACTTCCAGAGTTCTGGGTCCTCCAAAGTCATTCTGATGTTGCCTTGGTGATAGGCGTCGGGACCACCGGGAATAGAGGACGAGGGTGGAGCAATAAAGTTGGACTTCATGTCTAAGATGTAGATGTGGAAACCATCATTAAGACGCAGTCATAAACCAAAACTGATGGATGACTAGCTGAGCAAGATGAGAACTGAATATGCCGGGATAAAGAGGAACATTTCATATACCCAGAGTAGACTAAGAATACAACCCGAACTATTGATATAGGCAATGAGAGCTTATGACTTGAATGTGTGATGTCCATTGGGAGTCCAAGGGAGGTTTGATGACAAAAAAAGAGCTCGAGGACCAACACTCACCTCTGATGGACTGCATTCTTTAGACGAGTTGGTGCAACAAGAAGAGGTGCGCCAAAAAATATCATGTATCAGTAAACTGGTTCAGTGATATCCAAAGTAGTTCACAGTCCCTCCTTGGTGCTGCACATCTGTCTTGGGCTTTCAGTATATTCCACTGGTGCCGGAAGCATAAATTGAGGGGTGGTAGGTCCAATAGTGTTCTAACAGCAATCACTTCGGGCACTCTAGAACTGTTCAACTGGAGGACAAGGTGTCCCTGACTTTTAAGGAGATCCCAGGGGTGGGAGTGGCCAGAAGAGAGAGCCATTCCCAGGCTTTGAAGTGGCACAATGATGAGTCAATGTCCCACTGTGATTGGAGGGTTGTGGAAATCAAAGGGACTTAACAGGGCCTTGATACCGTCTCCACAGGAAGGGGGACGGAGGAAATGCATTTTTATTAACTGCTAAGAGACTTTTAAACAAATATGGACGGGCTTCCCCACTGGAGAACGGGGCCTGCAGCGGCACCAAAATCTGTGTAAATATCATTCACACAGACGTAATCACACACAGAAAGTCCATTTAGTGTCCTCATGCAATGTGGTAAAATAGCCATTATAATTCATTTGACACAGTTAATACAAGTTCAGGGAAATGAGATCAACCCTCACAAAATATAAGTCAGGGTTGCAAAGCTACTGATAAAATTAGGGTTGCAAAGCTACTGATAATGTTCCAGAATTATCAATAATAACAATAATTACTTCAGTAAAAAAAATGTATCCATATATAGTATTCATTTTTGTATCTGTGTCCATATTGTCCATCAGTTTCTAGTAGATAGACCATATGGTTCAAGAGAAAATAACCTAATAATTAAAAAAGCATCTAATCAACAATTATTATTTTGTGCATTATTGAAATTTTATGTGTATGATTTTTTATTATTTTTTATTTAACCTTTATTTAACTAGGCAAGTCAGTTAAGAACAAATTCTTATTTTACAATAACGGCCTACCCCGGCCAAACCCTCCCCTAACCCGGACGATGCTGAGCCAATTGTACGCCGCCCTATGGGACTCCTGATCACGGCCAGTTGTTATACAGCCCGGGATCGAACCAGGGTCTGTAGTGATGCCTCTAGCACTGAGATACTGTGCCTTAGACCGCTGCGCCACTCGAGAACTCCAAAACATAAAAAGGACATAAAAATCCTTGAAAGATACCAAAATTCTGGTAGTTTACTGGTAAACTTTGAAAGTTTCCAGTAGTATATATATATATATACACTGCTCAAAAAATAAAGGGAACACTTAAACAACACAATGTAACTCCAAGTCAATCACACTTCTGTGAAATCAAACTGTCCACTTAGGAAGCAACACTGATTTACAATAAATTTCACATGCTGTTGTGCAAATGGAATAGACAACAGGTGGAAATTATAGGCAATTAGCAAGACACCTCCAATAAAGGAGTGGTTCTGCAGGTGGTGACCACAGACCACTTCTCAGTTCCTATGCTTCCTGGCTGATGTTTTGGTCACTTTTGAATGCTGGCGGTGCTTTCACTCTAGTGGTAGCATGAGACGGAGTCTACAACCCACACAAGTGGCTCAGGTAGTGCAGCTCATCCAGGATGGCACATCAATGCGAGCTGTGGCAAGAAGGTTTGCTGTGTCTGTCAGCGTAGTGTCCAGAGCATGGAGGCGCTACCAGGAGACAGGCCAGTACATCAGGAGACGTGGAGGAGGCCGTAGGAGGGCAACAACCCAGCAGCAGGACCGCTACCTCCGCCTTTGTGCAAGGAGGAACACTGCCAGAGCCCTGCAAAATGACCTCCAGCAGGCCACAAATGTGCATGTGTCTGCTCAAACGGTCAGAAACAGACTCCATGAGGGTGGTATGAGGGCCCGACAGCCACAGGTGGGGGTTGTGCTTACAGCCCAACACCGTGCAGGACGTTTGGCATTTGCCAGAGAACACCAAGATTGGCAAATTCGCCACTGGCGCCCTGTGCTCTTCACAGATGAAAGCAGGTTCACACTGAGCACATGAGCACATGTGACAGACGTGACAGAGTCTGGAGACGCCGTGGAGAACGTTCTGCTGCCTGCAACATCCTCCAGCATGACCGGTTTGGCGATGGGTCATTCATGGTGTGGGGTGGCATTTCTTTGGGGGGCCGCACAGCCCTCCATGTGCTCGCCAGAGGTAGCCTGACTGCCATTAGGTACCGAGATGAGATCCTCAGACCCCTTGTGAGACCATATGCTGGTGCGGTTGGCCCTGGGTTCCTCCTAATGCAAGACAATGCTAGACCTCATGTGGCTGGAGTGTGTCAGCAGTTCCTGCAAGAGGAAGGCATTGATGCTATGGACTACCCCGCCCGTTCCCCAGACCTGAATCCAATTGAGCACATCTGGGACATCATGTCTCGCTCCATCCACCAACGCCACGTTGCACCACAGACTGTCCAGGAGTTGGCGGATGCTTTAGTCCAGGTCTGGGAGGAGATCCCTCAGGAGACCATCCGCCACCTCATCAGGAGCATGCCCAGGCGTTGTAGGGAGGTCATACAGGCACGTGGAGGCCACACACACTACTGAGCCTCATTTTGACTTGTTTTAAGGACATTACATCAAAGTTGGATCAGCCTGTAGTGTGGTTTTCCACTTTAATTTTGAGTGTGACTCCAAATCCAGACCTCCATGGGTTGATAAATTTGATTTCCATTGATAATTGTTGTGTGATTTTGTTGTCAGCACATTCAACTATGTAAAGAAAAAAGTATTTAATAAGAATATTTCATTCATTCAGATCTAGGATGTGTTATTTTAGTGTTCCCTTAATTTTTTTGAGCAGTGTATATATACCCTCCCTTTGCAACCCTTGTCACATTCCTTAATTCATGTTTTTGCCAAACACCAGCCCAGACACTTTGTTTACTATAATGCTGAGGGATGGGGCTGGAGAAATTTAACCATTCATAGAGTGACAGTTCATGAGATCAACATTATAGTTTTGAGCATATTTGAAGCTATATATAGCTTGTTAACAAAGACATTGTTTACAAATAATGTAGTAACCTTGTATTTTGGGTTTGATGGGGTAAGACAGTTATATTCTTCCAAAATTAATGGGTATATATCATTGATTGAAATTACCATTGAACAGCAGTAACTTTTGCTGAATGTAGCTTTAATTCCTTTTTTTTATGATGATCAAAATAGTCTGTTGAATGAACTTGTTCACTTTGAACTTGTGTGCTTCCGACAATAAAATGTAAGAAATGCTATCCCATCTTGAGTCACTCTTCCAACACAGTTATAACATAACTGTAAAATACACACGTGTCATACGTATATCATTTGCACTATTGGTTGAAACAATGACTTAATCTTGTCCAAACAGGGTCTCTGCCATGTCTCATTCTCCATCTGAGAAAGTGAGGAGTGTGTGAGGGACCAATAAACCTATAATGGTGTAATAACTTACAATAATACCGGTGTCTTTCTCCAGGTGAGTCTTACCTGGGGGTGAGCCAGGTTGGGTGTTGGGGCTGGAGGCAGTGCCCCGGGGTTGTGTATTGATCTGTCTAGACAGGACAATGCTCCGAATGATAATCTCATTAGGGCAGTTTCCCTTGCAGGCCACAGTTTCTCCATGCGGAGAGGCACTGTATGGGCCAGCAATTAACAGTCAGTTAGCACCACAGGGCCAAGACACCACAGCTTGAAAGAGACAGAGGCAGAGACAGAATGAAGGCTGGGCACAACCTCCCCTCCATTCCAAAGGAGCCCTCCCTTCCACAATCGCCATCTTCCAGGCAAATCCACAAGCGTCCATTGGCTATGTGTCCTCCTGCATTCACCTGTATTCACCTCTGTTACCACAGGCTAAACAAATGCTAAACATAGAACCATTCGCAGCACTTCAGCAGAGTTCCTCCTCATCTCCACTTCCTCTGGCACTTAAAGTACCTCAAATACCCTCAATAGATCTACAAACATGTCTCACTCAGCTTTGTTCTACAAAACCAAGCAGTTTTCATACAGTCCCTATACAATTAGTCAGTCTCTCATTGTATGCTTATGTGTGCATATTGCATACAGTTCCTCCAGGGGTAGTATTGTATGGTCCAAGTTTCCATAGTATTATTGTGAGCCCAATTGTCTTTGTAATTTGCGTCTGTGAATCTGTATAAGCCTATCACAGGAGGTTGGTGGCACCTTAATTGGGGAGGACGGGCTCGTGGTAATGGCTGGAGCAGAATCAGTGGAATGGTATCAAATACATCAAACACATAGTTTCCATGTGTTTGATTCCATTCCATTTACTCTGTTCCAGCCATTATTATGAACTGTCCTCCCCTCAGCAGCCTCTACTGAAGCCTATGTTATCATGTGGGAGACCATACGTATGGAACCCCATTTGTGAGAAATACTAGAATCATTCAAAATTGATCTTGATACCTTAAAAGGGCCATAAAGTTCCAAAGTTTCCTTTGGAAATAGCTGTATTAAACCTGGCAACTAGAGAAACATCCCTCTAAGGAATAGCAGTTAAACAGGCCACAGGAGAGGTTTACAACTAGAAAGCCTGGGCTGTGAGAATATTGACTCGCTAGTTTAAAGAGCTTATGTTGAGTCAGTGTATATTTCTCCCATTACTCCAACAGACCCACTCAGAGAGACCTGCATTGGATTTTCACAGCACAGGTCCTCACGTTGACTCTAAAAGGCTATTTTGGAGGGGGGAAAGACAGATGCCACATGCATAACTGGTTCCACCAATCCCCCTGCATAGAGGGCCAGCCTGCTAGTAGCACTCTGAGCTTTAGGAAGTGTGATGTGGTTTCACTCTCCTTATATGTGAAACCAATTGTTGCTGAGGAGTTATTAATCACAGGTTCAGTGTTGCTCTCCTCACTTTGTACTTCTGAGGACACATGCATATTCCCAGGGCCTCTTGTGCCGTCTCCCTCTCGAGAGCTTTTCAGCAGGGGCTTACTACCAGTCACCCAGCATCAGTCCTATCAGAGCCATGTCATGAGCTATCAAAACAAGGATGGCGCAGCTCTTTGTGTGATTACAAGAGTGTGTCTATTTCAGGAAATGGAGAAGGGACCAATTTTGATGTGGAATATTTTAGGTAATCATGATTTAAAGGCTTACAGGGAAGGCTAATGTGAGCATGTCACTTTCAGAGCTAAGGTGTACATTTCAGTGGTGGCGGTGTCAATCCCATTACGCAGTGAAGATGGAGGTGATAGCCAGGTGTGATAGCCAGGCTGTTGTCCGTGGCAGAGGATACAGGCCAGTCAGGGTGGGTAACGTGGGTAACACATCAGGGGAATTGTGGCCTTGAAGACAATGACTGAGTTAAGAACTAGTGTAGCTAACTATAATCACAGTGAAGTGACCCAAATAGTTGTTATTCAATCTCTGAATGATTTCAATGAGTCAACACTGAAGCACTGGGTTGTAGATCTATGACAAAATATGTCAAACAACAAACATTCCCTTTATTCTCAGCATAACGTATGAAAAGACCATCCCTAACATGATCTCTACACTGGATGTAATAAAGTTGTAGAAAGTAATACCATTGCCATAGCAGACATGGCATAGAGATTCAGAGAAGGCAAACAGTAATTTACAGTATATAAAAATGAACTCAAATCAAATTTTATTTGTCACATGCTCCGAATACAACAGGTGTAGACCTTACAGTTAAATGCTTATTCACAGGCCCTTAAACAACAATGCAGCTAAGAAAAATACCTACAAAAATAAAAAATAAAAGTAACAAAGAATTAAAGAGCAGCAGTAAAATAACAATAGCGAGGCTATATACAGGGGGCACCGGTTAGTCGAGGTAATATGTACATGTAGGTAGAGTTATTAAAGTGACTATGCTCCAAGTGACTATGCTCACTCACCAAGTTTGTGTCAATAGAGCTAATGTTTCTTGGCTGTTCTCCAAGTCCGATGAGTCTACTAGGGCCCAACCTTCCTGCAAAGCATTGGTCCTCAGTGCGGTGTATGGCGGGGCCGCTGTCCAGGCCACTCTGTCTGCTCACTGATAACCTTTACCACTGATGCTCTACCTCCCAGGTGTCAGTCTCTGGCCATTTGTTTTAACTGTGCAGATCCCCTTGTGCTGAATAGTTAACAGCTGCCAATACACAGCCGGGCCCAAGGATCAGACGGCTATCCTCCAGCCCAATAAAGAGCCCCTGCAGTGGGCCGACGAGAAATCTCACACCTTTGGCCCACATTAACTATGCAGCATGCCCTTTTGATGCCTTAATTGGTTACTTTGAGGGGTTTGTATAGGTAGCAGTCGCTGGCTAAAGACAACCTGATGTCAGTGGTGCTCCAATCCCTTCTGATTCAGCCTACATCACCTCAAACACTGGAAAGACTCACATTTGTTAAACCTGACATCAGGGCTATTACATAGTCATTTTGTGATTGTTGGCTGACAATTTCATCTCAAGTGCAGTTTAATGTTTCAGCTATAAACAATAACGACTATGATGTTCTTAATCAGTGAATCTTAAAGATGATTGCACAATAACACAGGATACATTCTCAAAGGATTACATTGATCTAACATAGTGACAACACTCCCTTTTTCTCTGCAAAACACTGAGCACAGAAGACAACTTTGTCAGTGAGGCACTTCGGAATTTGTTTAAAATGCAATGTTTTGGTGAATTACATTTGCATTCTTTAGATAAATACAGTAGATAATATACAGTCAGGCCCATAATTAGTCACCCTTGATATATTGTATGCTCATTACATTTGGGAAAATATATTATATTATAATAATACAATTGCTGAAAGAGATTTTGCTTCTGTTTTTCAACACCAAACCCACCACTACTGTGTATGGCCAAAGAGCTGTATTGTCATGTCATCTGAGCATAGCACCGGTTCCAATCCAAGTGCCAATGTCGTTAATCAAACTCCAGACGGTGCTATGGTCAGATGACGTGAAAAACGAGTTTTTTTGGCCACGTACACACACCAGTAGTGGGTTTGATGTCGAAAAACGGAAGCATATGCAGAAAAGTACCTCATACATATGGTAAAATATGGTGGTGCATCTTTGATGTTATGGGGATATTTTGCTTCTACTGGTCCTGGGGTCTTTGTTAAGGTCAACGACATCATGAACTCTACCAAGTACCAAGACATTTTAGCCCAAACATGGTTGCATCTGTCAGGAGGCTGAAAATTGACCGCAAGTGAATCTTCCAGCAAGACAATAACCCTAAACACATATAAAAATCCATAAAGAAATGGTTAATTGATCATAAAAATCAACATTTTGCAATGGCCATCTGTCTCTGGATTTGAACCCCATTGGAAACCATGAACCCCATTGGAAACGAGTGGCGCAGCGGTCTAAAGCACTGCATCTCAGTGCAAGAGGCGTCACTACAGTTCCTGGTTTGAATCCAGGCTGTATCACATCCGGGCGTGATTGGGAGTCCCATAGGGCGACGCACAATTGGCCCAGTGTCGTACGGGGTAGGCCGTCATTGTAAATACAAATTTGTTCTTAACTGACTTAAATAAAGGTTAAATTTTAAAAAACGTTTGAGAAAAAGGCTGTTGTTTTCTTTGTAGGGTGCTAGAGTACTGAAAACAATATACTTTTAAACAAAATCTTCTCTGAGCAGTTGTATTAGTATAAAATAATATGTATACATTTTTTTGAGCATGCAATATAGCTCAATATTTGTATTATTTATTTTAATATTTTTTGCTAATTTTTATCAAGGGTGACAATTATGGACCGGGCTATAGGTAGGTACAGTTGAAGTCGGAAGTTTACATACACTTAGGTTGGAGTCATTAGGTTGGAGGTTTTCAACAGATCCACAAATTTCTTGTTAACAAACTATAGTTTTGGCAAGTCGGTTAGGACATCTACTTTGTGCATGACACAAGTAATTTTCCCAACAATTATTTACAGACAGGTTATTTCACTTATAATTCACTGTATCATAATTCCAGTGTGTCAGAAGTTTACATACACTAAATTGACTGTGCTTTTAAACAGCTTGGAAAATTCCAGAAAATGATGTCATGGCTTTAGTAGCTTCTGATAGGCTAATTGACATAATTTGAGTCAGTTGGAGGTGTACCTGTGGATGTATTTCAAGGCCTACCTTCAAAGTCAGTGCCTCTTTGCTTGACATCATGGGAAAATCTAAAGAAATCAGCCTGTTTTTTGGGGGGGGTTTTTAGACCTCCACAAGTCGTTCATCCTTGGGAGCAATTTCCAAACGCCTGAAGGTATCACGTTCATCTGTCCAAACAATAGTACGCAAGTATAAACACCATGGGACCACGCAGCCGTCATACTGCTCAGGAAGGAGACGTGTTCTGTCTCCTAGAGATGAACGTACTTTGGTGCGAAAAGTGCAAATCAATCCCAGAACAACAGCAAAGGACCTTGTGAAGATGCTGGAGGAAACAGGTACAAAAGTATCTATACCCACAGCAAAACGAGTCCTATGTCAGCACAATCTGAAAGGCCGCTCAGCAATGAAGAAGCCACTGCTCCAAAACTGCCATAAAAATGCCACTGCACATGGGGACAAAGACCGTACTTTGTGGAGAAATGTCCTCTGGTCTGATGAAACAAAAATAGAACTGTTTGGCCATAATGACCATCATTATGTTTGGAGGAAAAGGGGGAGGCTTGCAAGCCGAACAACGCCATCCCACCCGTGAAGCACGGGGGTGGCAGCATCATGTTGTGGGGGGTGCTTTGCTGCAGGAGGGACTGGTGCACTTCACAAAATAGATGGCATCATGAGGGAGGAAAATTATGTGGATATATTGAAGCAACATCTAAAGACATCAGTCAGGAAGTTGAAGCTTGGTCGCAAATGTGTCTTCCAAATGGACAATGACCCCAAGCATACTTCCAAAGTTGTGGCAAAATGGCTTAAGGACAACAAAGTCAAGGTATTGGAGTGGCCATCACAAAGCCCTGACCTCAATCCTGTAGAAACTTTGTGGGCAGAACTGAAAAAGTGTGTGCGAGCAAGGAGGCCTACAAACCTGACTCAGTTTCACCAGCTCTGTCAGGAGGAATGGGCGAAAATTCCCCAACTTATTTATTTATTATTATTTTACCTTTTATTTATACAGGTTTTTCTCATTGAGATAACATCTCTTTTCCAAGAGAGACCTGGTCCAATAGCAGCAGGGGGAACAACGTTTCAGACAAAACAACTTACATACACTAACACAACATTAAAGAAAACTATAAGCACACACAATACAACAAAAACATTTTACATTTAAAGCACGAAAGTCTTGACCAAAAACAGCTGGCCTAAAAACAATTACACTCTTCTATGATATATACATCGATCAAGTGTTTAAACTCCAACGAAACTAGATCATCAAATTTTTAAATGTTCAGGAGAGAATTCCAGGACCACAGAGCTAAGTAACTAAAACTATTTCTACCATGACCTGTTCCAATTTTTGGTACTGTTAGAAGCATAAGAGAATGGTACCGTAATTTATATTTATTTACCGACCTGACTAAAAAAGAACAGAGATAAAATGGCATTTTACCCAATATGGCCTTATAAATCAGTGTATACCAATGTTTAAGCCTACGCAAGGTCAATGATGACCAGCCAACAGCGCTGTAGAGCTCACAATGATGTGTTAGACGTTTTTGATTTGTAATGAACCTGAGGGCTGCATGTTATACTGAATCAAGTGCTCTCAGAGTAGTGGCTGAGGCCTGCATATATATAACATCACTAAAATGTAAAACTGCCAGTAATGTACATTCTTCCAGCTTCTTCCTGGCCTCAAAAGAAAAACAAGCCTTATGCCGGTAATAAAAACCTATTTTCAGCTTGAGCTTCCTTATCAAGTTCTCTACATGCACAGTGAAGCTCAGCTTATCATCAATCCACACACCCAAATATTTGTACACTTTAACTTGCTCTATAGTATGTCCAGCCAATGTAGCAATGACATGATTAGTAACATGCCTGGCATTTTGTTTTACCCGAATTTAGAACCAGCTTTAAATCATACAGATTCTGTTGTAGGATATTAAATGCTCTTTTGGCATTTTCAAAAGCTAAAGATAAACTACTACCACTTGAATAAAGAACAGTATCATCTGCATAAAAATTAACATCCGCTGTTTCAATAAGATCCCAAATGTTGTTGATATACAAAATGAACAACAGTGGGCCCCAAATAGAACCCTGCGGAACACCTTATTGTGGAAGGCTCCCCGATATGTTTGACCCAAGTTAAACAATTTAAAGGCAATGCTACCAGATACTAATTGAGTGTATGTAAACTTCTGACCCACTGGGAATGTGAAGAAAGAAATAAAAGCTGAAATAAATCACTACTAATATTCTGACATTTCACATTCTTAAAATAAAGTGGTGATCCTAACTGACCTAAGACAGGGAATTTTTACTCGGATTAAATGTCAGGAATTGTGAAAAACTGAGTTTAAATGTATTTGGCTAAGGTGTATGTAAACCTCCGACTTCAACTGTAGTTATCTGTCTGTCAACAGGAAGAAGTTAAGACAGAAAAGACTGAACAAATCACTTACCAACCCCCTCTGCCCTATCAAGGCTTGGAGAAGAGAGATCTCAAAACGACAACTTAGGGGATGGGGATCACACATTTGGTCCACCTCATAAGAAAACAAACCTCAAATGTAGCTTTCCTGACAAAGGGGCAAATGACAAACTCACAGCACTTCATAAGAAACTTCTGGAAGTTGCTAATGAAGGCTAATGACTTCCCTCGTGTCAGAGACTTCACACTGAAGTGTACGAGCCCTTTGACTAAAATGTCAGAGAGAGACAGGGTGGTCTCAGCTAGAGGAGATTGTGGAGATAGAAAACATGATTGATACACAGGGGACATGTTGGTGGAAAGAGTGACACTTTGCCACAGGTTGTTTTGTTTAGGTCAAACTTGACTGGAATTGTAGTCTGTAGAACTAAATGACATTGAGGTTGTCTTGCCAATTGGTCTAGACTACTGTATACATACAGCTTTTGCAACCAATACATAACCATTACAGCTGCCAGAGGTTGATGTTCAAACTAAATATGAAAACAAACAGAAAATGTAAGTAATGGAAATAAGAGTTAAAGAGCAAAGACCAGGTATGAGTGTATCAAGTATATTTTTGTTGTGACATCTTTAATGTGGCAAGTCAATATGTAGAGAACAACTCCCCAGCCTGAGCTAAGGTTGAAGAGCAGAAGAAAAGCCTTGAACCCAAAGTCACCTTTCAGCCATTCTATATTCCCATAAGAAGCTCAGCAGTAGAAATACAAAACAGTATTTTACACCAAAAAATACAAACATCCATTTACAGGCAGTCAAGCAAGACTTGTTTGGGCAATGTCCTTTACAATTATTAATTCATAATTTCTTCCTTTTTAAAAAGTCTTGTTTTTGAGAGTAAACGTACAGTACATATCCTTATTTTTATAGAAAACAATCTGGAAAAAACATTATATTGTCTTCTGTACAATTGACTAGCTATCCCCTTTCCGAGTTTACTTTGAATTTAAACCTATTTACCAAAACTGATCCATCGGGAAGGCATTTTGTCTGAATTAGGAACATCCACACCTTCCCTTACAATGCCAGTGAATTCAGTTAATAAACTGAAGCACAACTGATTAAGTTAAATTGAATTTGTTTCCTAAATTGACTAGAATGGAGATGTACTTGACCCCAATGCTAAATAAACACCCGAACCCTATAAGAGTTGCCTCATTGGAAAATATGTTTTAAGTGTGATGTACAAAAGCTAATTCAGGCTAATCCAAAACATCTCTCTGTCTATTATCCTGAGCAATGCTGGTGACAAGACCTCTTCCTGGTAAAGACTCCTCCAAGCTACAAATCCACACAGAAACAAAGGACAAAATCAAACGAGACTTGAAATAATACAGTGGAGTACAAAAATAGAACAAACAAAAGACGAATCAAAGACATCACACGTGAAAGTGCAAACATGTCCAATCTGCTACAGGTTATTAATAAGCTTTGGAGAAGTAGGTTCCTCAACATTGCGTTAGGAGGCCCATATAAAAGCCTGGTTTGCAGCTGATGGTCCTCAGTAAATCGTAGTGTCCATGAAATTACAGGTCACATACAAATGTGGGTTTCTTGCAGTTTAGGTTCTTATATCAATGTGTATGGACAAAAGTTGGCTGGCAACAGTCATATGTTGCCATGGCACATATGTTGAAGTACCTCAGTGTAGGATGTTGCATCCCACCAACAAGGATGTAGCTGCAGTTGAAATATAGTAAAAGCAGGCTGAATTTTTGTCCCCATTACTTGTGAAAGATGCATAATCACAGCCAAGGATGCCAATTGCATTGCAGGTTAAGAATGTGTCTGCATAGCAACAATCCACAAATTCTTACTATGTAACTTACAGTAAGTGTTGGTCATCATTCTACACCCTTTCCCATTTTCATGTGAAAGACTATGGAGACCGTGGCTACCTGGCAGGTGTGATGAGTGTAAAATGGCACTTTGCTAAATTGTTGTTGAACTAAAAACATCCCCAGTCATCCACAGTGTGACTTTCTAGAGCTTTTTCCCATTCAATACAAGATAGACCAACTGCACCAACACAGAGACACTAGCTGCAGTGACATGTACCATTCCATTGTTTCAAGACAAGGTGGAAGGGTTGGTGGTAGTCAGGTCTAGCTCAAATGAGCAGCCTGGGTTTGTTCACTCTTGTAGCTGTGAGAAGGGGACAAGGGGGTGGGGGGGGGGGCACAGCTGGTCAGTAGCTCAGATGTCCATGTAATCATCCTCCTCATCCCCATCGTCTGATTCACTCTCCAGAGAGGATTCCTGGCTGGAGGTCTCCTGCACCTCCAGGGCTGGCTGGCTCAGCGTCTCCTTCTTCACTGTGGCCGCCGACTGGGAGGACAGGATCACGTTCTGCACAGGGGATAGGAACAGGAACAGGGGACAAAGAACAGGAGGGGTTTAGTCTGATTGACAGACAGTTTAACAGACAGCGTGAAAAGATAGAAAGTGGCCAGAGATAGATCAATTGATGGAATCGATAGAAGGGGAGAGAGAGAGGAAGCGGGAAAGTACCTTGAGTCTCTGCTTGGTTTCCTCTGAGATACTTCCTTTGGGGGAGAGCAGGGTGGGTGTAGGCGGGGTGACGGTAATTTCCGGGGGGAACTTGGTGACGGTTGAGGGGATATAGAGCTTTGGCATGTTGGGGGGGATGCGGGAGCGGACACGACTGGGGTCCAACATCTTAGACTGCTCACTGCTGCCATACAGCTGCTGGTCTGAACATTAGAGATATAGAAACATTATGAGAACTTCTAACAAGAATCCTCTCCTCCACTTACTAGAATTCTTACTTTCCCGCTTGGTATTTCCTGGTTGTAAATGTTCTTACCTGAGCAGGGTTGTGTGGTACTACAGGAAGCAGGCTCGTCATGGTGCCAGCCGGCAGCCTCCTGCCCTGGGGACACAGTGGCCAGCTTCATCTGTTGGCAAAGATGAGACTCCTGCTGTCTGCAGGACAGTCCCTCTGCGGGCTCCTCAAGTTCATCTGGAGAAACAGCCACGTCACATGACCTGGCTGGGTCACAATCCATACATCATCCAAACACACCAGCATAGAGAAGAAAGACAAGATGACAGGTTCTCACTCATACTTCTGGGGTTAGCAGAATAATCAATTTCAGACTATTTAATATGCAGTGCACTATACTATAACAACAATGTTTGTAATGACCAACATTAACTTACTGGAACATAAATGTCATTTCTATATACAAACACTGGTTTCAAATATTGTTCCAGGCTGCCATAACAGACCCCACAATGAACGCTGGAGGCAGATAGGATATATGAGGGAGGGTAATGCCTCAGCCTACCTGCCTGTGAGAATAACATCCCCATGTGGCAACGTACAATAGCAGCACTGACAGCAAATACAATAATCCCACTCCCTCTCTACCGAAACTCTTCATTCAGGTTGCCTGGGAAACCATTGGTAGATTGCAGTGCCAAGCTGCCCGATGCTGAGCACTGATCTCCTTAACCTCATGTATGTGTGTGTGTGTGGATGATATCCTTCTTGAATCCTTAAATATTTCATGTACTCAACAATCAGGATTGTAAACTAAAGAGGCTTGACACAGTTGTGTCATACAGAAACAATGCATCATCAGGAGAACAGTGTTCCAAGTTAAAGACAAATCATTATTTTATACACTTCCATCTGTAAGTGTCAACAGATGTACTATGTACTAGGGAGACATAAGTGACTTACTAAAACAGAAACCATTCAACCAGTTTATAGTGTACAGTAGTTACGTAACACAGCTCTGAGTGGGCAAGTGTGCCCCCTGCTGGCTGTCTATATAATTACAGCAAGAGAGAACAGCTTAGACAGTCTCATTTATCCTTCTCCCCTAGAGCAGCAGGTACCACGCAGGGAATCATCAACTGCAGATACAGCACAGTGAACACAACCAGTTTGCAGCGTAATTACTGCGGGTGTTACAAATCAATTCACATTACACTATATTCTCCAAAGAGGAACTATGCAATTGTATTTAAAATGTTTGATGATCATGTCCTCTTTGTAGCAGCATACTTTAAACTGCTTTAGAGTGTTTTCAAACAGAACAAGCAGTTTCACTGCTGTGCATTGTGAAATGTACTGAGATGAGGAGGGATGAAACTGACCTGTTTGGGGGTTGAAGGCCATAGTTGAAGCAGGGTGGATGGGCAGGGGGGCTCTCCTGTGCTGGGGCTGCTCGTGGGAGCTGCTGGCTGGAGGTCTGGGCACCTTGCCCAGGGGCTCGTACTGGAGTTTGGCTTGGCTGTCCTGGATCTGGATGGACAGAGGGTGGCAGGCAGTGTGGCTGAGCAAGACCGGGGTTGGCAGAGAGGCAGGGAAGAAGATGTCGTGGTTATCCTTAGTGTACTTGGGTGTTGTCGGGGCATCACCGGCAGACTGAGAAAGATAAAGACAGAGTGTGGTAATAAGGAGAGGAGCGCCTGACCTTGAGTGCCCATCTGCAGTAGAATCTTCTTTCCTCTGTACAGATACTGTAGATAGAGCGCAGATAGAACACTGAGAAATGCATATCTGCTTCCCTGGAGGGAAAATGTCCCAGACATAGAACCACCGTAGAAATAGGTTGAGTCATCATAGCTGATACCATCTCACTGTTTACACAGTCAGATGGTACTATTACGCTGGCTTTATGCTGGAGCAGTGTCCTGTGGAGGTCTTACTTCTCTGTGTTGCCAGAAGACACCGACCCTACCGGGTCTGAACACAGTCATGGTTACATTAAGACACCGTGGAGCCGGTGCGAGACATGGGTCCGAAAACGTACCTCAATGCAGGGATGGAACATGCCACTTTACTCCAAATTGTACCTTCTCAATGCATCAATGTAGATAAAGGTAACATTTGGAGTACAGTGGCATATCCCATCCCTGCACTGAAGTACGTTTTCCGACCCATATCTCATGCCGGCTCCAAGGTGTCTTAAAGTAACCATGATTACGTTGTGTCCCCATTGCAGCTCAGTGTAAATGGTCGGTATCTTCTGGCATGTTTTGAGGACCACTCATAAACACAAGAGCTGCACAAACAACCTGTGACAACAGCCGCCCTGCTCTCACAACTGCTGTCATGGCAACCAGGAAGAACACAGCCAATGGCAAACGGCATGAATACAGATTCTGTTCAGTTTTCCCTCTGAAATAGGAGAGCATTGAACTGAATACCATATCTTCTTTTAAAAGTAGCCGAATAGGAGGGAGACATTGGATAACTGGGAAGGAGGAATTAGAGGCAGGGCACTGATAATGATATACAGAAGTATATAATAGTATCATGACTTATTTCCAAGTTGTGGCAATGTGACTACCAAGCACGGCCGTAGCTACATATCAAGTTGAAGGCCGACCGGACTAAATTACCCTTATCACTGCGATTAAAAAAAACCGGTTCAAGGGCATACACTGAGTGTACAAAACATTAGGAACACCTGCTCTTTCTATGACATACAGTTTCCTGTGTGTATCAAGAATGGTCAACCACCCAAAGGACGTCCAGCCAATTTGACAACTGTGGGAAACATGGGAGTCAACATGGGCCAGCACACTGTTGAACGAGTCCATACCCCAAAGAATTGAGGCTGTTCTGAGGGCAAAATGTGGGTACAACAACGCAATATTAGGAGGGTGTTCCTAATGTTTTGTACACTCAGTGTACATCTGGTGTATTAGAAGCAATTAAATTGTTTACGACACAATACATACACATACAAACGACAGCATGCAGACGTATTCAAACATCCACAACATCACCACTGCCCAGACCTGCCTGCTCACACCCACATCTCCAGTGCCCGCATCACTCGCTGCCACATGGCCACAAACTGCACCATTTAGTGTCTCTCCATCGCCCACGCATTTTCAACATTTAGATAATAAAGCATTTGACCTATACATAGTGTTAACGATGGCGGATTGGTTGATTTCCAGTTATCTATCTATGTTTTTTTCAAGATGATTGACGAGAAAAGTATCATCCAACCCATCGGGTATCTCACTGCACCCTCATATGCCATGTCTTGAAATACGCAGACAGACGGATTAAAAAGTACATTTACATTGTAATACTTCTGACAGCCAACTTTCTAGCTCCGCCCATAACTTTTGGACTTTATAACATTCCCAGAAGGCATGGATTATTGAGTCATTGCTAGTTTTACACTTAAGACATGGCTGCCATTGTGCTGTAGAATTTGTGAATTTTGTCTCTTGTAAAATCAATTATATACATTAGTTTATACTGGATTAAGTGTGAATTTTCAATAACTGTAGTTTGTAAGTTATGTTCCAACATTCCCTCCATCTTGTGCCAATATCAGTTATTTTTTGTCTTGGTTCCAATAGTTTATATTTTTTCGAAGAGATTGTCAGTTGGATAGGCTCTCTGCAAGGTTTTGTATATCTTACCTATTACACGAATATCCTTTCTCTGACTCAAATATGATTCCCTTAAGATTGCTCTGATGTCGAAAAGATTTCACATCGAAATTGTGATATAAAACATTTAAGTTGCATGTACTTGAAAATATGTACCTTGATCAGTCCAAAATTGATTTTTAATTCTTTAATTGAAATAAATGTATTTCCTATTACCAAGTCATTTACTGTTTCTATGCCTTTAGTTTTCCATGTGGACCAATTTATCCGTGAATTCTGAAAAGATATCCAAAGATTGTTCCATAGGGTTGTGCTTTTAGGGAGTGATATTGGTTCCTGTAGAATAACGTGTCATTTTCTTCAATATTGTTATAGTGTTGTTAACTATTAAGCTGTTAATGTTTTTAGCTTTATCCTTTGAAAATAGACACGTGAAAACATTCTGGGGATGAGCATGCACATGTTGCTCCTCTCTTTAGTGCAAGTAAAAGCCTTAGCGAGCTGATACAATTCCAAGTCTGGAAGGTTAAAACCACCCTCAGACTTAGGAAGATGTAAAACTTTCCTTTTTATTTTATGAGTTTTATTTGCCAATATTAAGTCTTATGACCGAGTATACTTTTTAAAGAATGTCTTCGGTGGGGGTAATTGGTAATACCAAGAACAAATATAAAACTTTGCGAGCCAAGCCATTCTGAAGAGCTTTATTCTACCTGTAAGATTTATGGGAAGATTGTTCCATTTAATTAGATCTGCTTTCATATTGTTGAGTAATGGGATAAAGTTATTTTTATATATTTGTTGTCACTTATTAAGCATCCTAAGTATTTCATATTTTTGTGGTCCATTTAAAGGATTGCTGTAGATTAGTTATTATTTTTCTTATTGCCATTATATAGTTTTATTCAACGTAAATGTAATTTGTTTTTGTATTCCGATTTTTTTTTTTTTAGCATGGGGTGCATCGAGTTTTCAATATTGGTCAGGTATATCAGGAGATCATCTGCAAATAAGTTTAGGTTATATTCATGTTTACCAATACTGATACCTGTTACGTTTGGATCCTCTAATTATTTCTGCAAGCGGTTAAATTGCCAGTGCAAACAGGAGGGGTCAGAAAGGACAACCCTGTCTTGTGCCCCTTTTTAAAGCATTTTCATCAGATGTATTATTTGTGTATATTTCTTCTTTAGGACATTTATATAATATGTTTTATTTATTTATTATTTCAGCTGGAAAGTTGAAAGCTTTATAATTTTTGAATAGAAAAGGCCATTCAAGACGTTCAAAAGCCTTTTCGGCATCAACAGCCATTATTGATAAATCTATATCTCATTTCTTAGCGTATTGTATTAAACTGAAACATGTTCTTGTATTCGTTTGGGTCCATTCTTAATAAACCCTTTTTGAATTATATGTATCAGGTTTTATTTTTTTTATTTCTCCTTTATTTAACCAGGTTGGCCAGTTGAGAACAAGTTCTCATTTACAACTGCCACTTGGCCAAGATAAAGCAAAGTGGTGCGACAAAAACAACAACACAGAGTTACACAAAAAGAAACGTACAGTCAATAACACAAAAAAATAGAAAAATAGAAAAATCTATGTAGTGTGTGCAAATGTAGAAGAGGCGGGTTGCAGGAGAGTATGTTCAGTCCGTAGATGGAAAATGAGATAAAAAAATATATACAAAGAAAATGATATATACAAGGGACGGACAAGAATCAAAACAGACATCCCACTGCTACGCCATCTTGGAGGTCTGGTAAGACTTTTGCCATTGTATTGCTTACGAGCTTTACAATAACTTCATTGTGACAATTTATTAAACTGGGTCTGTAAGCAGCAGGGGACTCTCCAGATGTTCCTGGTTTTATTATAACTGAAATAACTGTTTGATACATGGAACTAGGAAGCACTGAACTGAGTGACATGTGTGCTGTCATTTGTGTAAATAGGGGCACTACTTTGTCCCAAAATATTACATAGAATTCTATGGGAAAGCCGTCCATTCCTGGGGCTTTTTTCCCACGCAAATCTTTTAACAGTGTCTAATATTTGTTTTTGGGTGATCTCCGTTATTCTTTTTTGTCAACTGATAATTTCTTAAGGGTTGTTGAGTCTAAGAAGGCTGTAGGATCAGTCAAACAGTTGTTTAATTCTGATTTATATAGATTTTCATAGAACCTTTTAAAATGGTCAATACTCATGTATACTCTGTGAATAACTTTAATTACAGGTGCATACTACTAGACGATGGAAACTGCATAAAGCAAGCTCAGCCTTATTTGTTCTATTGTCCAATTGCAGTTGTTCCCCCCTTTTAGTCTCAAATTCATATGAACAAGTGCAGGGTTTCTGTAATTCGACGGGTCATTCATCCTCCATAGGGTCTCAAGTTGGAAACCTCATAGCCCACTGAGTGTTTTACAATGTTATGTTTGTAAACTGTCCCATAGACATCTAAATGTCCTTTCACTATTTACAGGAGATCAGCTATTTTTTTTGTATCTTATTTTACCAGGTAAGTTGACTGAGAACATTCTCATTTACAGCAGGGGGATGAATGAGCCAATTGGATGCTGGGGATGATTAGGTGGCCAGATTGGGAATTTAGGCAGGACACCCCAACTCTTACGATAAGTGCCATGGGATCTGTAGTAACCAGAGGCAGGACACCCATTTAACATCCCATCCAAAAGACAACACCTTACACAAGGAAATGTCCCCAATCACCACCCTGGGATATATATTTTTTTTTACCAGAGGAAAGAGTGCCTCCTACTGGCCCTCCAACAACACTTCTCAGCAGCATCTGGTCTCCCATCCAAGGACCAACCAGGAGCTACCCTGCTTAGCTTCATAGGCAAGCCAGCAGTGGGATGCAGGGTGAATCAGAACCATGCTACGAGGCTGAACAAGAATTGGTCCACTACACCAGGTTACAGAGAGGGATGAGACACCTTCACTGAGTCTACACCTTCACATTTCACAGTCATTCCCTATTTTCTTCACACATTATATATCATCCTGTAAAATAAAGTACATTTTGTGCATGCTCTCTTTTCTTTATCTTTACATTAGTAAATGTTGCATTAGATATACATTTTAGGTTGACTTGATGAAAGATTATTCATATCCCTTTTGGTTTTGTTGTTCATACTTGCTGTAGTCTGATATTTTGGGGCCAGACTATGATCTATTAATGTTTAGGGTACTTCATGTTCATGCATTGCCATAAATTAGGGGGCAGCGAGGAAACTTACCAGAATTGAACATACAGTTCATTTTACCATCATTTAAGTAGACAAGTCAGTTAAGAACAAATTCTTATTTACAATGACAGCCTAGGAACAGTGGGTTAACTGCCTTGTTCTGGGCAGAACGACAGATTTTTACCTTATCAGCTCGGGGATTCGATCTTGCAACCTTTCGGTTACTAGTCTAACCACTAGGCTACCTGCCGCCCAGTTCACATCATTGCCCTACTATGTAAACAGAGGACATTCTGAAAAGGAAAATGAATAACTTCAGTGGGGTAAGGAAATGTTCAGCCTATAACTAGTTGGTTATAAATTAACACATACATTTGATTAGCTAGACGATTTTGAGTTGATAGCAAGCTAGCTGGTAATTAGCTGGCTGGCTTTCTATGGGCTGAACAATGCTAGGTAACATTAGTTGCAACTTTTTTTTTTTTTCATTAGTTGCTACTTGCTAGCCGCAAGATCGTAATGTTTAACAGGTTGCAGTTGTCTAATATGTCACTCGTTTTAGTATAGACAAGTTGTTATAATGTTTTGAAAATGTGTGTGATGATTTGTGTGCTCTATTCATGTTAGCAGCAAACGATGCCCAAACTCCGAAGGGTTGTGCTAGCTACTGTGTGTGTTTGCTTATCCTGGAAGTGCTGGCTTGAAGCGGAAGGGCTGGGACGGTCCTATGTAAAACAATAGATCCTGATTCATTCAACCTTGAAGTCTGAGGGCACAGTCTCTTCCTTATCGTCACTTCGTGCCGACACATCAAAGCAGCCGTTCCAGAACTCAAGTCAAGGACGTAGAGAGGCTAGTGTTAACAAGACTATGCAGTACTGCGGTCGACCTTGAACTTCCGTGGCTTCAATGAGAGGGGACAGGGGCCCTGACCTCAAGGGGGCCCCCATTGATTTTGTTAGTCACTCTCACTCAGATATCATATTAACATGGCATAAGTCATGGCAAAATGTGTAGAATTGCAGGAAATTAGCTGTAAAACTTCAACAACAAAAAGTTTTGTAAAGCAAACTTTTGTTAATAAAATACCTTTTCTGCAAACAGATCCCTCTGTACTTATTAAATTATAGTTTTTAATCCCAGTGCAGAGTTAATGTGTAGCAGATAGTTGTATAGCTAATAGGCTGTGTTTGTTGATCAATTGTGGTGAATGAAGCAACCAATGTGATAATGGCTGCAATACTTGTTTCTTTTTTTTGCTGTTTTCCAAATAGCATTTTATAGATTTTAAATTGTTTAGAAATGCAGTAAATGAGCATTCAACTTTCCTAAAAGCCCAGAACTCAGTAAAACTCAGACCCTGGCTACAAGGTTGCCACAAAACAACGGTTAGTCTGGATAAGTCAGCTGATCTACTGATAACATAGCTCACCACAATGGTATTTTCTTCTCAGGATCCCACCGCAGGGATTTCTAGTCAAATCCTGCTCTGAGTCATTAATAACGAGGCTCCCTGGGGGATTCAACAAACAAACCAACCAACCCTCCAAACTCCAACTGCAATAGACCCACCACACAGCACAGATCAACACAGACCAACAGCAGCAACTCCTACAGGTTTCCACCACTAGCTGTAAAGCTTCTTATATCAGGAATTATACATAAAAACATTGGAACAAAATAAAGACCCTTTGCTCTGAGAAAAAGTACCTGAGAGCATTGCAGCAGACTCCGTGTAGAGGGACCTGGGCGTTACTCGTGTGGGTGGGAGGATCTGCTAGTCGTGTTTTGAGAGGATTCATTATAATATCTTGCTGTTTCTGCCATTTAATTTACTTTGGACTTATTTGAACAAATTTGTGAGGGGGTATTTTGTGTCCGTCCATTGTTTTCCCTCACCTGTACCTCTGACCATTGTCTCATTAGTACTCTGCTCAGAGTTATGCCCTCCTTACCAAGTCCGGTCATATCTCAAACACTTCAGTGCCACCTGCTGCATTCACAGACTAAGTCAAGGAATAATATGGAGCTTCGGCTCTCGAAGAAACAATGATAGCCCTCGAACTTATTTAGAGAGGCAATTTCATTAAAATGTGATAATAATAAAAAGATGATCAGAACAGGAGATGACCTACACAGAACTGATAAGCTGCTTTCAAACCCCATCTCAGTAATTGCAGAAGGGACCATCCATGGTCTGAATCTGACTTTGAAACCAGTCTGGCTGTAAGCAGTCTTCATATGATACACAACGAATGGTGGAAACGAACTAGGCTGCAGGGGAGTTACTTAGCCTTATGCCAACCTCTTCCCAGGTAAGAACTCGGACTCAACAAAGAGCCTAGATGTACAATAACAACTTCTGTACTTTAAAAGGTGCTATACATAGATTATTTTTTAAATTGTAATTTCATAAAATGTCAATATATCTGCAGTTAACTCGGGCTCTCGAGTGGCGCGGTGGTCCCAGACACGGCATCTCAATGCAAGAGGCGTCACTACAGTCCCTGGTTTGAATCCAGGCTGTATCGTATCTGGCCATGATTGGGAGTCCCATAGGGTGGCGCACAACTGGTCCAGCGTTGTCTGGGTTTGGATGGGGTAGGCTGTCATTGTAAATAATAATTTGTTCATAACTGACTTGCCTAGTTAATAAAATAAAAATAGTGGAATGATTGTGTTTCACAGTATTACAGTGTTGTGATATTCGCCAATTGATTTCTCCGGCCGGAGCGGCATCTGAAAACAAGCACTGAATAGTGTAGGGAATCATTGAACCATCTAAATTGCTGTGAAATATCTTGCAATAGGATGCATTCTAACAAAATCTTATCCTATTTCCCCGTAACATGTCGGAGACTTACGCTTGACCCTTTATTTTCAGTGTTGGCGGGTAAAATATTTTACCAGCTACGTTGGCGGTTGGTCAGAGCTCCACAATTCGAGCATTTGTGAATAAAAATAGTCAAGTATTATCACATTTATAGTAAAATAAATGCTGGAGAAGCTGTTCTCAAAAGTATTTCTGACGTTTTGTTTTATAGCTGGTGAATGAATCGCACAGTCAAAGAACAACGAATCCTATATAGCCCAGCATCCCCCTTCCCCCTTGCGCTGCAACACTGCCTGGATGGGGTCTATACTCAGGTGAAGAAATAAGTGAAAGATACAATTTTAGAAGTGCACAAGCATAAAAGTTGGTCTAATTTACTTGAAACGAAAGTCTACTAAAGTGAGACTTTGTCCTTGTGTTTCTTGGCTATTTACACTGTTTTGTTTAGCAGCTAGGTTGTTTTTCTATGTTTGAGTTTCAACTGCTAGGGAAGAGAAGACAACGCTGCTACTAGTCCTGTGGTCACCAACCTAGTCGATCGCCAAACATTTATGTAAAAACAATAATGCCTTGTGTCCTGTATTTTTTATTCGTCTCGAGCTGTTGGCATTAGGTGCACCCGATTCATGCGCCGGATAGGCAAACTGTTGCCATTTTGAACAATTTCATGTGTCTGAAGGTACAAACTCAAGGCCAGATGTGATTCAGCCTGGATTTGAACCAGGGACTGTAGTGATGCCTATTTCAATGAGATGCAGTGCCTTAGACTGCTGCGCCACTCGGGAGCCCAGTGAGTTGATCTTTAAGTTATAAACTCTGCACTGTCAACACTTTGTATTCAACACTTTTATAAGCCATGAAATGTGCATTCTTCCTATTTCCACTCAGCTCTACAACAAGCAGTGCAGCAGTAATGAATGAGTAGGCAAGTGTATTTATAGGCTTGCGTTGCTGTTATTATTAGCAGTTTGGTTATTTTTTAATATCGAGGAATATTTCACTTTCTCTGTTCATAGGAGTAACAAAATTTTAGCATTAAATAAAGCAGTGCGACAAGTTTCCCCATCAGCTGGAAGACGGTGTCCCTTTTTGGTCAGTGTCAGTGGAGGAAAGGGAGAGCGGAGGGATGTTGAGGGGTGGACCCTCACTCTGCTGCTCTCTCCCTCCGCTGAGACTGACCATCAGATGCAGACACCATCAGCCCAGTAAAATAAAAAGCTAATTATTTAAATGTATGCTCACTCAGCTGTGCCGCACAAGTAATACAACAATGGATCTATTACCAGTGTGATCATATAGCCTACCTCAAATTAGCCTACATAAAAATGTCCGGAACAATGCATCGGCAGGGCAATTCAAGCAAAGCGAATATGCGGTGATAATGTATTGGGTCTATAGCTTACTGCACAATCTTCATTGCTACAGTACTGTTTTTAAATGGTTAATGTTGCATAGGCTTGTGTTTAAAAAAAATCTGAGCAGTAGATCTCAGCTTGCAATTTGACTCAGAAAGTGTTCTTCACTCAGAAAAGGTTGGTGACAGGCACAAACATGACTAGTCCACGGTAACTTCCCGCCCTTTCAATTTATTTTTTTATTTAACTAGGCAAGTCAGTTTAGAACAATTCTTATTTACAATGACGGCCTAGGAACAGTGGATTAACTGCCTTGTTCAGGGGCAGAACGACAGATTTGTACCTTGTCAGCTCGGGGATTCGTTGCTAGTCCATACGCTCTAACCTATCTACCGCCCATAAACAGGCAGGTGAACATTTTTGTCTCATCTGTGATATTTTGGTTAAAAGACTCGGGTCACAAAAAATGTAATTAAACAATATACCACATTAGTCACTGCTTACTAGTAATACATGTAATTGTTTTAGAAACATGTTGATCAGTTTGTGTGTTTTGGCTGGTACAAAATCTGAGTGTCTGGTAGATATTGAAATCTATTGTGTTTTCCTTTGAATTAAGACCTAGACAGCCAGGTGAGGGGAGTTCTTTACTAATTCATGACTTAATTAATCAATCAAGTACAAGGGAGGAGCGAAAACCTGCAGACACTCGGCCCTCCGTGGAATGATTTTGACACGTGATCTAGGGCAAGGTTTCCCAAACTCGGTCCTGGGGGCCCGTTTTGTTTTTTGGCCTAGCACTACACAGCTGATTCAAATAGTGAAAGCTTGATAATGAGTTGGTTATTTGAATCAGCTGTGTAGTGCCCCCCAAGACTGAGTTTGGGAAACCCTGATCTAGGGGATGCTAGGCTACGTTGTAGGAATCTTCCGTCTCAGGTGTAAACAGGTGACAGGGAGTAGGTTGCAGTGAGCAGAGGATCACACAGAAGACAGTCATTTTCTGCTCTGCTGTATTATCCCTTCCAAATCATAACCACTAGAATAGTGACTAGACCTTGAATACAAACGATAATGTCAATTAGGTCTAAACATGGAGAAGTGAGAAGAAACCCATAGGTAACCTGGATGTGGTGTGATAAATGGGACAAACTGATTACAGCGGACCTCATGCACACTTATGAAACCCTCCTGCTTGGATCCAGCATCAAAATCGTATCTACATCATGACTTGTAATGCACACGCATACACTGAGCTTTTATAAGGCCATGAGTCATGACCACAATCCTCATCTGTATAAATTATGCTAAATAACTCAATTGCGAGCTATGGTAACCTACCCATCGTTTTCTCCCTCCAGTATAGTGTGGTTTACGTCACCACGACAACAGGATGAGAGATGCCGGATGCGGAGGCAGGGGTGTGGGGGGGCAAAAATCAGTGACTGCCACAGACAGAAAAATAACTGATGATTTTGTAAAGAATGTGAGAGATGAACACAAAGCTCAGCTGTGACGATTATAGGTTAGGGTTAGCATCACACCTAACAAAGCTATTATAATGGCCTTTTTTCTAGTTTCACGTTGGATATAACTTTCATTTTAATGAATTGAAAATCACTGTTGTGTCTAGAGTTTCTGCATCTGGCTGCAGAAGAAACTTGTGTTAAACTTTCCCCATAGAATTCAATGTAGCATTGCCTTTCATGTGCAAATAAGCAATGCTGTGCATACCAATGAAATATACAGTTCAAACCAATAAAAATTTCTGCAAAGTGTGAAGACGAAGAGGACAAAAGGGAATATTCTTACTGCACCTGAGGTTATTTTAAGCACTGGCAGGTTGGTACAGAGAAGACTTCAAAAGCCCTGGGATTTACCCAGCTAGTCCAGTGGCTGAGAACACTGCTCATCTTACTACAGACAGAGACTGCATGTTAATGGGCCAGGCATCAAAATCAAACAGTACAGCACCCAAATAATAAGGGCAAACAGAACTAGCACATCTCCCTCAGTTAGGCTACAGTGCTAAACAAGGTTACAGTGAAAGGGTCCAAACAACTGTCGCCTTGTGTCATCAAATCATCTTTGTTATTACTACAGACGTCTTTCCTATACAGCAAGTCACTAGCAGTCAGACATTCCCAGTAGTGTATTATTTGGTTTGGCTAAAGTAATTGAAACTCAACTGACACATATGCAAACGTGTGCTTTGAAAACAATGGAAAGGGGTCAAAAGATAAGTTACAGCAGGCTTAGGGGAAAAGAGTGAAATGGCATGGAATGTGCACTGCAAACAGAGTAGAGGAACAGACATGCTTTAACATCTAGAAATAAACAAACATGCATCAAAATGATTAAGTATTTATTTAAAAACGGTTTGTTTCCAGATAGCAAAGAGGAGGCGATAGAACAGAATATGTCATGATTAACAATCACTGAATCAATGCTGTTCCAATATTTATTGAGTACTGTATCATTCACACAGGGCATCTATCCATGGCTGACAAGTAGAGCTGCACAATTCATCAAATTCACATCGAAATTGCAATATTGACAACTGCAATATTTAAGGTTGAGCGGTATCCAGATGTTCATCTTAGTAAGGCAAGATGGCGCCAACAGAGATGGTCTCCTCGCTTCGCGTTCTTAGGAAACTATGCAGTATTTTTTACTTGTTAGATATTACTGTACGGTCGGAACTAGAAGCACAAGCATTTCACTACACTCGCATTAACATCTGCTAACCATGTGTATGTGACCAATAAAATTTGATACTATCATACCGTTTCTGTACCATACCGGGGTAAACAGTATTACCCAATGTGCACACAAGGGGTGATATGTTTTGATGCAAAAAAACTATTTATCTTGATACAGGAGGGGATTGAATGCATTTGCTGTAACCATTTTGATTTCGACATCTAGCCACTTAGCTAGCAAGTTAGCAAACCAAATGCATACCTGTAGCCCTGAGATGGATATAATCTTAGATTTCTTATACAGTGGGGAGAACAAGTATTTGATACACTGCCGATTTTGCAGGTTTTCCTACTTACAAAGCATGTAGAGGTCTGTCATTTTTATCATAGGTACACTTCAACTGTGAGAGACGGAATCTAAAACAAAAATCCAGAAAATCACATTGTATGATTTTTAAGTAATTAATTTGCATTTTATTGCATGACATAAGTATTTGATCACCTACCAACCAGTAAGAATTCTGGCTCTCACAGACCTGTTAGTTTTTCTTTAAGAAGCCCTCCTGTTCTCCACTCATTACCTGTATTAACTGCACCTGTTTGAACTCGTTACCTGTATAAAAGACACCTGTCCACACACTCAATCAAACAGACTCCAACCTCTCCACAATGGCCAAGACCAGAGAGCTGTGTAAGGACATCAGGGATAAATTGTAGACCTGTACAAGGCTGGGATGGGCTACAGGACAATAGCCAAGCAGCTTGGTGAGAAGGCAACAACTGTTGGCACAATTATTAGAAAATGGAAGAAGTTCAAGATGACGGTCAATCACCCTCGGTCTGGGGCTCCATGCAAGATCTCACCTCGTGGGGCATCAATGATCATGAGGAATGTGAGGGATCAGCCCAGAACTACACGGCAGGACCTGGTCAATGACCTGAAGAGAGCTGGGACCACAGTCTCAAAGAAAACCATTAGTAACACACTACGCCGTCATGGATTAAAATCCTGCAGCGCACGCAAGGTCCCCCTGCTCAAGCCAGCGCATGTCCAGGCCCGTCTGAAGTTTGCCAATGACCATCTGGATGATCCAGAGGAGGAATGGGAGAAGGTCATGTGGTCTGATGAGACAAAAATAGAGCTTTTTGCTCTAAACTCCACTCGCCGTGTTTGGAGGAATAGAAGGATGAGTACAACCCCAAGAACACCATCCCAACCGTGAAGCATGGAGGTGGAAACATCATTCTTTGGGGATGCTTTTCTGCAAAGGGGACAGGACGACTGCACCGTATTGAAGGGAGGATGGATGGGGCCATGTATCGCGAGATCTTGACCAACAACCTCCTTCCCTCAGTAAGAGCATTGAAGATGGGTCGTGGCTGGGTCTTCCAGCATGACAACGACCCGAAACACACAGCCAGGGCAACTAAGGAGTGGCTCCGTAAGAAGCATCTCAAGGTCCTGGAGTGGCCTAGCCAGTCTCCAGACCTGAACCCAATAGAAAATCTTTGGAGGGAGCCGAAAGTCCGTATTGCCCAGCGACAGCCCCGAAACCTGAAGGATCTGGAGAAGGTCTGTATGGAGGAGTGGGCCAAAATCCCTGCTGCAGTGTGTGCAAACCTGGTCAAGAACTACAGGAAACGTATGATCTCTGTAATTGCAAACTAAGGTTTCTGTACCAAATATTCAGTTCTGCTTTTCTGATGTATCAAATACTTATGTCATGCAATAAAATGCAAATTAATTACTTAAAAATCATACAATGTGATTTTCTGGATTTTTGTTTTAGATTCCTTCTCTCACAGTTGAAGTGTACCTATGATAAAAATTACAGACCTCTACATGCTTTGTAAGTAGGAAAACCTGCAAAATTGTCAGTGTATCAAATACTTGTTCTCCCCACTGTATACTAAAAAATAAA
Organism: Salvelinus alpinus; assembly: GCF_045679555.1. Lineage (NCBI taxonomy): Eukaryota > Metazoa > Chordata > Actinopteri > Salmoniformes > Salmonidae > Salvelinus > Salvelinus alpinus. The sequence goes on from NC_092104.1 coordinate 35,499,018, forward strand.
TAAACGCAACATGCATCAATTTCAAAGATTTTACTGAGTTACAGTTCATATAAGGAAATCAGTCAATTTAAATACATTTATTAGGCCCCGATCTATGGATTTTACATGACTGGGAATACAAATATGCATCTGTTGGTCACAGATTAAATAAAAAGTAGGGGCATGAAAACAGAAAACCAGTCAATATCTGGTGTGACCACCATTTGCCTCATGCGGCGTGATATCTCCTTCGCATAGAGTTGATCAGGCTGTTTGTGGCGTGGGGAATGTTATCCCACTCCTCTTCAATGTCTGTGTGAAGTTGCTGGATATTGGTGGGAACTGGAACACACGGTCGTATGCGTCGAGCCAGAGCATGCCAAACATGCTTAAATGCGTGACATGTCTGGTGAATACAGTGCATTCGGAAAGTATTCAGACCTTGACATTTTCCACATTGTTACCTTACAGCCTTATTCTAAAATGTATTAAATTCATGTTTTCCCCTAATCAATCTACACACCATAACGACAAAGCGAAAAGAGTTGACATGTTTTTGCTAATTTATTCGAAATAAAAAACTGAAATACTTTTACATAAGTAATCAGACCCTTTGCTATGAGACTCGGAAATTGAGCTTAGGTGCATCCTGTTTCCATCAATCATACTTTAGATGTTTCTACAACTTGGAGTCCGCATGTGGTGAATTTAGTTGATTGGACATGATTTGGAAATGCACACACCTGTCTATATAAGGTCCCACAGTTGACAGTGCATGTCAGAGCAAGCCATGAGGTAAAAGGAATTGTCCGTAGAGCTCAGAGACAAGATTGTATCGAGGCACAGATCTGGGGAAGGGTACCAAAAAATGTCTGCAGCATTGAAGGTCCCCAAGAACACAGTGGCCTCCATCATTCTTAAATGACCAACTGGCAAGTGTTTTCACTGACATTTTCAACCTCTTCCTGTCTGAGTCTAATACCAACATGTTTCAAGCAGACCACCATAGTCCTTGTGCCCAAGAACACTAAGGTAACCAGCCTAAATGACTACCGACCTGTAGCACTCACGTCTGTAGCCATGAAGTGCTTTAAAAGGCTGGTCATAGCTTACATGATCACCATTATCCCAGAAACCCTAGACCCACTCCAATTTGCATACCGCACCAACAGATCCACAGATGATGCCATCTCTATTGCACTACACACTTCCCTTTCCCACCTGGACAAAAGGAACACCTTTGTGAAAATGATATTCATTGACTACAGCTCAGTGTTCAACACCATAGTGCCCTCAAAGTTCATCAATAAGATAAGGACCCTGGGACTAAACACCTCCCTCTGCAACTGGATCCTGGACTTCCTGACGGCCCGCCCCCAGGTGATAAGGGTAGGTAACAAGACATCCGCCACGCTGATCCGCAACACAGGGGTGCGTGCTCAGTCCCCTCCTGTACTCCCTGTTCACTCATGACTGCACGGCCAGGCACGACTCCAACACCATCATTAGGTTTGCCGATGACAACAGTGGTAGGCCTGATCACCGACAACGATGAGACAGCCTATAGGGAGGAGGTCAGAGACCTGACCGTGTGGTGCAAGGATAACAACCTCTCCCTCAGTGTGATCAAGACAAAGGAGGTGATTGTGGCCATCAGGAAAAGGAGGACCGAGCACGCCCCCATTCTCATCGACGGGGCTGTAGTGGAGCAGGTTGAGAGCTTCAAGTTCCTTGGCTTCCACATCACCAACAAACTAACATGGTCCAAGCACACCAATACAGTCGTGAAGAGGGAACGACAAAACCTATTCCCCCTCAGGAGACTGAAAAGACTTGGCATGGGTCCTCAAAAGGTTTTACAGCTGCACCATCGAGAGCATCCTGACGGGTTGCATCACTGCCTGGTATGGCAACTGCTCGTCCTCCGACCGCAAGGCACTACAGAGGGTAGTGCGTACGGCCCAGTACATCACCGGGGACAAGCTTCCTGCCATCCAGGACCTCTGTACCAGGCGGTGTCAGAGGATGGCCCTAAAAATTGTCAAAGACTCCAGCTACCCTAGTCATAGACTGTGGTCTCTGCTATCGCACGGCAAGCGGAACCGGAGCGCCAAGTCTAGGTCCAAGAGGCTTCTAAACAGCTTCTACCCCCAAGCCACAAGACTCCTGAACAGCTAATCAAATGGCTACCCAGACTATTTGCATTGCTGCCCCCCCCCCCCCCCCCACACACACACGCTGCTGCTACTCTGTTATTATCTATGCATAGCCACTTCAATAACTCTACCGACATGTAAATAATTACACCGGTACCCCCTGCACATTGACACATTGACTCTGTACTGGTACCCCTGTATATATCCCCGCTATTGTTATTTACTGCTGCTCTTTAATTATTTGTTATTCTTATCTCATACTTTTGGGGGGATTTTCTTAAAACTGAATTGTTAGTTAAGGGCTTGTAAGCATTTTACTGTATTCGGTGCATGTGACAAATAAAATTAGATTTGATTTAAATGGCAGAAGTTTGGAACCACTAAGATACTTCCAAGAGCTGGCGCCCGGTAAAACTGAGCAATCAGGGGAGAAGGGCCTTGGTAAGGGAGGTAACCAAGAACCCGATGGTCAATCTGACAGAGCTCCAAAGTTTCTCCGTGGAGATGGGAAAACCTTCCAGAAGGACAACCATCTCTGCAGCACTCCACCAAATCAGGCCTTTATGGTAGAGTGGCCAGACGGAAGCCACTCCTTGGTAAAAGGTACATCAAGGCCCGCTTTTTCCAAAAGGCACCTAAAGACTCACAGACCACGAGAAACATGATTCTCTGGTCTTATGAAACCAAGATTGAACTCTTTGGCCTGAATGCCAAGCGTTACGTCTGGAGGGAACCTGGCACCATCCCTGTGGGGATGTTTTTCAGCGGCAAGGACTGGGAGACTAGTCAGGATCGAGGGACAGATGAACGGAGCAAAGTACAGAGAGATCCTTGATGACACCTGCTCCAGAGCGCTCAGGACCTCAGACTGGGGCGAAGGTTGAGAGGATCTGCAGAGAAAAATGGGAGAAACTCCCCAAATACAGGTGTGCCAAGCTTGTAACGTCATCCTCAAGAAGACTTGAGGCTGTAATCTCTGCCAAAGGTGCTTCAACAAAGTACTGAGTAAAGGGTCTGAATACTTGTGTAAAAGTTACATTTCAGTTTATGAGGTACTGTGTGTAGATTGATGAGGAAAACCTTTTTTTAAATCCATTTCAGAATAAGGCCGTAACATAACAAAATTTGGAAAAATTCAAGGGGTCTGAATACTTTCCAAACGCACTGTATATGCAGGCCAGGAAGAACTGGGACATTTTCAGCTTCCAGGAATTGTGTACAGATCCTTGCAACATGGGGCCGTGCATTATCATGCTGAAACATGAGGTGATGTCGACGGATAAATGGCACGACAATGGGCCTCAGGATCTATTCCCGGTATCTTTGTGCATTCAAATCACCATCGATAAAACTCAAATGTGTTCGTTGTCCTTAGCTTGCGCCTGCACATACCATAACACCACCGCCACCATAAGGAACTTTGTTCACAATGTTGACATCAGCAAACCGCTCGCCCACAAGACTCCATACACATGGTCTGCGGTTGTGAGACCGGTTGGATGTACTGCCAAATTCTCTTAAACGATGAGGCGGCTTATGGTAGAGAAATGAATATGAAATTATTTGGCAACAGCTCTGGTGGAAGTTCCTGCAGTCAACAGGGAGCGTGCAACTGGCATGCTGACTGCAAGAATGACAACCAGAGCTCTTGCCAGAGAATTTAATGTTAATTTCTCTCCAATAAGTCACCTCCTGGCTCCCCAGTGGGTGGGGCTGGCTCCCAAGTGGGTAGGCTGCGCCCCTGCCCAGTCATGTGGAATCCATAGATTGGGGCCTAATGCATGCATTTCTATTGACTGATTTCTTTAAATGAACTGTAACTCAGTAAAATCTTAGAAAATTGTTGCATGTTGTGTATATTTTTGTTCAGTGTAGTTTTACAGACAAAAAATACCTTTGTGTTGGAGTGGTGTGGGCGTACCCCAACAACAGATAGGTGTGAGCATATACCGGTCATAAAAAATATGAACGCAAGTAGACCACTGATTGGCCAGATCATTTAGATCTTAACATCTCGTGGATGGGAAAGACAAGAGGCAATGAACCTGAAGTTTCATTTGAATTGTGTGACTTCTCCACACATCCCTCGAATAGCTTCAATCAAAGCCCAGATGTATAAATGAGAGGTCCTGGCTTTTGACGACGTCTCCAGTCAGATGAACAGATGAGAATATGATATCTGGGGCAGATCTATTTGTGCAAAGTGCTTTGATTCAACTCCTGGGATGTGATATACACTCAGTGGCTAGTTTATTAGGTACACCCATCTAGTACCGGGTCGTACCCCTCATTGCCTCCAGAACAGCCTGAATTCTTTGTAGCATGAATTCTACAATGTGTGGCGTTCAAATGCTGCTCAATTGGTATCAAGGGACCTAACGTGTGTCAGGAAAACACTCACCACACCATTCCACTACCGCCACCAGCCTGTACCATTGACACCAGGCAGGATGGGTCCATGGACTCCCGCTGCTTACGCCAAATCTGGACTCTGCCATCAGCATGACGCAACAGGATCCGGGAATTTGTTGAACCAGGCAATGTTTTTCCACTCCTTAAATTGTCCAGTGTTGGTAATTGTGTGCCCACTAGAGCCGCTTCTTCTTGTTTTTAGTTGATAGGAGTGGAACCTGTTGTGGTCGTCTGCTGCAATAGCCCATCCGTGACAAGGACCGACGAGTTGTGTGTTCCGAAATGTTGTGCTGAACACCATTGTTGTACTGCGCAGTTTTTGGCCCGCCTATTAGCTTGCACGATTCTTGCCATTCTCCTTCAACCTCTCATCAACGAGCTGTTTTCGCCCACAGGACTGCCACTGACTGGATGTTTTTTGTTTGTCATACCATTCTCGGTAAACCCTAGACACTGTCGTGCGTGAAAAGCCCAGAAGGCCGGCCGTTTCTGAGATCCTGGAACCAGCGCGCCTGGCACCAACAATCATACCACGCTCAAAGTCGCTTAGGTCACTCGTTTTGTCCATTCTAATATTCAATCGAACAGTAACTGAATGCCTCAATGCCTGTCTGCCTGCTTTATATAGCAAGCCACGGCCACGTGACTCACTGTCTGTTGGAGCAAACCATTTTCGTGAACGGGGTGGTATACCTAATAAACTGGCCACTGAGTGTATGTACCACAGGAGGTTGGTGGCACCTTAATTGGGGAGGTCTTTTGATGCCATTCCATTTGCTCCGTTCCAGCCATTATTATGAGCCGTCCTCCTCTCAGCAGTCTCCACTGGTATGTACATATTGAATGTTTACATTTGTGAGTGTTGTATTTGTATGGGGTCCATGTAGGTGTAGGGTATATGCATGAAATGTAATGTACTTCGTGTTGATGTGTATGTGCACTGTGTTTGTGGCCCAGGTCATCCCCCATACCTGTCGTTGTGCTGACGTGGCCATCTGTATCTGGCAGAACTTCACGGCTTGGTCCAGCGCCACGTCCTCATCCACCTGTCCACACCATGCGGGAAGAGAAGAGAACAGAGACAATCAGAGCAGAGCAACACACCATTTACACAGCCACCTTAGCACCACTGATGCTGCTCTGGGCAGCTAACAGACATGGAAAAAGGCCTTTCTCAGAGTGAATGTGGCCGTGGCAACAGGAGGCGGCGGCCCTCATTAGGCCTCTCTCTGTGAAGGCTGGCTGCTCTCTATCTGCCAAACTGTAGAAGTCTGTGTGAGAGTCAGGAAGCCACATGAAAGTTAGCCTCCAGGTTCACCTCTCCCTCAGACACGCTATACTATTATGTGGTGGTGTGGTGGTAAACGCTGTTTGGTTCTGCATTGACCACACGCAGTAGGTGGAACCCTATAGGTTGTAACATGCTGCTGCCACAGGAAATGGCCTGTGGAATGAGTCTAGGGCTGTGACAGTCATGACATTTTGTCAGGCGGTAACTGTCATGCAAATAACTGCCAGTCTCACGGTCATTGACGTTAATTAATATAAACCAGTTTAGCGTTGCTGGGCGTACACCCATAGCCTACAAGCCACTGATGCAGACCTTTGGAACATCTACAATTTAAGAAGTCGAAAAAAATCTAGAATGAATACAGCCTACACCATCAATAAATCCATTGTCTCTTTTAGGCAGGTCTAAAGAAACAACCTATGATATGAAGAACATTTTACCTATTTCAGAGGAACAGAATAGCATATTCTGAGTAATCCTTACGTTAAGCCCTGATCTGGCTATGCCATATGGCTGAGGGCTACACTAGTTAATTTACACTAGTTAATTACAAGATTTGCTTATAATTCCTGTGGCATTATTTTATAGTACAAAGACTACAATTGAAGATAGCTGAATAAAATGGAAAGGATATTTTTCCCAAAATGATTTCTGAGGGACACATGCGGCTATTGTGTTGAGCAGTTAACAAATATATATGCTGTATGCTTAATTTAGTTATTTATGCAACTTTAGTTGTGATACAAACCTTAGGATATATTAGAAATTAAAACATGTAGCCTAAGGCTGCATGATGTAACTAATGACAATTTGAAAAAAGTTGCATGAAAGGAATGCGCTCGCTTTGCTTCTTGCACAGGCTGCACACACTTCATCAGTCTCTCATTCACAATTTGACAAGTACATCAGACTCATCTGAATTAATTCTGGTCTTTACATATAGCCTACTAATATGTGTGGAATAATTTTTGATTGATGTCATCCATAGCCTGCACTTAAATAGTGAATGGAGGTTACGTTTTTAATATGCCAGGTAGGCTACACCGGTTGTAAAGTGGATGAATGTGCTTAATTTTAAGAATGAATAAATCAATAAATATAGCAGCATGCGAAAGCTGGAATCCTCTTTTAAATAATGTCAAGTCAAAACTCTGTTTTCATACGCGATTGCGCAATGGCTGGGCTTATAAGAACACGTTTCACTGGGCTCTGTGCTCTCCAACCCTGTTCCAGGGACCCTAGGCCTATAGGCTACGCTAAGAGTTATTTGGCCACTTTAGTTGTCATAAGAAATACGTATCAACATATATTAGGCCTTTGCTACATGATGCATGAAAGTTTAAAAAAAATGCATTGATATAGTGATGATATTCTTACCCATCAGACTATTCTCGATTTAATCGTGCCTTTACAAACAGTGCATTAGGAAAGTTCAGACCTCGACTTTATCCACATTTTGTTACGCTACAGCCTTATTCTGAAATGGATTAAATAGTTGATTATTCCCTTATCAATCTACACACAATACCCCATAATGACAATGCAAAAACAGGTTTAGACATTTTTGCAAATGTATTAAAAATAAACTTAAGTACTCAGACCCTTTACGCAGTACTTTGTTGAAGCATGTTTGGCAGCAATTTCAGCCTCGTGTCTTCTTGTGTATGACGCTACAAGCTTGGCACACCTGTATTTGGGGAGTTTCTTCAATTCTTCTCTCCAGATCCTCTCAAGCTCTGTCAGGTTGGATGGGGAGTATTGCTGCACAGCTATTTTCAGGTCTTTCCAGAGATGTTCAATTGGGTTCAAGTCCGGGCTCTGGCTGGGCAACTCAAGGACATTCAGAGACTTGTCCAGAAGCCACTCCTGCGTTGTCTTGGATGTGTGCTTAGGGTCGTTGTCCCGTTGGAAGGTGAACCTTCGCCCCAGTCTGAGGTCCTCTGGAGCAGGTTTCCATCAAGGATCTCTGTACTTAGCTCTGTTCATCTTTCCCTCAATCCTGACTAGTCTCCCAGTCCCTGCCGCCGAAAAACATCTCCACAGGATGATGCTGCCACCACCATGCTTCACTGTAGGGATGGTGGCAGATTTCCTCCAGACGTGATGCTTGGCAATCAGGCCAAAGAGTTCAATCTTGGTTTCATCAGACCAGAGAATCTGGTGTTTGTAAATGTTTGTCAAGGTCAGAGTCCTTTAGGTGCCTTTTGGCAAACTCCAAGTGGGCTGTCATGTGCCTTTAACTGAGGAGTGGCTTCCGTCTGGCCACTACCATAAAGGCATGATTTGGTGGAATGCTGCAGAGATGGTTGTCCGCCTGGAAGGTTCTCCCATCTCCACAGAGGAACTCTGGAGCTCTGTCAGAGTGACCATCGGGTTCTTGGTCACCTCCCTGACCAAGGCCCTTCTTCCCCGATTGCTCAGTTTGGCCAGGCGGCCAGCTCTAGAAAGACTCTTGGTGGTTCATTTAAGAATGATGGAGGCCACTGTGTTCTTGGGGACCTTCAATGCTGCAGAAATGTTTTGGTACCCTTCCCCAGATCTGTGCCTCAACACAATCCTGTCTCTGAGCTCTACGGACAATTCCTTGGAGCTCATGGCTTGGTTTTTGCTCTGACACGCACTGTCAACTGTGGGACCTTATATAGACAAATGTGTGACTTTCAAAATCATGTCCAATCAACTGAATTTACCACAGGTGGACTCCAATCAAGTTGTAGAAACATCAAGGATGATCAATGGAAACAGGATGCTCAATTTAAAGTCTCATAGCCAAGGGTCTGAATACATACGTAAATAAGGTACAGTTGAAGTCAGAAGTTTACATACACTTAGGTTGGAGTCATTAAAATTCGTTTTTCAACCACTCCACAAATTTCTTGTCAACAAAAACTATAGCTTTGGCAAGTTGGTTAGGACATCTACTTTGTGCATGACACAAGTCATTTTTCCATCAATTGTTTACAGACAGATTATTTCACTTTAATTCACTGTATATTAATTCCAGTGTGTCAGAAGTTTGCATACACTAAGTTGACTGTGCCTTTAAACTGCTTGGAAAAATTATGTAATGGCTTTAGTAGCTTCTGATAGGTTAATTGACATCATTTTAGTCAATTGGAGGTGTACCTGTGGATGTATTTCAAGGCCTACCTTCAAACGCAGTGCCTCTTTGCTTGACATCATGGGAGAATCAAAAGAAATCAGCCAAGACCTCATAAAAAAAAATTAGACCTCCACAAGTCTGGTTCATCCTTGGGAGCAATTTCCAAGCGCCTGAAGGTACCACGTTCATCTGTACAAACAATAGTACGCAAGTATAAACACCATGGGAGCACGCAGCCGTCATACCGCTCAGGAAGGAGACGCGTTCTGTCTCCTAGAGATGAACGTACTTTGGTGCGAAAAGTGCAAATCAATCCCAGAACAACAGCAAAGGACCTTGTGAAGATACTGGAGGAAACAGGTACAAAAGTATCTATATCCACAGCAAAACAAGTCCTATATCGACATAACCTGAAAGGCCGCTCAGCAAGGAAGAAGCCACTGCTCCAAAACCACCAGAAAAAAGTCAGACTACGGTTTGCAACTGCACATGGGAACAAAGATCGTACTTTTTGGAGAAATGTCCTTTGGTCTGACGAAACAAAAATAGAACTGTTTGGTCATAATGACCATCGTTATGTTTGGAGGAAAAAGGGTGATGCTTGCAAGCCAAAGAACACCATCCCAACCGTGAAGAACGGGGGTGGCAGCATCATGTTGTGGGGGTGCTTTGCTGCAGGAGGGACTGGTGCACTTCACAAAATAGATGGCATCATGAGGGAGGAAAATTATGTGGATATTTTGAAGACATTTTGAAGACATCTCAAGACATCAGTCAGGAAGTTAAAGCTTGGTCGCAAATGGGTCTTCCAAATGGACAATGACCCCAAGCATACTTCCAAAGTTGTGACAAAATGGCTTAAGGACAACAAAGTCAAGGTATTGGAGTGGCCATCACAAAGCCCTGACCTCAATCCTATAGAAAATTTGTGGGCAGAACTGAAAAGGTGTGTGCGAGCAAGGAGGCCTACAAACCTGACTCAGTTACATCAGCTCTGTCAGGAGGAATGGGCCAAAATTCACCCAACTTATTGTGGGAAGCTTGTGGAAGGCTACCCTTAAACGTTTGACCCAAGTTAAACAATTTAAAGTCAATGCTTCCAAATACTAATTGAGTGTATGTAAAACTTCAGACCCACTGTGTATGTGATGAAAGAAAGAAATAATTCTCTACTATTTTACTAGTTAATGTCAGGAATTGTGAAAAACTCAGTTTAAATGTATTTGGCTAAGGCGTATGTAAACTTCCGACTTCAACTGTATCTGTAAAAAAGTTTTTATAAATTAGCAATATTTAAAAAAAAAAAATGTTTCACTTTGTCATTGTGCGGTACAGTGTGTAGATTGACGAGGAAAAAATGTATTTAATCCATTTTAGAAAAAGGCTGTAACGTAACAAAATGTGGAAAAAGTCAAGGGGTCTGAATACCGAATGCACTGTACACTAAATAATATTTATAACAAATTTGTTTTGACTTATCATGCACCTGTTGGAACAGTGGCAGGGGGAAAAAAGACGTAATCCGTATGCACTTGAATAGCTAATGTAGCACGCTTTTCCCGCGGTTCATTTTCATGCCAGCCAAGTAGGCTACTCAGGTTGTGAACCAATGTTCTTAATATTAGGAAAGTTGAGAAATAAATATACTAGACCTAGTCTATAGAAAGCTCATGGAATCCTCTTTTTAATAGAGGCCATAAAAACTTTGTTTTCTCACGCAATTGCATAGGCTATATATATGGGCTTATAGGAACACTTCTTTAATTCCATGCATCAACCAGCTATGATGATCTAGCTCTCGTTGCGGCACAGGTGATCCTATTCCGCTCAAACTCTGAATAACATGGCTCTCATGAAGGGCATTGATGTCATAGTGATTAGAGGGATAATAGAGCGCTGAGTACCAGGCCATTAGTGACTGGCAGTTAGCAAGTTTGGTAGGCTACTAATATCCAGTGGCATCAGAATGCAGTTTTGGAGAAGCCTAGTTTCCGTGACTCAACAGTCACATGGAATTTGACTGCAGTCAGGACTCGTGACTACCGGTGTGGCGGTAATACGGTCACCGTAACAGCCCTAGGAATGACTTGGCAGACCTGGGGGCCAAAGACTGGGAGGACTGCAAGAGGCAGCACTCTGAGACAGAGGTTTGTTACACTGGAGAGCTGTCATTTTGGATACGTTTTAGAGGAAGTCCCTCCCCTAGCACGGTAGAGTGGAGGTGTGGGCTAATCAAGAACTTTCCTTCATCTGAAGTAGCATAACAGACCTATGAGGGCTTGCCTGGGCACAAACATGTCAGATTAGAGCTGAGCCAAAGCTAACTAAAACTTTTGACAACCTGCCAACTGCTCTTGCTCTGTACTTTACATTCATGGCAGAGGAACATGGCTATTGGCTACATCACTGAACTGTAAAACAGATCCAATGACATGAAACAAAACTGCTGTGCTGCACAAAAGCCTTGTGGAATTGGGTTAGAAGCTAACTTCTAAGAGATGGCTTGTATTTGGAAAGTGAGAAGCAAGGTGAAGAATTTGGCACTAATACTGTAATTTTGCTTCACTAAAAACATGTTAGGGAAAAGCATGTAGTGTCACTGACTCAACTGTACTAAGAAAGTTGTGTCAAGGCTTGCTCACTTTGTTCAGGAGATATGTAAGCCCTATTAGTGTGTCAGAAGGCACACTGTCACGTTACCCCTTTCCAGCCACAGGAGAAAAAAGTAGTTTTCCTTTGTCGCAAAACATGGGAAGCAAATCTCAGCCAAAGTCTCAGCACACTTTCCAATGGTTTCAATATTATTAACTTGCAAAATAGCATCCGTCAGTGTGCGTGTGAGAGAGAGAAGAGATAGAAGTGACACTGAATGAAGCTAAATAGAGGAAGGGTTGTAGTAGCTTGCCATCTCCCTCTCTTCAGCCTAGTCGTGGCCCCTCCATCCTCTGTTGCCTCCCACTCCATCTCTGTGGCTTGACACATAGCCAATGTCATACCAGGTTCCCCGCGGTCAGCATTGATCACTAGCTATGCGTCTAGAGGCTGATGAGAGCTGTGCTCAAACAACACCCTCAATGCCAGCCAACAGCAAAGGAGAAGTTGGCTCAGATGCAATACATAAAGTAACTAATCCCTCTATTATTTGATCAGTTCTGCTATGCAAGTGGAAGAAATTATTAAATTAAATCAACATTCCGGTTACAGTGCTGCAATAGAAATGTCCCTTTTTGCTCAGTCTATCAAACTGAATCTCAAGAACTAGTAGGGTACCTACTTTACACAACAGTGTCAGTTCTAGGTAACAGAAGTCCAAACTGAATCCGAAGTTTACGTTTAGCTTCAGAGTCAGTGAGCGGGCAAGAACATAAGACTGCTTCTACACAAGCAGTGCACTAGAAAGAGTCCCAATCACAATGCACAAAATCATTTTGCTGTTTTGACAAACCAAAGTAAATAAAATGCACAACCTTCACCTTTCAAACAGGCAACGGTTGTCTCAGAAAAACAGGAAACCAGTAATTTAGTCAGTGAGCAATAAATCTGTGTTATCTGCTGGAAAGACAGAAATAATAAATGGGTAATTCTCTCTGTCTGAATCCACGGAAGCCATTATACTGGGCCACGTAATACAGAAGACCTTTTGTCGGAAATGATCAAATCCATCACTGTTGGAAAATAAGACATTTAGTATAATTGACATTTAGAATAATAAACACTTTGTACAGTTCCCTATTAGCTAGGTCAGGATTCACAAAATGTAATGAAAACACCAATTAAATTTAGGGTGAGATGTCCTAATGCTTATAATTACTTATTTTACATTTTTAGTCACTTAGAAAACGCTCGTATACAGAGCAATTTACAGGAGCAATTAGGGTTAAGTGCCTTGCTCAAGAGCACAGGCAGATTTTTTCACCTAGTCGGCTTGGGGATTCAAACCAGCGACCTTTCAGTTGCAGGCCCAATGCTCTTAACCGCTAGGATGCCTGCTGCCCTTTTATGATTATACTTATGATTATGAGCTGTAAATATTAATAGTGCTATTTGTGTTAATATCTTAGTTAATACATGTAACACTGTGAAGATGATTAGGCTAAAAGTGGTCTCGTGTGCTATTTGGTTCCTTATGACAGTATTTTATAGCAGTTGCATGAGTAGGGAAAGTCCCCTCTGTGTTTCAGGTCTCTTTGCTAAATCAATATCAAGAGGGATTTCCCAAACCCATTTCCTTTTTCAGTGAGTATATATTATGTGTGCATGACATGGCACAGTTATAAATCAATTGTTGATGGGAGAGAGAAATGTGGCTGTAAACGTGAAGGTAAACAGGGGAGTTTGCTCCAATAACTCATAAAAGTACAGCATACCTGCTTGATGAGCATGTATGTCTCTGACATTATCTTCTCAATGCGCCCCAGGTCGTAGGTCATGACCTTCTGTCCCTGCTGCCACACCCGGTAGGCATCCAGCAGAAGAGTTTCGCCTGACTCCACGTCATCCAGGAGCTTCCTCTTCCTGCTGGGCCTGCATAGCGCCCCCTGGGCTAGTCCCTGCTCTGCTCCGCTGGCTAACACTGGGCCCTTAGCTACCGGGCACTGGAGCTGCTGCTGTCTGGAGCTGATGCTCAGGTCCTCCAGAGAAAGCTCCGGTGCGCGGCTGCTCTCAGCTACTTTCTCCCCAGGCACCAGAACAGTTCTGGGGGACTCAGTGTCTGGTTGGCTGCCCTGAGAGTCTGTGGTCTTGGAGGGACGCCCCCAGTGGCCAGCATCCAGCTCCATGGGCTCCTCTGGCCCTGCTCTGGCCCACTCGCCCACAGCAGCCTCCACCTTCCCAGATGGAGTTCTCTGCTGCTGATCCCCCCTGTTTCTGTCTGTGGCCAGCAGGGCTGGCTGTGTCTGAGGGGTCTCCCGGGACCCAGAGTCAGGGCCTGGGGCAGTGACCTGGGGTTCCTCAGTGAGCTCAGGCTTCTTATGCAATGCATGACTGCTGTCCTCTGCACTGGGCCTGTTGGACGTGTCCGTGGTTGTCATTTCCCCCATGGAGGGCGCAGGCACTTTGGAAGGCTGCTCCGACACCTGAGAAAGAACAGAGCCCGTCACAACACAAGCAAGAGCATGCTGAAACTATAAACTACGGAGCTGCTTTCAGCTCCTCTCCAAGTGTGTAGAGTGCTTTGGTTGCATACCCCTGTGAGTTTGTTCAGATTGTCCTCCAGGACTTTTACAGCTAGGAAAAATGCTCTCTGGGCCAAAACCTGACGATCCACATCCCGCAAATACTTCCTTTAAGACATGAGAGAGAGAAAGGAAAGAGAAGAAGAACAAATTCACACAAAAACACTAGAACAAATGGTTGCCATGAAAAACTGAGAGAAACATGGTTGAGTCATGAGAGATCCTTACTTTCCCTGGTCAGGGGTTCTCTGGAGCATGAAAGAGTCTTTGATCAGTGTGTCGTGGTCCTTCAGCTGAGACAGCACCTCCAGCAAGAGGACGATGGATCGGTTCATATGAGATGCAAAACTGCCAGGGCGATCAATCTCATCCACTGGAATATGCCAGATGCCCTGAAGCAGGAAGGAGGGGAAGAAGAGGGGGAGGAGGAAAGGGAGGAGCAGAAGAGGCAACAGTTCACTAACATTGTTTGGTATTAGCGTGTCATGGAGACCGGCTTATGTATGACCTCACCTGTCAGGCTAACTAGAGTTCTGTTTCAAAACATATTTTCCATTAACACATTCACAAGGCCAACAGATCCCTGACATGAGCCCCACTGGTGGGTTTTCAGTATAATTAAAAAAGTGCAAAAGCTCAACTGAAAAGTGAATGTACCTGATATTTTTGGTACATACATGGGGATTTATTTTACACAGACTGATAGTGAAGGAGGGCAAGAGAAAGGGAGAGAGGGATAAAGAAGTGTGACGGTATATTGTTTTAGGCAATATATTAACCACCAAACCTCTCCATGTATGAGCCAAGATCTGCAGTGCCAGTTTCAAGATAATGAATATTTTTTATTTTATTTATTTAACCAGTTAGGCCAGTTGAGAACAAGTTCTCATTTACAACTGTGACCTGGCCAAGATAAAGCAAAGCGACACAAACAACAGAGTTACACAAACAAACGTACAGTCAATAACATAGCTTAATGCGAGTCTGGAAGGAGAGTTTACAGTCTAACCAGACACCTAGGTATTTGTAGTTGGCAACATATTCTAAATCAGAACCGTCCAGAGTAGTGATGCTAGTCACTACGGGCGGGTGCGGGCAACAATCAGTTGAAGAGCATGCATTTAGTTTTACTAGCATTTAAAAGCAGTTGGAGGCCACGGAAGGAGTGTTGTATGGCATTGAAGCTCGTTTGGAGGTTTGTTAACACAGTGTCCAAAGAAGGGCCAGATGTATACAGAATGGTGTCGTCTGCGTAGAGGTGGATCAGAGAATCACCAGCAGCAAGAGCAACATCATTGATATACAGAGAAACAAGTCGGCCCGAGAATTGAACCCTGTGGCACCCCCATAAAGACTGCCAGAGGTCCGGACAACAGGCCCTCCGATTTGACACACTGAACTCTATGTGAGAAGTAGTTGGTGAACCAGACGAGGCAGTCATTTGAGAAACCAAGGCTGTTGAGTCTGCCGATAAGAATGCGATGATTGACAGAGTCGAAAGCCTTGGCCAGGTCGATGAAGACGGCTGCACAGTACGTCTTTTATCGATGGTGGTTATGATATCGTTTAGGACCTTGAGCGTGGCTGAGGTGCACCCATAACCAGCTCGGAAACCAGATTGCCTAATGGAGAAGGTACGGTGGGATTCGAAATGGTCGGTGATCTGTTTGTTAACTTGGCTTTCAAAGATTTTAGAAAGGCAGGGCAGGATGGATATAGGTCTATAACAGTTTGGGGTGATGAGCTGTTGGCCGGGGTAGGGGTAGTCAGGTGGAAAGCATGGCCAGCCGTAGAAAAATGCTTATTGAAATGATTGATTATCGTAGATTTATCAGTGGTAGCCTCAGTGCAGTGGGCAGCTGGGAGGAGGTGCTCTTATTCTTCATGGACTTTACAGTGTCCCAAAACTTTTTTGGAATTAGTGCTACAGGATGCAAATTTCTGTCTAAAAAAAGCTAGCCTTAGCTTTCCTAACTGACTGAGTATATTGGTTCCTGACTTCCCTGAAAAGTTGCATATCGCGGGGGCTATTTGATGCTAATGCAGAACGCCACAGGATGATTTTGTGCTGGTCAAGGGCAGTCAAGTCTGGGGTGAACCAATATCTGTTCTTAGTACTACATTTTTTGAATGGGGCATGCTTATTTAAGATGGCAAGGAAAGCACTTTTGAATTAGTGCAGGTGAGAGGAAAGTAATGGCAACAGCTAAATGCGTGCTCATTTTACTCAGAGAACACTGATCACGTGCATGGGTCCTTTAATAAATAAACACATTTTTTAACATAGAGAATTATGAAGCAAACATTCTGGCATGCTGGCAGAGGACCATGTTTAAATATCCTTTAGGACCATGGGTGAAAGTAATGTGGTCCGGTGTCCCGGAAAAATAAATAGTGGGGGTACACCGTACTGGTAAAACATGAGCCCATTACAATAACGAAAACAGAATGTCAATTTAAAAAATATAAAAACTACTACACCACTATTTATAATTACCGCATGAAAAACAGGTGGTATAGCCTACACTCCAAAATGCGATGTGGTTTGACAAGAACACTGACATTTTGCCAAGGCAGAGCTGAGTTGCCGAGACGTTGTGGACTAATGACAATCGGCAAATGTCATTACACTTTTTGGTATGTTGTGTAACAGAGGTCTCTTTCCATTCATTACTGTTTGGAGGCTGGAAATGTTGCGAGTAGATGAACGTGCACGGGTAGCCTAGTAAAGGAGCCATTTGAAATGACTGTTTGACAAGCACATGCACACATAGAAGGTCCCATACCGGGAAGAAATTCATTCTACTTTCACCCCTGCTAAGGTCTATAGGTAATGGCATGCACAAACCTGAATAAACTCTGGGTTTAGGTGTTATTACAGAGAAACAATAGGTTCTTTCATGTATTCATTGGACACGGGCTGGAGGACAGGGCAAATGGGATATTTTGTGCTGCACATCGACCTGAGACATACCCCACACAAGTGTGTCGCCAGTGATTTATGTTAATGTAAGCCCTAGTGTAATAATTATGTTTCCACGTCAGGAGTGTGACACTACAGACTTGGAGCGAGCAGAATCTACAACCTCTGCATCATCAAGACAGTTGCTTCGTGAAAAGGTGTTAAAGATCACAGTTAGCAATTGTTATGTAAATGAAAGCTGAAAAGTACCAAGTGCCTTGGTCAGCCGGAGCCATGGCCCAGAGAGACACGGCTGCCAGCGGTGTAAATCTCAAATGGAAACTCGCCACAGTATTTCTTTGTGTGTATGTAGCATGTGCACAGCTTAATGCTACTGCAGACTCCTTCAGGCACTGGGCTGCTAATAGGGCTGACACCAGCAAACAATTAACAGGGGGAAAAATTTGACAAACCCACTGGAAAGAAAGAGAAAAAGGAGGTGAAAAGAAGGCAAGAGGAATTAATTTGCTCCAAAACTGGAATTGGAAGATGGGAGCCCTAATGAGAAAACAGAAAGAGTTGCTGTAGGGAGAGACAGTGCCTGAAGAGTGGAGGTGGGGGTGGACTGGGGGCTGACTTCAGGCAGGCATATCAGATCCCGCCCCAGGCAAGCAGCCTCATTAGCAGTGTGTTCTGTCTGGGTTCAGGTTGGTTCGGGGAACCAGAGAGCAGCAGCACATCAAACACACATTGACTTTTTAATTTCAATATCTCTGAAGGATTGGTAAGTCTTCAGAGCACGAGGAGTATCACAGGTAACGATCAATCAGATCTGAACACACGTTATCATGTGACAGCATATGTGACGACCAAAAAACCCAGTGCACACGTCATGCCAGCAGGTGTGTACATGCAAGGTTCGGTGCTCCACAGCAGAGCTGACTATGTGAGCTGAGCGCAGATTATGGTCTATGTGCAATTTTTTTTTAAACACTTTGCAATGAGCAGCTTAGAGGTGTATGCGAAAGGGAGGAGAAGCTGGGCATATCATGATGAAACAAAAACACATGATATGCCTCCACAGAAGCAACTAGCCCGCCCCTACACCTGGGAGCCTCTTCCTCATCCTACCAAACAGGTCCACATTGTCTGTTGACATTTTCACAGCCTTTGGTGAGAAGCCAGGCAGGAAAGAAATGCTAAACATAACAGACTTATGAAATTAAATTGCATTCCTGAGTCAGTCTGCCTCGTGCAGTCAAGAGACAAAAGCCATTTATCAATATTAATGAACATCCTTCAATAATGATCAGGACAATCTGGATGAAATAGGACAGGCGATGTGATGTGATACTTTTGTAGATCAGAGCTCTGCTGGATGTATGTATGTGGACACCTCTTCAAATGAGTGGATTTGACTAATTCAGTCACACCCGTTGCTAACAGGTGCATAAAATTGAGCACAGACATAAAATCTCCATTTACAAACATTGGCAGTAGAATGGCCCGTAGGGAAGAGCTCAGTGACCTTCAACGTGGCACCGTCATAGGATGCTACCGAGTGGCGCAGCAGTCTAAGGTACTGCATCTCGGTGCTAGAGGCGTCACTACAGACCCTGGTTCGATTTCAGGCTGTATCACAACTGGCCGTGATTGGGAGTCCCATAGGGCGACACACAATTGGCCCAGCGTCGTCCGGGTTAGGGCTTGGCCGTCATTGTAAATAAGAATTTGTTCTTAACTGACTGGCCTAATTAAAGGTTAAATCAAATAAAAAAATGACACCTTTCCAACAAGTCAGTTTGTAAAATTTCTGCCCCGCTGGAGCTTCCCCGGTCAACTGCAGGTGCTGTTATTGCGAAGTGGAAACGTCTAGGAGCAACAATAGCTCAGCCGCAAAATGGTAGGCCACACAAGCTCACAGAATAGGTGCTGAAGTGCGTAGCGCATAAAAATTGGCTGTCCTTGATTGCAACACTCACTACTCTGGAAGCAACGTCAGCACAAGAACTGTTCGTCAGGAGCTTCATGAAATGGGTTTCCATTGCCAAGCAGCCGTACACAAGCCTAAGATCACCGTGCGCAATGTCAAGCATCGGCTAGAGTGGTGTAAAGCTCACCACCATTGGACTCTGTGGAGCAGTGGAAATGCATTCTCTGGAGTGATGAATCATGCTTCACCATCTGGCAGTTCGACGAACGAATCTGGGTTTGGCGGATGCCAGGAGAACGCCACCTACCCGAATGCATAGTGCCAACTGTAAAGTTTGGTGGAGGAGGAATAATGGTCTGGTGCCGTTTTTCATGGTTCGGGCTAGGCCCCTTAGTTCCAGTGAAGGGAAATCTAAACGCTACAGCATACAATGACATTCTAGACAATTCTGTGCTTCCAACTTGTGGCAACAGTTTGGGAAAGGCCCTTTCCTGTTTCAGCATGACAATGCCCCCGTGCACAAAGCGAGGTTCATACAGAAATGGTTTCGAGCCCGGTGTTGAAGAACTTGACTGGCCTGCACAGAGCCCTGACCTCAACCCCATCGAACACCTTTGGGATGAATTGGAACGCAGACTGTGAGCCGGGCCTAATCTCCTGACATCCATGCACAACCTCATTAATGCTTGTGGCTGAATGGAAGCAAGCCCCCCGCAGCAATGTTCCAACATCTAGTGGAAATCCTCCCAAGAAGAATGGAGGCTGATCTAGCAGCAAAGGAGGGTTTGGAATGAGACAGGTGTCCACATACCTTTGACCATGTAGTGTATGTTATTTGTGCTGGGAATTGCCAGGGACCTCACGATACGATATCACAATACTTAGGTGGCGATACAATATGTATTGTGATTCTCACGATTCCATATGTATTGCTATATACAAGAGACGATGAAAAAAATAGTTTTGATTAGTCAGGGGGAACAAAAGCACTGAAAACATGTTGGCTCACTATTTAAAAGATGAGAATGAAAAATACCTGAGTTTTGGCGCAGGTACAGCCAACTAGCAGTAGCTAACGCTACAAAAAAAAATGCTACAAATCGATACTTGGGAGTCAAATACCCATATAATATATGTTACTGTATTGATTTCCCCCTCCATCACTATATGGTATGTAGTGCAATCAGGTAGAGCTTTAAAAGGGCATGTTGCACAATATATTTCCACAAATTTAAAAACATATTGATGATATTCAATATAAATGGTCTTTATGCAAAAGTTTATATAAAAAATATATTCTACACTTCTATTTTCACAATTTGAATTACATTTATCAAAAACTCATATACCAACAATACATTGCGGCTTTGATGTCAAAGAGGGAACGGCCAGCACTGCAATACTGTTTACCGGCATGCATGTTTGGCCGAAATGCGAGAAGATGGGAAGAATGTGTGACTGCTTCTTGAAGATGAGGCGGGCAGACTGGGTCAGGGGAACCCATGGCGTTTCAGTTATATGCAGGGTTCACTTTGTCCCAAACGATTAAGATGGCTACCAACAGTGGAAGTGGCTCCAACATGGCTATGGTCCAAACGTGAAGTAGACAGCCCTCGGCCCTCAACCCTTGAAGGACGTTTTACATCGTCACATCAGAGTGTACCTTAAATGTCCCTTGCCCAAGTGAGGGAGAGTGATGATCGGAGAGGCAACGTCCTTGGTGGAAATCTTGGAAGTTGAGCCTAAAAACAACCAACCTAAAGCTATTGATGTACCTAGCAAGCTAACGTAGCCATCACTCCTGTCAGGTATCTAGCTACAGCCATAGCTGGCTAGCTAGTTTCATAGTTCAGTCATTTATTCCAATACATTTCCCAAATCCCCCAAAATGTGTTTAGGAAGCTACCTAGCTACGTTTTATAGGCTCCTCACTATCAGTCTGAGCCACTGAGCGTCATATTCCCATTTGCCACTGCTAAAATCAGTCATTATTTTATTTTTTTACTAGCATGTTGATAAAATGTTATACTTTGTGGCCACCGGAGTTTGACACGTGATTACAGTTTGCATTGAATTGTGGGTCCCACCAAACCCGCAAGTGATCAAAGTTGCTCATTCGCTCTCGAGCTAAATCAAGGGCCGAGGGGGCAACTTTTGTGAATTTGACTGCCACTTAAGATGGCAATCAAACTGCATCCGGTTTCGACGGGGATTCCCCCAAGGGAAAGTGGAGGGCGAGAGCTGATGGGGTGAAAATAACGAGATTGAACCGCAGCCCATGAAGCGGAGGTTAAAAAACGGTTCTGTTCCCACAGTCAATGTAGGCTCCAAGTCCAGTGACAGCACTGGTGTTACAACAGCTCGAGGGCGGGTGGCTTCGGTGAATCAGGTGGATAGGTACTAGTGCCCAAAGACTTTTGTCATGTTGCTAGTAGATGATTTAAAAAAACAACGTTTAAAAAAAACATAGCCAGCTATCTAAGTTCACCCGGCCATGCAAAACCAACTGGCCCACACACAGAGCTAGCATGGTGTTTGGGGATGGAATAAACTAGCTAGATAGCAAGCAAGATACAAAAACTCCAACAGAATACTAAACCAAATAAAATGGTCAAATACCAATTTTATTAAATGTCATTGTTTAATTCAAGTTATGTTTTTATTTTGGCTGAACTGCCTGATCTTCATTGGCTGATATAACTTTCAGAATATCGTAATAGCCCATGTTTGTGTTAACCATTATACCTGGATTTACTGCTGCTAGTAGTAGCACTAGCGGTTAGCATGTAGCTAGCTATAAATACCATCGGCCAACAACAGAGTTTTAGCCAGTTTGGTTATAGACATTCAATGTATACTATGGATGGCAACGGTTTATCTTGATTTTGTTTAACAGTACGGGAAATGCTGATGTGCTGAACTGCTAATAAGTAATGTGTTTCAACGCTAACGGGTTAGCTAGTAGAGGTAAACCAGGGGTGTAAAAGCGGCTATGCTAATACAGAATAAAGAAATCACAGGATATGGTCAGATGATAAATTGGCTCTTTTTCTTTTACAAAAAAAAAAATCAGACTCAATACGTGGGTTTTCACCATCTTGTAGACATTGTCTTCACTCCTGCTCGTGTAGTGCTCCTCTTTACATCACATTTACGAACGCTTTTCAAAATTCAGATAAAATATAAAAAATACAAAGTGATAGAGTTGTGATAGAGAAGTGAGAGAGTTGTATTGGGACTTTTAGTTAGAAGGATCAAACAAATCAGAATGTTTAACAGCAACCTAAGTCTGCAATCTCCCCTTTAAACTTTCAATGCACAGTTTACCAAGTCTAGGACTAGTATGGCTGGTGAGGGGGTGAGCTGGGCTCTGCTCACTTGGATAAACAGATCTAAGGGAGGTGGGGGGGGGGAAGAGTTCCCCCATGGGCACAGTAAATCTGTTTAGGCAGATGTGAAGCCATGGCTTTGCACAGATTATGCTGTAGCACAACAGATAAAGCAGATATACAATGATTTTGAAGCATCTTTTTTGGGGGGAAAAGCGAGGGAAAATTTGAGCTTTGGCTTGGAACATGGAACATAACGTTAATGTGTCACTCAGGCATCAAGAGTGGGGTAGAGTTTCAAATTTGAGAAAAAGATCCATCTTAAAATAATGTATTTGTCCTATAGATTTCTTATTAAAATGTGACACGTTTCAGGAAGCATTTGATTTTTTAAATTTAATATCAAAATGTGGTTTTGGGCAGAAATGCATTCTGGACCATGTGAACTTTCATGCGACTTAATAACAAACTTGTTTGCCATCTGTAAATACGAATAATATTGTGAAATGACGAGCCTAGTTGGTTTAGCCACGTAAAAAGACAGGAACCTTCCCGCTAGCCATGACTGGCTGAGATAATGGATGGGCTGGACATGCCGAGAGAGGAGTTGGGATTGGTCTGCCATGTAGCATGCTTCTCAAATCAAATCACATTTTATTGGTCACATACACATGGTTAGCAGATGTTATTGCGAGTGTAGCGAAATGCTTCTGCTCAACATGAGCTGCTCGGTATGTGTAGATAATCCTTGCTACCGCAGCTTTTTTGAAAGATATAACGTTAGCCATGTAGAACTGCAAAACCGAGGCTACTGCTCACAACAACATTGCTGCCCTGAATTTAGCAGGCGCTATCGACAAATATCAGTGGGGAAAAGTTGTTGGACTACTTTCTGCACAAGGTCAGTGTCAACCCGAGTGAGTTGACACAACATGGGCCAAACAAGCTGTACAAGTAAAATGGAGTTAAAGGGGTTCCAGCTAGCTAACAGTGAACCTAGTTTGATTGATACTACTGCATTTCATACATGGTGGCTAGCTATGACAATCCATTTTTATTGCTAGTAGTATGGGTTGTGATTATGCCTGGTTCATTGTTTAGCTAGTTAGCTACATGTCTTAACAACAGACTCCACTTCGCTAGATGATTCCGTGACCCATCAAGTTAGCCAGGTGTGTCTGAGGGTGATTACGGCCATCTATTGTATTTCATGAACATGTGTACATGTCTAGACAATAGTGACCCATCCACTTAGCTAGACGTGGCTGGGTGGTGGCTATAGCATTTCTTTCACATGACCCATTCATTTAGACAAGTGTGTCTGGGTAAGCATCATCTAATGATTATAAAAATATTTTTATCTGGACACTAGTTTTTTTATATTGCTACTATGTAAATATGTAAATAACCATTTCACCTTTACACCTTCTGTATCCTCTGCATGTGACAAATACACTTAATTTTATTTGATATAGTGTGTTTACCAGAGTCTGTAATGTGAAGAACAACATGATCTGCACCAAAGTCACATTAGAATATAGGCCAAGGTGGCCAAGTGTATTTTATCTGGAGTTTTTCCTTATTGTAGGCTTCTACTTTCACCACTTTTAGTCTTGAAGTCTTTGGTTGTTTACTACACTACCTTACTCACTCTGTTTAGCAGATGGCCTCACATGGGTGGGGCTAAGGTTTAAGAGGGTGTGAACTAGGGCTGTACAAAAAAAAACATTGTCGACCGAAAGTAGTCTGTATTTTTCCATATATAGACACATCCTATGTGTTTTAATTAGGGATGCACCGATATGACAGTTTTGGCCAATTTTCTTTGCCAAAAAACCCAATACCGATATTTACAGTTTTAGCGGCCTTTTAAACACTCTAGTACAGTTAAATAGTTGAGACACACACACAACAAAGTTATTTTGTTGGCATTTACATATGTCCCCATTACCAGTAAAACATAATCAAAACCTATTTCTTTCACTTACTTGCTGTGCTGGTTCGTTGTTCAGTCGTTTCATTATCAACCAGGATTTCATCAGCACATTTTCGTGGAACAGTTTCAATTCATTTATAATAACGTCTTCATATCATTGTCATATGTTTAATCAAAATTCTATCCAAATCAAAAATGAAAAACCACAAAAGTAACTTCTATTGCCATTTCCAACGATGTAAAAATAGCCTACATAAATCCAACAAATAAAAACCATTGCAGCCAGCAGGTAGAAAATATCCTGATAAAAATAAATATCCTATAAATCACATTGGCTACGCATGGCCTGTCTGCAACGGACTTGAAACATTGTATCAACTATTAACTTGGGTCCGGCCCAAAGCTCACGCTAGCGAACTTTATTGTATAAAATATTCTGGGCCCTCAAGAGTTTCCCGTACCAGTGAGCTTGTGACAGATACAACTGTAGGCGCAAGGGATGAGAAGCAGTGCTTAAGATGGGCAGGAGCTCACTGGAGCTGAGTACCGGCACCTCAAATGTTCTACTGTTTGAGCTCCTGTTCCTCCTATAGAATATTAGCTCAAAAGTATTATGGACTCCTGCACCTAAATATAAATACTACCAGCACCCAAAATGAGTACCGGAACCTATTTCAGTCCAAGCCAAGCACCAATAAGAAATAAAATCAGGTAGGCCTATTTTATTACGTTTCCACTGGATCAGACCATGACATTTATCCTTTTCAAGGTAAGTGGTTATCGAAAGGGAGAGAGCCGGAAAGATTTTACAAAAACATTGAGGAACTGTCATTCTCAATGGATGTAAAAACAGACTGTTTGCCATTGGAGGTGAAGAAAACATTACTTTAGTGGTGGTGCGTTAAGTCAATCAGAAATACTTTGATAGCCTATAGTCCTACTTCTATGCGTAAGGTGCGCAAGGAATAATTTAGCAAGATGAGACATAATCGAGGTGGTCGGCCACAAATGGTTAACAATTTTCCTAAAATGGTAACCAGTAACACTTGTTTGTGCGCCTGTTGATGTTGATGAATCCTCCTTGGTAGAAGTGAAAACAAATATTTGACTCAAATGAATTACAACCAGTTTCAAAAATGAAATCATATGCCGCACCGCTGATTATCAACATGACATTTTTCTTCTTCTAATGGAAGTCAAGATTTGCTACTTATTTGTTGCTCTCTGCGGCAATTGTTTACAAGCTGTTCAGGGGTAAATGTTATTGTTCTCACGGTCTGTGAGAGATGGAGATGCGTTTACACCCCTGGCCCACGCACAACGCAAGCTCTATCACAGGGAATTCACAATGTATCATTTGATCAGGCATTAAACATCGCAACATAATAATGACTGCATCAATAATTCAGGCAGACACGAAAGAATTTGCCTTCTGCTTATGTTTTGTCCCTGGCAGCCAACCTTGGAGCTAGAATCCTTAGTTGCTACAGCATATATACAGTGGGGAGAACAAGTATTTGATACACTGCCGATTTTGAAGGTTTTCCTACTTACAAAGCATGTAGAGGTCTGTAATTTTTATCATAGGTACACTTCAACTGTGAGAGACGGAATCTAAAACAGAAATCCAGAAAATCACATTGTATGATTTTTAAGTAATTAATTTGCATTTTATTGCATGACATAAGTATTTGATACATCAGAAAAGCAGAACTTAATATTTGGTACAGAAACCTTTGTTTGCAATTACAAAGATCATACGTTTCCTGTAGTTATTGACCAGGTTTGCACACACTGCAGCAGGGATTTTGGCCCACTCCTCCATACATACCTTCTCCAGATCCTTCAGGTTTCGGGGCTGTCGCTGGGCAATACGGACTTTCAGCTCCCTCCAAAGATTTTCTATTGGGTTCAGGTCTGGAGACTGGCTAGGCCACTCCAGGACCTTGAGATGCTTCTTACGGAGCCACTCCTTAGTTGCCCTGGCTGTGTGTTTCGGGTCGTTGTCATGCTGGAAGATCCAGCCACGACCCATCTTCAATGCTCTTACTGAGGGAAGGAGGTTTTTGGCCAAGATCTCGCGATACATGGCCCCATCCATCCTCCCCTCAATACGGTGCAGTCGTCCTGTCCCCTTTGCAGAAAAGCATCCCCAAAGAATGATGTTTCCACCTCCATGCTTCACGGTTGGGATGGTGTTCTTGGGGTTGTACTCAACCTTCTTCTTCCTCCAAACACGGCGAGTGGAGTTTAGACCAAAAAGCTCTATTTTTGTCTCATCAGACCACATGACCTTCTCCCATTCCTCCTCTGGATCATCCAGATGGTCATTGGCAAACTTCAGACGGGCCTGGACATGCGCTGGCTTGAGCAGGGGGACCTTGCGTGCGCTGCAGGATTTCAATCCATGACAGCGTAGTGTGTTACTAATGGTTTTCTTTGAGACTGTGGTCCCAGCTCTCTTCAGGTCATTGACCAGGTCCTGCCGTGTAGTTCTGGGCTGATCCCTCACCTTCCTTATGATCATTGATGCCCCACGAGGTGAGATCTTGCATGGAGCCCCAGACCGAGGGTGATTGACCGTCATCTTGAACTTCTTCCATTTTCTAATAATTGCGCCAACAGTTGTTGCCTTCTCACCAAGCTGCTTGCCTATTGTCCTGTAGCCCATCCCAGCCTTGTGCAGGTCTACAATTTTATCCCTGATGTCCTTACATAGCTCTCTGGTCTTGGCCATTGTGGAGAGATTGGAGTCTGTTTGATTGAGTGTGTGTACAGGTGTCTTTTATACAGGTAACAAGTTCAAACAGGTGCAGTTAATACAGGTAATGAGTGGAGAACAGGAGGGCTTCTAAAATAAAAACTAACAGGTCTGTGAGAGCCGGAATTCTTACTGGTTGGTAGGTGATCAAATACTTATGTCACGCAATAAAATGCAAATTAATTACTTAAAAATCATACAATGTGATTTTCTGGATTTTTGTTTTAGATTCCGTCTCTCACAGTTGAAGTGTACCTATGATAAAAATTACAGACCTCTACATGCTTTGTAAGTAGGAAAACCTTCAAAATCGGCAGTGTATCAAATACTTGTTCTCCCCACTGTACATACATATACACACACATTAATTCTTGAAGAATATAACTTATAAATGCCTCATGAGCTTAGTTCAACTGTTGTACCCCATAACCCAAAATATAAGCTTGGTATACTCCAATGTTTGCAAACAAAGTAAATGTAAACAAACACTGTATAGCCTCAAAACATGGTTAAAACTATAATTTTGCTATCGTGGATGGTCAGTCCTTGCATACATGGTCAGTCCTTCCATCCCTAAGCTTTTGTCCAAAACACAGGCAGGGTAACCGCTTTGTTAGTGCGTCAATTCCAGATTTAAATTCCAGATTTAAGAAGATAGATAAAACAAGAAAATGAAAGACAGACCGTTAACTTCTTGAGAATACAGGGGGTGCTATTTTCCCATTAGCATAATTTGCTCTACAGATTAAACTGCCTCTTATTCAATTATTGCTCTTACTATATGCATATAAATAATACCATTGGAAAGAAAACAATCTCTAGTTTCTAAAACCGTTTCAATTTTGTCTCTGAGTGATACACAAGTCATTTGACAGCACTTTCCCTGACCAAGAAGTAGAATGCAAGAAGTCTATGCTCGCTTCAACGCTCTGCCTATATATGGTCATGACCCCTATGACCAGAAACACACTTCATTCGCCTTCCTCTGGGTGTCAAGAGGACGTCAGAGGAGAAATTCTTTGTTTATCTGGTACTGACGTGAAATAAGACCTATTTCTTTGGCGTGACCGACAACTTCCGGTTTTCTGATTCGCACGAGTTGGAGCTGCGATTGTGTACTGTTTTGCTGGCGTTATGGATGAAAACTATCTCCGTGTCGAATTTTGTTTGATACATGTGACCATATCATCGTAATGTATGTTTTTTCAATATAGTTTAATCAGATTATTTGAATTTTTTCGGGAGTTTTGTGGTGTTCCGTTGTCTGATTTTATTTACGTTTGAGAGATCCGTGCCACTCGACCAGTACCTGTGCTAAATGGAGTGGGAAAGGAACAATTCTGAACGGAACCAACGACTCATCTTGACAAAGGACACTTTGATCAACATTCTGATGAAAGATCAGCCATAGTAAGACCCAATTTACGATGTTATATCATATCTGTTGTGCATGTGAACTGGCCGTGGGCGCCTAGCCGAATCTGCCTGGTATAGCTATGCTAATTTAGCGCTACATTTTGTTTTCGTTATAAAACATTTAATAAATCTGAAATATTGTTTGGATTCACCAGATGTTGGGCTTTCAATATCTGTACGCTGTGTATTTTTCTGAAATGTTTTAAGATGAGTAATTCGTTATATGACGTTGGTCTCTGTAATTGTTCTGGCTGGGTCAGCACTATTTTAGATTGCAGCTGCAATGTAGAACTGTGATTTATACCTGAAAAATGCACATTTTTCCCAAAAAAAACTATGCTATACCATAAATATGTTATCAGACTGTCATCTTATGAAGTTGTTTCTTGGTTAGTGGCTATATATATTTTTATTTAGTCGAATTAGTGATAGCTACTGACGCAGGAAAAAACTATTGGGAGTAAAAAAATCGTGTCCTTTGCTAACGTGGTTAGCTAATAGATTTACATATTGTGTCTTCCCTGTAAAACATTTAAAAAATCTGAAATGGTGGCTTTATTCACAAGACCTGTATCTTTCATCTGGTGTCTTGGACTTGTGATTTAATGATATTTAGATGCTACAAGTTACTTGTGACGCTATGCTAGCTATGCTACTCAGTGGGGGGGGGGGGGGGGGTGCTACCGGATCAGGGTTGGTGACTCGTGAGAAGTTAAAGGTCTATTCTCCCTTGATGGTAGGAGTCGAAGCATGCATAGATCAGCCTGGCCCACACCAACCCTCCTCTCAGATGGAACCGCTCTACCCCTCCCTGCCTGGGACTCTCAATCCACAATACCACAGTATGTTATAGTGTAGCAGGTAGCCTATCAAATAACACCACCACTGTGATGCAAGAGACCATATTCATCTCCATAGTGGGACCATGCTTTTCAGAGTCGTCCGGGATTGATCATGTTTCCTGAGGAGGCTAGTTATGCCTCATGTGTGTTACATTACCATGGGTTACACTACCAATCAATTAAGTCAGTAGAAGCCTACAATATCAAAATGAATAGTCTAATTCATAACCCTCTCAATAAATATTACAGCCAACTTCCCCTACTGTTCAGTCATTTTTGCAATCATTGTCCGTCCCCTCCACGATAAAATCGTGGATCCATCTCCGTACACTAGCACGTTCGTCACACGCAATATCTCAGATTTTGACTAAATTTGGGTGAATGATGCATCTTGCCATAGAGACCCGGCATTTACAAAATTACACTGATTGGCCAGCTTGTGGTGCAATAACAAGCAATTGAGAATGCTAACCTAAAAAGGTCACGCCCCTAACACCGTTTGACCTAAAGACATGACATTATGTACATAGGCCCCTTTCTTCACAAGGAACACATTTGCCTCAAGGACACATTAGGTGGATTTTCGGCCATTTTGAGAAAAACTTTTAAAATGCTACTCTGGCAGCGAATGACCGACCTGCACGAAACTTGCTACGTGGTCATCAATGGACAAAGGTCTCAATGCAATATTTTCCAGACTAGTACCTAAAACAACATGGCCGCTATTGACCAATAAACATTCACGTTGGAGTGTTCTGGCACATAAATGCATATAAAACCAGTAAAGGATATTCTTATAGTAACACAATTTGGTACATGTTGCAAACACTGTCAAGACAACATGTGCAAGAACATTGACCACCCGGTGGCGCTATAACAGGCACATGTTTATCTCTTGATCTGTTTGACTCAGTGACGAAATTTGGCACATGTTCAGGGATAGTAGTCTAGCTAACCTACACAATATCTCAGACCCACTGGCCTGATTTTGAGGGAAATTTGGGTGAATGAATGAGTCTTGCCATAGAGAGCCGCCATTTACAAAATTACACTGATTGGCCTAAGGGGGGTGCTGCATTATTCGTGGGGGACGACATGTTTGTTGCCTTGTTTGGCTTTTATTTTCTGCTTGTTGAGTACCTCCCCTCCACTCACTCCCTCCCCAGCTCCCCTCACTCCCCCTAGCCAAGCCATAACCCATTAATCCCCTCCACATGCCTACTTTATGATGTCAGAACACATCACCTCAGGCTCAAACAAACATCTCACATCGTTAGCTCCTATCAAACCTTCACACCCTGCAGAACAGCAAAACCAACAGTTAGGGGGAAACACTGAAATAGCAACAGGAAATTACTTTTACTACGCGCTTTCTTACAATGAGTTTTCCATATCACTCCATCAATATTTTCTTTATCACTCTCTCTCTCTGTACAACACCATGCTATTCTTGAGAAAAGACATGCGTAGAGTAAGCAATCTCTGTTGCAAGCAGGGGGCTCAACACAACTCTTCCTCCTTCTCCATAGGCCAACTCAAATGACTCACCCCCCCCATGCCTTGTAGAATTACTACACTAACTCTACAAACTGTGGAAGAATTCCACTCACATAAACAAGAATATACAACCATGTGCGCTTTCCCCAGTAAACAGAGAGAGTGAGAAAGAAAGAGAGCGAGAGAAAAGGCACAAAACGAGAGAGAGAGAGACACACTCACCATCACCAACGAAAGCTACTCCACTCGTGTCTGTGTGTATTCTTTTGGATGGTTTCCTGCTGGCTGTAGCAGCACCAGAGCCCCTGGCAGCCCCCCCCCCACCCGCCCACCCACCCACAGAGCAACTCACACTCAGATAGCGGGGGGTGGATTGTAGGCAGGCGCTGGGGCTGCGAAAGCTGCAGGAGAGAGCAGGAGAGAAGAAGAGCTGTGCACGGCAGAGCTGGAGAAGGAGAGGAGGAGGGCAGCCGCCTGGACGAGGAGAGGAGAAACGGTGCTGGCGTCAGGGCCCAGAGACTCAGCATGCCAGTGACAGACGGGCTGACTCGCTCCTCTCTCTTTTTCAAACCATGCCATCTCAAAACATAAACACCCACGCACTCTCTCTCCCCTGACCCCAGCCTGCTAGGGTTCTTTCCCTCCACTCGCACTCTATACACATCCTAGTGCCCACCCCTTTAGACTGTACCCATCCAATCAGAGACAGGTTGACTTACTCCCACCCATAAGCACACACCCACACAATACACAAACAGAAGGGAGAGAGAGCACTGAGGAAAGAGAGCAAGAGCAACAGGGAGAGGGAGGAAGAGCGCTAGTGAGAGCAGCAACAAGGAGGGGAATAGCACGCTCACGCAACAGCAAGAGAGCAACAGGAAAAGAGAGCGAGGAAGAGTAAGATGGAGCTGAGGCGGGAGGATAGAGAAGGAGTAAGTAAAGAGAGGAATGAGTGTGTAGGCCAATACAAACGAATGCACACATCTGCAGGACTAAAAAGAAAGCATACCTGCATCAGGAGGGTACTAGTGGCCACAAGGCCAGTGTAACACAGTAGCACACTGACAACAAGCCTCGCCTCCTCCCCTTCCTCTCGATCTCCTGCTGGCCCACAAACATGCTATGGAAACTAGTGATGTGCCGTTCGTAGAGAAGAAACATGACATGTTTAAGAACTGATTATGGATTGCATGGTGCAAGAATGAACGCATTTAATTGATTATTTAATGTTATATCATGGATACATCTTTGTAGAACCAAAACATACACACAGCCTTTGCTCAACAAACTCGAGAACTAATTGTTTTGGGTGCTGCAGTTTGAACGATATTGTGCTCATCACCCTCACCACAGTCAAGCAATGCATTCCGCCAAATGTTGTTAACAATCTAGTCCGGTTGCAGCCAGAACTAGACGCCATTTCAAGATGTATCAAGAAATAGTCTTAGTTGTATGCCTATAAATCAATAAAATGTACATTGTTTGAAGCACACTTCTACAAGTCAGTCACAAATGACAGCTCCATTAAGCCCCTTATGGTGAACAACATGTGAACAAGACTCTTGCGTTTTCAGTTCATCCTTCGCTGGTAAGGGGTCCTGTGGGCTCTGGGCATTATGGAATCAACTGAACAAAATTTGTCAAAAGATTTGTTCTTTTGACTGAACGAGTCGAAAAGATCAGAGTCAGTAAAAAGAGAGTGGAACTTCCATCACTAATGCAAACACCTTGTTTTTCCTGCTTCCTGTTGTTAGTGTTAAAAAAACATCAAAATCTGCTGACATGAGCTCTCCAGCAGGGAGGGTAGACAGACGGCATTGCAGAGGAGTAACTGCTACAATGCCAGATAGGACCTCAGAGAAAGAACCACATCAAAATAGTCCATATATTACAACATATTCCTCGGCCTTCACACTTCTCCCCCCCTGCCTGCTCACACCAGCTAGTTCTCCTAGGCTAACAAAACATACCCAACGTTCTACTACTGTACAAAAGCAATCTGAAAAATGAACACTATAGTTTATACAAGTACTGGGCTCAAGAACTCGTTTTTTATAGCCACAAACACACTTAGCTAGCATCTCGGTGCAATGAAGACAACGGTTTAAAGTGAGGATAAAAGCCACAAGATTTATTTAAAATGTTAAAGACTAGAAAACAATGTAATTCCTCTGAATTAGGATCCAGTAAGATGACATCCATTTTGTCTGGAGCTTGCAGTAGAGTGCATGTGTGGGCGGATGAATATGTAAGCACATACGTGTGGGGGCAACACCATGCCTTAGCAAGCACACTGACTCTGCAGGATCACAGAGCAAATCAGAGCAGTAAGCCCTGCACAGTACAGCAGAGCACAGCCTGAGGGAGCAGACCAGAGGACTGACGCCTTTATTACTGGGCAATTCCACAATAACAGAGTGATGCTGAAACTCAGATTCTTCCCTTTAAAATGCATGCCAAACAAAAACCAATGACGGCAAAGTTAAACAAACCATAAAACTCTACGCACAAGGAAAATTGTTAAGTAGTCCTTGTGCATAGAGTTGTATGGTTTAACTTTGCGATCATTGATTTTTGTTTGGCATGCATTTTAAAGGGAAGAATCTGAGTCGGGATTGTGTCTAGGCACAGATCTGGGGAAGGGTACCAAAAAAATGTGTGCAGCATTGAAGCTCCCCAAGAACACGTTAGCCTACATCATTGTAAAATGGAAGAAGTTTGGAACCACCAAGACTTCCTAGAGCTGGCCGTCTCTGCAGCACTCCACCAATCAGGCCTTTATGGTAGTGGCCAGACGGAAGCCACTCCTCAGTCAAAAGGCACATGGGGCAAAGGGGTCACCTTCCAACAGGACAACGACCCTAAGCACACAGCCAAGACAACGCAGGAGAGACTTCGGGACAAGTCTGGGGGGCGATTTGATCAATTTTATAATAAGGTTGTAACAAAATGTGGAAGTCAAGGGGTCTGAATACTTTTAGAATGCACTGTAGGTTATATCTACAGGTACCTGACAAAATAAAGGAAACATCAACAGTGTCTTAATAGGGCGTTGGGCCACCACAAGCCAAAACAGCTTCAATGCTCCTTGGCATAGATTCTACAAGTTGCTGGAACTCTATTGGAGAGATGAAACACCATTCTTCTACGAGAAATTCCATCATATGGTGTTTTGTTGATGGTGGTGGAAAACGCTGTCTCAGGCACCACTCCAGAATGTCCTATATGAGTTTTCAATTGGGTTGCGATCTGGTACCTGAGACGGACATTCATTGACCACTCGTGCCAAGTGGATGGGGCCATTATCATCCTATGAGGGCATAGACATGGTAGCCAAAATAATATCCTGCCCAGCATTTTTATACTTGAACCTAAGCATGATGGTATGTTAAGTGCTTAATTACCTGTGTGGAAGCACCTGTTTTCAATACACTTTGTATTCCTCATTTACATTATTTTGGCAGTTGCCTTTATATCTATGCCATATCTAATCCATCATATTATTGTCCATCTACAGCTGTGTTTCCACTGGCGATTCATTGTCATGGTTGATTTATTTGTAGCCTAATATCATGTTTCAATGTACAAAGAAGACATGGAAATTACAGAGTGGAAATCACACAAAAATCCAACAAAAGTAGAAAAAATGTCACGATTGATTGAAACGCTCAACTAGAAACAGATTATTCTCTTCTATGTTGATATCCCTAAAATGAGACATTAACATTACCAGTCCGTTAAAATTAAACCTGTTCAGTTACGGCATTAAAACATTATTCGATGAACAACATTTGGAATTGGTGCAACAGGATTATTGTGCTGACATGATCAGTTATTAGAAGGCTTACCAGTCAAACAGAAACCTTGGCATTGATCAGCGCAATAAATTATGCAACAGTCACTCCCAACTGAGCTGGAACATGTCAAAACAGCAGAATATGGGTTAGGCTACACTTAATGGTGGCCCAGTTGATAACACACCAGCCGAACCCAGAGGAAAACTAGGCCAGTCAGACCTACATTACACTATAGGACAGTGTGACCTACAGAAAACTCATTTCAGGTGGCCTGGCCACCCACTGAAGACCAAGTCCCATCATGTAGCCTACCATCTCATGTGTGATCTAGCCACACTGTACTGTAGGCCTATGCTATCATTTCCCATCCAGTCATTTGGCCATTCTGTCACTGAGGGACCACAGAACAGCAATGACTGTCCCCTCTGTCTGCCACAAAAGGCACAACACATATTACCGACAATGATTGATCTGTCGGTCAGGCTCGAGGTTCAGTGATACTACTGGGCAGGCCATGTCAGACAACAGCTGTAGGGTGGCTCGCCTGCTTATTTTCATGGTTGAGGAGTGTCTGGCAAATTGAGCACACCCCCATCCACACACAGTTCCCAACGACAAGAGTGTGGCACCCTGAGCTGACAACTGTGCAGCGTGGCTTTCAGAATCTTATTTTGGCTACAATTAGTATTTCAGGGTAAGGTTTATTGTGCCCTTTAATAAAAGAGTCTGACTGTCAGTGACTGTAACACTCAGTTTGCCAGGCAGGGTAGCTTGCTGAGTCCAGATGCAGCCAGGGCTGTGCTGCATGCTCCCTCCATCAGCCTAAGCATGGCTTTCACACACTGTTCTCAACAGCTTTATGGAGAGGATACCACAGCCAAGGTCCCTCCTACTACACCAGCTCAATGCAAGATACCAAAATAAGACCAAACCCTAATTTAACATAACTCTTTAGACTTCACAATAAACATTGCTTGTGTGTCAATAGGATCTTGCATGAAAGTTCAAATTGGACATGCAGATTTAAAAATAGGATTCGGACAAATGTCTTCCTCTCCCATAATAAGGCTACGACGTGACAACAAAAATCTAACATGACGAAAATGTAGCTACCACATATCCATTTCATGATGCACACTTTAGAGAAGCACTAATAGCTGCTTCCATGGGGCTTTCATTCAAGTCAATTTGAAAGGAGGTTCAGTGTCTTCAGAAAGTATTCATACTCCTTGACTCATTCCACATCTTGTTGTGTGTTACAGCCTGAATTCAAATAGGATTAAATATATGTTTTTCCCCTCACCCTTCTACACACAATGACGAAGTGAAAACATGTTTTTTGACATTTTAGCAAATGTATTGAAAATGAAATATAGACATCTAATTTACATAGGTATTCACACCCCTGAGTCAATACTTCGGCAGTGATTACAGCTGTGAGTCTTTCTGGGTAAGTCTCTAAGAGCTTTCCACAACTGGATTGTGCAACATTTGCCCATTATTATTTTCAAAATTCTTAAAGTTCTGTGAAATTGGTTGTTGATCATTTCTAGACAACCAGTTTCAGGCCTTGCAATAGCTTTAAGTACACTGAACACGACATGTAAAGTGTTGGTCCCTTGTTTCATGAGCTGAAATAAAACATCCCAGAAATGTTCCACATGCACAAAAAGCATATTTCTCTAAAATGTGGTGCACAAACTTGTTTTCATCCCTGGAAGTGAGCATTTTTCCTTATATCAAGAAGCTGATTAAACAGCATGATCATTACACAGGTGTACCTTGTGCTGGGGACAATAAAAGGCCACTAAAATGTACAGTTTTGTCACACAACACAATGCCACAGATGTCTCAAGTTGAGGGAGCGTGCAATTGGCATGCAGACTGCAGGAATGTCCACCAGAGCTGTTGCCAGAGAATTTAATGTTAATTTATATACCATAAGCCGCTTCCAACATCGTTTTAGAGAATTTGGCAGTATGTCCAACCAGCCTCACAACCGCAAACCATGTGTAACGACGCCAGCCCAGGACCTCCACATCCAGCTTCTTCACCTGCGACTTCAGTGGGCAAATGCGCACTTTCGATGGCCACTGGCATGCTGGAGAAGTGTGCTCTTCACAGATGAATCCCGGTATCAACTTTACTGAGCAGATGGCAGATGTGTGGGAGAGCGGTTTGCTGATGTCAACGCTGTGAACAGTGCCCCATGGTGGCGGTAGGGTTATGACATGGGCAGGCATAAGCTACGGACAACAAACACATATGCATTTTATCAATGGCAATTTGAATGCACAGAGATACCGTGACGAGATCCTGAGGCCCACTGTCGTGCCATCACCTCATGTTTCAGAATGATAATGCACAGCCACATGTCACAATGGCCTGTGCACAATTCCTGGAAGATGAAAATGTCCCAGTTCTTCCATGGTCTGCATACTCACCAGACATGTCACCCATTGAGCATGTTTGGGATGCTCTGGGTCGACCTGTACGACAGCGTGTTCCAGTTCCCGCCAAAATCCAGCAACTTCGCACAGCCATTGAAGAGGAGTGGGACAACATTCCACAGGCCACTGTCAACAACCTTATCAACTCTATGCCAAGGAGATGTGTTGCGCTGTATAAGGGAAATGGTGGTCACTGGTTCGAAAATAATGTTAAACATTATTATTGCACACAGAGTCCATGCAACTTATTATGCGACTTGTTTAGCAAATGTTCACTGCTGAACTTATTAAGGCTTGCCATAACAAAGATGTTAAATACTTAATACACAATACAGCAAGCCCTCCCTCCACATGGGCTTACATTCATGACAGTGCTACCTAGGATTCCACAATTAGGATAAAAGCAACCATACCACAGCATGCAAAAAAAAACTTGCTGCATGGATCACTGGGAATAAAAAGAGTTGCAGCATGGGGAAATATCTTATAGGACTACAACAAATGTAATGAGATGGTGGACACGGAGTATGTCATTCCCAAAAGTACGCTTTTTATTTTCAAGATTTAAACAACTGATGCGATGTTAGAATGTCTCAGTTCTCCCTCCATTGTTTTAGCCATTAATAAGGGGCTCTTGGTGCAGTATGTTATTGCTATAAGTCGAGGAGGAAGTCTATTGGATGACATGCCAAATGAATGCGGAACTTGAACTCTAACCATTTCCTTCCAATCATTTACTTCTGATTTGATGTGAAATTGTTGTTATTCACTTTTGAGTTCTCAATATTCAAAATAACTTTTCACTTTCCAATTGTAAAATAAGGTCACAACTCAGGATTAATATTTTCCTGAAAATCTACCAAGTTTCAATAGCGGGAATAATTCACATTTATCCCTAGAGTCCCGGGAAATACTGCAAAAATCAGAAGTGCTCATTTAAAGCGTTTAAAACCAAGATATGGTCACTACGCCAGGGTTCTCCCCAAATAAGATTGTCGCTGCGCCACATTGCCGTCTTGGCTGCTCTCCACTATGTAAAAAGACTTCACAGCAGGTGAAACTGATATTTAGTAATGATAGCCAATGACATTGTTGTGAATTGAAAAACAGGCCGTGTCACTCAGAGCGTTATCATGTTCCTCAATTAATTCAGCACATTTCAGCAGTAGGCCATCTCGAAACACCCCGAGTAGGCCATAGCGTTGTCGAATCATAGATAGATCATAGATAGGCAATAAAACAAAAGTCAAATGACCAAAATTACTAAGCTTGCTAGATAACCTCCAACAAATGACAGAATATCCCCTATTTGGCTAAATTGAGTTGATTATACAGATAGCAGGTCATCTCATGAATAACGGGGACATGGAGAGGAAATCGTTTAAATAGCAAGGTATCTTAACCTCACTGGTGTAGGGGGCAGTATTTTCACGTCCGGATGAAAAGCGTGCCCAGAGTAAACTGCCTGCTACTCAGGCCCAGAGGCTAGGATATGCATTAGTAGATTTGGATAGAAAACACTCTGAAGTTTCTAAAACTGTTTGAATGATGTCTGTGAGTATAACAGAACTCATATGGCAGGCGAAAATCTGAGAAATCCAACCAGGAAGTGGGCAATCTGAGGTTTGTAGTTTTTCAAGTGATTGCCTATCCAATATACTGTGTCTATGGGGTCAGATTGCACTTCCTAAGGCTTCCACTAGATGTCAACAGTCTTTAGAACGTTGTTTCAGGCTTCTACTATGAAGGGGGAGCGAATAAGAGCTGTTTGAATCAGGGGTCTGGCTGAAAGCCATGAGCTAAGTCTCGCGTGCGGCCGTGATAATTAGCTTGCGTTCCATTGCAATTCTACATACAAAGGAATTCTCCGGTTGCAACATTATTGAAGATTTATGTTAAAAACATCCTAAAGATTGATTCAATACATCGTTTGACATGTTTCTACGGACTGTAACGGAACTGACTTTGTCTGCACCTAGTGATCACGCCTCATGAATTTTGATTACTGGACTAAACGCGTGACCAAAAAGGAGGTATTTGGACATAAATGATGGACATTATCGAACAAAACAAACATTTGTGGAACTGGGATTCCTGGGAGTGCATTCTGATGAAGATCATCAAAGGTAAGTGAATATTTATAATGCTATTTCTGACTTCTGTTGACTACACAACATGGTGGATATCTGTTTGGGTTGTTTTGGTCTCTGAGCGCTGTACTCAGATTATTGCATGGTGTGCTTTTTCCGTAAAGTTTTTTTGAAATCTGACACAGCGGTTGCATTAAGGAGAAGTGGATCTAAAATTCCATGCATAACAGTTGTATCTTTTAGCAATGTTTATTATGAGTATTTCTGTAAATTGATGTGGCTCTCTGCAAAATCACCAGATGTTTTGGAACTACTGAACATAACGCGCCAATGTAAACTAAGATTTTTGGATATAAATATGAACTTTTCCCGAACAAAACATACATGTATTGTGTAACAATGAACATACATGTATTGTGTAACAATGACACTCATAGGACATGAAGTCCTATGAGTGTCATCTGATGAAGATCAAAGGTTAATGATTAATTTTCTCTATTTCTGCTTTTTGTGACTCCTCTCTTTGGCTGGAAAAATGGCTGTGTTTTTCTGTGACTTGGCTCTGACCTAACATAATCGTTTGGTGTGCTTTCGTCGTAAATCCTTTTTGAAACTCGGACACTGTGGCTGGATTTACAACAAGTGTATCTTTAAAAATTGTGTAAAATACTTGTATGTTTGAGGAATTTTAATTATGGGATTTCTGTTGTTTTGAATTTGGCGCCCTGCAGTTTCACTGGCTGTTGACGAGGTGGGACGCTACCGTCCCACATACCCTAGTGATATATATATATATATATACACACATATATATATGTTGTATAACTTTTTTTTTGTATGTGTATAAAAACATTCTGGCATGGTTAAATATTGCACTGTAAAATTGTTTTAACATGTTTAAAAGGTCTGTACTAAATATTTAGAATTAAATAAAGGGTTTTAAAAATGTATCTCACCTTTAACGAATGGAATCTCAGTTTTTCTCTAAGTGTGTGTGTCTCAGAGAAAGGCTTCAGGAAAGACGTGTGTGTGCGTGTGCGGGTGTGTGTGTGTTTCAAAACAATGGGGTTTTCGGGGGGTGTGTGTCT
The DNA here is from genome assembly GCF_045679555.1 of Salvelinus alpinus. Classification (NCBI taxonomy): domain Eukaryota; kingdom Metazoa; phylum Chordata; class Actinopteri; order Salmoniformes; family Salmonidae; genus Salvelinus; species Salvelinus alpinus. Next base: position 35,539,174 of record NC_092104.1, read on the forward strand.
AGACAATTATGCTCGAAACAATTCAACATTAAGGGGTAATTAGCACATAAGGCTCTCAAAACAGGAGTTTTACCCCGAGGATGTGGGGGGATCAAAAGTCAATCCCACCAACCAGCATAGAAAAGGTTTAAAAACAATGTTTTTTTCTAAACAATACCAACACTAGGGGTCATTTGCACACAATATGTCTCCACACACAAAAAACAGTCAACAACAAACAATCCCCCAGGTCTGTAAATTCATTCCATACATTAGGACACAGCTGCTCATCTGAAAAGTATTTTCCAGCCTTTCTGCAAGCCTATACACATGGAGAATTTTGAAGGTGAGGATTTGGAATTAATATATTAGATTTTGTGTGCGTAGTTTGTGGGAAATGTTTGATATTACTGCACTGTTTGGAACTCTAATATTAAACAGTTGTTATATATGTTTTTTACAGATATTCTAAACGGGGTGGACATCGAATTTTCAGGTATGTTATATCAATTGTATGTATTTTTTTAAAGTTCAAATGTATATATTTCATATAAATATATTTTAATATTATTTTAAAAAATGTCTATAGAACACCCGACATTTACACAGCTGCTACCGGGAATAATTTATTTGGATCATCCAACATTAGATGATGAAACAGAGGTGCAAACAGCGGCCGGTTCTTCTTTACGCAGCCCGTCACCATCAAGCTATTTTCAACGTAAGTCCCAAAATAAAATACGTAATAATATTTATACATTAAAACAAAAAGTGTGTAGACTATTTTAAAAAGCTAATCTTGTGTTTACAGCGGACAGAACCAACAAGAATACCTGAAGCATTATGGACTACCGCTGAACGACTTCGGGGGCGCTGAAACAGATGATATTGTACCTTTCTGTACAAACGGCTTGACCATAACTCCAAACAACCCAAGAAGCGCCGTTTTAACACAGCTACACACCCCCTGGAACCTCCAGCCAATCGCTACATAATCTAGCATTTACGGCGCATCGCAATACTTTGGCACAAGTGCACAGCGCAGAATCACCACGGCCCAAGAAGGAGACGATGTGTTGATGTTTGAGGCGGCCAAACAGCTTGATACAGCCAATTCTGAGGTAGAAATAGATCGAGATATGTTTCTCACAGCCTTTTACAGGGCTCTAAAAGCCAGAGAGGTTCAGCTACACACACGTATGGTTGCTTTACTAAAGCGTCAATAGAGTTAAGATCTATCCTTCTGGCATAGAACAATTCCCCGCTTGTTAAACAACAATCTGATTAAAAAACGCTCAAACAAGCGCTAAAAACCCTGTATGTAACATGGATCCTTCTAGAATACCACCAGAACTCATATCCTTAATTAACCAAATGAATGAGAGCACAACATCTTCAACACCGTCCCACACACACACAAACCTCCTTTAACTCCTAAGTCCGAGGAGTCTGAGCAACCACACGTTTTTGAGGAATTGGAAAATTGTGTAATAAAGTGGCGATGGTATTGATGGCGATGGTATTGATAGAAGTGGCGATGGTATTGATAGAAGTGTTCGTGTTGTGTACCGAAATAAATTCCGCAATAGAGATTAGACAGTTTTTTAATTTCACATGGATGAATCAGAACCTTGATTATGCAGTTTATGTGATGATCTTGGATACTCTGAATGAACTTTTAGAAAGTGCTACAGATTTTGTCAAACCTCGTGATGTCTTACAACTTGAAATTTGTGGAGATAGTGTTTTGCATACTTTTGTTTTATCCAATGGCGAAGCAGATTTTGAAAAATGTATAGCCCTCCCGGGATGATTTGGATAAATTAGATTGAGCATCACTGCTGATAGGACCCTAGAGCTCATTGTACAAATCGTACGTCAACCCCTAGGCGGAAGGGGTCAGAGAAGGAAACTTGATAGTCTCATGCAATCAGAAATCATAAACAACAAAAGGGCATCTCATAAACATTCACAATCCTGGTAATCAGTTATGCTTTGCAATAGGCCTAGCACATTTACTCAACCCTGGATGTACTGATCTAGAGGCTTTACAAAAGGCTAGGGAGCTCCAAAATGCCGTCGGTCTAGGTATTTCTGAACATCAAGATTGTGGTTTTGTACCATAGTAGAGCTAATTCAGCTCTCTTGAAATTCCAGAACAACCCACAACCTCATCCTCAGATTCTGTACTTTAATGTGCAAAACGCCCATTATTATGCTCTTACCAACATCATAGTGTTTTTAGGAGCGCCATGTCATACAGGCTACACCCGAAAGAGGGGGCACTCTTGTCGTTATAACTGTTCAGTATGTCTGGATGAAACTTGTCCGATGCAACCCTTAAACCTAACACCCTGTGCGGATTGTCAGCGCACATGTCGTTCGGCCTACTGCTATGAAAAACACAAAATTGAAACATGGCACCGCAAGGCATTTAAATCTGTAAGCAGTTGTGACATTAACAAGAAATGTCCAAAATGCCATTACAATCTTAAAATAGACAGCCCTAAACCTCACGTGTGTGGAATCATACATTACAGATTGGGCAAAGGGCCTTTGAAAAGCAGAGACGCTGAGGTGGTTCAAGAAGTGCCACACGAGTGTTATATTCAGCCCTCGGCTGAAGATGATTTTGAGGCTAATCAGCAATCAGGGGTTAATTTGCCTATTTTTGTATCTACCATGACTTTCAAGGGTGGTGGTCGGCAGAGGGACCCAATTGTGCACTACTCTTTCTAAAACACTTCAGAAAACCCCAGTACAGAAACTTCACGTTTATAGCTCACAATTCTAGAGCCTCTATCTTATTTTGAACCCCTTGATACAAGGCGTTGCACCCAGTGTCATAGCGCAAGGTGTTTTTTGTAGACCCCGCCTTCAACCAGAGATACATTGACAGTTTAAGTTTCTTACCCATGAGATTGGCTCAAATGCCTGAGGCCTTGGGTTTTGAAAACTCTGTGAAAGGTTGGTTTCCTCATATCAGAGGAGAATCTACATTATATTGGATCTTATGAGACAGTATGTCATAACACCTTTGATTTCCATAAAGAGATGGAGTCATACTGTGACAATGATGTGGTTATACTTTGTGACGGATGCCTCAGATTCAGAGAAGAGGTAATCAAAGATGCCGGCATTGACCCCTGGAGTTGTACAACTATTGCATCAGCATGCATGAAAACCTATGGTACACACTTTTTACCTCCAGCATCTATAGCTATTCCATCGCCTGACAACAATTCAAGTCATACTCTAGCGGGTCCATTCAATGGTTGGAGTACTTGGCCCAGGATAAAAACATTTTTATTCAACATGCTTTGAATAGTAGGGAGAAGGCTGTTGGGCCGTATCACGTAGATGGAGACACAGATTGACGGTGTTGAGACAGTGCTTGAGTACAACGGTTGTTTCTTCCACGGTTGTAAATCTTGCTTTGTGCCCCAGGCCATGTGTGTCCTAACCCAAAATACTTTTGGGGATATGTACCAGGAGTTCCAAGACAAATTGGAATCTTTACAGGCTACTTATGGGTTGAAAGTGAATGTGATGTGGGAGCATGAGTGGACAGAACTCAAAAAGAACTCAAAAAGCTTTGACACACCAGAACCCTTGGAACCCCGACAGGCCTTGTATGGAGGTTCTACCAATGTTTTGACATTACGGTATGTAGCGCAACCCGACAATAGGATGTAGATTTTACATCCCTTTATCCTCATGTAATGAGTTCCTCTTGCTATCCTATGGGTCATCCTGAAATTATTCACCGTGACTTTGACTTACCCCAAAACTATTTTGGTCTGATTAAAGCAACGGTTTACCTCAGAGAGAATACAGTAGACGGCACACGTCAAACGTGTGATTTATTACCCTACTTGATGGGTCAGGTGTGTATGCCCATATATGGGCATCCTGCAGGACATCCTGCCTTCCATTCTCACGGTAGGGGGAGGGTGTTTATTTAACAAGATAGTGCATCTGTTCCTTTGAAGCTGTCATGATGATTGATGTGTAGGGACCTCGTTGAACTGGGGGATGTGTTTGAACATTTCAAAGAGTATGGCCCCCCCCCCGTTGTAGTGACCTTAGGGCTGTTGTCTATGAAACAGGAATGTCCGGGGTTATTGGAGGGCAGACGCATTATAAATAAACCCCAGAACACCAAACAAGCGACCACGATAAACCACTAAAGAAATTAAACATGGATTTTGTGATCAGTGACTCACACGTGATGACCGTAACGGAAGCAGGACATCGGTTGAAACAGAGAAAGGTCCGAGTATAAAGCATCAATATACGATGCGCCAAAAAAACAGTTTCTAAATATGTATAGAATCCAAATACCGCCCGCAACTGCGCTGAAAGATCAAGTGATGTCTAATGGACAGCCATGGGGTTCTGTTTGATTACCCGGCCTGTAGACAAACTCTATACCGTAGCCGAAGGAGAAGAATATACAGACCAGACTTTAGAAGTGGACTACAGGCTTGAAGACTGGCAGGTGTTTCGCAAGGTGGTGTGTCCCGAACTGAGAGTTATCACAAAGGGGTATAGCTTGTTCACGGGCTACGAGACCCGTTGGGAAGGTGCCCCTGACTCCTCACGAAGAATATTTCACAGGGTGAAAATACAAAGAAAGAATGGACTTCCATGTGGGTGCGTGGAGTTCTATATCAGCAACGAGAAAATCCTCAACCAAAACAGTGACTGGGGATTTTAGGTTGCGTATGCTTATTCCTTGTAAAAGTTGGGATATAATGGAATTGAAAATGTTAGTTAGTGGATGCTCTTTTTGTACAGAGCCAACAATGGCAGAGCATTGTTCGGCTAAGCAAGTGCATGATATATACGAATCCTAAGGATTATGATTCAAAGGAACCCCAAGAAGGTTCATCCTCAGAAGGGTCAGCCCCCGAAGAAAACTAAGTACGCGGCTGCTACGTGAACCACGCCCCAATACCAAAAGAATGGTTCAACAATAAAAGGGGTGACCATAAAGCCACCGGTTCATCATATACCATGGATATTCATATACCATACCAGGACTCCGATACGTCATGGGTACCAGACCCTAAGGACTCCATGCCTCACAGCCCTCCATTCTACTCCCCCCAGGCAAGCCCCCCGACATGTACACCGCCTGAGGTGTTTGATGTGGTGGTCAGTACTATTTTTGTGGACACCATTAAGGCCTCTAGCCGCACTTTTAGACGTGGTGATTGGAGTATAAAAGAGAAAAATGCATCGGTTGTGAGATCAATCACCCCAGCCAACGACGACATCCGTGTTTATATGACCCACCCCGGTACTACGTCAACCATTTTGAGGAGCTGGTGAAAAGACTGTGGTCCAGCCGCTTTATACCTTCGATGGTCAGAGCCGTGGAGTCTATGGGTCTTGTGCCATCTATTCCCAGAGTTTACGGGGTAACCGAGGCTTTCCTACATGAACTGAAGGAGGTGATCTACATCCACGAGAAACTCAAAGAAATCCAGCACACACTGGTGGACGACAACAAATACAAGGAAGCTTTGGTGGATGATGTGGTGACTTTCTGGCTCAATAAACCAAGAGAACGAGTAATAATGAATATTTTTTATTTAGATGTAAAGCAATGGGTAACTATATGCATACGATGTTAGAGAGAATAAATACATGTTTTATTTTGAGAGAACTTACAAATGTTATGCAGCAAATTATTGAAAATAAAGTGAACAATGTATCATTCTACACAACCCACAATACATGGGCTAATGCAGAGCGTGTGCTAAAAATGGAGCGAATCATGTAAGACATACGGGCAAGAGTCTACAATGGACACAACTGGTATCCTGTCTTGTGGATGATTCTGAAGAACTACAAACATCCTTGTCTAAGATTTTACTTTGTTTGAAACACCATTTAAAATTGTAACATGTATCATATTTGTTGTTTATATACTTATAACGGGTGTGCATTTTAAAAATTCAGATACAAGCCTGTAAATGTAAAACAAGTATACAAGGTGTTGCATGCATGGGTCGTAATATCCTGCTACATACCCTAAATTGTCTGTATACGTAATACTTGATGTTTGCAAAAATAAAAATGAAAAGTTGTCGTTATTTGAAAGGGGCTCATTAATGTTATTGTACATCAGAGAGGCAAGGAGGATGGCGGAGCAGATGTTGGAAAAACATTTATTATAACCCAGGGTCTAACCCAGGGTCTAACCCAGGGTCTAACCCAAGGAGCGGTTCCAGAGAGCTATAGCCGAAGAAACAGGTAGCAGGTTAGGCGCTGCTCAAGTGAATGAATGGCTAGCAGAGCAGGATGCTTACACTCTGCATAAACCTGTGCGAAAACAAAAATTCTACCCATGCCTTGTCCCAGTTTCAGGTAGATCTATGTGACATGCAGGCCCTTGCATATAAAAATGATGGAAATCGCTACATGCTAACAGTTATAGACATTTTCTCTAAAATAGTAAGGGTCTTAAAAAAAAATGATTGGGGCAGAGGTGACCCGGGCCTTTGACCATCTTAAAGGAAGGAGGAGCACACAAGAAAGTGCAGACTGACGGCGGAAAATAATTTTTTAATAATACTTTACAGAAACTCATGAAAATGCAGAATATCGTACATTTTGCTACAGGTTCGGATTTGAAAGCTTCAGTTGTGGAACGCTTTAACAGAACTTTGAAGGAGAGGATGTGGAAATACTTTACAGCTCACAACAGATATATCGATATAGTTCAAGATTTAGTAAAGGGTTACAACTACCATAAGAGTATACGGATGAAGCCCTCCGAGGTCTCTTATGAAAACTCTTTTCAAGTCATCTGTATGGTTTGTTCCCCCTTCACCGTAAGAAAATAATTGATTTTAAATTCATAGTGGGGGACTTGGTACGTATATCCAAGTTGAGGGGTGTTTGACAAAATATGAGCAAGGTTAAAGCAATGAGTTGTTCACAGTTACCGAATGTCTACCACGTATACCCCCTGTCTACAAGTTAAAAGATTATGACGGGGAGCTTAGAGGGATCTTTTTATGAGAAGGAACTACAGAAGGTACAGATGGGTAAAGACAGTCTTTCACGTGGAGGAGATTCTGGATCAAAAGAGAGAAAAATGTAAAAATGGGTGCTGGTCCGTTGGAAAAACTGGCCCCAAAAGTTCAACAGTTGGGTATTAGAGCACGATGTGGTGGAGGCAGTAGGGGTTAACTTAAACCCTCAGGCATGATAAAAACACCATCATTCGAGTGTACACAGAAGTGCATCATGGAACACAATGGATTCTACCTGACTCTCCCCAGTAATGCATCTGCACATATATATATGAATAACCAAAGTTCGAATTATACAACCAATTTTCCAAAGCCTATAGAGTTATCAGAGGCCTGGGAAGTAGGTCTCAGCGAGATTACATACCCCCATAGTTGGTATAATATCAAGGATAAGGACCGTGATTTTTATTGCAAAAGGATCTCGGAACCCCCGCCTGACTTTGCCATGCTATCAGTCATTGTTTAAAAACAATATTAACAAACTAACAACCAGGACTAGTGCATAGTAATGTTAGCCAGCCAGGGTAGCAGAACCTTGATGGCGGAGCTGGCTTGGTGAACTGTGGAACTTACAATGAACAGGTTTGTCTTGTTCCCCTCATAGAAAAGTCCTCTTGCTGGCATATGCTTCAGCTGTTGCCATGGGACACTGCTTCCTAGCAACACATCACGTTGGTACCGCAGATTCTGTGAAAACACAAAAATAAATCAGAAAACGTAGGGGATGCCCCTCGAGACCACAAACACAAGACAAAGAAAAAAGGTGAAAATGTTACATCATACCACAAGCTTCATTGAATCAATCATTTTCAGATGCATCATCCACTACAGTACCTAACATCATTGTATTGTTACCTTGTTCTGTCATAGCAGCTCCAATGGCCATTAACTGTAGTTTAACAGTACAAAGTGACTGTAGCTGAAGTCAATTTGTTGACATGCAAGGGGTACTCCTTTTAAATCAGCACTGATGTTTTTATTAGATAGTGGAGAGGTTGGGTTAGGCAGAGGAATGGCCATTCAGATAGAACATATCGCTGACAAGACATTTCCACCACTGCCTTTTTTGAAAAGCTGGCCAACTCTAGCCACAATGTGAAGCTGTAAAAACCCAGTGCCAAATGATCGGAGATTACAGGCCCTCCTGCCAATCCCTGACTTCCTTAATGAGTCTCACACTGACGGTCCCAGCCAATGCAGGTTTAGCCTAACTGTTTCTGGGAGCAAAATACATGCAGAGGCTTTAGTAGAAGGGTGCAGTTCACCCTCGTACAACTGTGATTCTCCCACAGGGCCACATCATAGTGTTATTTTCAGTGTTTCAATAATGTATCATAGCAATAAAGTTGGTCCAGGCATTTGGCATCTCTCCTGGACCAGCTATCAGGAAAGATCAGCAGACATCTGTTTCAGCAGGGAAGGCCTTGTACATTAAGTTCCATACCAAAGTCAAGTGATGTGGACAGATGTAAATGATCATATTTAATGACAAATTTATGAAAGCCATCTGAATTTTTTAAAGGTTCTGCACAAAGAAATCAGAGGTAGGCTATTTAATTTCTCAACTATCCATCCATCACACATTCCTGTTACAATAGGGCAATTCAACGTAACAGGGTGATGCTGAGACTCAGATTTTTCACTTAAAAATGTAAACCAAACAAAAACCAATGATTGCAAAGTTTAAAAAATGAATGACTCTGCATCACTTTCTTACTGTGGAATTTGCCCAATAATAACCCATATCCTGAATTTAGTATTAGCTGAGAAACGTACGATAACATTAGCTTGTAATTCAAACCCCAGAAGAAGTAGGATTTGTAGTGAAAAACAAACAGGGTTGTCACTTATTAACCAAGAGGGCTATAGACCTGAACAGCCACAATGCTGCCACTGGTCTGTAATGCTGAGCAGTGGGTAGTTACTTGACAATTTAGCAGAACAGCTCAACTCCTTGTTTTCATTCAACTCCAAAAGGAAATGTAATACAGAACCAATTATTTCACTTACCTTTAGGACATACTTCTTAAAACAGGTGCAAGCTCTGTGATTGAGATTCTTCATCCATTTTTGTCAAGCCTAAAACACTGGGGCAGTAAACTACAGCCAGTCAGGGGCCCAGGTCAGTCTACCTGACTGAAAGAATCCTAACCTAAACATGAAAAGCATGCTCTGACAACAGCTACATAACGGTCTCAATAGGTTCATAAAGAGAACAACAGTTCACTAATCTGTTATCAATGACCAAAACTCTGCCCTGGAAATTGGTTAACCCAACCTCATTGAATTGGGATCAGCAGTCCCATAGGAGGGTCTGACTGGCAAAGTGCTGACTGTAGGGCGTCACGACACTAAACAGTCTCGCTGTGCCAAACCTGGCTGAGAGAGCACTGTGCTGCTGCCACCCACACACACCTCTGCACACAGAGCCTTGTGTCCAATGCACACTCTGCTGTTTCAGCACCTACTGTACTATACGGTCACATTAACCCCACAGGCAAACTAGCACAATTGATAAGAGGAAGTCAGAGTCCAAGCCAAACAAACTACAGACATACAATTCTTAGAAAAACACCATCTATTTGAATAACCAATATACCATACCTGAGGAAATGGAGTAAACTAGATTCATGGTTTCAGATCTGAGGGTTTTAAATGTCAAAGTTAATTGCAGGAAATGCCACTGATGATAAGAGTAGGGGTGAATATTCCTGTCAAAACATTCTGTGAATGAATGTTAGCGAACCATGCATGATATGGAGGGAGGGTGGACAAACTAACCTGTTGGGTCTTGCTGTTGATGTAGAAGGCCAGACGGTAGAGGTTCTTGTCGTGCTGAGGGAAGCAGCTCAGGAAGGGGAAGACACTACGGACACACATGTCCACCAGCATGCGGGCAATGCTCAGTAGGGAGGGCCTTTGGCACCTCGACCATCTCTGGAGGGGGATCTGGCCATCTGGGGGGGGGGGGGGGGCCTGGTGAGAGGACGAGGCCTTTGGTCAGGTGGATGGAACAGGCAGTGGATGAGAGCAGGGATCTATGGTTGGCTTTAGCGCATCAGCCTCAGGTACTGTCACTGACATGGTGTCTACTACTTCTTGGTCCTCCAGCAAGATTACGTCCCGTCCTCGTTGCTTTTCCCCCCCCCACGTGAACCTTGAGGAATTCAGGGTTTAAAGAGGAGATTATCAAACATTAACATGATCCATTCTCAATATGTCCTACCCTCTCTATAACACATTTATTGACTTCCACAATATCACTAAAGAACATCCCATTTAGGAAATAATAAAGCTGGTGGTCGGGTAGAATGCATTTCCATTACTGCATTTCAGGATAAAACAAACAAAATCCACCTATGTCTTCAACTGTAGGCTGGCCCTCCTTGATGGGGGTGATGTTCTCAGATGAAGAGGCACTGCCCTTCCAAGACTGAAGCTTAACATGGCTACTGTCCTGGGAGCTGGCGGGGTCTGTGAAGGCATCCTGGGTGGAGTTGGAGTCCGACAGCGTCACCACCACGCTGTCCTGACTGCGCTCTGCCAGGAGTAACAAACACAGGTCATGTGGCCAACTCTGAGCCTGGCCTGGGTGCCAGTCACACCCATGGCCCATCCTCTGGGTTCTCAAGGGATCAATCACAAAGCTGTTAAGGTTACCATTCAGGAATAAAATAGGTATGTGGATCCCAAGAATGAAAGGGGGTAAGTGTGTATAGTAGTGTAAATTCTCTATACACATCAGGATCATCAGCAGGAGAGCCATTCTAGTAATCATACAAACATAAAAGCACTAGACCTTAGTCAGCACCCAAGCCAATGAAAAACTAGGTGCCTGCCTTCTTCCTAAGCACATTGTGCAACCTCAGCAAGAAGCTGCAGTCCTCTGCAGACAATAATCAAATTAGCAGGAGGGAAACAGTTCTATGAAAGGAGCTCTGGGGACTTGTTAAAGGCCTCCTGTAATTAGCCCAAAAATGTAGCCAATAGAGGTGTTGCAAGAAGGATTGCCCCTTAAAAAGAAAGTGTGGGGTAGTGACGAAGTTGTGAACATTGTGGAACTCATTTCGGGACACCTTTACATTGAATAATTGTTTCCCCTAAAATTGTGCATATCACTAATGTCCTGAAGATGGATATAAGAGCAGTTTGTGGGACGGACTTAAGTTCAGTACAATTCAGGGATGCCAGCCACATTGGACACCTGGGAATCATGTCAAGTTCTGGGGTGACTTAAAAGATATCGGGAGTTTGTTTTAAAACACCCCCAAAAAAAGCTACATTCCTGATTTGACAATAGTACTCCTCGTAATTGCTGACTGTTACCATGACGTGTTTCAAACAGGCATTAAGCAAGAAGGGCTTGGCACCCACTGGCAAACCTGCCTGCACAAGGTGGTTCATTTCTGCCATCTAGCTCAAAGGATGTGTGCCAATGAGGTGCCAAACACATTCTGACTGATTTGGCGTTATATCATCATATCAACTGAACACAATTTCAATGGAAAACACAGTAACTATAGCATTGCTTTCAAATACAATCAAATAGGTTAAGATCTTTGTTGCAAACGTAAGCCAACACCAAAACACAAGTCAAATAGTAGCCCACGGTCCAAATTACACGGCACACCATTCAGTGGATCGTTTGAGAGAGGACTGAATTTGTCCAGTGACAGCATTATTCCTTGGGATCTACAGGCAGAAACAAGCAGGCAGGAAAGAATCCGGAAAGGGTGACAGAAAAACTGGCAACATGGGCAATATGGCTGCATTATTCAGACATTCAAGCTAGACAGGGCATAGGGGAAAAACAAAATGCCAAAGGCTGTTTTTACAGTATAGTGGAAAAATATTTTGCAAAGCCATTTGTAATGAATGGTAAGTTTGCATTCAATATACACAACAGCATTTATTTAATGACATCGTTTCACTTGTGGCAAATATTTGTGTTCACCCTTGACGTCTTTGCAACAATGTAAACAATACACAATGCTGCTGTGAATATAATTTCAGTTATGGGACATACTGGAGAAAAGGTAACCGGAGCCAATTGTACATTACTGTATGTAGCCCTATGTTTCTATAAGGGAAAAACTACTAAGAATACTGCTTCATACATTGCATTTCAGCTTTTTTCAGGAACATATTAGGCAAATCTGGCCTCATTTCCTACTAAGTTTGAACTGACACACAAACACACTTATTTGTACAGTGTTGTTACATGATTGCTTCCCCTCTGTAAAATATGCTCTTAAAAATGGTTCATAAATTGAACCGTAGGTTTAGTGCACTGAGATGTGGCACATTTAAAAGATGCAGAACACACACTGTGGTGAAGGAGAAAATCAGCTCACCACCAAACATTGGGAGGTAAGAGTAAACTGTGTGTCCCTCATCACACTACCATCATGCAATGTTAAGTGCTAAAATGTAGAGCAAAGTTGCATCAGTGCATTAACTGATATCATATTGTGTTGGTAATTCATTTTGAAAAGCTACCTCTTTTATACTGAAGGATTTGTAACCCTGCTCTTATATTGTCTGTCAATATCGTCTATATTTGGACAGTATAGGTCTAGTAAAGTAGAAGAATTTAAATGACTCTTTACAAGGTGAGTGATTCACCCCACTCTGGTATTTTAAAACAGGACATTAATGTGTACTCTAAATGCAGCCCCTTCTCCACCCCTCCCTACTGTCCCAACTGACAGGTAACACTCAAGCAGCACTGCAAAACAAGCACTAGACTTTGGTTTAGTAATGAAACTGCACACAGTGAGAGGCATATTACAGAAACCAGTTCCTTGTCCCTCGTTCAGTTAAAAGTGTCAGAATAGCTACCAAACGTTCCTTGACACATAATATTTATATCAAGACAAACTTGGGACAAGTAAACTGCCTCCCTCTAAGTGTCCTGTCAGTGTGACAAAATCTTCAATTCAGCTCAGTCGTTTCAAGTGAACCTGTAGTGAGATGTCATTGCCAGAACAATGCAACAACTGTTCCCTGGGATCAGGTAAAACCTCTCAACGGAAGCCTGGCTGTGTCTTGCCTGTGGCTCTGTGTTGGTCATATGAGTCTAGAGTCAACACACTAAAAGCCTGCTGTGTCCAGAATAGAGCCATCTTTTACTGGCCATTACCCCCTTTAAAAGACACCACATCTTAGAGAACATATCGATATCCAAGTCTAAAGCGATAGCCAGCAAGCTTGCATTCTTTTCTAAAATAATTGCCCTGCTATGATTTGATGAGTAAGAATAGTCATCAGAAAAACCTGATGAAATCAATAGCTAAAAGGTCCAGTGCATCCGGTTTTATCTCAATATCAAATCATTTCTGGGTAACAATTAAGTATCTTACTGTGATTGTGTTCAATTCAAATGAGAAACAAAAATAGCTTTGTAGCAAAGAGCAATTTCTCAAGCAAGAATGCTGCTAGCACTGTCCAGGAGTGGTCTAAAAAGGGAGGGGAAAACTGAAAGTGAACTGTTATTGGCAGAGAGGTTTGGAACTCTTCCTTATTGGCAGGCCACCAAAATAGCCTGAAATTGCAGGCTCTTTTTAAACAACTCACACTAAAAAAGGAAATTATCACAATTTCCCATCTCATGGTGCTCCCGAGAGGCATCACTACAGACCCTGGTTCGATTCCAGGCTGTATCACAACCAGCCGTGATTGGGAGTCCAATAGGTTGGCGCACAATTGGCCCAGCATCGTCCGGGTTTGGCCGGGGTAGGCCGTCATTGTAAATAAGAATTTGTTCTTAACTGACTTGCCTAGTTAAATAAAATAAATAATAAAAATAGTGGAAATATATATAAAACAAAGGAAAATCAAGTTGACTGCATTGGTCTTTAAAATTAGAAGCTAAAAATCCAAACTTTATCAAATCAAAAGCCAAGAAGACCTATTCTCAATCTAAATGGCTTCATAAGAGGTGATGAGAACCGTCACTCTCCTCACCCCAACCTGGGCTTGAACCAGGGACCCTCCGCACACAGCAACAGTCATCATCTAAGCATTGTTACCTATCGCTCCACAGCCCTTGCAGAGCAAGGGAAACTACTTCAAGGTCTGAGCGAATGACATCACCGATTGAAATGCCACTAGCTCGCACTGCTAACTAGCTAGCCATTTCACACTGGTTACACATGGAGACAAGCTCTGCTGAAGTTACAATAGAAAACAATGATGTCATCAAAAGGAGAAGTAAGGGAAATGGGAAAGGAAAAGAGGGTGATCAGCACAAACTTCTATATATTAACACAGGCCAGGACGCCCTCTGCCAAACTCTACCTTCACACCTCCGTTTGCCTAAACTAAATGCTGTTGCATTTTTATAGAGCAGTAAAACAATATCCAAATAACCTGAGATGCCATATTGCCCATTTCCCCATGATATCCCAATCACCCAGTGCTAATGGAGTCATTACTGGAACCAGAATCATCATAGTGATTATCCTTCTAACCCAGCGAAGAGTCGGCCCAACCCCAGAGTCTAGGACTGGGACTGTACCATCAGCCTGCAGCTCCCCCTACTGTTTCCTCGTCTGCCGCCGCCGGAGGCTGTTACGTTTGGTCTGCTGCTGCCGCCGCCGGAGGGTGTTACGTTTGGTCTGCTGCTGCCGGAGGGTGTTACGTTTGGTGTGCTGCTGCCGCCGCCGGAGGCTGTTACGTTTGGTCTGCTGCTGCCGCCGGAGGGTGTTACGTTTGGTCTGCTGCTGCCGCCGGAGGGTGTTACGTTTGGTCTGCTGCTGCCGCCGCCGGAGGGTGTTACGTTTGGTCTGCTGCTGCAGGGTGTTACGTTTGGTGTGCTGCTGCCGCCGCCGGAGGCTGTTACGTTTGGTCTGCTGCTGCCGCCGGAGGGTGTTACGTTTGGTCTGCTGCTGCCGCCGCCGGAGGGTGTTGCGTTTGGTCTGCTGCTGCAGGGTGTTACGTTTGGTGTAATCGTGGTCGATCGGATTGGCCGTGTAAGGTGGGGACGTCAGACCTGCGGCGTTGGATGACAGAGCAGTGGGAGTCCTCGTCCATCATGGAGAGGGTTATCTCCCTGAGGTGAGAGGGGGTGGGGAGAAAACAAAAGGTTGGGCCAGAGGGGGGGAATTTCATGCGTTTCCTTTTGGTTTGTAGTCGAGTCACAGAATGAGTTTTATAAGAAAGAGCATAGATCCCAGGCTAAGGTCCCTCACTTTTCATTGGACCCGGGCCTGCCCTTCTCTTCTCTTCCCCCCTGGCAAAGGGTCCAGTGGCCACCTCAGCCAGGATGAAGAAGATCATGCTCCAGGTCCGGTTCCTCAGACTCCAGCAGCTTGAGGAGAGTGGCGCTCAGATGGAAGTACAGCTAGGGGGAGAGAGATGCCAGAGAGTCACACAGCTTTAATAGAGTTATACTCTCTCTATATATATATCTATTATTGAACAAAAGACTAGACCTAGAAACCCTTTGGTTTAAAACATGTGTACCTCCAAGGCCTCCATAGACAAGTCAGGGGAATTGTGGTAGTGTATCTGGAAGCCTCCTTGTGCAGATAATGTGCTGCCTGCATGGGAAGAGAAAGAGACGAGAGCATCAGATCCTCATCTGATGGCTGTTACTAACAGGATGAAAAGCTGGTTGCCATGGTCAATATCTTTCAATGGTCAAATGTCAGCCTTTAATGTACTGGAAAAACAAACAGATATATAGTGATTCTAGTGTAAGCTATAGAATGGAGCTATAGAATGGAAGTACTGGGTCTGGAGAGGTGAATAAGCAGTGAAGGTAACAGGGAAACACATACAGACAGAGCTGCTTCATCGGACCTCTGACTTCCCAGTTTCCCTATAACTCACATCCCCTTCCCCCTCTTCCACTGTACTGACCTCCATGAAGATTTCTGCTCCGTTGAGCCCTAGGGCTCCCCTGTCTGTATAAATCTAGTCTGCAAGGCAGACCTATGAATCACTTGAGTCCACAGATCGTTTCCCCTGCTGTGCACCTGTTTGTAGAGCTGGATGTATTCCAGGGGTGGCTGCTTGCGTTTCTCAGCCATCTTCCCCAACATGCAGTGAATGAACCACTCTTCCTCATCCCCCTCACACCGAGACGCCCCCTGGAAACACGTTTCCAGCATGGTCTCTCTCCTCCATCTGAAATACACACACACACTATAACCGCTACTGTCAACAGTGAGTTCTCTCTATTAGACAGTTCAATTTACTGAACAATGAACTCACACACAGCATGACCAGAAGTGACATCCATTAAGTTTAGAAAAGTAGAACACAAAACAGTGCATATGAATATTCTATACACTGGTTGTCCACTGCACTGGTTTGATGACCGGAGGGAAGCTCGCTCCTCCACTGTTTGAGTTGGCGTGAGGTGAAGGAGTACAGGGTGTAGGACATGGTGCCGTACTCGATCCACAGAGCCAGGTTGGTGTTGTCCATCTCCAGGGCCCTCTTAAAGCAGTGCTTCCACATGGGGCCATCGCTCTTCAGTTCGTTGCAGTTTCTTGTCCTGGATGGGGCCATCGCTCTTCAGTTCAATAGAGTTTAACTTGTCCTGGATGCGGCTGGCCCTCGCCAGAGCCATGCCAGCCCACGAGTCACCCCCCAACACACACACAGCATTGAGCATGCCAAGGAAATGTCATTATCTTCATGACATGAAATTCACTTGTAAGGTAAAATACTTAAAGCAACTCAAGGTAATGTGAGTATCTTAAAAAGCACAACCACAATTGACTTGTTTTTTTACTGACCTGTTTTGACACTGACCTGTTTGGATGTCATGCACATAGAACTTAACGGCCTTGGACTGCTCCTTGTTCTCAAAGTACTAGTCAGCCAGGAGGTAGAAGATCTCATTGACAACAGGGGGTGCTGGAGCGCCCCTCTCAGGAAGGCAATGTACCGGCTCCTGGGTGGGAACACAACGACTGGATGATCTACTATGCTGCTACTGTCAGGTCTGACAGCAGTCTTACAGATTCAACTAGAATCTGATACATGTAGCGATCCTCTCTAATCCTGATTTGAGATGATGGGTCCTGACTAGTACTCCCAAGTCGATCAATGTGTGATTTATAAAGGTTTCAGCTATTGTGTGCAGGTGCATTCAATTTGTAAATCAGACATGTAACTGCCAAAATAAAAGGAAATAAGGGATGCAAAGTATATTGAAAGCAGGTGCTTCCAAACAGCTGTGGTTCCTGAGTTAATTAAGCAATTAACATCCCATAATGCTTAGGGTCATGTATAAAATAAAATGCCCAGTTGCCCATTATTCTGGCTACCATGGGTAGAAGAGATCTCAGTGCGGGGTCTCAAAAGGAGCATAGGGGGTTTAAAGTGTGTAGGTGTCAGTCAGTCAGTCACCAGATCTCAAACCAACTGAACACTTATGGAAGATTCTGGAGCGGCACCTGTGACAGCGTTTTCCACCACCATCAACAAAACACCAAATTATGTAATTTCTTGTGGAAGAATGGTGTCGCATCCCTCCAATAGAGTTCCATACACTAGTAGAATCTATGCCAAGGTGCATTGAAGCTGTTTTGGCGGCTTGTAGTGGCCCAACACCTTATTAAGACACTATGTTGGTGTTTCCTTTATTTTGGCAGTTACCTATATATTTCAATGCATAATGATTTGTACAGTGTCATCACCTATAATGAATGGTCATAACGTGATGTATAGGCCTAAACAGCAGGGTTATGGTCAATTCCAATAAATTCACTCATGAAGTGAAGAATTTACATTGAAATCAATTCAAATTTCAACAATCTTTAAGTTACGGAATTGGAATGAGACTTCTGAGTGTTTGAATTGGAAATTGAAATAGTTAAAAAAGTCATCTTTGGAATTCAATATTTGTACAGTTCACAGTCAATGGAATTAATGCACAAAAACGGACCTCTGGATATGTTTAAAAATCATTTCAATTTGTATTACTATATTTCTAGTATCGCTAGGCTATCTAAACAGTGACATAATCGGCCTGAAAGCCTGAGGGAATTTGGATTTGTGGATAATATTGAATTGGGAATTGAATTCAGAGTGACCTGGAATTTAAATTGAATTTACAGGTAGAGGGAATTTAATTATAATAGAATTTACGGAATTAACCCCAAATCTGCTAAACAGTTCTACATGACATGTAAAGTCAGACTGTGGCTACATCCAGTCAATTAGCATTTGTGACTCATAAATGCCCTGCACTGACCTTTAAAGGTGGTGAGGGTAGGTAGCAACACATCTGCCACGCTGATTCTCAACACTGGAGCCCCCCAGGGGTGCGTGCTCAGTCCCCTCCCGTACTCCCTGTTCACCCACGACTGCATGGCCAGGCACAACTCCAACACCATCATTAAGTTTGCATACGACACAACAGTGGTAGGCCTGATCACCGACAACGACGAGACAGCCTATAGGGAAGAGGTCAGAGACCTAGCCGGGTGGTGCCAGAATAACAACCTCTCCTTCAACGTAAACAAGACTAAGGAGATGATTGTGGACTACAGGAAAAGGAGCACCGAGCACGCCCCCATTCTCATCGACGGGTCTGTAGTGGAGCAGGTTGAGAGCTTCAAGTTCCTTGGTGTCCACAACAACAAACTAGAATGGTCCAAACACGCCAAGACAGTAGTGAAGAGGGCACGACAAAGCCTATTCCCCATCAGGAAACTAAAAAGATTTGGCATGGGTCCTGAGATCCTCTAAAGGTTCTACAGCTGCAACATCGAGAGCATCCTGACTGGTTGCATCACTGCCTGGTACGGCAATTGCTCGGCCTCCGACCGCAAGGCCCTCCAGAGTGTAGTGCATACGGCCCAGTACATCACAGGGGCTAAGCTGCCTGCCATCAGGACCTCTATGCCAGGCAGTGTTAGAGGAAGGCCCTAAATATTGTCTACGACCCCAGCCACCCCAGTCATAGACTGTTCTCTCTACTACCGCATGGCAAGCGGTACCGGAGTGCCAAGTCTAGGACAAAAAGGCTTCTCAACAGTTTTTACCCCCAATCAGACTCCTGAACAGGTAATCAAATGGCTACCCGAACTATCTGCATTGTGTGCCCCTCCACCCCTCTTTTACGCTGCTGCTACTCTCTGTTTATCATATATGCATAATCACTTTAACTATACATTCATGTACATACTACCTCAATTGGCCCGACCAACCAGTGCTAACATTGGCTACCCGGGCTATCTGCATTGTGTCCCGCAACCCGCCAACCCCTCTTTACACTACTGCTACTCTCTGTTCATCATATATGCATAGTCACTTTAACCATACCTACATGTACATACTACCTCAATCAGCCTGACTAACCGGTGTCTGTATGTAGCCTCGCTACTTTTATAGCCTTGCTACTGTATACAGCCTCGCTGCTGTTATTTTTCACTGTCTGTTGTTTTTATTTCTTTACTTACCTATTGTTCACCGAATACCTTTTTTGCACTATTGGTTAAGTAAGCATTTTACTGTAAGGTCCACACCTGTTGTATTCGGCGCACGTGACAAATAAACTTTGATTTGATTCCAGCCGTGCCCTCGGTGTAGGCTGACACCTCATCCATAGTGAGGATGGGAGTGTCACTGTAGGACACAATGCCAGAGATCCTCTTCAGCAGGTTAGCCAGGTCAGCAGACACCGTGCTTATCTTGTAGCTATCAAACTGAGGCACTCTTGGGCTTAAAGTACTGGAACATGAAGAGGGCGTGGCTCCAAAGGAGTTCCACCTGCTCTCCATAGAAAAACACAGTTAGTTATGATGATAAGCAAAACATTTATAGTGTACTGTTAAAAAAATCCTAGTACTAACGCACGCATGCACACACTTTTTAAAACTCGCCACCAAAGAGTTTGCCCTAAGATTCAACTCTTCCTAAGTGAAACCCTGGTGATTCCCTCTAGCATGATAAGGGACTAACAGCACAGGCTGGTACATTCTGATGCAGAGGCAGTCAGATAATTAATCTCATTCAAACTCCCTGAAAGTGAATCAATTGCTTTCTTCCTCCTGTATTGACCTGCTCGAGTGGAGTTCCTGGGTCGTATGACTCAGTGGACCAACCAGTAGTTAATTAGTCGGGGGACTGCATTCATTAACTAATGAACCTTGTCCCTTTGGAACAGAGTCTATTCATCATGCAATTACAGCGTATCACAGTTACACTACAAGCCAATCCCAGTGAGTAAACAACCTAATGTGAAATTGACCGCCACCTAGTGGCCAGTTGAACACACTACATGATCTCTATTAGCTAATCCTCAGAAATGTGAATGGCATTGAAAGATTGACAGTCAGTAATATGACATTAAGAGGGTTGGGTGTTTGACCTGTTGAGCAGAGTGCTCCTCTTGATAGCGGGCCATGATCTTCTTGCTGGGGTAAGCATACAGGCAGTAGAGGCACTGCTCCAAGCCCATCTCCATCTCCTCTTTGTAGGGATGAGTATCCTCCGCTTTAGAGGGAGACCGCTCTTTCTCCAGAACACGAACCTGAACCATGAACATGAAGACAACAATGAGGTTAGTTCTATCCTGATTAAACTTTGACCTAAACTAATTAAAACCATATCATAGGAAAACAAAAACAGAGAATTGACTGAGCTGACGGAGGATGTCCACACAATCTCAGCTCTGTTGACCGACTCACATAGCACCTGAACAGAGCTCCATCTGAGTTGCAGCACCAGGAGCGGTGGCCCAGGTACTCGCCGTGTTGAGCAGCATCAGGGAGGAGGGCAGAATGGGGGTGTTAGAGTTATCTGAAGAGAGTCACAGGAAACAGCAAGACATTTTAGGGCTTCCAGCATAGATTTAAATAGGGCATTATAGCAGTTATGAACAGGATGGACTTCACCACCACATACACATACACACATATATATATCAGCATGACAATGATCCCAAACACACCGCCCGGGAAACGAAGGAGTGGCTTCGTAAGAAGCATTTCAAGGTCCTGGAGTGGCCTAGCCAGTCTCCAGATCTCAACCCCATAGAAAATCTTTGGAGGGAGTTGAAAGTCCGTGTTGCCCAGCAACAGCCCCAAAACATCACTGCTCTAGAGGAGATGTGCATGGAGGAATGGGCCAAAATACCAGCAACAGTGTGTGAAAACCTTGTGAAGACTTACAGAAAACGTTTGACCTCTGTCATTGCCAACAAAGGATATATAACAAAGTATTGAGATAAACTTTTGTTATTGACCAAATACTTATTTTCCACCATAATTTGCAAATAAATTCATAAAAAATCCTACAATGTGATTTTCTGGATAGTTGAAGTGTACCTATGATGAAAATTACAGGCCTCTCTCATCTTTTTAAGTGGGAGAACTTGCACAATTGGTGGCTGACTAAATACTTTTTTGCCCCACTGTATATATACACACACAAGTTTGTGGACACCCCTTCAAATGAGTTGATTCAGCTATTTCAGCCACACCCGTTACTGACAGATATATAAAATCAAGCACACAGCCATGCAATCTTCATAGACAAACATTGGCAGTAGAATGGCCTTACTGGAAAACTCAGTGACTTTCTAACAAGCCACCTTCCCAACAAGTCAGTTTGTCAAATTTCTGTCCTGCTAGAGCTGCACCGGTCCACTGTGCTGTGGACCGGTGCAGTGCTGTGTTATTGTGAAGTGGAAACATCTAGGAGCAGCAACGGCTAAGCCACGAAGTGGTAGGTCACACAAGCTCACAGAACGGGACCGGCGAGTGATGAAGCACGTAGCGCTTAAAAATCATCTGATGTCAGGTTGCAACACTCACTACAAATTCCAAACTACCGTTGGAAGCAACTTCAGCACAATAACTGTTCTTCGGGAGCTTCATGAAATGGGTTTCTATGGCCGAGCAGCCGCACACAAGCCTAAGATCACCATACACAATGCCAAGCGTCAGCTGGAGTGGTGTAAAGTTCGCCGCCATTGGACTCTGGAGCAGTGGAAACGCGTTCTCTGAAGTGATAAAGTGCATTGGAGAGTTTGTACCTACTGTGAATATTAAAACCTACCCTAACCAGAAACCGTGGATAGATGGCGGAATTCACACAAAACAAAGCGCGAACCACCGCATTTAACCATGGAAAGATGACTGGGAATATGGCTGAATATAAACAGTGTAGTTATTCCCTCCGCAAGGCAATCAAACAAGCAAAATGTCGGCAAAGAGACAAAGTGGAGTCGCAATTCAACGGCCCAGACACGAGACGTATGTGGCAGGGTTTACAGGCAATTAAAGACTACAAAAAGAAAACCAGCCACGTCAGACACAGACGTCTTGCTTCCAGACAAACTAAACACCTTCTTTGCCCGCTTTGAGGATAATAGTGCCACCGACGCGGCCCACTACCAAGGACTGCAGGCCCCCCCCTCTCCTTCTCCATGGCCAACATGAGTAAGACATTTAAACGTGTTAACCCTCGCAAGGCTGCCGGCAAAGACGGCATCCCTAGCTGCGTCTTCAGAACATGTGCAGACCAACTGGCTGGTGTGTTTACAGACATATTCAATCGCTCCCTATCCCAGTCTGCTGTCCCCACATGCTTCAAGATGGCCACCATTGTTCCTGTACCCAAGAAAGCAAAGGTAACGGAACTAGATGACTATCACCCCGTAGCACTCACTTGTCATCATGAAGTGCTTTGAGGCTAGTTAAGGATCATATCACCTCTACCTTACCTGACAACCTAGACCCACTTCAATTTGCTTACTGCCCCAATAGATCCACAGAAAAGGCAATCGTCATCACACTGCCCTATCCCATCTGGACAAGAGGAATACCCATGTAAGAATGCTGTTCATTGACTACAGCTCAGCATTCAACACCATGGTACCCTCCAAGCTCATTACATTTACATTTTACATTTAAGTCATTTAGCAGACGCTCTTATCCAGAGCGACTTACAAATTGGTGCATTCACCTTATGATATCCAGTGGAACAACCACTTTACAATAGTACATCTAACTCTTTTAAGGGGGGGGGGGGTTAGAAGGATTACTTTATCCTATCCTAGGTATTCCTTAAAGAGGTGGGGTTTCAGGTGTCTCCGGAAGGTGGTGATTGACTCCGCTGACCTGGCGTCGTGAGGGAGTTTGTTCCACCATTGGGGTGCCAGAGCAGCGAACAGTTTTGACTGGGCTGAGCGGGAACTGTACTTCCTCAGAGGTAGGGAGGCGAGCAGGCCAGAGGTGGATGAACGCAGTGCCCTTGTTTGGGTGTAGGGCCTGATCAGAGCCTGAAGGTACGGAGGTGCCGTTCCCCTCACAGCTCCGTAGGCAAGCACCATGGTCTTGTAGCGGATGCGAGCTTCAACTGGAAGCCAGTGGAGAGAGCGGAGGAGCGGGGATTAAGCTTCATCATTCATCATTAAGCTTGAGGCCCTGGGTCTCAACCTCGACCTGTGCAATTGGGTCCTGGACTTTGACGGGCCGCCCCCAGGTGGTGAAGGTAGGAAACAACACCACTTCGCTGATCCTCAACACTGGGGCCCCACAAGGGTGTGTGCTCAGCCCCCTCCTGTATTCCCTGTTCACCCATGACTGCGTGGCCATGCACGCCTCCAACTCAATCATCAAGTTTGCAGGCGACACAACAGTAGTGGGCTTGATTACCAAAAATGACGAGACAGCCTACAGGGAGGTGGGTGAGGGCACTCGGAGTGTGGTGTCAGGAAAACTCAACGTCAACAAAACAAAGGAGATGATGGTGGACTTCAGGAAACAGCAGAGGGATCACCCCCCCTATCCACATCGACGGGACAGCAGTGGAGAAAGTGGAACGTTTTAAGTTCCTCGGCGTACACATCACAGACAAACTGAAATGGTCCACCCACACAGACAGTGTGGAAAAGAAGGTGCAACAGCGCCTATTCAACCTCAGGAGGTTGAAGAAATTTGGCTTGTCACCTAAAACCCTCAAACTTTTACAGATGCACAATTGAGAGCATCCTGTCGGGCTGCCTGGTACGGCAACTACACCGCCCTCACCTGCAAGGCTCCTCAGAGGGTGGTGCGGTCTGCACAACAAATCACAGAGGGCAAACTACCTGCCCTCCAGGACACCTACAGCACCCGATATCACAGGAAGGCCAAAAAGATAATCAAGGACAACAATCACCCAAGCCACTGCCTGTTCACCCCGCTACCATCCAGAAGGCGAGGTCAGTAAAGGTGCATCAAAGCTGGGACCGAGACTGAAAAACAGCTTCTATCTCAAGGCCATCAGACTGTTAAACAGCCATCACTAACACAGAGATGCTGCCGCCTACATACAGACTCAAATCATTGGCCACTTTAGTAAATGGATCACTAGTCACTTTATACAATGCACTCTAAATAATTCCACTTTAATACTGTTTACACATCTTACATTACTCATCTCATATGTATATACTGTATTTTATACCATCTCTTGCATCTTGCCTATGCCGCTCGGTCATCGCTCATCCATATATTTCTATGTACATATTCTTATTCCATCCCTTTAGATTTGTGGTTATTAGGTAGTTGTTGTGGAATTGTTAGATTACTTGTTAGATATTACTGCACTGTCGGAATTAGAAGCACAAGCATTTCGCTACACTCGCATTAACATCTGCTAACCATGTTTATGTGACCAATAACATTTGATTAGATTATTTTTAATCACGCTTCACTATCTAAAAGTCTGATCGACGAATCTGGGTTTGGCGGATGCCAGGAGTACACTACCTGCCCCAATAAATAGTGCCACCTGTAAAGTTTAAAATGGTCTGGGGCTGTTTTTCCATGGTTCGGACTAGGCCCCTTAGTTCCAGTGAAGGGAAATCTTAACCCGACAGCATACAATGACATTGTAGACGATTTTGTGCTTTCAACTTTGTGGCAACAGTTTGGGGAAGGCCTTTCCTGTTTCAGCATGACATTGCCCCTGTGCACAAAGCGAGGTTCATACAGAAATGGTTTGTCGAGATCGGTGAAGAACAACTTGACTAGCCTGCACAGAGCCTTAACCTCAACCCCCAATGAACACCTTTGGGATGAATTGGAATTCCGACTGTGAGCCAGGCTAATCGCTCAACATCAGTGCCCGAACTCACTAATGCTCGTGGCTGAATGGAAGCAAGTCCCTGTAGCAATGTTCAAACATCTAGTGGAAAGCCTTCCCAGAAGAGTGGAGGCTGTTATGTCAGCAAAGGCGGGACCAACTCCATATTAATGCCCATGATTTTGTAATGAGATGTTCGTTGAGCAGTGTCCACATACTTTTGGTCATGTAATGTACCTTCATCATCCCCTACAAATATATGTGCTGGCGAAGCAGGCAGTTGAAGGCAGCCTCCTCGTGCTTGATGCTGTGGTGCAGGAGAATCCAGGGCAGGGCTGAGCTGGACACAGCACACATTTATATATCATGCAGCAGCCGCGCCACAGACTCATAGTCCCTAGACTCAGATGCTGGATCTCCGCCAGGGACTGACAACGCTCCAGAGACACCAGCTTCTTATCAATCTGTCCATGCAATGGGGAGAAGGGAACGCTTTCTGATGAACCAGACAACTCAAAACCACAGGGGAACTACACGCTCAAATGGGATGGTTGAGGGCCAAGTGCATGTTATTCAAATAGACTATTTGTGCTATAGTTTTACTGTTCAGCCCTTCCACTGACCTCCTCCACCGAGATGGCTGCATCTGTACGCAGGTTGGGCAGGTAGATGGTGTACCTTTCCTCCTCTGTGGTCCGTGCGTGAATCTCTGCAGCATGCCTACACACACATCATAGCTCTCCAGGGCCTGGTCCAGGTCTCCCTGTGAGATGACACAAGCCTTCAAAGCACGTCTTAGGTTATGGATTACATATGTCAATAGAAAATGTAGATCAGATTGATTTGTCTTAATCATTGAAACCAATATGTGAGATGTATGAGGAAAGAGATCAACTCAGTATCATACTAGAAACAAATATTCAAGTGTTATGGTAAATAGTCAAGGAAACATGGGTAAATTATGTTGCAGGATGAATGTGAAGGTTACTTGCAGGGCCAAGAAGCATGCCTTGAGCAAGGAAACACGCACCACCACAGCCACCCAGTTCTCCTCAAACAGGTTCCCCAGCTGTAACAGGTCCCCCTCAGAGTGCTGCCCTGGGAACTCTGCATCACACCCAACACTGCTCTGGCCCCCACTGCACTTTCTTGGGGACCCTTCACAATAAAAACACAGAAAGGAATATACCAATATGGTTCATGTAAAAGAAAGAAACCAACAGAAAACTGTATTTCATAAAGAATACCAAAGTACACCAATGTGTTTGACACGTACCATTCTTGCCTTTGCTGTGAGACCACTGCTCCAACTGAAGATCCAGACATGATAGGCTCATCAGCGACATTTCCTGCATAAAGCACCAATCACAACTCTTTTACAGACAGCTTGACATTCGCATTAGGTGGAATGTAAAAAACACAGGCAGAGATGTAAGTTTTTCAAATAAAAACACTGTCAATAAAGTAATAAATCAGAAGAGTCAGAATAGATGTCCTATACCCATTTGTGTTGATTACTGCAGTTGCGGAGTAGAGGGTTGGGCAGGCCACTACTGTGCTTCCTCCAACTATGATACACCTCCTGCACCACTGCAGTCAGCCCACGAGGCCACTCCTCCATGAACCTCTGACCCACCGCTTTCAGATAGCGCATCGTCATCTCTAATATCCCACCGTTGCTCATATTATTGAGCAGGAGATATCCTGTTGTTCTGGGGATGAGGAAAGAGTAAGACAATGTAAATCCCATGAGATGTTTGACATCCGACTCTACATTTCAGTCAGAGAATTGTGTAAATGTTGCAGATGGGGATCTGTGAAACTCACTCCACTTGCGCTGCTGAATAGCTAGCTTTTCAGAGGGACGAATAGGTAAGACGCCTCAGGAGGGCGATTACATGATGCAGTTTGTGAGGCAGAGGTCCTGGGTTCGAGCCTCAGTATAAACCGAATCAGGAGAAAGCTGTACTCACTAAGCAAGCAGCGTGACCTCATTTACATAAGACATGTACCCGATTCCATATATTCAGTAGTCTGAAAGGCATGCAGCTTGTGCCATGGAGCAGCTGGAAGTCCAGCTTGATTTCACACTGGGCCTCCAGGTTACTCAGGCTCTCGTCATCATCCTCAAGGTCAAACTTCTTCAGTCTGAGTGGAACGGAGGAGCCTAGTTCTAATCCAATAAGAATATATACTTGCAATGTGTTGATAGTTTCCCCTTGAGGTTTCATGACAATACCTGGATGGTAGGTATTTGAACAGCAGCTCCTGGAAGTCGATCTTCTCCTCCTTGCACTTGGTGTTTATGACCCGACCAGAGCGGCACTTGGCAGTGTCTCCTCTCAGGGGCCTCCTTTTCCGTGAGCGAGGTTTCCATAGCTGTGAGGGCAATAAAACGCATTATCAGAATATACAATAACCAGTCAATTTGATGTTGTCTAAATGGTTTCATGCTTGCAAATCAATGGAATTGACATGCTAAATTAGATGAAAAGAAGGTATTGACCAACACTGTAGTCTGTGTGATCTGAACCAGAGAGCTGGGACAGTGCTGATGGCTCAGGGACAGGGAGTAGAGGCAGGGAGATGCTGGGGATGGTCTGGATCTCACTGACAGGAGGAGGGCAGGGCTCAGGAGGCAAGGCCTGGAGGCAGTTGGGGTTGCGCTACTGGGACAGGCTGATCCTGCGGCCCAGGCTTGGGCATGGCGGCTCACAGGTGGTCTGATGTCTGTACATGGCAAGGAGGCTCTCTCCCATATTCTTCCACCTGAGAATAAGTCCAAAATGCTTTTCGTCAATTAAAACAATGCATTCTTACCCTTAAAAAAACAAATACATGTTTGAATATTAACAGCAACTGTCTCCCCTGAAACTACACGAGAAACAGAGGATAGTTTGTACCAGCACCAGGTCTGAGTTCCTGGGCAGAGAGAGCCTGTCTCCACCGTCACAGATCCATCGCCTCCTCCACAATGGCCTGGGTCTCCTCCACATAGTGAATGAACATGTCACTGCAGATGGAGTATGAGCTCAAGATCAAGACCATGTGGACGGTTGTATGATAGCACACATTTATGATAAGTAGACTAGTGTGTAGAAGTAGGGCCGTATCACTTCAGTAACATTTGCACAGAGTCCCTCTTCAAACAAGGCTGCTCTTCAAAGATCTTCTCCTTCAACACCAGTCCTTTGGTGTAACAATGATCCTTTTCCAGGGCTTTGCTGATGAAATACAAACCGCCTGGAAAATATTATGATAGATAATTTGACAATGAAGGCCTGATTCACGCAGTCTCCTCTGAATAGTTGCTGTTGAGATGTGTCTGTTACTTGAAGCATTTATTTGGGCTGCAATTTCTGAGGCTGGTAACTCTAATTAACTTATCCTCTGCAGCAGAGGTAACTCTGGGTCTTCCTTTCCTGTGGCCGTCCTCATGAGAGCCAGTTTCATCATAGCGCTTGATGGTTTTTCTGACTGCATATGAAGAAACTTTAAAAGTTTTTGAAATTTAAAGCAATGATAGACTGTTGTTTCTCTTTGCTTATTTGAGCTGTTCTTGTCATAATATGATATTTTACCAAATAGGCCTATCATCTGTATACCCCCCCCCCCCCCCACTTTGTCACAACACAACTGATTAGCTCAAACTCATTAAGGAAAGAAATTCCACAAATTAACTTTTTAAGGCCCAAGTGTTAATTGAAATGCATTCCAGGTGACTACCTCATGAAGCTGGTTGAGAGAATGCCAAGGGTGTGCAAAGCTGTCATCAAGGCAAAGGCTAGCTACTTTGAAGAATCTCAAATAAAATATATTTTGATTTTATTTACACTTTTTTTGGCTACTACATGATTCAATGTGGTATTTCATAGTTTTGATGTCTTCACTATTATTCTACAATGTAGAAAATAGTCAAAAATAAAGAAAAACCCTGAGGTGTGGTGTGTCCAAACTTTAGACTGGTACTGTATGTCCTTGTACCGATTATTTTTAAGTTAGTCATATGACATAGTCTATATGCAGAAAGTAAACCACCTAGTGGGTCAATTTCCACAACAACTAAGAGCATTGAAGCGCGAGCCTTAACTTCTCCACTTTTTTGGTGAGCTGGCTACAATGCTGTGAACAGCGTGAAGCGAACCCATACATATGCGCAGATACTGTGTGTGACTGTGTCTTGCATCTCGCTCATCTCAATAACTATAATGATAATAATAATAATATTTATTTAGCTAGCTGAGTAAAATTTTTTAATCGCACACAGAAGTTATGAGGATAATTTAGTAGCCTGTGACATCAGTGATCTTTAGGTCGGAAAGTCGGAGCACTAGGAAGATGGCCGAGTTTCCGAGTTCAATGACCTTTCAAAGCAATTTTTCCCAGTCAGAGCTCGTTTTTCCAAGGTCCCAGTTGTCTTGAACACACTGAAGTCGGTTGCCGCAAGTTCCAAGTTGTCTTGAATGTGGCACAAGTCTACATAAATCTCCCATTAGATGCCATCTTAACCAACTTCCTGGGCTTCAAATGCACTATTGATGTAGCGTTCACCTCATGTCGGAAACTGTGTGCGAGTTCAAATTAACGTAAGTTATTTGCGTAGAGCTTCCTATTGGCTGATTCTGGTACCTCCCAAGTGGGAAACTCGGGATCCGACTCTTCCAACTAGGTTAACAAGTCGGACATTTCAGAGTTTCCGACACGACGTGAACGCAGCATTATTATTCATATTATTCATATTATTTTATTTATTTCACCTTTATTTAACCAGGTAGGCAAGTTGAGAACAAGTTCTCATTTACAATTGCGACCTGGCCAAGATAAAGCAAAGCAGTTTGACACATACAACAACACAGAGTTACACATGGAGTAAAACAAACATACAGTCAGTAATACAGTAGAAAAATATGTCTATATACAATGTGAGCAAATGAGGTGAGATAAGGAAGGTAAAAGGCAAAAAAAGGCCATGGTGGCGAGGTAAATACAATATAGCAAGTAAAACACTGGAATGGTAGATTTGCAGTGGAAGAATGTGCAAAGTAGAGATAGAAATAATGGGGTGCGAAGGAGCAAAATAAATAAATAAATACAGTAGGGGGGAGGTAGTTGTTTGGGCTAAATTATAGATGGGCTATGTACAGGTGCAGTAATCTGTTAGCTGCTCTGACAGCTGGTGCTTAAAGCTAGTGAGGGAGATAAGTGTTATATACTGTATATAATATAATATATAATATATAATAATATAATATATAAGATAATGTGTTATATACTGTAGGAATGAATGGTGTCACGTGATCGATGGCATTGTCCATTCATTTATACAGTCATTGTGATAATCCTATGAATCAGGGTAGCTAGCGATACCCTGAACGAATTGCCGCGTTCAAATCTCAGACTTCTGACTTCAGTGCATTCAAGACAACTGGGAACTGAAGAAAAAAAACAGCTCATCCAACTTGGAATTCCAAGTCGGAAACTTTGGTATCTTTCTAGAGCTCCGACTTGAAGATCACTGATGTCATGATTTGACCCCCCAAAAATATGTGCTTTCAAGACAAATGGGAACTCAGGGGGAAAAATAGTGCTTGTGGTGCGTTCAAGACATCTGGGAACGAGGGCAAATCATGACGTCAGTGATCTTCAGGTCGAAAAGTCTGAGCTCTAGAAACAGGCCCGAGTTCCCGAGTTGGAATTCCAAGTTGGGTGACCATTCAAAACGATTTTTCCCAGTCGCACCTCATTTTCTTCAGAGTTCACAGTTGTCTTGAACGCACTGAAGTCAGGGAATTCCGAGTTCCCAGTTGTTTTGAACGCGGCATTTCCAGACAAATGGGAACTCAGGAAGCCTTTGGTCATATCATTATGTTAGTGATCTTTAGGTCAGAAAGTAGGAACTCTAAAAAGGAAGTGTGTGTTTCCAACTTGGAATTCCGAATAGGATGACCATAAAAAAAAAAGCGCCAATCATAATATCTGATATTCCGTTGATTGCACGTCATTGGTGCACGCTCTCTGCTCTCTTTCCGTCACTTCGTTCAGACCCCGGCGCGCGTTGGCTTGCAAAACGAGTTTACCTAAAACAGAGACGGGTATCTCTGCCCCATTGTTACCAGCTAGTTAACACAGCCACAAAGTCAAAACCTAATTCTACAATTTCTCTTCAACATATATGTGTACGTACGTGTCTTATCGTGCGTAGTCTGTGCCGTTTGTGTGTCTCTTCACAGTCCCTGTTGTTCCATAAGGTGTATTTTTATCTGTTAAAAAAAATATATATATATATACTTCTACTGCTTGCATCAGTTACCTGATGTGGAATATAGTTCCATGTAGCCATGGCTCTATGTAGTACTGTGTGCCTCCCATAGTCTGTTCTTGACTTGGGGATTGTGAAGAGACCTTTGGTGGCATGTCTTGTGGGGTATGCATGGGTGTCTGAGCTGTGTGCTAGTAGTTTAAACAGACACCTTGGTGCATTCAGCATGTCAACCCTTCTTACAAAAACAAGTAGTGGTGAAGTCAATATCTCCACTTTGAGCCATGAGAGATTTACATGCATATTATTAATGTTAGCTCTCCGTGTACATTTAAGGGCAAGCCGTGCTGCCCTGTTCTGAGCCAATTGTAATTTTTTGGTGTCCCTCTTTGTGGCACCAGACCACATGACTGAACAATAATCCAGATGCGACAAAACTCGGGCCTGTAGGACCTGCCTTGTTCATAGTGTTGTTAAAAAGGCAGTGCAGCACTTTATTATGGACAGACTTCTCCCCATCTTAGCTACTGTAGTATGTGTTGACCATGACAGTTTACAATCCTGGCATTATTACCAGTGGTGTAAAGTTTTTTTGGTCATCTGTACTTTACACTACTATTTATATTGTACTGTAACGACCCGGTATTGTGTTCTGTGTTTGTGGGTGTGTTATGGTTCTCATGGCTACTAGCAGGGGTTAAATATGTCAGGACAGATGGAAAGGTTGGGGGGGTATGATGGGTAATACCGCGGGATTTGGAAATGCATAAATAGGGATTACTGTCTCATTGTTCTCTCTCTTCTGTTCGTGCCTTGATCTGTTCCTATGAGAGTGACTCTTGACCCGACAGGGTAACATTGTGTACGTTCGGCATTTACCGGCGTGGGTTGTGGCCGGAACAATAGCCCAGTTTATGAATAAACCTGTGTTCTGACCTGCACACCTAGAGTCCGTCTCTTTTCCCTTTATGACCCAGCCGGGTCATTACATTGGTGTCAGAAGTGCTTTCGAACTACGGGATCGTGACTAGGCGAGTTAGCTGTTCAGTATAGGCCGGGTTGGCTTTAGCGTGACTCGCATCTACGGTCATGTCGCTTGGGGCGAGGCGGAAAATTAAGGAAGAGTCGGACAAAGTGTCCGTTGTGGGCTCGGGGGTACCCGGTCGTGAGGGTCAGGCGGCGACTGCCGTAGGGAAGCTGGAGAGCCACATGGCGGGAGTTAAATTGTCAGTCAGCAAGATGGCAGAACTGGCGGGTTTTCCTTCACACCGCTCGAGAGCTGACGTCACGGCGACGGGGATATCGACGTCACCGGGTGCGGAAATGGCTGGGCCTGCTAAGGTAAACAGAGATGGCGGCGACCTATTGCCATTAGCCACGGTAGCGGCTAAACTACCAAAGTTCAATGGACAAGGTAAATGGGAAGTTTTTTTCACTCAATTCGAGTTGTTGGCTAGAGCCGGGAGGTGGTCTGACGAGACGAAAGCGTTACAGCTTGCCCTGAGCCTGGCAGAGGAGGCGTCGGAATGCCTGCTAACGCTAGCCCCGGACGAAAGGGACGACTATGGTGCGCTAGTGGAGGCATTGGGGGGCCGTTTCGGCAGAGACGCGCAGCCCAACATGCTGCGGATTGAACTGTGTAACAAAATGAGACTTCAGGGGGAATCATTAAATGCGTTGGCAAGTGGTATTCTGAGCCTGACCAGGCGGGCTTATGCAACTATGCCGATTGGGGTGCAAGACGAGCTGGCACGGGACAGTTTTATTAGAGCGCTCTCTTCCACCGAACTGGGTAAGCATGTTCAGATGGCGGACCCACCATCTCTGCGGGCTGCAGTGGAGATAGCCAGGAAGAGGGAGCTGATCTGGGGTGAGGGAGTGAGAGTGGAAGTCGCCAGTCAACCAGAGGTGAGAGCAGCGGTGGCTGGGGTGCCAGGGGTCACAAAACCGGAGTGGGTTGACGAGTTGGGCGGGCTAGTCAAGACTGCTTCGCTTGTCATGGAGAGGGGCTCCAGGCAACGTCGCAGTGTCAGCTCAGCTCCTATTGTCTGCTGGGGTTGTGGCCAGCCTGGCCACATTCAGCGAGAGTGTGACAGATTCCCCCGTCACCAGGGAAACGACAGCGGGTTCGCGCGCAGGGGGCTGCGTGGGCCCACCCCCCCGCCCCCGAACCCACTGTAAGCAAAGAAGGTACCCAGCAGCGCAGACAAGAGGGTGGGGACCTGCTCCCCCAGGGTGTAGCTGCCGCCGGGTTTCCTAGTCCTGTAGTTGTGGTGGGACGTACCACCGTTGGGGACTTCTGCAATGTCATCGTCAAGGTAGAGGGGGTGGAATGTTTGGCCCTGGTCGACACGGGCTCTACAGTAACCCTGGTGAGACCAGACATACTACCTGTTGGGGTGCGGGTGGAGCCGACCCTTGTCCAGCTACGGACTGTCACGGGGGAGCTAGCCCCCATGTTAGGGAAGTGTCAGCTATCTGTGACCGTGGGGGGGAGAACTGTGGGGTGTCCGGTGTGGGTAGCAGCGGTGCAGGACCCCTGTATACTGGGAATGGACTTTTTGAAAAACTGTGGGGCTCAGTTGGACTTAGCGTCGGGCACTTTGAGGCTGTCGGGGGGGCCCACAGTGGGAATGTCGCCTTCGGGAGGGCCAGCAGGGGGCAGGGCTGTCCCTCCGTCTTCCTCCAAGCTTGCAGAGACTCCACCGGTCATCCCGGCTGCTCCCTTGGTCGTTGTGCCATCCCAGCAGCTGTCTCCGGCGGCGACGGCCTTCACTCCCCATCATGGTGCAAGCACAGGCAGCCCAGTAGCCCAAAATACACTGGCTCCTTCACCCCATCAGCCCGACGGGGGGAAGGAGGAAGCTATCGACGCCGTCGAGGCTGTGTGGCTGAAGAACTGTCAGGGTCTGGATGAGGGACAACAGAGACAGTTAAAGCAGCTGCTGTTGGACTTTAAAGATAGCTTCGCTTGGGGGGAAGATGAGGTAGGACAAACGCACCTAGTCCAGCACGAAATAGACACTGGGGACGCCCGACCCATTAAAATTCGGCCCCGTCGTATTCCCCTTGCCAGGAGGGAAGCAGCAGACACAGCTATTGTAGACATGTTGCGGGCTGATTTCATTGAGCCATCAGATAGCCCATGGTCCGCGCCGGTCGTCATGGTGCCTAAGAAAGGGGGTAAACTTAGGTTTTGTGTTGACTACAGGGGCCTAAATTCTGTCACCACCAAAGACTCTTATCCCCTACCGAGGATTGATGAGTCGCTAGACCACGTGAGAGGGTCCTCGTGGTTCTCCTCCCTTGATCTGCGCAGTGGCTACTGGCAGGTGCCCCTCTCGCCAGGGGCACGTGAAAAAACGGCCTTCTCCACGGATAGGGGCCATTGGCAGTTCAAGGTGCTGTGCTTCGGGCTCTGTAATGCTCCTGCCACCTTTGAGAGGCTCATGGACAGAGTGCTGGCGGGGGTTCCGAGAGACGAGTGTGTTGTGTACCTAGACGACATATTGGTGCACGGCACATCGTTTGAGGGGGCACTGGGGGCAATTAGGCGAGTGTTGGAGAGGATCTCGGGGGCGGGGCTAAAATTACACCCGGGAAAGTGCCATTTCATGCAAAGGGAGGTGGCATTCTTGGGGCATCAGCTGGGTGGTGAGGGCATCAGCACGATGCCAGACAAAGTAGAGGCTGTGAGGGGGTGGCCAGTTCCAGGGGGGAAAAAAGAGGTTAAGAGCTTCCTGGGGCTGGCATCCTACTATCGTAGGTTTGTGAAGGGGTTTGCGGGGGTAGCGGCTCCTTTGAACCACCTTCTCAAGGAGGACACTGTTTTTCAGTGGACCGAAGAGCACCAGCGGGCGTTTGAGGCCCTCAAACGTGCCCTGATGGAGGCCCCTGTCCTGGCCTCACCAGACCCGAACCGTCCGTTCATCCTGGACACCGACGCAAGCAATGAGGGCTTGGGGGCTGTGCTGGCTCAGCGTGGCCCTGATGGGGAACACGTAGTAGCTTATTACAGCAGAACTTTTGATAAGGCTGAAAAACGCTACTGCGTGACAAGGAGAGAGCTTTTGGCTGTCGTGGCAGCAGTACGCCATTTCAAGTACTACCTGGGGGGCCTGCCGTTTGTGGTCCGGACGGATCACTCCGCCCTGCAGTGGCTTCTCTCCTTCAAGGAGCCAGAGGGTCAGATTGCCCGCTGGCTGGAGGAGCTGCAACCCTACGACTTCCAGGTGGAGCACAGAGCCGGCCTTCGCCACAGCAATGCAGACGCCTTGTCCCGCCGCCCGTGTGCTGAGGATGGCTGTGGGTACTGCGCCAAACGGGTGGAGCGAGAGAGAGAACTGTGCAGGGAGGAGGGAGTCACCGCCACGGTGAGTCAGCTGAGTGTGACAGAGTGCCGGGAGCTTGAGGCTGTGGACGTTGGGGAGTGGAGGCGTCGCCAGGAGGAGGACGCAGAGCTGCGTCCTGTGCTGCGGTGGGTGGAAGAGAGAAGACGACCGCCGTGGGGGGAAGTAGCCCCTCTATCACCAGTCACCAAAGGACTGTGGGCTAAATTCACAGTCCTTAGAGTGGCTGAGGGAGTGCTCCAGAGGGGGTGGAAAAAGCCAGCGACTGGAGAAATTACGTGGCAGGTAGTGGTGCCCAAAAGGCTGCAGGGGAGCGTGTTACAGCAGCTTCATGGGGGAGTAGGCGCAGGGCATTTTGGGGTCTCCAAAACGTTAAAGCGCATGCGTAAAGGCTTCTATTGGGCAAGGCACAGGAGGGATGTTGAGGACTTTTGTAGGCAGTGCGACGAGTGTGCTGCTAAAAAAGGACCTCCAGGTCAGTCACACGCCCTCCTACAACAATTCCCAGTAGGGGAGCCCATGGAGAGACTGGGGGTAGACATAGTAGGGCCGTTTCCAACCACAGACAGCGGTAACAGGTGGATTCTAACCGCCATGGACTACTTCACCAAGTGGCCGGAGGCTTACGCTCTCCCAGACCAGGAGGCGGGGACAATAGCTGATGCGTTGGTGGGGGGAATAATCAGTCGGTTTGGGGTGCCACAGTCTATTCACAGCGACCAGGGAAGAAACTTCGAGTCACGGGTGTTCTCAGAGTTGTGTAGACGGTTAGGCGCGGAGAAGACGCGCACTACTCCGCTTCACCCGCAGAGTGATGGGCTGGTGGAAAGATTTAACAGAACATTAGCACAGCAGCTGGCCATCGTTACCTCAAAACACCAGAGAGATTGGGACACCCACTTACCGTTTATTCTTATGGCGTGTAGGTCGGCTGTTCAAGAATCGACTGCGTGCTCCCCAGCACTACTAATGTTAGGTCGTGAGTTGCGCACCCCAGCCGAACTGACGTTTGGCCACCCTCCTGATAATGACGACGGGGTTTTGCCTGGCCCGAACTATGTGTGTCGTCTGCAGAACCGGTTAGAAGCGGCTCACACCTTCGCAAGAGAGCAACTCGAAAACGCAGGGGTGCGCCAAAAGCGCCACTACGACTCGCGCGCTAGGGGGAGGCACTTTGGAGCGGGAGAATGTGTGTGGCTTCACAACCCCATGCGCAAGAAGGGGCGGTGCCCAAAGCTGGACAGTGCATGGGTGGGGCCGTGTCTGGTGATAGAGAGAGTGGGGGAGGTGACGTACCGGGTGGAGGTTCCCCCACGGAGCAGGAAGGTGGTGGTCCACCGGGATCGATTGGCACCCTACAGAGGGAGGAAAACGGTAGGGAATGGGAGTGAGGGCTCTGATGTGAGCCCACGGGAACAGTCTAACGAGGAGACTCTAGCACAACCTGAGCCTGGGGAGGGGGCTGCTTCTTCGGAGGGCGCTGGAAATGACATTGGGGCAGAGGAGCGTTCTGGGGAGCCACCGCTGAGAGTCACGGGGAGGCCCAAGAGACTGATGCGACCTCCGGGTCGTTTTAAGGATTTTGTTGTGTAACCCTAGGGGCTAGGGTTTAGAAAGGGGGGGGCTATGTAACGACCCGGTATTGTGTTCTGTGTTTGTGGGTGTGTTATGGTTCTCATGGCTACTAGCAGGGGTTAAATATGTCAGGACAGATGGAAAGGTTGGGGGGGTATGATGGGTAATACCGCGGGATTTGGAAATGCATAAATAGGGATTACTGTCTCATTGTTCTCTCTCTTCTGTTCGTGCCTTGATCTGTTCCTATGAGAGTGACTCTTGACCCGACAGGGTAACATTGTGTACGTTCGGCATTTAGCGGCGTGGGTTGTGGCCGGAACAATAGCCCAGTTTATGAATAAACCTGTGTTCTGACCTGCACACCTAGAGTCCGTCTCTTTTCCCTTTATGACCCAGCCGGGTCATTACAGTACTTTTTACTCCGTACATTTTCCCTGACACCCAAAGTACTTGTTACAGTTCGAATGCTTAGCAGGACAGGAAAATGGTCCAATTCACACACATATCAAGAGAGCATCCCTGGTCATCCCTACTGCCTTTGATATGGTGGACTCACTAAACACAAATGCTTCATTTGTAAATTATGGCTGAGTGTTGGACTGTGCCCCTGGCTATCCATAACTTAAAATAACAAGAAAACCGTGCCATCTGGTTTGCTCAATATAAGGAATGTGAAATGATTTATACTTTTACTTTTGATACTTAAGTAAGCTTTATTTACTCAAGTAGTATTTTACTGTGTGCACTATCACTTTTACTTGAGTTTTTTCTATTAAGGTATCTTTACTTTAACTCAAGTATGACAATTGGGTACTTTTTCCACCACTGGTTATTATTTAGGTAGTGTGAAGTGTAGCACAGATAATTTTCTACAAACCTTTACTTCGCTATACAAAGTATGTCTTCTAATCTTTCATGGCTAGTTGCAGGTGGTTCGTTTAAATTTAGAACATTTTCTGTTATTAAATTAAATCAAATATTTGCTCCATGAAGTAGTCAAACAATGTGTAAGCCACCATCTTGTCTATTTCAAATCTTCTCATAGATTGAGAACGGTGAATGTCATTCAACGTGACGCTTGATTTCTGAGTTGCACTCATGACATGCAGCACTTTGGGGTGGACACCCTCCTGTCTCAATCAATAAGATATTAAGATTTGAAATAGACAAGATGGCGGCATACACATTGTTGGATTACTTCATGGAGCAAAACATGTATTTAATTACATTGAGCTGAGCCCAGCTTAATGCTGATTGGTTAATTGATTTATAATTGTTTTATCAAGGGTGGCCAAATACTTGCTGGCATCAATCAATCAAATGCTATGGCCTCAAGATGTTATACTCTTTTGGGCCAGACAGCATCAGATACATGGGCTACACATACTAGGACAGAGGTGCGCTGTTTCCCTCGCTCAGATGATTTCTCAGGTGAGATTCAGCCACTTGCTAATTGGCGTAAAATTACGAAAACAAAGAGGGAGACAAAAGAGAAATTAATGATTTTATAATTTGTATTTTTTTTATTGGTCAAATATTTGGGGAAGCCTGGCTTCCCTTGGCACACATGAATACACGCCACTGTTGGTCAGCATGTTAGTCTTGAATGATGCATGCCAAGATATACCAGAGATAAGGGCTGTTTGTGGTTGATTTGCATCCACACAAGTCAAACGGGGTTCACCAGTATGAACAAAATCGCAAACTGCTTTTTTTGTTCAAGCCCTCAATAACTGTTGTCCGCTAATGATGATAATCTCTTTGCATCTGCCAATTTATTGTCTGTCCAGTATCCAGATGACCTTTCCCCAGAGCTTCCTATACAGTTCATTTCTTTCCATAATGTGTCGAGGCAGGCAACAGAACTGCTGTATTTGAAGCACCACTCCCTTCTGCCCAGTTTCCCTTATATTGCCATGGCAATCGAGTCATTTTTACCATCCCTGTAACTGTCGCTTCTGCGGGAAGATCATTTTCTATACTAAAACTCATAAAGAACTATAGAAGCATTAAAGCCGATTCATGGTCAATCTGGCATCTGTATTGGCCGTACAGCATTTACTGCGATGTGGCCTCTGCAGAAGTAAGAGCATTCATACTAATTGCGCGTTGCAGAGCAGAGCTGTTTTGAAAGAAGTGAGTTTGTGCTTATACAGGACATACTGCCCCCACCTACAGTCAAACAATTATGTCAATGCGTAGCTATACAGAGCATTTGTAACAATATTTGGGAGTGGCACGGCGATGTGGTACAGAGCTTGATTTGGCCAACACAAGCCTCTGGAGGCTCCGTAATTGCGTCACACCCTCCGTATGGAGCCTCTGGATCACATCCCAGATCAAGTATAAATCGGCTTTTAGGCTCTTGGTCTGATATGTGCTTTTAAACACCTGAGTAAGCTCAACTCATTGCACTGGCGCCATCGTAGCCTTGACCACGGCATTTGTTCACCGATATCCCCTTACTTTCAATCAGTTTATTTTTTTATTTTTCAAGGCCTGAGGCACTTTTTCAGTCAAGAAACAAACACGTAGCTTCCTAGTACATATGGAAATGAATAAGCTTTATGAAAGAGTTTTTGGGGTGTTACTGTCAAAATGATTTGTAAAAATAAAATATCATTACATTCACAACTCTAGCCTGTCTTCATAAAGCTTCCCCAAGCTGTGACCACTGTGTGTAGAGATTGTTTGGCGTGTTTGAGAGGTGGCCTGGTATATCTAGTGCCTATTCTGAATACACAGATACTGGAAAATCCATGTTGTTTATATTAATAATACATTTTCACAAAAACATCATTACATTCACAACTTTAAATTGTCTTCATAAAGCTTCCTCAAGACATTAACTTTAAATATATATTAGTAAGAAGTCTGTGAAAGCTGGTATGATACAGTATATCTTGTCTAGTCTGAGTAGCCAAAATCCATGTTTTTAGATGATTAAACCATTTGCACACGAATACCATTGCTTTCACAACTTTACATTTTGTTCAAAATACTTCCCCAACCTGTGACCATCATGTAGAGATTGCATTAGATTGATTTGGAGTCTGTGAGAGGTGTTATATCTAGGCTAGAGTCTGAGTAGCCAGATAAGTTGGATTTTCCTCTGTGACACCAGTGTAGCAAATTCAGGCGATAGCCCAAATAGGTTTGAAACCATAAACGTGCATCTGTGAGTCCAGTAGTGCTGCCATTATAAAGCCTGCACTAAGGACTACATATAATGACAAAGGTTTTTAATACTGATACAAATGTTGAGCAAAAGATTATTGATACAAGAATGAGGTTCTCTGCAATGCTCTGGACTCTTACCCAGCTGTATGGGAGTGGCAAAATGGTGCAGTGCTGAGTCATTGTTGGCAAAAGTACTTGCTCTCTCAATTGCCAGCGCTGTAGTTTCAAGCCTCTGCACTGCAGTCACCTGATGCACTGCTATAGTTTGTTTTTAGGGCTAAAAGTAACATTTCCTACTCATCCTGTTTCAGTAAGACAGACATGCTTCACAGCAAAATGTAAATTTTGTCATTACAGACTGACCTCATTGCCTTCCCTCTCTCTCCACTGGTTATACCCGCCCCTTACATCTGTCTCTTTTCCTCTCACCCTATCTCTCAATCCCTTTCTTAACAGCTCAGACTTGGCTGGCTGGCGCTGTCATTGATCCCTGCTGTCAGTGCTTTAAAAAAAGGTTTGCGTCACAGTCATTACAGCACTATAAAAGCCACAGTGATGCAGATCCCACTGTGCAGTTGACCCAGCAACTCCATCAAACATAGAGCTGCCTGTTTCACGAGTCATGAGTTCCATTGGTTACGATCCTTACTATCCTTCCTCTTCCCACAAGAGGAGGGTGACGCTGCGCAGTGGAGGGTATGGAGGCAGTGCAGGAGGAATGACATCCAGGTCGGTGTATTCCAGCCTCTCTGCCCCCCTCTCATCCCATGGGTCATCCCGGCTGCATTACCCAACATACAGCCGTAGCTCTTCCATGCTGCTATCTGCCTCTGGCTCTGCTGCCACTGCTGAACTGGACATAAGCCAGGCGGTGCAAGTCAGCACTGAGTTCAAGGCCGTGCGGACGCAGGAGAAAGCCCAGCTGCAGGAGCTGAACGACCGCTTTGCCAGTTTCATTGAGCGCGTCCACGAGCTGGAACAGCAGAACAGGCTGCTGGATGCTGAACTGCTGATCCTCAGGCAGAAGCATGGCGAGCCCTCCCACCTCAGGTCCCTATATGAGCACGAGATCCGCCAGCTCCGTGCTGCTGTGGAGGAGGCCCGCGATGAGAAACAGGTTGCTCAGAACCACAGGGACCAGATGGAGGAGGTGTTGCAGAGTCTACAGGGCCGTTATGAAGAGGAGGTAGTCAGCAGAGAAGACGTAGAAGGCCGTCTGATGGATGCAAGGAAGAGGGCAGATGAGGCTGCTTTGGGCCGTGTTGAGCTGGAGAAAAGGACAGAGACACTGCTGGATGAGTTGGCCTTCCTGAAACGTCTCCATGAGGGGGAGATAGCGGAGCTGCAGGCCCAGGTGCAGTACAATGCCCAGGTGTCAGTGGAGATGGAAGTGGCCAAGCCAGACCTGTCCGCAGCCCTCCGAGACATCCGTGTCCAGTATGAGAAACTGGCACACCGCAACCTCCAGTCAGCCGAGGAATGGTTCCGCAGCAAGGTGAGTGTGATGACAGAAGGCACCGCCCGCAACACAGACAACGTTCGCAGTGCCAAAGACGAGGCCGGGGAGTACCGGCGCCTGATCAAAACACGGAACCTGGAGATTGAAGCATGCCGTGGGATGAACCAGTCCCTGGAGAATCAGCTACAAGAGGTGGAGGAGAAACAGAGTGCTGAGATCGCAGCCCTACAGGTCAGTGCCAGAGCAGCATGAATGAAAAATGTAACCTGTCTAAATATCTGCATTAGTATATGTAGTGTAGCAGACTCTGCTGAGCCTAATCCTTCAGACAAATGCGCACAATGAATATTCTACAGAAATGCTGTGTAATGCATCCTTTACACCAACAAAGTAAGTTCTGGCCTATAGAATACGTCGTTTGGTCATGATGTTTGGAAAAACTTTTACATATATCAGATATATTCCACAATAAACACCTCATTAATCATATTAATGATCTCTCCAAAATAGGAATCAATTGGCCAGCTGGAGGACGAGTTGAGGACAACTAAGAATGAAATGGCTAGGTACCTGAAGGACTATCAAGACCTCTTGAACGTTAAGATGGCTCTGGACATCGAGATAGCAGCTTACAGGTCTGTAACTCATAAAATTAGACATGCATATTGTGTCTACTTCACAGAGAGGAACTTCCTGCAGAAGTTTGTAATTATACCATTACTATATGATCATAGATTGGATTATATGTGTTTTACAGTAACACAAATTTCACTGAGTGCCAACCAGGGCCATCTCTTGTGATCTATGTATCTATTCTGTTTCCAGGAAGCTGCTTGAAGGGGAGGAGAATCGCTTCAGTGCTGGAGGACCAGGGGAAATGTACTACTCCCAAAGCCTGAGTGTTGCCCCATCCTACAACCGCCCCATGTTTTCCATGCAGTCCAGCCTGAGCTCTGCTGCTCCCTACCTACGCATGTACAGCTCATCATTCTCCTCTGCAGATGAGATTATAGCTGCCAGTCAAGCACAGCCTGCTGAGTCAAGTCCTCAGGAAGAAGAGGAGGAAGAAGAGGGGGAAGAAGAAGAGAAGGGAGTCGAGGAAGCAGAGGAAGAGGAAGAAGAGCAAAAAGCAGGTCCGTGTTGTCTAGAGTTTGAATGAATGTGATTTCACTTCTTTTTTTTTTAAGGTTTTGAATTGTCACATTCAGTGTTTACAACGGTTAACAACTAATCACATTGTCTCTACAGGTGACAATGGAGATACGGAGAAAGAGGAAGCAGGGGAGCCTAAAGAAAATGGAGAAGATGAAAGCCAAGAAGGAGGAGATGGAGTGGAGGATGGAGCCACTGAAACAGAAGAAGGGGATGATAAGGGAGAAGCGGAAGAAAGCAAAAAGGAAGTAGAAGAAGAAAAAGAGAAGCCAAAAGACCAAAATATTTAAATCAAGAATGAATGACACATTGATTGTTCCCTATCGAGGTGCTCTATAAATAGATCAGTTCAGTACAATCAATCAGGAAACCACTGTATATACAGCAGAGGCCTTTATGTTTGAGTTCAAATAAACAGTATGGCTGTACACTGAGTGAAGCAGAGCATGAGAGTGTATGCATGTGTGTGCCTGCAAGGTGCTCTTCAGAACAATAAAAAGCAAATACCTGTATATGAAATACATCAAAATAAATTCAATATGATTGCTTAATTATTGGGTGCGAAAAACAAGAGAGAGCATGTGTGGAGTTTTGTGAGCAAATACTGTATTGTATTAGCCTGTGAAATATTTGTTTGAAAAACCTATGTGCTTTTCTGTCACCACAATATGCCTATAAGAACACCTTTGTGTTCAATACTTGATTTGAAATGCCTTAGACCAAATCTTCTTAGTGGGATCCATGATGTACAGTACTGAACACAAATAAAGACATGAAACATGAATTGCTGGTATTATTGTACTACTCAATTCACTACACTTGAAGTTACTACTCATTTTCATGACTGGCCGGATGAGTCAGCAATAAGTGTATGGAGTCTATAGATAATAGCATTGGCGAATCAGGATGTTCTTTTAGAATAAAAGTGTATTAGTACAACTGTTTCCTTTATAGGTTGGTTGATAGATGATGTAATTTCTCCACAATGTACCTACTACCTGTACGTGTCATCTGAGAGACGCCCTCTTAGATGGCTCTTTGACAGACAATGAACAAACTTTGGAAATTGCTGGTAGTTTCCCACCTTGGTAGATTGTAAAACAATAAAGAACATCTGGCAAAGATAGAATTAAATGGCATTTTGGTATTTATTTTTTCAAATTGACGGATAGTAAGTAGAGAGCAGGAGCCTTTGTGTGTGTGTGTGTGTGTGTGTGTGTGTGTGTGTGTGTGTGTGTGTGTGTGTGTGTGTGTGTGTGTGTGTGTGTGTGTGTGTGTGTGTGTGTGTGTGTGTGTGTGTGTGTGTGTGTGTGTGTGTGTGTGTGTGTGTGTGTGTGTGTGTGTGTGTGTCCTCATAAGGTCCTGTGTTTTTCCTGCTGGCTCACTCTCCTTCACATCACTGGCCATAAATCAGAGGTTTTTTGACTCAGCTAAGTTGGTGCTGCACCAAAGAATCTGGCCAAATGTCTAGTGATGGAGGATGCCAGCAAAAAGCAATTCCATTAGAGAAACAAGAGAGGAAAATTCTTCTGCATTAAACCTTGACAGAGGACGGTCTGTTTTATTCCAGACACTCTTTTTGCACTGGTGGCGGAAATGCACAGCCATTCATACACATACAGGAACACTGTATGAATGCTAAATG
This sequence comes from Salvelinus alpinus, assembly GCF_045679555.1. Lineage (NCBI taxonomy): Eukaryota > Metazoa > Chordata > Actinopteri > Salmoniformes > Salmonidae > Salvelinus > Salvelinus alpinus. The sequence goes on from NC_092104.1 coordinate 35,583,863, forward strand.
ATTACATACATACTGAGGACTATATGTGACTTGTTGCTATTCATATCAAGTTGAATTTTGTGGCTGTGTATCCCCAAGAAGGAGAACACTTGTTCTTTCAAGGATATCAGTTTTACTTGACAGGGACACAGAGAGGGTCTTAATTTCTGCAGTGGCTGTAAATCTTCTGACTGTTTGGCTAAAGTTCCCTCTCTTTAGTGTCACTGTTATTCTGAGATGACATATGGTTTGTCTACCATCATCACTCTCTCTTCACATTTATATTCATTTTATTCTCCAAAACAGTCACAGAGACTTTTATTCCTTTATAATATATGGCATAACCCACACTATGCTATTTACACCAACAATTGGACTACAATGCTACAGAGCTCTCAAAAGTAAAATAAAAAAATAAAATAAAAAACATGCAGTCCTCTATGTTTGACCTTTGGCCCTGTTACATACAGTATTAGAAAGCCATCGCCCCAAAATCTGCAGCTGCCACCTCCCTCTTTTCCCCTCTGTAGTTTCTTTGTCCTCAGCTCACCCTATCCTCTGCAGCTCCTCCCACCAACCTTCCCTTTCTTCCTGAAACAAAAGAGTGAATGAGGAGGCAGCATGTGTATCAAACTGATACCAACACATATTCTCTGTATAAAAAAAGACAACAAAAAAGGGAAGTTAACAAGTTGGACTTAATGTGTATGTCATATAGCCACAAGGGTAATGTCCCAAAGCCAACATAACAACTCAAATCATCACCTGATTTGCTGTTGGGAAAACAATGTAAATATCAAAGTGTTGTATGGTGTATATACTGTAAAAAAAAAAAAAAAAAAAAAGGAAAAGAGCCCCATTCTATTCTATTTCATACGAAAGATCTGTAGATGATAGTGTACAATATACACAAGTGAAATGTATGTTGCTGGGATATTATGGAATTTCACTGTCAGTCACAAAATGTGCTTGAGAGGACTCTACATAAGTCTCGCCACTGATCTGCTTCCCTCTTGTGGAGCAACAAAGTATTAGTAGGGGGTTGACGACCACAACAGTATTTCCCCTGCTGCTGTTTGTTTCTCACAGGCACTAAGTTCTGGAGCTCTAGTGATTTGCAGGACTCTGATGTGCAGCTGATCTCTCAGTGTTTCCCTGGCATCACAGGACCACTGGACACAGCAATATTTCACCACCAGCATTGACTGGTCTATTTCTTTAAAGGTCATCAGGTCGGTAATTTTGTTGGTGTGTACTGAAATACATTAGGATTAGCAAATGGCTTTGTCAACGCAAGTGAATGTGGTATTTTGGGGGAATAAGAGGGTTTGTAGTTATATTCTTTAAGTTGTAGAATTTACGTTTTCCAGGTGTGGGGATTCAATGTGTCTGATCATCAAGTAGAGGAGGGGTACCCCAAACGTTTAGTGGACATTGTCCATGCTTTTGACCCAAATGATCATCCACAGAGTAGGGACTGCTTACTGAATCTTCAAAATCCAAATAAATGTACGAGATATGAAATGCTATGTCAAATATATATATTTTTTCATAGGTAACTTGGATGCTGTCTATTTCTTATATACCCACCATGCCATGCTTTTATTAAAGGACTATACTATTGGGTGGCCTCAAGGGGAGATACTGTTCTTCAATCTTACATGCTATAATTCAATTTGACATAAGCCATACAGAAATGTCTACATGGCAAGCAATCAGTGCTTAATGATGTAAATTGGAATGAAGCTTAATGTTTCCTGGTCAGTTGATATTATATGATGGTTCACCTTTAAAGAAGTAGACCCTGTCATGGTCATGAGTCCATACATGTAGGTGGGCATCTACTCTGTGCCGGAAAAGTTTGTTCCAGCCCTGCTGCATACTCCTGGACTCACCTCGGCGAGGTCTGCCTCTGCAGTTGTCATACAGAAAAAATCGACACTGGACAGGAGGTAGAAGCAAAGTGATTACTATACTGTGGTTTTGTTTTCTCCTGGTGTATAAATACATTCTGTTTGCATTGACCTTATATTGTATCTAAATGGTGACCTTTTGTGCACATTACCTACCATATAGCTTTTGGATGGCCTTTCGGTCCTCCCAACTCATCTCCATAGGACTGCCATTGATGGGTTACAGAGGGTACATCACTGAGTCAAGGAAAGACAAGTGGGGTAGTCCTAGTACATGTCCTGTCTCATGCACCAAAACCTGCATTTAAAACACAACGCTAAAGATTGAGAATTTCACAGCACACTGAGAAATGTGTGTGTGCCACACTGAGTGTGTACTGTACCTGAGGCGGTTTGACCCCATGGTCAGATGGAAAAGCACTGTAGAATTGATCATCATCCAGATGGGTCTGCCCTGACTGGGTTGTATGTGCAACCTCTCCTCCTGCTCCATCGAACAACAAAGGACACACCAGGTGACGTCCTGAAGAGGGAGGGTCAGAAACACAAAAACACACAAACCAAAGGGAGGCTGGTCTGAGCACATGAATGAGGAAAATAGAAAACATTTGATTCAACGTGTAAGCACTACAATGGAAATACTATAACAACTGGGCTATGAATCATACAGTAACATCCAGAGCATGTCTGTAATACCTGTGCCAAAGCCCAGGCGGATATCAATCTCTGCCCCAAGAGAAGGGGGGTCTTCCTTGAAGGAGAGGGGAGTCACCTCAGCCCAGCGCTTGAGGGCCAGAGCTATGATCTGCCGCTGCTGCTGGACAGGCAGGTGGCTGCTGAGGCCCTTTGATAGCAGGCTCTACCTGATCCTGCATTTGGCATAGCCTGGGCATGGGGCCCAGGGATCCACCAGGATCCTGAGTGCGCTTTTGTCTGTGGGACATAAAAACCTGATATGGGCTTGAACCCACACCTGGATCCTCATAAGTGTTTTAGCCTCCTTGGTTCACTGGAGAAATGCAGAAACATCCATGGGAGAAGGGATCATAGAAGGGATCACTGGTGAATTCATGATCTTATCTTTGAACTGATGGTTGGAGGACAAGAGTTGTTTATGATCGTCTTCTGATGCAGAGGCTCTATTCACCGCCACCTTGTTGACGAGTAAGGAACACACCAAACAGATCAAATCAAAGTTTATTTGTCACGTGCGCCGAATAAGGAACACACCAAACAGATCAAATCAAAGTTTATTTGTCACGTGCACCGAATACAACAGGTGTAGTAGACCTTACAGTGAAATGCTTACTTACAAGCTCTAACCAATAGTGACAAAAAAAAGGTGTGTGTGTGTGTGTGTGTGTGTGTGTGTGTGTGTGTGTGTGTGTGTGTGTGTGTGTGTGTGTGTGTGTGTGTGTGTGTGTGTGTGTGTGTGTGTGTGTGTGTGTGCAGGTAAGTAAAGAAATAAAACAACAGTAAAAAGACATTTGAAAATAACAGTAGCAAGGCTATATACAGACACCGGTTAGCTAGGCTTATTGAGGTAGTATGTACATGTAGGTATGGTTAAAGTGACTATGCATATATGATGAACAGAGATTAGCAGTAGCGTAAAAAGAGGGGTTGGCGGGTGGTGGGACACAATGCAGATAGCCCGGTTAGCCAATGTGCGGGAGCAGTGGTTGGTCGGACCAATTGAGGTAGTATGTACATGAATGTATAGTTAAAGTGACTATGCATATAAGATAAACAGAGAGTAGCAGCAGCGTAAAAGAGGGGTTGGGGGGGGGGCACACAATGCAAATAGTCCGGGTTCAGAAATAGTTACCTGTTCAGGAGTCTTATGGCTTGTGGGTAAAAGCTGTTGAGAAGCCTTTTTGTCCTAGACTTGGCACTCCGGTACCGCTTGCCATGCGGTAGTAGAGAGAACAGTCTATGACTGGGGTGGCTGTGGTCTTTGACAATTTTTAGGGCCTTCCTCTGACACCGCCTGGTGTGGAGGTCCTGGATGGCAGGCAGCTTAGCCCCAGCGATGTACTGGGCCGTACACACCACCCTCTGAAGTGCCTTGCGGTCAGAGGCCGAGCAATTACCATACTAGGCAGTGATGCAACCGGGCAGGATGCTCTCGATGTTGCAGCTGTAGAACCTTTTGAGGATCTCAGGACCCATGCCAAATCTTTTTAGTTTCCTGACGGGGAATAGGCTTTGTCGTGCCCTCTTCACGACTGTCTTGGTGTGTTTGGACCATTCTAGTTTGTTGTTGATGTGGACATCAAGGAACTTGAAGCTCTCAACCTGCTCCACTACAGCCCCGTCGATGAGAATGGGGGCGTGCTCGGTGCTCCTTTTCCTGTAGTCCACAATCATCTCCTTAGTCTTGGTTACGTTGAGGGATAGGTTGTTATTCTGGCACCACCCGGCCAGGTCTTTGACCTCCTCCCTATAGGCTGTCTCGTCGTTGTCGGTGATCAGGCCTACCACTGTTGTGTCGTCTGCAAACTTAATGATGGTGTTGGAGTCGTGCCTGGCCATGCAGTCGTGGGTGAACAGGGAGTACAGGAAGGGACTGAGCACGCACCCCTGGGGAGCTCCAGTGTTGAGGATCAGCATGGCAGATGTGTTGCTACCTACCCTCACCACCTGGGGGTGGCCCGTCAGGAAGTCCAGGATCCAGTTGCAGAGGGAGGTGTTTAGTCCCAGGTTCCTTAGCTTAGTGATGAGCTTTGAGTGTACTATGGTGTTGAACGCTGAGCTGTAGTCAATGAATAGCATTCTCACATAGGTGTTCCTTTTGTCCAGGTGGGAAAGGGCAGTGTCGAGTGCAATAGAGATTGCATCATCTGTGGATCTGTTTGGGCGGTATGCAAATTGAAGTGGGTCTTGGGTTTCTGGGATAATGGTGTTGATGTGAGCCATTACCAGCCTTTCAAAGCACTTCATGGCTACGGACGTGAGTGCTACGGGTCTGTAGTCATTTAGGCAGGTTGCCTTTGTGTTCTTTGTGATCACACAGTCGTCCGGAACAGCTGATGCTCTCATGCATGCCTCAGTGTTGCTTGCCTCGAAGCGAGCATAGAAGTGATTTAGCTCAGTGTTTGTAGCTCAGGCAGCCTTTACATCCCAGCAACATCTTGCGGTTTTGCCTCTGACATGGAAAGAGAAGGGAAAACATGCTGCTTAAGACATACTGTAGTAGGACAACAGTTGACTTTTTCTCAAAATCGCCATTAATCCATTTGGTAGACTGAATATGAAAACACCAGCAGTTGAGTACTATTTATCTCTGTTTGTACAAGTATAATAAGTGAAATATGTTAAGTTAATGTTGGTTTAGCACATTAAGCCACCTGAGGCAGAGCAGTGAAGACCCCACCAGAAGGAAATGAAAAGAGGAATGATAGACTAGCCAGTAGAGACAATCCTTCCAGCCCCATCTCTCTGGGCTCCTATAACGCTGTCTACTCTCTCCCAGCTCTTTTTCCCTTGAGACCCCACGCCAGAGAGAGGGATTGGTCTTTATTCCCTACCATCCTGGTACTGCCTCTACTTGTACACCTGTTTCTGTTAACCTTGTACCCCAAAGCACCTGCACACTGCTGGAAAGACAAACGATTCACCATAGCACACCACAGATATGGGTACAGTACTCACCTGTCTATCTGTTTACCCCCGTCTCTGATCACCATAAAGGGTGTCTTGTTGTTTGACGTGATAGAAGAAGAGGCTCATAGTCATGCTTTCTCTCTGGGAGTGTATGATGCAATCTGATCTAACTAGAGCATTAGGTGAGAACAGGGGAGGCTCACAGTTCTGCTAATTAGAGCATGACTGAAGGGAGGACAAGACACACATGCCAGTCGGCTTGACTGATTCATCGACCCTATCGACACCAAACTGAGATGCCAATACATGTTATGCTTATATAATGCTTACATAAAGCTTGCACCTGAGGTGGTAGACTGTTCATGAAACAATCCTACACAATGGTCTCTTGAGCCTAAATCTGTCTCTCATCAGCATTAATGAGATTTTAGGAATATCCCCTCATAATACCATGACTCAAGCACAAGAATGTACTCTAAATAGAAGGTATATGTGTTTGACATAGAGATTGATAGAGGACTCTAGTGCCAAAAAGTATGTTTCAGCATGGGCAGCTCCATTGTGGACTTTCCGCATTTTGAAGTAGTCAACTGGGTGGGACTTCCTATAGGTTAAGGAAGAATCACATAATTCTATCCAGGTCATCAGGAGGGATCAGCCAATGATTTATACTTGTGAGTAAACATTCCATAACTGCAGGTGGCAGGAAATCGCCAAACTTGGCTTTATACCTTTTCAAACAGTACACTGCAGGTGGCAGTATTCACCCTTTCAGTTTGTTTATCAACTCATCAACCGTTGCTGCTTCCTATAGATCACCCTCTGCCCCCTCTGCCCCCCATCTATCTTCTGAGCTCGTGCTGCTAGGTGACCTAAACTGGGACATGCTTAACACCCCGGCCATCCTACAATCTAAGCTAGATGCCCTCAATCTCACACAAATTATCAATGAACCTACCAGGTACAACCCCAAATTCGTAAACACGGGCACCCTCATAGATTTCATCGTAACTAACTCGCCCTCCAAATACACCTCTGCTGTTTTCAACCAAGATCTCAGCGATCACTGCCTCATTGCCTGCAGTCAAACGACCACCCCTCATCACTGTCAAACAGTGATCATCACTAAAACACTTCAGCGAGCAGGCCTTTCTAATCGACCTGGCCCGGGTATCCTGGAATGACATTGACCTCATCCCGTCAGTAGAGGATGCCTAGTTATTCTTTAAAAGTGCCTTCCTCACCATCTTAAATAAGCATGCTCCATTCAAAAAATTTTGAACCAGGAATAGATATAGCCCTTGGTTCACTCCAGACCTGTCTGCCCTTGACCACCACAAAAGCATCCTGTGGAGTTCTGCATTAGCATCGAATAGCCCCCGTGATATGCAACTTTTCAGGGAAGATAGGAACAAATATACACAGGCAGTTAGGAAAGCTCAGGCTAGCTTTTTCAAACATAAATTTGGATCCTGTAGCACAAACTCAAAAAAGTTCTGGGACACTGTTAAGTCCATGGAGAATAAGAGCACCTCCTCCCAGCTGCCCACTGCACTGAGGCTAGGAAACACTGACACTACCGATAAATCCACAATAATTGAGAATTTCAATAAGCATTCTTCTACGGCTGGCCATGCTTTCCACCTGGCTACCCCTACCCCACTTCTCCTTCACCCAAATCCAGATAGCTGATGTTCTGAAAGAGCTGCAAAATCTGGACCCTACAAATCAGCCGGGCTCGACAATCTGGACCCTCTCTTTCTAAAATTATCTGACGAAATTGTTGCAACCCCTATTAATAGCCTGTTCAACCTCTCTTTCGTATCGTCTGAGATTCACATAGATTGGAAAGCTGCCGCAGTCATCCCCCTCTTCAAAGGGGGAGACACTCTAGACCCAAACTGCTACAGACCTATATCTATTCTGCCCTGCCTTTCTAAAGTCTTTGAAAGCCAAGTTAACAAACAGATTACCGACCATTTCGAATCTCACCGTACCTTCTCCGCTATGCAATCTGGTTTCAGAGCTGGTCATGGGTGCACCTCAGCCACGCTCAAGGTCCTAAACGATATCATAACCGCCATCGATAAGAGACATTACTGTGCAGCCGTATTCATCGACCTGGCTAAGGCTTTCGACTCTGTCAATCACAACATTCTTTTTGGCAGACTCAACAGCTGTCACGTTCTGACCATAGTTCTTGTGTGTTTTGCTTGTTTTAGTGTTGGTCAGTGTCACGTTCCTGACCTGTTTTCTGTTGTTTTGTATGTGTGTGATGGTCAGGGCGTGAGTTTTGGGTGGGCAGTCTATGTTTGCTGTTTCTATGTTGGTTTTGGGTTGCCTGGTATGGCTCTTAATTAGAGGCAGGTGTTTTGCGTTTTCCTCTAATTGAGAGTCATATTAAGGTAGGTTGTTCTCACTGTTTGTTTGTGGGTGATTGTCGCTGTGTCTGTGTTTGTTGCACCACACGGTACTGTCTCGTCTCGGTCATTCCTGTTCATGTGTTCTTCGTTTCATGTAAGTTCGTAGTTTAGGTCTGTCTACGTCGTGTTTGTTATTTTGTAATTTCCAAGTGTTTTCGTATTTTGTCTTCGTGTTTCAATAAATATCATTTATGTCTAATTACCTCGCTGCATATTGGTCCACCGATCCTTCTCTCCTCTCCTCTTCCGAGGAAGAGGAGGACGACACCCGTAACAGTCAGGACGTGAGCTGGGTGGGCATTCTATGTTGTGTGTCTAGTTTGTCTGTTTCTATGTTTGGCCTAATATGGTTCCCAATCAGAGGCAGGTGTTTTGTGTTGTCTCTGATTGGGAATCATATTTAGGTGGCTTGTTGTGTGTTGGGATTTTGTGGGTGGTTGTTTCCTGTCTTGTTTCTCTGCACCAGCTAGGACTGTATCGGTTTGCCACATTTATTATTTGTAAGTGTTCACAGTTTCGTAATTAAACTTGTTGAGCACTGGCTACGCTGCGTGTTGGTCCGATCCTTGCTACACCTTCTCTTCTCGTGAAGAGGAGGAAGGCTGCCGTTACAACAGCCTTGGTTTCTCAAATGATTGCCTCGCTTGGTTCACCAACTACTTCTCCGATAGAGTTCAGTATGTCAAATCGGAGGGCCTGTTGTCCGGACCTCTGGCAGTCTCTATGGGGGTGCCACAGGGTTCAATTCTCTGGCCGACTCTCTTCTCTGGATACGTCAATGATGTTGCTCTTGCTGCTGGTGATTCTTTGATCCACCTCTACGCAGACGACACCATTCTGTATACCTCTGGCCCTTCGTTGGACACTGTGTTAACTAACCTCCAGATGAGCTTCAATGCCATACAACTCTCCTTCTGTGGCCTCCAACTGCTCTTAAATGCAAGTAAAACTAAATGCATGCTCTTCAACCGATCGCTGCCCGCACCTGCCCGCCCGTCCAGCATCACTACTCTGGACGGTTCTGACTTAGAATATGTGGACAACTACAAATAACTAGGTGTCTGGCTAGACTGTAAACTCTCCTTCCAGACTCACATTAAACATCTCCAATCCAAAATGAAATCTAGAATCGGCTTCCTATTTCGCAACAAAGCATCCTTCACTCATGCTGCCAAACATACCCTCGTAAAACTGACCATCTTACCGATCCTCGACTTCCGCGATGTCATTTACAAAATAGCCTCCAACACTCTACTCAACAAATTGGATGAAGTCTATCACAGTGCCATCCGTTTTGTCACCAAAGCCCCATATACTACCCACCACTGCGACCTGTATGCTCTCGTTGGCTGGCCCTCGCTTCATACTCGTCGCCAAACCCACTGGCTCCAGGTCATCTACAAGTCTCTGCTAGGTAAAGCCCCGCCTTATCTCACCACCAATGCCAATTCTTCCTTTAGCCGCCTCTCCTTCGAGGTTCTCTGCTACCAATGACTGGAACGAACTGCAAAAATCTCTGACGCTGGAGACTCTTACCTCCCTCACTAGCTTTAAGCACCAGCTGTCAGAGCAGCTCACAGATCACTGCACCTGTATATAGCTCATCTGTAAATAGCCCATCCAATCTACCTCATCCCCACACTGTATTTATTTTGCACCTTTGCACCCCAGTATCTCAACTTGCACATTCATCTTCTGCACATCCTACCATTCCAGTTTTTAATTGCTATATTGTAATTACTTTGCCACCATGGCCTATTTATTGCCATATCTCTCTTATCCTACCTCATTTGCACATGCTGTATATAGATTTTTATACTGTATTATTGATTGTATGTTTGTTTATTCCATGTGTAACTCTGTTGTATGTGTCGAACTGCTTTGCTTTATCTTGGCAGGGTCGCAGTTGCAAATGAGAACTTGTTCTCAGCTAGCCTACCTGGTTAAATAAAGGTGAAATAAATAAAATAAGTTTTCGTAGAAATTAACTACTTAAAAATAGAAATGGCCTCAATGGCGCTGTCAGTGCGCCCACGTATGCCATAGCGGAACCGATACAATGAAGAGTCCTTTATGATTCTCTATGGTGTTTGATAGTAGTTGTATACCACTTCCTGAGTTTTTGTTTTGCCATTCAAGAAAAGTCATGTTGTAATGACAAAAGTCTGTCACATGATGGCAATATTGTGTTCCTTATTCACAGCTTGCAGAATTCCTTTTCATTTGACTGGTCTCTGTCAAAGGATCTTTTTTAATATTAATACATTAAAGTAATCCATTTGTGGTTGAGATTATATTTGCGAAAGGTTTTACCATGGCAAAAGTGTAAACCTGAATATGACTAAAGATCTTTACTCTATGCAAAGTAAGGCCTACACTGAATCATAAACCTAAGAATACACAAATCACAAAAATGCTCGGATCAAACAAAACTGTGTCAAATTATTCAAAAGTATTTAAGTACATAAACCGCCCAATATATACCCACGTAAGTGGTCCAATCTTTTAATCACTTAGGATCTTAATTTGACCAGTTTCTCAAAACAGGAAAATAATCCTTCAGTAACCGGAAATGTAAATTATTGTGTGGATTAGAATTCATAGTAATTTTTGTAGGGGTTGATACATGTTTAGTTAGGGCAAATAAAGTCTGAAATTTTGAAGAAAAAATTACACATTTTGGAAGCCTTTTTAAACCTTGAATGCACTACGAGTTTGCATTTCCCCGCTGTGCAGGACATTTCCTGCAACAATAAGGTGATCAAATTATGATCCTGCACCTGTAGATGAGGCAGACAATGAGCAAGTCATTCTAAGAGAACAACATTCCCCAACATAAATAAACCTAAATGCTGTACTAATATACAATAACTGTCCCTAATACCTATATATTTACATGGTAGACTGTACAGTGTAATTACATTGTAGGTACCTTATCTGTATCTGATTTGTGTAATTACATGTTAAAATGTTTATATGCATTAGATTTGTAAAAACTAACTTAAATGAATTGTAGCTACAGTAAACCTTCTCTCAACACCCAATTATTGTTTAAGATTATTTTTCTTTTGTTGTGTTATTTTTGCAAATTCTTTGTATTGTGCATGCCACAAACATGGATAGCAGTTGTAAGTGCTATGTAAATGTATACCAAAACTGTACCAATCATTTCTTTACCACCAATCAGTTTTGGGAGAATCTACTTTTAGGAGTTGAGGGCTGACTACTAACGCCCTCTGCAGTTACCCTACTGTTTCGATGGGGGATATGACATTTTGCAGAATCAAATCAAGATATATTTTGTGATGGTTAGCAGAAACCAAATACTGTATAATGCAAAAAAATGTCATAGCAATTGCCCTGCCCGAACGAACCCGTGTGAAATTTACATGAGAACAATGACAGAGCAAAATGCACAGAGAAATCACCATACAAATAGTGAGAGCTAAATCAAGCTGTCAAGGGGAAAAACTATGCAAATTGATGGCTAATGGTTATTGACAGCAACATTTGGTTGTGCAGTGCTATCAGCAACACATGATGTGAAGACAAAAGGCTAAGTAGAATAACAGGCCGGATCCACTAAACAGCTGCATCGGTGAGGAGGGGGAGGGTGGGGCCCATTGTCTTACGGGGAGGCTGGGGCCCATTCATAAATAAAATATCACAATCAATGCACGTATTGATGCAAACTTCCACAGACAAATGCATGAATGGTAACCTCAGACAGACTCATCCTCTAAAATACAAACACTGTGTGCACCTGCTGATGATCAAGTAGGCTACTGCAATCATTTTCCTCATGTTATTTAATACACACACACACACATCCTCTGACAGTGTCCACTGAGGCCTACGTCGTTGACAACAGGTCGATTCCTTACATTCCTGACCTTGAGGAAAACAAAGCAGTCAATGGTTGAATCACTTAAAATCAAAAAAGTAAAAATAATTTGAATCAAATAACATATGGTAACGTTAGGCCTATTGTAAAAATAAAAAGAATCACCAGAATATGCTCTATATCAGGGTGGAAGGTAGTCTAGGGTTTAAGAGTGTTGGGCCAGTAATCGAAAGGTTGCTGTTTTGATACCCCAAGCCAATTGTGTTAAAACGCTGTCAATGTGCCCTTGAGCAAAGCACTGAACCCTAAATTGTTCCTGTAAGTCAGTCGGGATAAGAGCGTCTGTAAAATGGGTAGGCAACTAGATTCAGCTGCCGGATAATTTTTGTTTGAGCGGACTGGAACATAATTATAATAATTCTTACACTGCAAATTGACCACAACTAAGGCCAAAAATAGATTGCATTTGAAAATAACAATAATTTCATACCTTGATTACATTGAGACATGATCACATGTTTTTTTTATTCGTGGGAATACTAGGGAAAAGACTTCCTAAACTAAGCACATTTTTAACAGATTTTTTAACAGATTTTATTTTTTAACCAAAACTAACATCCCCAAAATTCCTTGCAGTCCAGTTTTGGCCCATAGGCCGCCTCTGGCTGACCTATATTATAGTACACTCAGTGTCTGCATGGGTCTATACATGATACCTCTGCATTGTTACAGACCATTGCTCTCTCATGTCAGTCTGACTTTATCTCATGACAAAAATGTTGCTCAGACAACGAAAAATGTTTTATACTTACTTCTAATTGTGGCTATCATACCTTATCTCAGTAATGTGCCCAGTTTTATTTTGCACAATGGACTCTCATGGTGAAAGGTATGGTATCCTAATGTACACTATACACGGTCTCGTGTAAGTGAGTTTCTCTAATCACTTATTTGAATTTTGGTTCTAGTATTAAATTGTTGTTATGTTACATTTGCCACATTTGTTCAATTGAATGATCTTTAGCCTACGCAACGAGGCGCGGCAACGCTTGCTGCTGGGTTCAATTGCATAGCCCTAGTTTTCTCCCCTCCCCCCTTTTTGAAGTCATGATGGCGAAACTGTAGTGTTCAGGACGAGAAGTGTCCCACCCGCCCAGCAGTTCATCTATTTATTTATTTATCATTTCACCGCAATGACCCGCTGGATTCCAACTAAAAAAGAGAAATATGGCGTTGGTAAGTTAGACAACTATGTCGTCTTGTTTATAATTGGGTTGTATTCACACAGCAGTCTATTTACAAGTTGGCCAAGGCAATTAAACTTGGAAGTTAAGTAGCTAGGAATCGGCGAAGTTAAGGTACTTTGACTGTCACACATGTAACTTGGGAATCCCTGAAAGAAAGTGAATGTTGATTCGATGTGAATAGGTTTGGTCAGGGCGTGCTCTCTATGTCCATACAGTAACAATCCGTAAATCGAGTGGTTTGACTCGAAAATAAGCCTTGCTACACGTCGTGCGTAACGTTTGTGCCAGCTGAAACGTTCTTGCTGTCCATATACTGTAGCCTTAGCATACATGTAAGCCTATAGTTGGAAATGTGTAAGACATTGTGATTTTAGCCTGTCATATATCATGAAAACAACATAGGCACATAGCCTACATGAGTCACTTTGGTTCAGGCATGCTGTGTGAAACGTTATGTGGATACACGCCCTCAAGGTAAATCAAAACTAATGGGGAACCATTTCAGAGAGTATGATGACGTCAGTAGGCCTATAATATCGCAATCGGGTACCTGTTGTTTTTGTATTTAACCAGTAAAAGTCTATTCAGATGGTCTCTTTTGCAAGCGAGACCAGGGCTGCGTTCAGTACGTTTTTACGTTCTGGATCGTTCAATTGAACATAAACGGTGCTGTACTGAACGACCAGTTGAAAAACGAGGAGGGGTTGGTTGGGGAACGGTATCAGCATGGCCACTGCCCTTTAAAAACGTCATTCATTGTTTCAAGCCACACCCACCCACACGTACCTCAAAAAAGTCTGTGTTCAAGAACTTACAAGAAAGTTTTGTGGAAACGCACCTCTGGCCATGAAGGCAGCAGCAATCAAATTGTATTAATCACATACAGATATTTATCAGATGTTATTGCGGGTGTAGCGAAATGCTTGTGTTCCTAGCTCCAATAGTGCAGTAATATCTAACAATACACATATCAAAAAGTAAAATCATGGAATTAAGAAATATATAAATATTAGGATGAGCAATGTCGGAGAGGCATTGACTAAAATACAGTAGAATAGAATACAGTATATACATATGAAATGAGTAAAACATTATGTAAACATTATTAAAGTGACCAGTGATTCCATGTCAATGTATACAGGGCAGCAACCTCTCAGGTGCAGGGTTGAGTAACCGGGTGGTAGCTGGCTAGTGATGGCTATTTATTCGTCTGATGGCCTTGAGATAGAAGCTGCTTTTCAGTCTCTCGGTCCCAGATTTTATGCACCTGTACTGACTTCGCCTTCTGGACGATAGCGGGGTGAACAGGCTGTGGCTCGGGTGGTTGTCCTTGATGATTTTTTTGGCCTTCCTGTGACATCGGGTGCTGTAGGTGTCCTGGAGGGCAAGCAGTGTGCTCCCGGTGATGTGTTGTGCAGACCGCACCACCCTCTGGAGAGCCCTGCGGTTGCGGGCGGTGCAGTTGCCTTACCAGGATGCTCTCAATTATGCATCTGTAAAAGTTTGTGAGGGTCTTAGGGGCCAAGCCACATTTCTTCAGCCTCCTGAGGTTGAAGAGGCGCTATTGCGCCTTCTTCACCACACTGTCTGTGTGGGTGGACTATTTCAGTTTGCTGTGATGTGTACGTTGAGGAACTTGAAGCTTTCCACTTTCTCCACTGCTGTCCCGTCGATGTGGATAGGGGCGTGCTCACTCTGCTTTTTGCTGAAGTCCACGATCAGCCGCGTCGATGCGGGCCTCGTCGATGGCACTGCGTTATCCTCAAGCGGGCGAAGAAGGTGTTTAGTTTGTCTGGGAGCAAGACGTTGGTGTCCGCGATGTGGCTGGTTTTCCCTTTGTAATCTGTGATTATCTGTAGACCCTCTCACATACATCTCGTGTCTGAGCTGTTGAATTGCAACTCCACTTTGTCTCTGTACTGACGTTTTGCCTGTTTGATTGCCTTACGGAGGGAATAACTACACTGTTTCTATTCAACCATATTCCCAATCACCTTGCCATGGTTAAATGCGGTGGTTCGCGCTTTCAGTTTAGCGTGAATGCTGCCGTCTATCCACGGTTTCTGGTTTGGGTAGGTTTTAATAGTCACGGTGGGAACAATATCCATCAATACCCTTCCTGGTGAACTCAGTCACCGTGTCTGTGTATACATCAATGTTATTATCCGAGGCTACCCCAGTCCACGTGATCAAAACAATCTTGAAGCATGGATTCCGATTGGTCAGACCAGTGTTGAATAGACCTTAGCACAGGTACTACCTGTTTGAGTTTCTGCCTATAGGAAGGGAGGAGCTAAATTAAGTCGTGATCTGCCGAAGGGAGGGCGGGGGAGGGCCTTGTAGGCATCCCGGAAGAGAGAATAGCAGTGGTTGAGTGTTTTCCCAGTGCGAGAACTACAGTCAATGTGTTGATAGAACTTCGGTAGCAATTTCCTCAAATTTGTTTTGTTAAAATCCCCAGCTACAATAAATGTAGCCTCAGGATATGTGGTTTCCAGGATATGTGGTTTCCAGTTTGCATAAAGTCCAGTGTAGTTCCTTGAGGGCCATCGTGGTATCGGCTTGAGGGGGAATATACATGGCTGTGACTATAACCAAAGAGAATTCTCTTGGGAGGTAATATGGTCTGCATTTGATTGTGAGGTATTCTATGTCGGGTGAACAAAAGCTCTTGAGTTTCTGTACGTTATCACAATCACACTATGAGTGGTTAATCATGAAACGGACACCACCGCCCTTCTTCTTCCTAGAAAGTTCTTTATTCCTGTCTGTGCGATGTACTGAGAACACAGCTGGCTGTATGGACTGGGACAGTATATCCAGAGAGAGCCATGATTCCGTGAAACAGAGTACGTTACAGTTCCTGATGTCTCTCTGGAAGGAGATCCCCGCCCTGAGCTCGTCTACTTTATTGTCCAGAGACCGAACATTAGCGAGTAATATACTCTGAAGCAGTGGATGGTGTTCACGCCTCCTGAGTCGGACTAGAAGTCCACTCCGAATCGTCTTCTCCGCCAGTGGCGTCTTGGAGCAGCCTCTGGGATAAGTTAAATTGCCCTAGGGGGTGAGAACAAAATATCAAATTCGGGAAAGTCATATTCCTGGTCATTGTGCTGGTGAGTTACCGCTGCTCTGATATCCAAAAGTTATTTCCGGCTGTATGTAATAACACACAAAACGTTCTGGGATAATAGTATAAGAAATAACAGACACAAAAACAAAATACAGCAAAGCTGCCACGTCTGTCGGCGCCATCTTGCAATCAACATTACACAATTTAAAAATGATACAATATAATCACAACAGCAACAACTCGATCCAGCCTACAGGAAATATTAACACTCATCCTGAACAGAGTCTTGCACCATTGTTTTAAACACATTGAGGCTATGATATTTGGTTGATATCACTGTATCAAGCAATAACACCTTTCATAGATTTTTACAAAAACAAAGTTACGTGGAAATTAATCACAATTTCATGTGGTTGTTTTTCCTTCATTGTTTACAAAACATTGAGATGTGTAAATATAATAGGCCTACAGATTTCTGAATTTAGCAGGACAGAAAATAACCATAATCTCGTAGAATGATTTAGGTCTCATGTACAGAATGTTAATTTTGTTCTGACACTAATTTGGGTTTCAACTTTGTTTGAACATGGATATTGGCATCATTCTAAAAATAACAATATTCTAGTAAGGAATGCCCTTGACTTAGCTTGCCAACCCCCAAAGTAGCTAGCATACCTCTGTGGAATGTTGTGTTCAAGTTCTTGTTCATCTTTTGCTATGTTTGGTAAAGACCACAGACAGACATGTCATTGTCGAAGGGGGACTGAAGTCATACTTTGTATTGTTGCTGTTCCACTACATTTCCCCCCCATTTTGAATATGACAGATGACTCCATGCAACTGTATTGGTTTGTTCTTATTTGGGTAGATACCGTTTGAAACAGACGCTACCTTTTAGTTATGTTTGTGTAATGCTGATACAATCAGAACATCCATGAAGCTTGTTGTGTGTCAATTGCTGCTAAACCCTAGTAATATTTGAAAATAAGACATACCCCTCACTTATGGACTAGCTTAATGTCTGTGATACAATGTATTTCAAATGTAGTCTACCAATTTGTAATCGTCAAGATGCCAGTGATAGTGTAGAGGATGTCATTGCTATAGAATGAAAAGATTGACAATTATTGATATAAATGCACTATCATCACGCCTCAGACCACACATGCATTTCATACAAACAAAGAGGTATAATGGGTTTGCACTCAAAAAGATGTCACATAAAGCTTAAGTTATTATTCAATGTTTTAAATTATTTTCACTGCATCAGGGATAGCGTACACAGACATTTTGGCTTTACAGCCTTCTTCAGTGTGTAGGTACAATAAAAAAAAGTCTAAACAGCATTTGTAAAGAACAGCAGATGGGCAGCAGGTGCTTCTAATCAGGGTTGTCACTCATCTACCAATCAAGGATGTGGCTTTTCTGGTCTACCTGTATATAAATGAGTCACAAAGAAATACAGAATTATAGGGTACGGGAGGGTGCACGAAGGGCAACTCACAAATCAATCGCCCCAGGTTTCCGCTCACCTAAATACATTATATCAATTAATGAGATAGTCCACCACAAAGGACATAAGCCATTCATAAATGTGTGGGGCCAACTCATAAACAATATGTAAAATCTGATATGGACAGTGTTCTTCTATAACAGTCTAAATGTGGCTTATAGGAAGGAGGTGAAATCTAGTTATTTGTTTAAACCGTGTGGAAAAATAGATTTTAATTTATATATCCGCATGGCTTCTCTTTTAGAGTAATTTGTTGTCATAGTCACCTCTTCTACGTGGTGGATGAACTTTTTAGATCCCGCAGAAACGCAATTCTTTAATGGAATGATTTTGTTCTATGAAGTGTCTTGCAACTGGCGAGTTGATATCTTGACGTCTAATAGTGGATTTATGTTCTCAGAGATGTACTTTCAAGGTGCAGGATGTTTTTCCAATATAAATCTTATTACAAGAACACTGTAACATATAAATAACTCATTTTAGTAGTGCAAGTTCTACATGATTTTATCTCATAGGTCCTAGAAGTCTAAGGGCATACTAAATTAGAACATTTCCTTATGGTACTACAAGAGGTACAAGCTCTACAGGGGAAACATCCTTTTATGAAGGCCTCTTTTCTCTCTGACCACATCTGATTTAACCAATATGTTTGATAGATGTCTTGATCGTTTATAATTGAATAAAGGTGGATTCAGGAAGGCAGAATTTAAAGACGAGTCTGATATGTGCCAGTGTTTCTTGACAATAGACTTGATGCCATTATGGCTATCATTGAAAGCAAGTATATAGTTTACAGAAAACAGTTTCTTCTGTTTTTGTTGGGATTTGTTAAGTAACTGGCTTCTGTTCAAGCTTTTAACTTGTTTTTGAGCTTAATCAAGCCAGGTATCGGGGTAACCTCTCAAACGAAAACACTCAAGGAGAGTATTTGATTGTCTATCATATTCTTCCTCTGTGTCACAGATGCGACTCAGTCTATGACGTTGGCTTACTGGTAAACCTCATTTTAGGGGAAGAGGGTGATAACTATCAGCTGTCAATATAATATTTTTATCTGTAGGTTTTCTGTGAACTGTAGTACTTCGAGATTGTCCCTTTGTAACAAGTACATCTAAGAAATGTATAGAGTTAATGTTATTTTCCATAGTGAAGGAAATTGATTGTACTCTCGAGTAATTGTAGTTAAGATATTCATTTAATTTTGGAACCCGTCCAGATCATAAGGCAATTGTCTATATAGAGGATCCAATATTTAACATGATCTTTAAGTATTATTTACATAAATAAAATGCCATTTGAATTTCCCGACATGCATTTCAATCTGATTTGGTCAGATTATAGAGAGCCGGTAGGATTTTGACAAGAGGCTGTCTGTGTGTGTGTTTATATGTAACCTGCCAGCCAGGGATGTCACAGGTAGAGGTGCAAAACAGTGTGAAGGAGCTGCACTAGTGAGCAGTGCTGAGGCACAGACAGTAGCGCTGCATCACAACATGCTTGGCGTGATTTTTAACCACGGGCAGATCTCTGCTGTTGCCAGGCATGGCTCTGGACACAGTCAGAACGATGTCAAGTTGGTGAAACGGGAAATTGTCACTCTCTGCATGACCAGAGGGAGAAGTCATTTCTTTGGTATTTAAAAAAAAAAAAAAAGCTATTGTTTCTGAGTTGGCAGAGGGAGTTTTAAAGTGGAACTGACAGCATTTTAGCAACATGAAATGTTATTCAAGTCTGTTTATATACACCCCCAGGAAGAATGACACTTTTAAAAACATTTTCTGACAAGCGAGCACTTATATGGTAATTTTCACTTTTTCATAAATTCTTAGAACGTTTGGGAATTATGTATACTAAAGCATTAGTGAAAATTCTATAGAGGGAAAGCGTAAATAAAACCATCCGTCTCATTCAGGACCGGAGTCTACTCAGACCCAGAGCTACAGTAGGCCTTTATGCAAACAAGCCATTTACCACACAGGCCTGCCATCATTCACTTTGAACTGGACTGTGTGTTTACAGGCAGTTACAACAGCACGAATTTAGATAATTAGAACACATTCCTAAAAGCTACAACATGCACCTGAATGGATTTCTGCAAATATGTCAATACCACGGAAGTCCTCTTACTTTTGGGACCATTACAGTCCTATTTATCAAACAGCCAAAAAGAAATACATTTTAAAAAGCTAACTGGCTGTAGTTGGCTAGCTACTTCCAGACACAAATGAGAGAAACCTCACTCTGACTATTTTACTCGCCCAAGCAGAACTGATTAGCTAGGCTGTTTACAAAACTCGCCTATTCATTTAGATTATTTTCTATTCTACTGTATCTTAGTCTATGCCGACTCTGACATTGCTCATCCAAATATTTTATATATTCTTAATTCCTTTACTTTAGATTTTTGTGTATTGTTGTGCAATTGTTAGATATTACTGCACTGTTGGAGCTAGAAGCACAAGCATTTTGCTACACCAGCAATAACATCTGCTAAACACATGTATGTGACCAATACAATTTGATTTGACTTGAAGGGGAACTGCAAACAATTAAATGAAAAGGATACTTATGGGAAGGGAAGGATGCTTATGGAAAGAAAATGATACTGATGTTCAGTTGTGAGGTATTCAGAGGTGTGATGAGCTGAGCCAGTTGAAGCGTGCAGTGAGATCTAGCCTCCGGCAACAAGGATTATCACCATGCAAGTCAGGACAGAGCTCCTCACATTGTTCCTGTTATAGAGGGAAGATAATGCTGAGTACTAGGCTTTGAAAGTGTGTCTGCAAGTCATGACAAGGAAGTGTGTGTGCGAGGAGAGAGAGTCAGCGGGAGAGCGAGAGAGCATACTGTGCTTTGTGATTGGTCTCCCACTCGTGTCCTTCGGAGAAGAGGAGGAAGAGACGGAACGTCTCCAGGAAGACACTTAAGTTAACAAACGGAGGATAATAGAGGGCAGGGCATTCTGCTGACCCAGTTGGCTGCAGTATGCCCTGTATAAAGTGACCTTTAACCGACAGTCTCCTTTGTGATTTAGAAATAAATAATACATGATGTCAAGCCCCTCCTCTCACGCCACCTCACTCGGTGTGGATGTTGTAATAAACCTGCAGGGGGAAAATTCCACTTACTCCACCCAACACATAGCCTCAAGGAATGAAAAAGAACAGGAATAATGTTAATCATCTCTTTATTTAAAACGTGAGTCCAGGTTGAGTCCTAAAATCCTATTCATGAATACATACCGGTCAAAAGTTTTAGAAAACCTACACATTCAAGGTTTTTTCTTTATTTTTACTAATTTCTACATTGTAGATTAATAGTGAAGACATCAACACTATGAAATAATACATATGGAATCATGTAGAAACCAAAAAAGTGTTAAACAAATCAAAATATATTGGAGATTCTTCAAAGTAGCCACCCTTTGCACACTCTTGGCATTCTCTCAACCATCTTCATGAGATAGTCACCTGGAATACATTTCAATTAACAGGTGTGCCTTCTTAAAAGTACATTTGTGGAATTTCTTTCCTTCTTAATGTGTTTGAGCCAATCAGTTGTGTTGTGACAAGGTGGTGGGGGATACAGAATATAGCCCTATACGGTAAAATACCGTATTATGGCAAGAACAGCTCAAATAAGCAAAGAGAAATGACAGTCCATCATTACTTTAAGACATGAAGGTCAGTAAATTTGGAAAATTTCAAGGACTTTGAAAGTTTCTTCAAGTGCAGTCGGAAAACCCATCAAGCTCTATGATGATACTGGCCCTCATGAGGACCGCCACAGGAAAGGAAGACCCAGAGTTACCTCTGCTGCTGAGGATAAGTTCATTGGAGTTACCAGCCTCAGAAATTGCAGCCCAAATAAATGCTTCACAGAGTTCAAGTAACAGACACATCTCAACATCAACTGTTCAGAGGAGACTGTGTGAATCAGGCCTTCATGGTCGAATTGCTGCAAAGAAACCACTGCTAAAGGACTCCAATAATAAGAAGATACTTGCTTGGGTCAAGAAACATGAGCAATGGACATTAGACCAGTGGAAATTTGTCATTTGGAGTCCAAATTGAAGATCTTTGGTTCCAACCGCCATGTCTTTGTGAGACGCAGTGTGGGTGAATGGATGATCTCCGCATGTTTATTTCCCACTGTGAAGCATGAAGGAGGAGGTGTTATGGTGTGGGGGTGCTTTGCTGGTGACACTGTCTGTGATTTCATTAGAATTCAAGGCACTCTTAACCAGCATGGCTACCACAGCATTCTGCAGCGATACGATATCCCATCTGGTTTGCACTTAGTGGGACTATCATTTGTTTTTCAACAGGACAATGACCCAACACACCTCCAGGCTGTGTAAGGGCTATTTGACCAAGAAGGAGAGTGATGGAGTGCTGCATCAGATGACCTGGCCTCCAAAATCCCCCGATCTCAACCAATTGAGATGGTTTGGGATGAGTCGGACCGCAGAGTGAATGAAAAGCAGCCAACAAGTGCTCAGCATATGTGGGAACTCCTTCAAGACTGTTGGAAAACCATTCCAGGTGAAGCTGGTTGAGAGAATGACAAGAGTGTGCAAAGCTGTCATCAAGGCAAAGGGTGGATATTTGAAGAATCTCAAATATATTTTGATTTGTTTAACACTTTTTTGGTTTCTACATGATTCCATATGTGTTATTTCATAGTTTTGATGTCTTCACTATTATTCTACAATGTAGAAAATAGTAAAAATTAAAAAAACCTTGAATGAGTAGGTGTTCTAAAACTTTTGACCGGTAGTGTACATGTATTAGGATATCATTTAGAGTAAAATGAAGTTCAAAGCAATTGAGGGCCCTTCTATTAACTGCGTTTCCAGTATACAGCAAACACCGAATTCCACGTGCACCATGAAAATGCACCTGTACATTTGTTCAATGCATAAAAATGTTTACTCTAACTCAAGCATGCTTTTTCACAGCGCAAGAAATACCCGACTACCATATACCTTTTATCAGATATGACTATCAGAAAGGCCAAAGTCTATAAGCTTTTCTAGGCTCTTCATATAATTATTCTGTCTCCACTTCCTTTATCTTGAGCTTGCTGGGGATTGTCATTTTGTGTTTGTATGTTGGTTCACATAGTAAGACTGTCTCTCTTTTCTCCCCCGCCTGTCAATTTTCTCAGCAATTTATAATTATGACTCCAGAGGCGAGCAGGAGCTGTCTCTCCAGGTGGGAGACACTGTACATATACTTGAGACATTTGAAGGTGAGCATGAACAGTCTAGCCTCACTCACATACAACAAGCTGTTACACGTTAAGGAACCGTTTGCAACACTCTGGAACTTTGTAAAACATTGAACCAAGGCTGTGCTCAATACCAGACATGCATGGAAAATAATCAGCGATGTTTAATGAAATGCTCTTGAAAGATAGAACAGTCAATATCAGCATCTGGATCTAGTTTGCCCTCTTCTCATCAATCTTATCTTATCTATTGTATCTATCCCTATATCTCTGTCATGTCTCTATATCCATCTATCAATCTCTAATCTCCCCAGGCTGGTACAGAGGGTACACATTACGGGATAAATCACGGAAGGTATGGCAACAACCGTACATCCGTTCATAGTGTTTCATTGAAATTAGAAAATAGTTTGAAGAAGAGGTTTACGTTTACGTTTCATCTCACAGGGCATTTTCCCAGCCTCATACATCCACCTGAAGGAGGCGAAAGTTGAAGGGACAGGGTAAGGTGTCACTCACTTTATGTCATGTTATTAGAAATGCATTGTATTTGGGATATCTGGTTATTTCTTTCCTTCCCCCTTCAGCCAACAGGAAATAGTTATCCCAGGAGACCTACCACTGGTACTGGAGCTCGGTGCCACTCTGAGGGAATGGGCACAAATATGGTACAAGCTGTATGTGGTACGTGGTAAATATTAGTTTCTTATCAATCTCCCTACTTGCATTTTATTCACTTTACCCATATACTGTTATCCAACTCTGACACTCACTCTGTTTGGAAAAGTGTGATTATGTAAGTCTGGGTGGCTGTGATGATGAATATGACTGTTTGTTTGACAGAACAACAAGACCACTCTCTTCAGGGGCGTACAGCAGATGGCCTACAGCCTCATCGAGTATCGATCTCAGATAGTGTCGGGAACATTACCCAAGGATGACCTTGTGGAGCTCAGGAAGAAAGTCACAGCTAAGATTGATTATGGAAACCGGTATGAATTGTACTCTAATTCCACTGTGACATAAACGTGCTTGTAAAGTCATTGTGCTAAGAATATGCCCTTGTATATCTGTCTAAAACTATATGTGATTCTTTCTGTACAGGATTCTGGGTTTGGACTTGGTGGTGCGAGATGACGCGGGGAACACTTTGGACCCGGACTGCACCAGCACAGTCAGTCTGTTCCGGGCCTTTGAGACTGCATCCCGCAGTATAGATGACAGAATACAGGAGGAGAAGGCATGGGCCAGCTGTTGTTTTTCTCTCTCATTTGTCTCTCTGACTGACTAATACTGGTTACCCTGCCGGTGTATTGTGTGTGTGCTCATACAGTGTCTCTGTGCCCCTCTGTAGACCCGGCTGCAGAACCTGGAGATGAGGCGCCAGTCCCTGTTCAGCACGGTGCACACCTACAGTCTCTTCGTGAACCTCAAGAACTTTGTGTGTAACATCGGGGAGGATGCAGAGCTGCTTATGTCACTCTATGACCCTGACCAGTCTGAGTTCATCAGGTCAGATATCAATGTATTCAATTCATTGCATTATAGTAAACCAGATAACATCACTGCCAATACCATTTTCTGACACCATAAAGAAGCTTTTATCCCGTAATCATGTGTATTCCATGTTGCATATATGCAGATATTGCATAACGTTATATCACCCTTTTGATATATTTGTGTATCTTGTCAAACACCGAAAAAGGGTTGTTACAGAGTGGCTATAGTGAGGTATGTGAGTTGGGATTCCTGATTTGTTTATGTCTGCAGTGAGAACTTCCTTGTGCGCTGGGACAGCATGGGCATGCCCAAAGAGATTGAGAAACTCAACAACCTGCCTGCCCTTTTCACGGTAACAGATGAAACTCTCCCTTCCACTTTTTGTCTTTTTTCTCTGTTGTAAATGTAATAAACTAGTAGCCATGTGGCCTGACAGATGGGCAGTGACAGTCCTTGGATGGGGCATGCTATGCCATGCCATTTATTTCCTCAGACAGGCTCTGAACTGCTCACATTAAGCTTTATGTAAGCAGATTTGCATAAGATATTGAATATTTTCTGCCAAGCAACTTTCACTGTACTTGCATTATGTAGTTCTTATCTTTGCATTGAAATTCTCTCCTCCAATCTGGTCAGGATCTGAGCAGCAGTGACCTGATTAGGCCACGTCTCTTCCTCGTCTGTCAGATTATCAGAGTGGGCAGCATGGAGCTCAAAGAGGGCAAGAAACACACTGGAGGGTTAAGGAGACCATTTGGTGTGGCTGGTGAGATATATTTTTATGCTTCACTATATTTGTTTGCTCACATTCACACATTCAATTCAATGGAATTCAATTAATCTGAGATCAGAACACTTCCCATACTCTGAGTTTGAGTGAATGGATAAATTGAGAGCCTAAATAAAAAGTTACAGTAGGAATCCCTGTCCTTGATAAAATCCAGACACACCCTAAGCACACCTGCACCTGCTTACCTTCCTGACCCCTAAAACACTTCCAGATTGTATGCCTAGCCAAAGAAGTCAGGGAAAAGTTTTTTAACAGCCCTCTTTGTTTTGAGTGAAGGATTACATTTCTGTGTTGGATGAGAAATGGTTACCTCGAGTGTCACAACAAATGGACTGAACCCTGAATAATTGGGAGCAATAGAGAGCTCTCATTTCCCTCAGCTATTTCCTAAGAAATGACACATTTTGAGAGAAAGAGGAATGCCGACTGAACCATCTATTGCAACACAAAGCTCAATGTCACACAGACCGGCCTGCTGGAATCCTACCTAGTCTCTTGTTCTCATTGTTTCTCTGGTACATTGCAACAGGTGTGTGAGGGCCCTATAACTAGTTTTCAAACACAAACAACATTGTGGCTCTACTCTGTAGTTTACTTAATCAGAGTGAAAGACCTCTGCTGTAAAATAGCTCGAGCTGGGAAATCAAATACCAAAGATATTAAAGTGAGGCCATGCTAGCAGCAGCAGTGGCAATAACTAGATAATTTAATTGATATCAGCTTATTATATTAGCCATGGCCCCCTATCACCACAGCATTCACAACGTCATCGTCTCTGTTCACAGTGATGGACATCACAGATATCGCCCATGGAAAAGCAGACGATGAGGAGAAGCAGCATTTCATCCCCTTTCAGCAGTGAGTGTTTTAAAATCTCCAACAGCCTCTGCTCATTTTCACCCTGTGTTAGTGGTCCCCACTCCCCAGTCCATTTGAAATCAACCTGTTCTTATACCATTATAGTCAAATGACAAATGGCTTGAACTCTGTTAGGATACAGCATTCTGCTTTCTATTGCTATACCATACTGTAGATCAAGTCTAGGTTTGTTGTGCAGTGTTAACAAAAATGCAACTGGAGACTGTTTATTATTCCTTCTTGGTCACATGCACTTTTATATTTTGTGGATTTTCTCCTCCAATATCTTAATATGCTTTTTGTAGCTCTATGTTTGGTGATCAATCCACTTGTCAGTCCCACTTTTACAATATATTTCTCCCCCTCTCCTATTCCTTC
This sequence comes from Salvelinus alpinus, assembly GCF_045679555.1. NCBI lineage: Eukaryota > Metazoa > Chordata > Actinopteri > Salmoniformes > Salmonidae > Salvelinus > Salvelinus alpinus. Next base: position 35,610,219 of record NC_092104.1, read on the forward strand.
CCATTTCTCCCAGGATAGCTATGGAGACCTACATCCGTCAGAGGCAGCTCATCATTTCTCCTCTACTCCCATCCCGGGTCATTGGAGAGAACGAGCCTCTCACCGCCGTCTTCAACAAAGTCATTAACACCCGGGAGGTCAACCACAAGGGCCAGGGTAAAGAGAGACCTTCACTGACATGATGTGGCAACAACTCACCCGTTTGCCCAGAATATAGCAGAGTAGACCAGAATATGAAATACAAAGAAATATAACTCGGAAGGGGCTTTTGAAATGTGGGTCTCGGTTCTAAATAGGACCGTTACAGGTTGTGTGTATCGATTCTGAACATTCTGTTACTGCCTCTGTCTTATTAACTTTCTCTTCATTGACGGGCCCTGTTGGGTTCTAAGGACTGTTTGTGACCCTGAAGCTGCTTCCTGGTGACCTGTCCCAGGTCAGGAAGGACTACCCTCACTTTGTTGATCGCACCACCGCCATCGTCAGAAAGATGGGCTTCCCTGAGATCATCCTCCCAGGTGCCATAAGTTTACATTTTCATCTTTTGTAGCTGAATTGTGTCTGGAACAATGGGTTGCATACTTTGTAGGTGCCTTTACAGCAGTAACCGGCAATAGATCCTTGTTTAGTATTAACCAACTAATTCTCCTCTAGGGTATGTGAGGAACGATATCTATGTCACCTTGCTGCAGGGGGAGTTTGACCGTGGTAAAAAAACGTCACCCAAAAATGTTGAGGTGATGTTGAGTGTTCTAGATAACGATGGCAATCTCATGGAGGTAAGGGTGCCGTCCTAACATTTATATGTGCTTCCACCTTTCTTTCTTTAACAATTTTGACCTCAAGTATTGCATGTCGGTCATGTAGGTTGGTTGACTGTAAGACAACATTGTAGTTCAAGGTTTAATATAAAATTACCCCAATTAATGTTTACATGGGATGTATAACATTTTCTTATCTGCAAAAAAAGTATCCTATGTTTGACTGAAGCTCATTCCATCCCCTTGAATAGAAAGCAATATTTCCTGGAGCTGGATATGATGGGATCACAGAATACAAGTCTGTAATTTACTACCAGGTCAAGCAGCCGAGCTGGAATGAAACAGTCAAGGTACAGTTCACTTACCAGCATCCCAGGTGTTTCTGTCAGGACTCTCCTCATGGTGGCTCAAGTTCAGCAGTTACTTTTCCAAGTAAATTTGGCTCTATAACAATAAAACCTTTAGAGGAGATATTGGCAAGGATTGTTTCACGCTTACAAAATGCTAGACAGACACCAGATATGACTTTCTCTGTCTATAATCTTGTCATGATACACTCCTCTCCTCATCCTTTTCTTCTCCCCCTACAAGGTGACTATTCCTATTGAAGATGTGGGCCGCTGTCATCTCAGGGTGATGTTTCGACACAGATCATCTCAGGACTGTGAGTGCCTCACATTTCTAAAACACTCGACAGCCGGGCAGCCTGCCCTAACCCTCTGGGAGCTGGTCAGCATGAGTATAAATGTGTTCTTCAGAGTTCGTTGATTGGGTCCCCACTGACACGGCTGTGTTACCTTTAGCTAGAGACAAATCAGAGAAGCCGTTTGGCATGGCGTTCGTCCGCCTGATGAAAGGAGACGGAACCACGCTGAGAGACGGCAGACATGACCTCATCGTCTACAAGGTGGGACCAGCACACCAGTCTGTTACTGTCACTAGGGTTGTTAAGGGAGGGTATATTACTGGAGTCTTTTGAAGTTTACAAGCAAGCTACCAGAATTTTGGTATCTTTCAAGGATTTTATGTAATCTATCACAAGACATCTAGTGGCCCTTTTGGGTACTTAAAATTATCACAAGTGTCTGTAATTGTCACTGGCCCTCTTGTGGCCGTATCACATATTAAATAAGATGATATAAAAATATATAACGGCAAAGCTGTAAAACATTAGCCTAAATTTAAACCATCAACTTAGTGAATACCATTGGTGTTTTTAATATGAGGGTTTCAGCATGATATATTAAGAGCGTTGGGCCAGTAACCGAAAGGTCGATGGTTCGAATCCTCAAGCTGGCAAGGTGGAAAAATTCTGCCCTTGAGGAAGGCAGTTAACCCTAACAACAAGTGCTGCCCGGGCGCCCATGATGTGGATATCGATTAAGGCAGCCCCCCGCACCTCTCTGATTCTGAGGGGTTGGGTTAAATGCAGAAGACACATTTCAGTTGAAGGTATTCAGTTGTGCAACTGACTAGGTATCCCCTTTCCCTATCTACTAGAAATTTGTGGACAATATGGACACAAATAAATACTATACATGAATATATATATATTTTAAAGTTTTTCAGATATAAATTACCAAAGTTATGATAGATTGCCATAGATTTTCTGTTAATTACCAAAATTATTAAATATTTCAGTAACATTGGTAAATTACCAGTAGCTTTGCAACCCTAACTATCACAGACCCTGTATGATGTAGACATCTTGGTGGAACCAGAAGGTTCTGATACATTTGACTACAGTTGGAGATCTTTCTTTCCCTGTAGGGATTATTTTTCATTATCAATTAAATAGTGAAGTAATTATTTTTTATATTTTATATAAAATAAAAAGCTCCCTGGTCAATGAATATCAAATTACATATCAATGAATATGTTCTAGTATTATATATATTTTTTCTCTTAGGTTGACGCAAAGAAGTCTGAGGATGCAAAAACATACCTGACTCTGCCAGGCTCCTGGGCTGAAGTGGAGGAGAAGGAGAGGCAGACAGGGAAAAACTTTAACCATTCAGGAGTCATCCCACTCACCAAGGACAGCTTCCAGATTGGCACTCTCACCTGCTCCACTAAACTCACCCAGAATGGTACTGTAGTAGGACACAATCATCTCTAATCTATAAGCACCATGGTGGAAATGGATATGAAACAATATATGAAGTATCAAACCGTCTCTAACAAATAGAACCTAACTCTTTCTGCACTTCGGCTCGTAATACAAATCAGAGTGGTGTTGACATACTCATTCAAGTTTATGAAATCCAAGGGTCAGTTAAAGTGATATGCTGCTGTTCCTCTGCTGTTTTCTAGTGGATCTCCTGGGCCTGTTGAACTGGAGGTCCAACCCTGAAGAGCTGGACCAGAACTTGCAGCGCCTGATGGAGGTTGAGGGAGGGGAAATTGTCAAGGTGAGTATGACTGCTCCAGAGTTAGCATTCTTAACTGGCTTTACATACAAGGACACCCTAGCCTAATGCATTTGTCTTTTTGTGGTCTTAGTTTCTACAGGACACACTTGATGCCCTCTTCAGTATCATGATGGAGACTTCAGAGGAGGAGACTTATGACACGCTGCTGTTTAATGCTCTGGTGAGTTCTGTACTGGTGGGTTACTTACTTGCGTTAAGTTATCAGGATTAATGGCATCTGTCATTAATATACCAAAAGACAATTGTATATTAGAAATTATTAACGTTACACTATTTTCCAGCAGGATTCTATATTACACTGGTTCCTGACTGTGCTCTGCATTTTTTCTAGGTGTTCATAATCACACTGATTGGAGACATCAAGTTCCAGCACTTTAACCCAGTACTGGAGACATACATCAACAAGCACTTCAGTGCCACTCTGGCTTACATGTGAGTCTAGCTCTCTCCTTTCTCACATTTTCATCTCTATGCTGTTAATTTTTCCTTCCTCCTGTTTTGACACCTCACCACCCATTCAGAATTCATTTATATGTAATTACTGGTATGCCTGAGTTCCCTGTTCCATTTATTTTTCAGGAAGCTGACCAAGGTTCTGAATTACTATGTGGGCCATGCAGATGAGCCTGTCCTAACCGAGAAACTGTACTCAGCCCTCAAAGCCCTTAAGTACCTGTTCAGGTTCATTGTGCAGTCCCGGGTCCTCTACCTCAGGTATCTTAGCCGTGACCTTCCTTCCTCATACATACTAATACATTTGTGAGACAATATTAGTTTGTTTGTGAAATGAGCAATGTCCTTATTTTGTTTACTCAGATTCTATGGGACCAGCGAGGATGCTTTCTTCAACTCCATACGGACACTCTTCCTGTCCTTCAACACACTCATGGACAGACCGCTGGATGAGGGAGTTAAGATAAAGGTGAGTTGGTTTAGGGGAGAGACACTGGGATTGGCACTTACATGGTACTTCATCTTCTTTAATACACACTGTTAACATGGCATAGCCTGGTAATGCAACATTTACTGTGTTATTCTGATAATTGTCAGCTGTTCAAACCAGCTTACCCTTTCTATGTTTATGGAAGCCTTATGCTGGCTTCGTGAAAGATAGTTGAAGTAAAGTTTTACTTGATAAACTGCAGAATAACGTTAATTAAAACACTTTCGAGCTGACTAGAGCTGTAAAACACAGAAGCCTTATCCGGTGATATTTCCCTCATGTTCTTTTTTTAAAGACCATCATCTTTTTCAGGGGGCGATACTGAAATACCTTCCCACCATCATTAATGACATCAAGAATGTCTTTGATCCTGTGGAGCTCAGGTAACTCCTTGTAATGACTTTTCAACTGTCGAATCTGTAGAAATGATACTTTTTCCTGTATATAAAATGTCCTTGTCTCTTTTCTGAATTTCATCCTGTTTCTCTCACTAGTGTTCTTTTGACCAAGTTCATTGAGAGCATCCCTGACTCTCAGCTGGTGCGCCAGAAACTTGGTTGCATGTGTAAGATGGTGGAGAGTGACCTTTTCAAACAGTCAGGTACTGTAGTGCCTCTCTGGCTCAAACATAACTTTAGAATGATCTCTATTTAAAAACAGAACCACAGGATGACACATTTGAATAGGCTCTATTCCTCTTTGACCCCACAGAGTGTCGAGATGTCCTCTTGCCGCTGGTGACAGACCAGCTGAGTGGGCAGCTGGATGACCACTCCAATAAACCAGACCACGAGGCCTGTGTTCAGCTGCTCAGTACTGTGCTAGACAACCTGGACCGCAAGAATGTGGTGAGTGGCTACTGGCTATAGCACACCTCTATCTCTGCCATTAGACACACTGAAATCCGTGACATCCATAACTCTTAACTGGATTAGTTTTGATACATTCATTTTTGATCTGACCTGTTTGTGTCCCAGGGTCCAACCCGGGGCCATGTCCAGCTGATAATGGAGCGGCTGCTTCGCAGGGTCAATCGCACTGTCATCAGCATGAGCAGAACCTCCACTCTCATTGTAAGACTCATACTCAGTACTCTGACAGTTCTTCATCTAACTCAAAAGAAAAAGTCAAGTTATTTTCAATTGTTCATTTGGAAAATATTTATTTTAAGTTTCCATGTACAAGGCACAGTGCTGAAAAGCTGCTTCTATGCATCCTATACATAACTAAATCGGCACTTATAAGCATTCAACAATGAATTATAGCTTATAATTAGCTTCTAAGCATAAAACATGTTATATGTGTGAACCTAAAGTAGTTTTACAACTAAGGTGACTGATGCTCTGTTATCTCAATGGCAGGGTCATTACCTAGCCTGTATGACCGCCATCTTGAAGCAGATGGATGACATGCACTACGCCCACTACATCAGCACCTTCAAGACCAGACAAGACATCATTGTAAGTGGGCCGGCACACATCCCTTGCCCTGGGCATGACTCTTCCTGAATCATCCAGTCGATAGCTGGCATTCAACCACTGGTGCTTGTAACTGCTCCTGAAGTGATTATTGATTATAGACATTTCATGGGACTGACTTGGAACATTGTGAGGATCTCCCTGTCCTTGCTTCTTTACTGAACTGTGTGGGTCTAATATGAGAAATGCAAGGGGACTGCTGTGCATAGTTCAGCATGTTACTAATCGATCGGCTTGGTCAGAAACAGAACCCCACATGTTTGTGCAGACATGAGAAGCATACATCTAGGTACTTCCACTGCAGGCAAGGTAACTGTTCTCTCCCTGGCCCACTACAGGACTTCCTGATGGAGACATTCATCATGTTTAAGGACCTGATGGGGAACGTTTTCCCCTCCGACTGGATGACCATGAACCTCCTGCAGATTGGTGTGTTTCTGCGGGCCATCAACCAGTACTCTGAGGTCCTCAACATGTACTTCATGGACCAGACCCACTTTGAGCTGCAGGTGGGTCTCCAGTCGCCACCTTCTGATGGGGTGGACAAAAGACATCCGTGTCTCTCTGCAAATGTAAACTTCTTTAGCTCAATCATTGTCCCAATGTCTGTGTAAAAACGATCATATTTTATTTTCAGCTCTGGAACAACTACTTCCACTTGACTGTTGCATTCCTTACCCACAAGTCATTGCAACTGGAATCCTTCTCTCAAGAAAAACGGAATAAAATACTGAACAAGTATGTTCGTTTTTTTCTTTGGTTCAATTAGTTTAAATACAAATTCCCATAAACTAATAATATAAAATAAAAATTTCCACAGAGAACTGAATTTTTATGTATAAGAAATGATGCTGTAAGTTCGTGTGCATATGCTCTACAGTATATAGTATAATTCGATGCTGTGGTTACAGGTATGGAGACATGAGGAAGAGCATTGGCTTTAAGATCCGAGATATGTGGTATAATCTTGGTAAGTACTGTCTGGGGGTTATCTCTGTAAGACAGAAATTCAACAAATAAAGACATCTGTATAATGGCCTGTTCATTGGCAAAAGGCTTTGAGGACAATGTTTTATTGCCTAGTTTCATGGTGGTGGCCTGCTTTTTGTTTACCACTTTATGAGTTTACTGTCCTGTTGTTTGCATGAAAATGGAGTACCACTTATTGCCCTTTCAAATGAGCTTGTGTAACATTTTGCTTCTGACTTTATGCATCCCTCAGGCCCCCACAAGATGAAGTTCATCCCGGCCATGGTGGGGCCCATCCTAAAGGCTACCCTGGTGCCTGAGCCAGAGCTGAGGAAAGCCACCATCCCCATCTTCTTTGACATGATGCAGTGTGAGCACAACTTCACTCCCAGCCGCACCTTTAACATGGTGAGATAGCTGCCCACGGTAGTGCTTCCTGTCTGGCTTTACAGTATCACTGTACACAAACAGAGGTACCCAGCTGTATTTGGCTGAGCAGCTTTTTTTTGTCTTTCTGTACCTGTAGTTTGAGAATGAACTGATCACCAAGTTGGATCAGGAGGTAGAGGGAGGCCGTGGGGATGAACAGTACAAAATCCTGCTGGAGAAAACGTAAGCACCCTGACAATAAACCTGCCAATCATTCAGAGGCTAATTCCTTCTTATTAGGCATACCTCATGATTTCATAGTCAAGACCTAAATATGGACTATATAACTCCCTCATTCATTGACATTTTGCATTGTTGGTATTGTGTAGACTACTGGAGCACTGTCGGAGGCACAGATACCTGTCTCAGTCAGGGGAGGAGCTGGCTCTGCTGCTCAGCAGTCTGCTGGAGAAGCTACTGGCCTACCGCACCATCACACATGACGAGAGCCCTGAGCTCCGCATGAGCTGCACCGTCAACGTCCTGGTATGCCTTTACAGTACATCACTAAGAGACAGGAGAGCCTACCAGGTGCTAACTAACACCTCGGACTGGTTTATGTGGAACTCAAACTCTAATCAGAAAGATTGAGCCACACTCGCCACCTCAGAATAATATTATATCAAGATGTTATGTTTCTACATTGAACCAATTGATTTTAACCCCCAAAATATTATCAAACAATTGTACAAAAGCTGAATTTTGCCGCTGTTTTTATTTTGGTTGTGACAGAACTTCTACAAGGAGAAGAAGCGGGAAGACATTTACATTCGGTGAGTCCGATGATTTAATGTATACTCTTCTTTGGATCCCATTTTGTTAGCTATCACTCTGGAGAAACAGGAAAATGTCTCTGGACACTTCCAGTCAGATGCAAATTTATTTTAATTATAGCTGAGCTTTCGGTCAGCCGACCTTCTTCAGAGCAAGGTCGACTGACCGAAAGCTCAGCTATAATTCAAATAAATGTACATCTGACTGGAAGTGTGCAGGGACTTTATTTTTTCTTTGTTTCTCCAGTTTTGCATTTTACCTCCAGCACCTTCACAAATCAGCTTTGGGTGTGCGGTAGATTCTACCTATTATCTGTTAGATATCACTCTAAAATACTGACCTCGTCCTCAGGTATCTGTACAAGCTAAGGGATTTACACCTTGTCTGTGAGAACTACACGGAGGCAGCATACACCCTGTTACTTCACGCCGAACTCCTCGAGGTCTCACTCAGATTAACATTCAATTCGACTTTCAATGAAAACAACCGTCTTTGGCTTATCTCCCTAAAATTCCAGTTAACAAACTATAACATACATTACTAGAAAACTAAATGCACTTTGTGTATTGTGTATATTGCCCTTCTCAGTGGTCTGACAAGCCCTGTGCCCCACATCTGATCCCCGGTCATGGCAAACATGTCTGGACACAGCAGGAGCTCAAAGAGAGACTCTTCCAGGAGATCATCTGTAACCTGGACAAGGGCAAAGTGAGTTCCCACCCTCACCCAGTGACCCTATTAGGAAGCATGAGGTACATATGTGGTCAAATATATTGGCACCCTTGCACTTTGCAATGGAGCAGAATGTTCTGTTTTCTTTTTTCAAAAATTGTTGAATGGCTATTTTTACCCTGTAAAGTAGATAATGTTGGGACTTTTTATGAAATGTTTTGGTTCTGTGCTGTTGTGTATCAAACAAATACATGTATGAACAACAAAAGTTTTTTCCAATTTCAACTTATTTGAGAAGAAATTGGGAATTGTGCAAGGGTGGCAGTATATTTGACAGCATATGTAGTCAGAGACCATATGCTACTTACCCCTGAACATGCCATATGAGCTACTGTCAGAAATATTTGTCTGTTTCATTTGTTACAAAAGAAACTTGGGGCCATATTCAATCAAACATGGTTACCAGATTTCTGGGTTAGGGTAAACATTTCTCCTGTTCACCACAGTACATCAACGATGAAACCTGCTGTTAGGGTTTGATTGAATAGAGGTGTTAGTGACGGACAGATGGTGATGTCTAAACCATGTTCACATCTCGTGTCTTTTTACCAACTGCTGCATTTATCTGTTCAGATGTGGGAGAAAGCCATTGAGATGGGTAAACAGCTGGCAAAGATGCACGAGAACCAGATGTTCGACTTCATGGAGCTTAGCCAGCTGCTGGTAAGAGGACTTATCATTTGCTATCGTGTTTTAGTCTGAGATTTAATCAAAATATTGTCACTACTAAATAGAAATTGTCCCTAAAACATACAAACAGTAAAACCCAAAATGATTATCCTCTTAGTTTCTACATGTAAAAAAAGAATGCATGTGAAAGTTCCACATACAATGCCAGAAAGGGATAGCCCACTGCGAATTTAGTGCGAGGCTTTTTCAATAGGACCAGTTCAACTGCTGTACTAACATACTTTTCAGTGCTCACAAAGACTTGGAGTTAATTATGACAATAAATTGTTCAAGATACATTGTCAATGGCTAGGACGACCACTTTCTAAGGCAGAAAGTCATTTCAGCTAGCTCAATCCAAATGACAGGGATAGTTGAAGAAAAAAAACAACCCATTACTGCAGAAACAATTTGAGGAAATGGGGAAGATATCAGAGTTGCTGCCACACTTGTGTCAAACCTTTTTATCCAATAGTCCCACCCATGCATTGCCGGTTGACATACTGGCATCTGCCATTAGGAAGTAACACTCAGTTAATTATGAAGTGATACTCTATTAGTCATGTTTTTGTAAATACTGTGTCATCGTGGTATTCAACAGTCCTTATCTGCAGTGGAGTTGTACAAAAACGTTGTTTTGCTACACTGCTATGAATCTTTGTTCATTATGGATCCTCCAATTTTGACACTTAACTAAGTTAAGTACACAGGGAACTGGTTAGCTTCTACAGTATTTTAGGTGTTTCCTGTTGTATGTTATCTTTGTTCCTGATTGTGGCGCTATTAATTTAGCTCATTGTTACTACAGCCTCTATACTCTCCCTACTGTTGTACACAGAAACAGCAAGCCCAGTTCTATGAGAATATAATGCATGCCATGCGGCCTCAGCCAGAATACTTTGCTGTGGGATACTATGGCCTTGGATTCCCCACTTTCCTCAGGGTAAGATTATTACGTCTTTTCAGAAATCCAGCCTCCATAGCACATTTCAAGTTCTGTCTCATTCGCCTGAGATATTTATATTTATGTGCCTTTTATTCATTTTACTTATGGAACTCTCCATAAAATTAAATGATAAGTCAATATTAAAAATGTTTCACGGTGATGATGTAACATGCAGGCGATACTAGTTATCAGTTCCATAAAGCAGTGGGGGATTCTATGGGTTAAATACCTTCCATGATCTTGTCAGGTTCCGGTTAGAATAGCCTTCATTTGGCTGACGCACATATATTTCAATGGGGGAAGGGCACATTCCTGTCTACCACAGTCCATCTTTGACATCTTCTGTAGCATGTCATTCAATAACAACGTTCTAATTAAATCCTATCTCACCATATCTTTGAATGGATTTGCTCATACAGAACAAAGTATTCATCTACCGTGGTAAGGAGTATGAGTGGCTGGAGGACTTCAGTCTGAAGCTGCTGTCGCAGTTCCCCAATGCAGCCAGGATGACCAGCACAGCTCCCCCTGGGGACAACATCTGTAACTCCCAAGGACAGCGTATCCTTTAGGCCTGTTGCAGCATGCCCTCACGCTCCCAGCTATGAATGCTATTTAAATGTTAATTGGTGTTAATGCTTCTAGTCAGGACATTATTCATTTGATGTATTTCCCATTTATAGGTAGGTCTTATTATACCTTTCTCAAGGACAATTTTGAGCCAGTAATCCACTGGCCACCGTCTCCGTTTCCCCCTACAGCACTAAAAAGGTTTTTGTTTTTTAATAATACACAGTCCTATCCTTACCTGCTCTTCACAGATATCCAGTGTTTTACAGTCAAGCCAGTCCTTACTGTGCCCGCCCAGTTCAAAGACAAGGGGGTTCCTGAGCAGATCCTGAAGTATGGAACACAACAGCTTGTGGTTGAATACATTTTCTTAGTTCTTACTCATGCAACTCATTTGTTTGTCCCTCTTCCTCTCCCAGCTACTACAGAACCAATGAAGTGGACCAGTTTCAGTATTCCAGACCCTTCAGGAAAGGTGCAAAGGACCCCGACAATGAATTTGCAGTGAGTACCTGGCACACAGCTCACACTCACCATGCTGCAGAGCCCTAACAAAGACAATTTCCTCCATTTAACGCACACACTCTAAACTCAGGAATGTAGCCAATCAAATGCATTTTTCTTTGTCACATGAAATGCTTACTTTCGAGCCCTTAACCAACAATGTAGTTTAAGAAATAGAGTTAAGAAAATTTTTACTAAATTAACTAAAATAATAAAATAAAAAGTAACACAATAAAATAACAGTAATGAGGCTATATAAAAGGGGTACTGGTACCGAGTCAATATGCGTGTAGGTAGGGATGAAGTGACTGTGTATAGATAATAAACAGTGAGTAGCAGCAGTGTAAAAACAAAGAGGGGGAGGTCAATGTATATAGTCCGGGTGGCCATTTGATTAATTGTTCAGCAGTCTTATGGCCTGGGGGTAGCAGTGCGGTAGCAGAGAGGATAGTCTATGATTTGGGTGGCAGGTTACAATTTTTTGGGCCTTCCTCTGACACCGCCTAGTATATACAGTGGGGAGAACAAGTATTTGATACACTGCCGATTTTGCAGGTTTTCCTACTTACAAAGCATGTAGAGGTCTGTAATTTTTATCATAGGTACACTTCAACTGTGAGAGACGGAATCTAAAACAAAAATCCAGAAAATCACATTGTATGATTTTTAAGTAATTAATTCGCATTTTATTGCATGACATAAGTATTTGATCACCTACCAACCAGTAAGAATTCCGGCTCTCACAGACCTGTTAGTTTTTCTTTAAGAAGCCCTCCTGTTCTCCACTCATTACCTGTATTAACTGCACCTGTTTGAACTCGTTACCTGTATAAAAGACACCTGTCCACACACTCAATCAAACAGACTCCAACCTCTCCATGGCCAAGACCAGAGAGCTGTGTAAGGACATCAGGGATAAAATTGTAGACCTGCACAAGGCTGGGATGGGCTACAGGACAATAGGCAAGCAGCTTGGTAAGAAGGCAACAACTGTTGGCGCAATTATTAGAAAATGGAAGAAGTTCAAGATGACGGTCAATCACCCTCGGTCTGGGGCTCCATGCAAGATCTCACCTCGTGGGGCATCAATGATCATGAGGAAGGTGAGGGATCAGCCCAGAACTACACGGCAGGACCTGGTCAATGACCTGAAGAGAGCTGGGATCACAGTCTCAAAGAAAACCATTAGTAACACACTACTCCGTCATGGATTAAAATCCTGCAGCGCACGCAAGGTCCCCCTGCTCAAGCCAGCGCATGTCCAGCCCCGTCTGAAGTTTGCCAATGACCATCTGGATGATCCAGAGGAGGAATGGGAGAAGGTCATGTGGTCTGATGAGACAAAAATAGAGCTTTTTGGTCTAAACTCCACTCGCCGTGTTTGGAGGAAGAAGAAGGATGAGTACAACCCCAAGAACACCATCCCAACCGTGAAGCATGGAGGTGGAAACATCATTCTTTGGGGATGCTTTTCTGCAAAGGGGACAGGACGACTGCACCGTATTGAAGGGAGGATGGATGGGGCCATGTATCGCGAGATCTTGGCCAACAACCTCCTTCCCTTAGTAAGAGCATTGAAGATGGGTCGTGGCTGGGTCTTCCAGCATGACAACGACCTGAAACACACAGCCAGGGCAACTAAGGAGTGGCTCCTTAAGAAGCATCTCAAGGTCCTGGAGTGGCCTAGCCAGTCTCCAGACCTGAACCCAATAGAAAATATTTGAAGGGAGCTGAAAGTCCGTATTGCCCAGCGACAGCCCCGAAACCTGAAGGATCTAGAGAAGGTCTGTATGGAGGAGTGGACCAAAATCCCTGCTGCAGTGTGTGCAAACCTGGTCAAGAACTACAGGAAACATATGATCTCTGTAATTGCAAACAAAGGTTTCTGTACCAAATATTAAGTTCTGCTTTTCTGATGTATCAAATACTTATGTCATGCAATAAAATGCAAATTAATTACTTAAAAATCATACAATGTGATTTTCTGGATTTTTGTTTTAGATTCCGTCTCTCACAGTTGAAGTGTACCTATGATAAAAATTACAGACCTCTAAATGCTTTGTAAGTAGGAAAACCTGCAAAATCGGCAGTGTATCAAATACTTGTTCTCCCCACTGTAGGTTCTGGATGGCAGGAAGCTTGGACCCAGTGATGTACTGAGCCGTACGCACTGCCTCTCGATGGTGCAGCTGTTGAACTTTTTGAAGATCTGGGGACCCATGCCAAATCATTTCAGTCACTTGAGGCAGAAAGGTGTTGTTGTGCCCTCTTCACGATGTCTTGATGTGTTTGGACTGTGATAGATTTTGGTGATGTGGACACCAAGGACCTTGAAGCTCTCAACCTGCTCCACTACAGCCCCGTCGATGTGAATGGGGGTGTGTTCGGCCCTCCTTCTCCTGTAGTCCACAATCATCTCCTTTGTCTTGCTCACGTTGAGGGAGAGGTTGTTGTCCTGGCACGACACTGCCAGGTCTCTGACCTTCTCCCTATAGGCTGTCTTACGTTTCCAGTGATCAGGCCTACCACTGTTGTGTCATTAGCAAACTTAATGGTGTTGGAGTCGTGCTTGGCCACGCAGTCGTGGCTGAACAGGGAATACAGGAAGGGACTTAGCACGCACCCCTGAGGGGCCACAGTGTTGAGGATCAGCGTGGCAGATGTGTTGTTGCCTACCCTTACCACCTGGGGGCGGCCCGTCATGAAGTTCAGGATCCAGTTGCAGAGGGAGGTGTTTAGTCCCAGGGTCCTTAGCAAAGTGATGACCTTTGTGGGCACTCTGGTGTTGAACGCTGATCTGTAGTCAATCAACAGCATTCTGACATAGGTGTTCCTTTTTGATTAGCAGTTGAATACAAGAGGTTGCTGCTCAAAACATTTGTGTTGTTGGCCATTCAGTCATATTTTCCGCCTCATGTTACAGACCATGTGGATCGAGAGGACAACTTACATCACAACCTATCACTTCCCAGGGATTCTCAAATGGTTCGAAGTGAAGTCCATCTCTGTTGTAAGTTCTCTCAGTAATGATGATGACAATCACAGTAATACAAACTTACTGGTGTTAATGTGCTGTATGTTTAATCTAAACACTGTTGAGTACTCCCTACCACCCATAGCAAATAGTTCCTACTCACCCAATTTGGTCTTTTACACTTTGATGTCTCCTCACCTCTCCTGATTTTCCTACTGGTCAGGAGGAGATCAGCCCTTTGCAGAATGCTGTGGAGACCATGGAGATGGCCAATGAGAAGCTCAGTAACCTGGTGCAGCAGCAGGCCTGTGACAGCTCCACGTCCGTCCACCCACTTTCCATGATGCTCAATGGCATTGTTGACCCTGCCGTCATGGGTGGCTACTCCAACTACGAGAAGGTTTGACTTGACTATTACTACCTAGGACCTTGAATCCTATACAATTTTGTCTCACATTTCATTGAAGATTTGTAACCTGATATTCTTATTTTCGAGGTCACTGTTATTTTAGTTAGTATTTAATGTGCATATATGAGAACATCTTCATGTCTCAAAATGCTAAACTTGTTTCCACCCCCTTTCTGTCTCTACAGGCATTCTTCACTGACACCTACATGCATGAACACCCAGATGACCTTGAGAGCATTGAGGTCCTCAAACATCTTATTGCCCTCCAGGTAAATTGTAATTCTCTCCTTGTTATTGAACCTGTACTTAGACATACAGTACCTGCTATAAGAACAGAGGCTCCCTCCTCCTCTCCCCTCAGATCCCTCTCTTAGCTGATGGGATCCGAATCCACGGAGAGAAATCCACTGAGCAGCTGAAGCCCTTACACAACCGCCTGCTCACCTGTTTCTCAGACCTGCGGGAGAGAGTGGAGAAGCATTACGGCGTCATAACCCTGGTCAGTTTCCAATGGCAAACTCTTATTTAATGTAAGAGTGTGCCAAATTTAGCTATTGGCTCCTCTGCCTCCCTATCAAACTTCCCTCATTCAAAGCAGAGTGTACATTATATTGCTGCAGGACCATAAATCTTGCTTAAGGCACTCTATTGTTGTTAGTGTTTTGCCTGTCATTCCGCTTAGCCCCTGCCAAGTTTCCTGATGATGTTTAATCTCATTTGTGTGTCCCAGCCCTGCTCTCTCATTGAAAGGAAGAAGAGTCGTGTGGGCTCCGTAGTGATGCCCTACATCCTGTCCTCCACACTGCGCCGCATGTCCACTGTCTCCACCACCTCCTCAGGCCTCTCCAGCGGCTCCACCTCCTCTAATGGACCCTCCCGGCCCTCCTCCCAGGAGTCAGTCCCCCTCCTCCATCCTCTCTCCCCCTCCCCGGAGTCAGTCCCTCCACTCCCTTCATCCTCCCTTCCTGTGTTTGTCTCCCTCTTGGGCTACTCTGGTGTAGTCTATTTGTGTTGCTATGTTTGTAAGGAATATTTGTCTGTGCTTTTCCACATCTGTGTGACATTCTGAAGTCTTGCACATGCCAGTATAACCCTCTAACTGTACACCTCCCTCTTGTCTCTCTCTCTGTCCTGATATCCATCATCAGTTCACTGTTGTCCCGTGACACTCCCAACGATCGCCGGGCCTCGATGTTGTCCCGCTCTGAGGATGACAACCGGATCGGTCGAAAGAACCGAAAAGAATGGAGTGTGAGCAAGTCACAGGTTTTGGTGGAGAGACAGCCAGACATAGATGAGGTAACTACAACTGTTTTTGGCTCATGCACTAAGGCACAAATGGCTAATACATTCGCAGTAATTACTTGACTGTGATTTCAAGGAGGGCTGTATCTTTGTACTCTACTCCTTAGCAGACCCTTCCAGAGAAGCCGCAGAGACCCAAAAGTCTGCAGTTTGGGGACCGTCGCCTGACCCTATCTCTGTTCCAGGGTGTTTCCTCTCAGCTCAGCTTTGACAACCCTCTCAGCCCCCTGCCAGCCTCTCCTCAGACTCCTCACAGCTCCAGTATGTAGCTTAGTTACACACAAGGCATACCCAGCCTATTCTACACATCCTTAAAGAGATGCTTACAGCTTCACCCTGCACACAGAAATATAGAAACCCTGTTTAGGATATCTTACCTCTTGTACATGTAGTTCACACACAAATAGTTTTAGCTGTCATGCAGCCTAAAATGTGTGTGTTTTGTCACTCTCTCTCTCTGCAGTTTATTCATCTCTCCCCGGTGATAATGATGCCACCACTGACACTCCCGGAACACCCCCACCCATGCCACCAAAGAAACATCCCCATGAGATGTTTGACATCTCCCAAAACTCCCTTGAGGTACATCTTCACTGAAAACATCTATATTTTTAGTCAAATGCACATTGTGAAACAGAATATTTTTAACATTATCATTTTTTCCCCGGTCTCTCCATAGTTCCACCCTCCTCTGCCTCAGAAAATTGACAGCAAGCCCCCTCCACCTCCTCCTAAAACCAGGAAGTCTATGTTCCCCGGCTCCTACGAGAATAATCCTCAGTGAGGATCCTCCACCCGGACAGCCCCTCTCATCTGGTTCAGAGACCTGCTGCCTGGGATAAGGGTTTGGTTCATCTTGTGGTACTGTAGCACTTTATTACAGTACTATTTCAGGACCAGTACTTTTACCTGTTATGTACTTCAGAATTACATGTCAACAATTGATATTTCTGATACTTACTACGAGTTATTCCAACAAACTGGTACGTGTTATGTGTGTGCCCTGTGAATCTCTAAGAAACAGAAGCATAATTGTTTCCATACTAAAGTAATTGAATGGTATGTTGTAAAATGGAGTGTGACAGATGTCTTTGTAAGCCGTGGTGCATTGGGTCACACGCCTTTTCATATTTTGAGGAGAGTCCATTTATAGTCTAGTTTCCTGGGAATGGGGAATTAGATAAAGGTGGATTTAATTCATGATTTGGGAAGTGTATATATTTCTGAAAAAGCAATAATAACAATGACCTTAGCATATTTCCCAAGGGTCTTTGAGATGTTGTTGTATATAGTGTAGTATATATTTTGGGAATATCACTGCAAGGATAAGAAATGACCAAAGCTTCAATTTTGTCTTTTGTCATTATGTGTTGGAATCACACTGGACTATTCATAATTTCCAGTGCCTGTTTTGGGCATTCGTCAAGAAAAGCACAGGCGGTGACTGCATTTTCATGTTTTATTATGTGATATAGCTAGGTGAAAACCTTTTTATATTAGAATCACTATTGCTGATCAAGAGCAGGGAATTTGTGGTCTGACTCAGAACTGCGACCCTGGATTACTTTTTGCTTCCCTCGACCCAGTCATAGATCATAGGTGGTACATGCGTAGTAGTCCTTTTTGGGGGAATTGAGATTTGTAATCAAAATGGAACTTTCCCCCAAATACGTTTGTGGACGATAGTCACATTGAATAACCTTGGCTAACTCATAAATACTGAGTAACTATGCATTACATATTTGTGTGATGAAAGCACACTAAGATAGTACCTCAATGATTTCAGAATCTTTAGAGACATGCACTGGAAGGAATTAATGTAAATTAGATTTTTTAAAATTGTATATTTTTGACGTTTTATAAGAGCAAAATACTGTATGTCTTGAACTCTTGCTTTCTATACAAATCAGCTTGATATATTTAGCAAGTTGTCATTTTAACACGGTATGGCACAAACTCAATAATCTGTTTAGAGTTGGCAGGTATTTTTTCTTTCCTGGTGCATTTCATAGTTTCATTTTATTACGCTTTTATTGATTCATTGTTGTATTACTTTAACTTATTTCAGTGATTTTTAAAGGTTTCAAGTTAATTGGTATGCGTTCATCAAGCAACTTGAGTTGGACAGATAGAGACATGGTCATTTACATCGGTCTACTTTCAACAGTGAAAATTTCAACTTGATTTATATATCAATATATACATTGTCTTTTATTATTCGGTCTCATACAGTTGTTCTTTTCAAAACAATGCCATGCTCTCTTTGTCCTCTGAATTGCTCATCTATGCATGTAATCTCTTTCAGAAATGACAGTTTTCATGTATGTAGTGCAAGAATGAGTCAGTATAGTTTGACTATTTCCAGGGATCAAAGATATTTTAGAAGGGAACTAACCTTTTTTGAATTAGTTTTTCTAACAATGATCAGAACAGATATTTGTAAAGAGATTTAAAGCTTTATAGTAGCATGAAGAGATGTAATATATTATTTTTTTTACCAATAAAACTTGTAAATCTGACCAAACAAAAATAAAGAATTTAACTAACTGTTCTGTTGAATTGTAGAAGGTATTGTTACAGAAGGCTAGACAACCAGCCTCTGTCCTCAGCAGAAGTTCTAAGAATCATTATCCTGTACTCATATCTATTGCCGGTGTCATCCCTTATCTCTTATCAAGGACATATCAGGCACTAGTTGGGACTTCATTATATCTTTTTTGATGAATAATTATGAGATAATTGAGAGTATAATGAAGGACCTTGATGTCTGGTGAGATGGTATGACAGTGAGATTCTTTTCATTCTGTCACACAAAGCCTAATTTTAATTCTGGTAAATAGTGATGTGGAATGTGAGAATTTATGTCTGGCAGTAATTTCATTGAGATACCAGAGGTTCTACATGTAATTCTGCTTCAGTCATATTCATGCTTTATTTTTATGTTCTGTATTGAGAAAGAGAACATTCTTCATAGCGGTATTAAATGTATCAAGATCACAACATTGTTTCTTTAAGTGGACTGTAGTATAACACAAGACTGTTCCCTATATGTGAAAGCAGTCTGTTTCTGTACAGTAGTGTTGTCTGGGCTGGGGAGGGAGTTTTACTACAAGTGTAATTTATTGCAGTAGGCCCTGTGTGATATGTAGATACTGGTCTTGGTAATCTGGCCTCCTAATGGCCTCTTCCTTCCTGTCAGATACTGGGGGACAGGATATCACTCTCCCTGCAGTCCCTGAGTCACATGACTAAAGAAGTGATGCTTCCAGGCTACCCTGTGATATTCACTCATCCATGGACGAGTTTCACTAGACCTGGTTTTTGTCGTCAGTATTTAACCAGATCTCCAGGATATAAAAGTCCTCCGAGTCCTAACCACAGGCCATTGACCAATAGACAGAAGTAGACCTAAATGAAAACTCCACCCAAAAACTAACTTGAGTTTGCATCATACGGGGATGATTTCTGTATTTTGAAAGTTACATATCTTGAAAACCTGATTGCTGATAAGCAAATCATTTTGGGACTATGTCAACAATGGACTAATGAAACAAATACCAAAAAAATAGTTTTTTGGGGTGGAGTTTTCCTTTAAGTGCAGTTGAATGATCAGAAATACCCCTGTGTATCTCCATATTAGACTTCACTAGATAGTGCTAGAGGGAATGTAGCAATGGGGTATTGTCAGTGTTGCCGAATTATGAAAGATCATATGGCCGTCACATGTCTTAATTTTAGATTTGTGAGCAGAGGTCCTACAGAACATGTATTCATCCACTATACATGGCACAGATTTTCAGCAAAATATTTGTTTACACTTTCCAAATGCAGTTTGATTGGTGGAGTGTATTGTTTGGTTGTTATGCTAATGACCTGGTTATAGATGTCAGAACAATTTACTGAACCATTTTAATCCCATTCGCTATGCTCTCAGAAACACACTGGATATTAGCTGTTGATCAGAGAAACAGGCTGTGGCAAAGGCCCCAAAATGACTAGCCATGATATAAGACCTGGAAATCTTAATATCTTTAATGGCAAAAGACACGGGAGGTTATTTAAGCAATAAGGCCCGAATGGGTGTGGTATTTGGCCAATATACCACGGCTAAGGAGTGCCTGGATATAGCCCTTTGCCGTGATATATTGGCCAAAATAGCACAAACCGCCGAGGTGCCTTATTGCTATTATAAACAGGTTTCTTTCGCCTCCATATTCTCTCATACCATGGCTTTCAGCCAATCAGCATCCAGGGCTTGAACTACTCTGTTTATTATCATGACTTAATAACTACACCCATAATAAAAACTGCTTAATTAAACTGATAACAACATTAAACAGATACAGGGCTATTATAAAATAACATGTGGATAAATAGCTTAAAAACTATCATAGTTTTATGACTGGAAGAATAAGAAACGCATTTAACCTAATGATGAAGTGAAGTGGTCAGACAAGCAGATGGCTCTAAACCCATACTATCCAAACACGTTAAAAGTACGCCAGCCCATTGCCTACCCTGGTCTGACCTCAGTGTTTGACTGTGTGAGCAGAGCTGGTTTTGCATTTGGTCTCTGGCACCTTCAGCCAGGACCGACAGGGAAACTCATCCAGGCAGACATTGTAAGAGTGGAGGAGAACCTTCCAGAAGGTCTTCTTACCATAGATAAGAACCAAGGCACTGAAAGTGATATAGAAGAGTAAAGAGAGCACAATGGCATTATCTTTCTTCACAATACCTGATAGTACATATAGAGCAACCAGCAGTACCAGGGTCATGTTTATCACTCGCATCTCAGAGTCCAGCTTAGGTGCGTGGAAACCATTGGTACTGGTCTTCATGTGCTGGAGATGGATGGCCAGGTGAACAAAGATGGATATGCAACACTTTAGCATCAGTACTCCCAGGAGGATGTCAGAGAGGACTAGATAAATGGTGATCTGTATCATGCACGGGTTGTCATTAGACATGATGGCACCGCAGTTCTTGTTTTCATGTGTTGTTCTCAGGGACGAGGACAGTCAGCGTGGGCAGACCGGTT
Organism: Salvelinus alpinus; assembly: GCF_045679555.1. Taxonomy (NCBI): domain Eukaryota; kingdom Metazoa; phylum Chordata; class Actinopteri; order Salmoniformes; family Salmonidae; genus Salvelinus; species Salvelinus alpinus. The sequence goes on from NC_092104.1 coordinate 35,631,155, forward strand.
CTGAGAACACACAGGGATGACCAGGACTACAGTGCTTCAGGATGACCTTTGGATCTTGGTGTAGCAGTGGATGGGCTCAATCACCAGCTTGGTGCTGTATTAGAAGATCAGGGAGGCGGTGGTCCACATGATGGTGAAGTTGGCAGTCCTGTCCGTGGCCAGTCGGCAGTCTATGTTGCCAATGGTCATCCAGAGACTGCAGAGCAGCTGGTGGGCACAACTGGCCACAGACAGAGCTGTGCTGGCGGTCTCACGGGGTCCAGTGTTTGTTATGCCTGTAGCTCTTTAGGCTCATCAGGAAGATGTACAGGTTGAAGAACATAGTGAGGATGGCCATCAGGCCAGTTATGGCCCAGATATCCACCTTATTGGCTCCTTGCATTGTGCTGTTGGTTCTCTAAACAATGTCCACCAGCTTATTTAGGTGCTCTAAGATAAAACCAGAAATGTTGATAGTACAATGTGATGAATACAGTAGAAGTCGGAAGTTTACATACACTTATGTTGGAGTCATTAAAACTCGTTTTTCAACCACTCCACAAATTTCTTGTTAACAAACTATAGTTTTGGCAAGTTGGTTAGAACATATACTTTGTGCATGACACAAGTAATTTCTCCAACAATTGTTTACAGACATTATTTCACTTATAATTCACTGTATCACAATTCCAGTGGGTCAAAAGTTTACATAAACTAAGTTGACTGTGCCTTTAAACAGCTTGGAAAATTCCAGAAAATTATGTCATGGATTTAGAAGCTTCTGTTAGGCTAATTGACATCATTTGAGTCAATTGGAGGTGTACCTGTGGATGTATTTCAAGGCCTACCTTCAAACTCAGTGCCTCTTTGCTTGACATCATGGGAAAATCTAAAGAAATCAGCCAACACCTCAGAAAAAAATGTGTGGACCTCCACAAGTCTGGTTCATCCTTGGGAGCAATTTCCAAATGCCTGAAGGTACCACGTTCATCTGTACAAACAATAGTACGCAAGTATAAACACCATGGGACCACGCAACTGTCATACCGCTCAGGAAGGAGACGCCTTCGGTCTCCTAGAGATGAACGTACTTTGGTGCGAAAAGTGCAAATCAATCCCAGAACAACAGCAAAGGACCTTGAGAAGATGCTGGAAGAAACAGGTACAAAAGTATCTATATCCACAGTAAAACGAGTTCTATATCGACATAACCTGAAAGGCCGCTCCGCAAGGAAGAAGCCACTGCTCCAAAACCGTCATAAAAATGCCAGACTACGGTTTGCAACTGCACATGAGGACAAAGATTGTACTTTTTGGAGAAATGTTCTCTGGTCTGATGAAATAAAAATTGAACTGTTTGGCCACAATGAACATCGTTATGTTTGGAGGAAAAAGGGGGAGGCTTGCAAGCTGAAGAACACCATCCCAACTGTGAAGCACAGGGGTGGCAGCATCATGTTGTGGGGGGCTTTGCTGCAGGAGGGACTGGTGCACTTCACAAAATAGATAGAATCATGAGGAAGGAAAATTATTTGGATATATTGAAGCAACATCTCAAGACATCAGTCAGGAAGTTAAAGCTTGGTCGTAAATGGGTCTTCCAGATGGACAATGACCCCAAGCATACTTTCAAAGTTGTGACAAAATGGCTTAAGGACAAAAAAGTCAAGGTATTGGAGTGGCCATCACAAAGCCCTGACCTCAATCCTATAGAAACTTTGTGGGCAAAACTGAAAACACGTGTACGAGCAAGGAGGCCTACAAACCTGACTCAGTTACACCAGCTCAGTCAGGAGGAATGGGCCAAAATTCACCCAACTTATTGTGGGTAGCCTTCCACAAGCTTCCCAAAACATTTGACCGAAGTTAAACAATTTAAAGGCAATGCTACCAAATACTAATTGAGTGTATGTAAACTTCTGACCCACTAGGAATGTGATGAAAGAAATAAAAGCTGAAATAAATCATTCTCTCGACATTTCACATTCTTAAAATAAAGTGGTGATTCTAACTGACCTAAGACAGGGGATTTTTACTAGGATTAAATGTCAGGAATTGTGAATAACTGAGTTTAAATGTATTTGGCTAAGGTGTATTTAAACTTCCGACTTCAACTGTATATCAAAATTCTGTGATAATGAAGTGTTCAAGGTTGAGGTGGAATTAGTGCTCAAATGTTTCAGATACCATATTTTGTAAGCCTTTTTATTATGGCATAAAATGTACTTTCAGATTCTTAAATTTAACTCAGACATTTACCAGGGGTTTCATTTGAATCAGAGTGACACATAGCCAGGACTTTCTTTTCTTTGTGGAGGAAATTTACAAATCGAAAATCAACTGGAATACATTTCAAAGTCCACAAGGCTGAGATAAGCACCTACACCATTGAATGTGGTTATTTTGGATGTAACTTTACTTCAGACAAGGATCCCTTTGCATCTGATGTTGTTTTCTCTTTGTTCTTTTACTACAACTTGAAACAATTCAATATCTTAGCATTGAAGATTAAAAAATATTTGTTTTCAAAAGGTTGGCTTTAAGAAGTAGCCTGAAGATGTTGACTGAGAATGGCACGAAGTTGAGGCACAGAACCTTTGATTTCAGAGTCGCCTGACTGGAATTTATAGAGAAGCATCGAACTCTATTCACAATACTATTTGAATTAGTGGCGATGGCAAAAGGCAGTGGTGGCAGTGCATTTCCATAGGCCTGGGGTGAAGATGTGTGCTCATTGGGGGGGCATTCCGACTCGAGTTAAGCGCTGGTAAATTAAACGTAATTCCCTTTTTATGCACTTTTCTCTCTACGTGTATTCTGCCTTGCTATTCATTTGGGGGGAGATCAAAGAAATGGTGCGGCAAAGGTGTCTATAGATACGCTATAGTCTGACCTTGACTTGATTCCCTAATAATTCCACCACCTTTATATGCGAGGAAACCATGAATAAGGTCTAGCGAACCTACAAGTTCCAAGTGGGACAAGCATCTACTTTATTTCTTCCAATTGAATCTCCATGCACTGTAATGTATACATTGAGAGCTGTTGATAAGAGAAGGCGATTGTAAATACACATAAATACTCAATTGTTTTAGATTATTTTTTCCCCTGGAGACGAATGTGAAACCAGTCATATAAAGCAAACTGAAAATCATATAAACATGACATGTATTGCAGTCCCTTTTCCCAAGTGAAGTAGGCTATAAATAGCTGTGCCTTTTATTCCGAATTTTTATTATATGCCCTCATAATTTGCACGGATGAAATTTGGAGACCCAGGCTTTTCTTAGTTTGACTTTACAATTTGTGTCATCTTAAATATTAACCACTATGGGGAGCCACCGTCAGTAATACCCACATACGTTTTACAACTAGTATTTTTTAGTGTTAGTTTCCTTCAATGTGTATCTTACATTTTGCATCATTCCATTCCGTCTACCTTTCTTTCCTCTGTCACGTCTGTGTATCATATTAGGCTAACATTGTGCAATAATTTGTGACATGAAGCCTATTTGAATCATTATGGAACTCAGACCACACATAGCAGGTTAAACCTGGAGCACGGTTCACGACGACTGGACCATTGTCATACAGTTCTGTGATTAGTAAGAATTAGGGTAGATTTATAGGACTTGTTTCACCCTTATTGTACACTTTTTTTCCACCTTCCAATATTTCATGCATTGATCTTGAATATTAAACCACTATTTTTGAGTCATCAATATATTTTGTGTGTAAAGGCTCTCCAACCTTGTTTTTTTTATGATTCAGAAATACTTTCCTAACTCTAAAAAGATCAGAGTATTTTTAAATTTACCAGTTGGTGCTGAAACAGAGACGAATATGCATAGGTGACTTTTTCATTGATCCCTATATTCTGACCCGTTCTCTAATTAATAACCATATAATGGTAAATTATAAATTATTTGTTATTCATATCTCTTACTTGTTTTTGTTGGTATTTTCTAGACCACTTAAACTGGTAGGCTGCAAAACTTCCACTCACAGATGGCCAAAAACCATTGAAAGCCACGACCCCACTAGGCCACACCTCCAATATAATTTGCCAGTGTTCCTTGCCTTTTCAAATTAATTGTAGAGTTACCACCCATGCCTGTATTGGTTAGTGACAGAGACATGGTTGTTGAATTTGTTCATTAACTCCTGAATCAACACTAGGTAACACTGGCCAATTTGCTCTGTGTATATCCGGTGGAATTACTGAACCAGATGTATTGCAGAATGACATGTTGACAAACCACAGATACTGAACAAAACCTCAGGGTCCAGTTCCCATGCAAATATCCTTCCTGAAGCTATGGCCACAGATCTACACATCTGTTCCACAGGGTCGATTTACATGTGATAAAGGGGGCAACCTGCGTTTGGCTCACCTTCATGTTCTGCGTTAATTCAACACTGTACAGGGTTGGTGCTCTGGGTGTTGACTCCTAAAGCATTCTGCTTGGCAAGACCACAACAAAAACATGCCTACAGTAATTATTTGTGGCAGGCTTGACTCTGGAATGAGGAGTCTAGACAAATTTTGTACTATGCTGCAAACCAAAAAAAGAAAGGAAAAACCCAGTGATCCTTGCATCCAAATCAATCATTGTAGACATTCCACTGTGCTAAGATTGAAAAAAATCCTTTGATCATAGACTTTCTTCAAGCTTTTATTCTTTGAACTGTCTGCCTTCTGAGGCCAGTCAGTATGAAATCAGTCGTTAAGTTTTATATCAAAACCAATATCTTAAATCACATATCTGACTGGCACACAATGTCATTCCGTATTAACAATCATTGGCCTGGTGTATTGAGGGTGGGGTCATTAGCTTTTTCGATTGGTGTACAGGATATAACTGATTCAGAATCAAGTGCTTGGTTAAAAATATATATTTTCATTGAAAACTTATAGAAAAGAAGACAAACATTGGTTGCTTGTCTGTTAGACAAAATAAGTCATACATAGAATAAAAAACATACATCTGACCAGTGGTGGAAAAAGTACCGAATTGAGTAAAAGTAAAGATACCGTTTAATAGAAAATGACTCAAGTAAAAGTCACCCAGTAAAATGCTACTTGAGTAAAAGTCTAAAAATATTTGCTTAAGTATCAAAAGTAAATGTAATTGCTAAAATATACTTAAGTATCAAAAGTATAAATAATTGTTTTAATTCTTATATTAAGCAAACTTTTTTTTAACAGATAGACAGGGGTACGCTCCAACACTACGATATAATTTACCAATGAAGCATGTGCTTAGTGAGCCCGCCAGATCAGAGGCAGTAGGGATGACCAGGGACGTTCTCTTGATAAGTGTGTGAATTAGACAATTTATGTCCTGCTAAGCATTCAAAATGTAACAAGTACTTTTGGGTGTCGGAAAATGTATGGAGTAAGAAGTACATTACTTTTACTTCACTACATTTCTAAAGAAAATAGTCAAATATAAATAGTGAAGTACAGATATCCCAAAAAACAACTTAAGTAGTACTTTCACACCACTGCATCTGACATACACTTTAAATATAATCTCTTTCTCACTCATTCTCATTGGCAAAATCCTCAGTTGAGCTTCACGTGACTAAAACATTATCCATTGTACTATTGCACCAATAGTTTTCAGGCTGTTGCACAAAGTACAGGGGGGAAGTAGCATGGGAATGAGATTATACATATCCTGTAATGCTTTCATGCTTATCCTTACCCCAACCCAAAACATTGTTACACAGGGTAACCATTACTGCTGTCATATTTCAGCACAGGTGGCAAATGAGGGGCTTTCTGCTTGCTGGGGGCAGGCATGCCTATGCTACTGTTGGTGTAGAAGCTCCTATTGTCTGACTCTGTCCTCTTGGGCTGACCATTTCTCACTGAGCTATAGACTGCCCCAGGGGGGGAGCGGAAGCCTAGGACCGAGCGGAAGCTGGAGTTCCTGCTGGCGGGTCGGCTCTCTGGGGCTGGGGCATCCTCCCTGTTGGGCAGGGCCAGGCCATGGAAGAGTGGCACAGAACGGTAGGAGTTAATCACATTTTACAGTTTGTATGCTGCATGTAATTCTTGGAAGGTATGGAATGTCATATTTCATACCTGATTTCATGGGCAACCTCCTTCTCATAGCGACGCTTGTGGCAGCAGCAGACCAGAAGCCAGATGAGAAGCAGGAGGAGGAGCAACAGTAGCAGTGCACCAATCACAGCAGCCGCTATGACCCCTGCTTTGTTGGGAGCTAAAAAGGAAGTCATGATATTCAGAGACAGGTTCACACATATGCACCGTTCCTCACTTTCTTTCTTCCAATTAAACTTACGGTTGTATGCGTGCAGGGTGTATTTACACTGCTCTTTGCCCACAGGATTCGACACCACACACAGATAATTTCCCATGTAGCTCTCTGAGTGATTTCTTATCATCAGCTCTCCAGTCTGGGAGTCTAAATGGAACACAAAGACAATCGCTGCCAGCTACAAACCACACCTCACCTCAGTATATCAACATGCACAGTAGACCTATGGTTATGTGTGCCATGTCTTATCTAGAGACTTTAGTTCCTGTTTCCTACTTTGTGTTGCTGTAGGCGGGATGGCCCCTCCACTCTCTCTGGTCCAGACATAGTTAAGGGGGGTGGATCCCACGGATGACTTGCATCGGAGGGAGACATCGGCTCCCTTCTCTTCACCGCCTTCAACCCAACACTTAGGCACTGATGGAGGGACTGGTGTAAGAGAAGAGGTTAAACTGTCTCAGGAAAACAACTTCATAAAGAGTGTGTAGAGTAAGTATACAGTACAAGTGAATACCATTTCCTTTATTTTACTTAACATATGCATCTCTGCGACCAATGACAAAATGGGCCATTGTGTAAATGTGTTGATTCCTTCTAAGTGCATTTCCACTACAAGAAAATTAGTATATTGATAAGAACAAAAGGAGCACCAGAGTGTTCAAATTCCTTTTCAGTGATAAAGCAGATTTAAAAACAGGACACAGGACAGTGGAATGATGAAACTGCTAAAATAGAAACCAGTCTGGGAGGGGCGGCATTCCTCACCCATCACTACCAGAGTGACTTTTCGCATGTCAACACCCGGCGCCTTCTTGACTTTGCACTGGTAGGTGGCTGTGTCTGAGGCTTTCACTGCAGAGAATGAGACGGATGCGTCTCCCAACGCAGGGTCTCCTGTGAAGTCCATCCTCTTAGAGAAGCTGGGGTCCCCGTAATGCAATTTCTGCCCTCCTGTATAAGATAGGACCTGAGAGGTAGAGATTTGCTTCAATGACAAAACAACAAGTCTTGAGAACAAATGTTTAGAACAGGTTTTTCTACTGCAACAATGAGGGTAAGATAGCCTGTAGCTAAACAAAATCTCCAAGACTAGTCTGACATAAATGGTATGAGTGGATGTTAAGACTAACATATTCGTTTTACGACGCATGTTGCATCTCCAAACCCTCCCCTTAAATTATCCATAACAAGAGCCCCCTCTGTCTCCTGCTCTGTAGTCTCACCAGCTGGTCTTTCTGGGTCATGTCTGGATGGACACTCATCCACTCAATGTCCAGATCTCCTGTGTCAGAGGGGGCAGGGGTGTATGTGCATCCCAGCACGACTGTCTCCCCCTGGGCTCTTTGAATGGTCTGAGACCCTGTGGATGTTATCTGCATAGCCACTGTGACATCTTAGGGTTTAGAGAAAAACACACATTCAGGATTGAAACTTAGACTAGTTTCAGACTAAAGTGACAAGTTCCTGCATTAACAGCATACTGTACAGTGCCTTCAGTTACAGCCTGAATTTAAAATGGATTACATTTAGATGTTGTTTGTCACTGGCCAATACACAATAAATACCCCATAATGTCAAAGTGTAATTATGTTTTTCAGATTTTTTACAAATTAAAGCAAATAAATTGCTTTAATAAAAGCAAATGTTATGAGTTAATAAGTATTCAACCCTGTTGTTATGGCAAGCCTAAATAAGTTCAGGAGTACAATAACAGTCACATAAGTTGCATGGACTCACTATGTGCAATAAGTGTTTAACATTATTTTTGAATGACTTCCTCATCTCTATACCCCACACATACAATGTATCTCTAAGGTCCTTCAGTCGAGCAGTGAATTTCAAACACGGATTCAACCACAAAGACCAGGGAGATTTTCCAATGCCTCGCAAAGGGCACCTATTGGTAGATGGGTAAAAATGTAAAAAAGCAGACATTGAATATCCCCTTGAGCATGGTGAAGTTAATAATTACACTTTGGATGGTGTATCAATGCACGCAGTCACTACAAAAATACAGGTGTCCTTCCTTACTCAGTTGTCGGTGAGGAAGGAAACCACTCAGGGATTTCACCATGAGGCCAATGGTGACTTTAAAACAGCTGTGATAGAAAACTGAGGATGGATCAACAACATTGTAGTTACTACACAATACTAATACTAATCTAATTGACAGAGGAAGGAAGAAGGAAGAAGAAGGAAGCCTGTACAGAATAAAAATATTTCAGAACATGCATTCTTTTTGCAACAAGGTTCTAAAGTAATACTGCAAAAAATTTGGAAAAGCAAATACCTTTTTGTCCTGAATACAAAGTGTTATGTTTGGGGCAAATCCAATACAACACGGAGTTGCTTACCAAGAAGACGTTTTACAGTTTTGACTTAAATCTACTTGAAAATCTATGGCAAGACCTGAAAATGGTTGTCTAGCAATGATCAACACCCAATTTGACAGAGCTTGAAAATGTTGAAAGAATAAATGGGGAAATGTTGCACAATCCAGTTGTGGAAAGCTCTTATCGACTTACCCAGAAAGACTCACAGCTGTAATCTCTGCCAAGGGTGCTTCTACAAAGTATTGACTCAGGAGTGTGAATACCTACATTTCATTAAATGTGCAAACATTTCTAAAAACATGTTTTCACTTTGCCATTATGGGGTATTGTGTGTAGATAGGTGAGAAAACAAATATATTTAATAAATTCAGGCTCTAACACAACAAAATGTGGAATAAGTCAAGGGGTATGAATACTTTTTCAAAGTACTGTAGTTTCACTTCCACAACAGGGGTGTAATCATTCCAAACCATAGAAAGTGTTTCTATTAGACAAAGTCCCTCCCCGTTCCATTAGCTTCTGTTTGATTCCTAGTGAATACCCCCAATTGTTGGACATCTGTTGCGCAGTTCATATAAGTATAATGTGATATATCGAACATGTAGGACAGACACCAGCTAATGGGTCAACAGAGACGGCCGTTGTTATGCCCTGGCCTGGGACACTGTCTGGGCTGCACCCGGCTACATCATGTGACATAAACCTCTTGTGTAAGTATGTGCATATAGTCAATGGCTGTCACACAGGCACATTTTATATCCCCTGACAAAGATAAATGGAAATGAATCAGTTTAAAAGTGGACTTTGTCTGGTGCAGCGTGGGCTTAGAAGGGCCCGAAATAGTGGATGTCATAGGGCGACTAGGTTAGGAAACATTGCATTACTCACCTGTATTCAGATAAACTGTTACCACAAACATCACAGCTAACTGTAGTCTTGAGCATGTAAGGCACTTTCCCAAAGTGACCATGTTGGTAAACCTCTATGGCACATCAAGATAAATGATTACAATGACTACCTGAGTAATTTGAATGTGTACTTCCTCATTGTGATTTTAATCTAGTTTCTAGGAAACATTACTCAGCAAACAGGTAGTCTTTATCATGCACTGAAATGACAATGATAATGGGACACTTGTTTTCCCTTAACAACATACACTCACGCTTTCCGAGTGGATAGACAACCCTGCACAGAATTAAAATATATAAACCTGTTCTGTCCAGGGCTAGAGGATAGAATAGACAGATCCTCAACGATACCTACCTACTGTATTTTCACCAAGTTCTCCTCTCCAACTTAATGGCTGTTGCTGAGTGAGTCAGGAATTTGTACTTTAAACTCTTGAGTACATCAGCACGTATTCATAATATTCCTGAGCAGTATTTAATACAACAATCACATAATGAATGAATCCAAATTACCTTTCTGCACAGCAATATTCCAAAGATAATGTAGTTTCCAAGAGGCCTGACAGAGTGAACCAGAACAAAACTTTTGCTTGCCTTCTCTTCAGTTGCTCTCACCTGAAACTCTGAAACAGGTGTAATCATTAGCCAAACAGCAACTAAAATGAGAGTTTCTATTGGACCAATTCAGGGAGGTCCCTCCCCCGTTTTGTTCCATTTGCTTCTGTTTAAGAAACATTTTGCAACAGAATCGGAGTAATGAGTACCAGGCTCAGGCCACACCCTTTTTAATTACATGCAGTACATCTATTGCCTTAGGATAATTTAAACATGGTACTTTCTATGATTAGAAAACGTTGGCTATAATAAGCAAAACACTAACAACAACATGGCTTCAAATATTGTCTCTGCTTCTGATCTGATAAAATATGTACTTAAATGTAGATGCATTTGCATTGTTAATTGCATGACTAGAATTTTTGTTTTAATTCTCTCAGTAATATATTGTGCTGGAAGCTGCTGTGTGTGGCGTATGTCTTTGGTGAGATTAATGATTACCAAACTGATAGCTGCCTCACCTCCTTGGCACTCCTACGAAACCACAGGGGTCTATTCATTACACCAATTGTGTTGCAAAACTTTTCTTAAACGGAAGCAAACGGAGTGAAATGGGGTGGAACCTACCTGAATTTGTCCAATAAAAACACTTCCGTTTGGTTATTAAACAATTAACGGTTTCTGTAATGAATACACCCCAGGCCTTTTCACAGAACCTCAACATACAATACCACAAAGCTACAACAGTTACAGACTGATAAAGATTTGTGGAAATATTTAATATATCAATATACTGTACCATAGTTAATTACATTTTAATTTCAATGGGTATGTAAATGAAGGTTGTCCGGCAAGCCACATGAAAAAATACTATAGTATACTATGGTATAAATACTATAGTATTCACTGTAGTGTTTTTGCGGACTTCACTGTAGTATTCACTGTAGTGTTTAGTATTTACTGTAGTATACTGTTGTAGTGTTTTTGCGGACTGTAGTATACTGTAGTACTTACTGTAGTGTTTTTGCGGACATTACTAGTGCTCTTCCATGCCATCCCTAGGAGGGGTGCGTAACTTGAGTGGGTTGAGTCACAGAAGTGATCTTCCTGTCTGGTTTTGCGCCCCTTCGGGCTCGTGCGGTGGAGGAGATCTTTGTGGGCAATACTCAGCCTTGTCTCAGGCTAGTATCTTGGTGGTCTGTTGATATTCCTCTAGTTGTGTGGGGGCTGTGCTTTGACAAAGTACGTGGGGTTATATCCTGCCTGGTTGGCTCTGTCCGGGGGTATCGCCGTACGGGGCCACAGTGTCCCCCAACCCACCCGTCTCAGTCTCCAGTATCTATGCTGCAATAGTCTATGTGTCGGGGGGCTAGGGTCCGTCTATTATATCTGGTGTAATTTTCCTGTCTTATCTGGTGTCCTGTGTGAATTTAAGTATGCTCCCTCTAATTCTCTCTCCCTCCCCTCCCGGAGGACCTGAGCCCTAGGATCATGCCTCCGGGCTATCTGGCCTGATGACTCCACCTGGTCGTGCTGCTGCTCCAGTTTCAACTGGTCTGCCTGCAGCTAGGGAACCCTGACTTGTTCAACGGACGTGCTACCTTGTCCCGGACCTGCTGTTTTCTACTCTCTCTCTCTACCGCACCAGCTGTCTCGCACTGAATATTATATGACCCTGCTGGTCATCTATGAACTTTTCAACATCTTGAAGAACAATCTGGCCTTAAATGGCCATGTACTCTTATAATCTCCACCCGGCACAGCTAGAAGAGGACTGGCCACCCCTCAGAGCCTGGTTCCTCTTTAGGTTTCTTCCTAGGTTCCTGCCTTCCTAGGGAGTTGTTCCTAGCCACCGTGCTTCTACATCTGCATTGCTTGATGTTTGCGGTTTTAGGCTGGGTTTCTAATATCTTTTTTTTAAAACATGTTTTTAATCTTCTGCACATCTACCATTCCAGTGTCTAATTGCTATACTGTAATTTCTTCGCCACCATGGCCTATTTATTGCCTTTTACCTCCCTTATCTTACCTCATTTGCACTCACTGTATATAGATTTTTCTTTTTTCTACTGTATTATTGACTGTATGTTTGTTTATTCCATGTGTAACTCTGTGTTGTTGTATGTGTCGAACTGCTGTGCTTTATCTTGGCCAGGTCGCAGTTGTAAATGAGAACTTGTTCTCAGCTAGCCTACCTGGTTAAATAAAGGTGAAATAAAAAACATATTGCACTTTGTGACATCTGCTGATGTAAAAAGGGCTTTATAAGTACATTTGATTGATTGCTGTATAACTTACTATAGTGTTTTTGTTTTATTATCTTTGACATAGAATACTTTCTCGTTGAGGAAACCTACTGGAGAAATACTAAAAGAGCAAATTTTCCATAACCTGTAGGTAGGACTGGGGTCTAAATGGATAGATCAGAGCTTCTGCTCTTTTCTATAACCTGTATTGCACACAATATGGTCTATACTTGACATAGGTTTCTCATTACTGGGTGGCACAAATACTTTGGACACCTAAGGCCTTTGCATGCAATGCGCTGGAACATTTAGTATGTTAATCTCTGACAGCTGAACCGTCAAGTGGACAATTATTGTTTTAGGAAATTAGCCGAACCCCCCCCCCCCCCAAAAGAAATGGCTATACAGTTTTGCATATGCTACACAAGGAATAGTGTTTTTGTTATAGGCTGTTTTTAAGGGCATGTAAATGTGGCTCATTTGGCCAACATCCCTCATTTATTGGTGACGCTGGATCGAAATATATATGGATGTCTGTTCAATTTCTAAAATGTTCGGTAAAATAATTCAATTAATTTTTATTTGGATTTCATGTAATGGACATACAGTACACAAAATAGTCCAAATTGGTGAAGTGAAATGAAAAAAATTACTTGCTTCAAAAAATTCAAATAAATGTCAAATGCAAAAGTGATGCATGCATGTGTATTCACTCCCTTTGCTATGAAGCCCCTAAATAAGATCTGGTGAAACCAATTACATAATTAGTTCAATAAAGTCCACCTGTGTACAATGTAAGTGTCACATGATTTGTCACATGATCTCAGTATAAAAACACCTGTTCTGAAAGGCCCCAGAGTCTGCAACACCACTAAGCAAGGGGCACCACCAAGCAAGCGGCACCATGAAGACCAAGGAGCTCTGCAAACAGGTTAGGGACAAAGTTGTGGAGAAGTACAGATCAGGGTTGGGTTATAAAAAAATATCAGAAACTTTGAACATCCCACGGAGCACCATTAAATCCATTATTAAAAATGGAAAGAATATGGCACCACAATAAACCTGCCAAGAGAGGGACGCCCACCAAAACTCACAGACCAGGCAAGGAGGACATTATTCAGAGAGGCAACAAAGAGACCAAAGATAACCCTGAAGGAGCTGCAAAGCTCCACAGCGGAGATTGGAGTATCTGTCCATAGGACCACTTTAAGCCGTACACTCCACAGAGCTGGGCTTTACAGAAGAGTGGCCAGAAAAAATTGCTTAAAGAAAAAAATAAGCAAACACGTTTGGTGTTCACCAGAATGGATGTGGGAGACTCCCCAAACATATGAAAGAAGGTACTCTGGTCAGATGTAGCTTTTTGGCATCAAGGAAAATGCTATGTCTGGCGCAAATCCAACACCTCTCATCACCCCGAGAACACCATCCCCACAGTGAAGCATGGTGGTGGCAGCATCATGCTGTGGGGATGCTTTTCATCGACATGGACTTTGAAACTGGTCAGAATTTGTTGGAATGATGGATGGGGCTAAATACAGGGAGATTCTTGAGGGAAACCTGTTTCAGTCTTTCAGAGATTTGAGACTGGGACGGAGGTTCACCTTCCAGCAGGACAATGACCCTAAGCATACTGCTAAAGCAACACTCGAGTGGTTTAAATGTGTTGGAATGAGCTAGACCTCAATCCAATTGAGAATCTGTGGTATGACTTAAAGATTGCTGTACACCAGTGGAACCCATCCAACTTGAAGGAGCTGGAGCAGTTTTGCCTTGAAGAATGGGCAAAAATCCCAGTGGCGAGATGTGCCAAGCTAATAGAGACATACCCAAAAGACTTGCAGCTGTAATTGCTGCAAAAGGTGGCTCTACAAAGTATTGACTTTGGGGGGGGGGGGGTGAATAGTTATGCACGCTCGAGTTTTCTTTTTTGTCTTATTCCTTGTTTGTTTCACAAGAAAAAATATTTTGCATCTTCAAAGTGGTAGGCATGTTGTGTAAATCAAATGATACAAACCCCCCAAAAAATCAATTTTATTTCCAGGTTGTAAGGCAACAAAATAGGAAAAATGCCAAGGGGAGTGAATACTTTTGCAAGCCACTGTACTCAAAGTTTAAAGCAAGCTCTGTATAATATGGAATTTACACTGTAATATCCTTTATTTACATGGATGTAAAATTTTATAAAATAGTAGGGCACCTTACTCAACATTGATCTATTCAAATTATTCTTAATTTGTAATTATGTAACATTTCAGTTATTTTTAGTTTGTTTTGTTGGGATTACCATAATGGTACAAATCTAAAATCCATCCAGTAAATATTCACACATTTGGAAGCCCTGTCAACCAAGCATGGAGTACTAGACTCAACAAAATGATAAATTGATTTAGAAAATTGTAATTACTCTTGATGAAAATTGCCTTCATTAATTTTGTCGTACATTGTCTACACACTGAAAGTAATTATACAGCACAACAGAATAGATTGAGAATACACAAAAGAGTTATTAAAGAAAATAAATATCCTCATTTTATAATCCTTTAGACACCCCTGAAAAGCAAGTGACAGTTTTATAATGTTTCAAATATTTAATATTTAGTTTGGAATAAAATAGATTTCTGCATTCTCAATTACAATAACAAGAAGACTATGGATACATATGAATGATTTAGTTTGTGTTGGAGCATAAACAGTTCTACATTATGCAACATGAGCTGCATTCAATAACATAGAGCCACTTTCATATTCAGTTGTTGCCAGATGTCCCACATTAGTTGGCAGTGGTCGATGACAACCAGAACATTTTAGCTAGAAATAGGAAACCAAATGCCTTTTGTAAACGAGAAGTAAAGAGGAATGTACTTATTACTGAGCCAAACATTTTACATGATTAATAAACAGTCCACTTTTCAACATACTCCCTTAAATCTGTGATATTTTGTATCTTGGAAATGGACAGCCATGGTATTTTGTATCTTGGAAATGTGAGCTTAAAACAGTTGGAGAAAGTCATGTGAAGTTGTTTATCAGAAAGTGGCAGCCCTTAGATTCTTCCCCTTCTCTTCTCCAGGGCTTGGGAGACTACAATCTCCATGGACCCTCCCTCTCTGCCAAACTATAGTGCCTTTGGCAGACTAAGCATACCCTCTTGGATTATGGTGTCCACCATCTCAGCTGAAATACTGTAGCTGGAGGCAATGTGTGTGTGTGTGTGTGTGTGTGTGTGTGTGTCTGTGCGTGCGTGCGTGCGTGTGTGTGTGTGTGAATGCATGTTTGTGTTGTTTTTGTGTTTATTTTGATGTGTGTAGAAATAGAAGAAGAGAAAGATAAATATTGGCAACTAATTTCAAGGCAGAGCTCTTTTGTCAGAGGTCATCATGTCTGGTGAACATATTGCATACTGTATGCTTATGATGGGTGTTGATTTTTACAACCATGCGGTTGAACGTTGAAATACTGTTCTTACACAAAAAGGGATGGAACATAAAATGCATGAACAATAGTAAGGTTCTTGCATTTTTGTTCACTGCCATCTTTGATGATTTAATAAATAAATATTGATGAAGTTGTGTGAGGTAAACATTTTTAGAGGGCAAATAGACTAGAGGTCTGTAAGATATAACCATCCTGAATAGATGCAGAACCAGGCCAGTGAAGTGAAAAACTATCCATAGGGGATAATGGAGTGGTCCATATGGTATGGGACTTTTACTTATTCCAAATTACCACAACTTTCCAATTTCTGTCCTTCGTGACTTGTCTGGGGAGGATAAGGCTTGGCACATATTCTGGGTAAAGCTCAGAGTAATCTCATCTGATGAGATAAAAACAACTCAATCGATGTCCATGCAGTCCTTAAAACACAACGGAAGCAATTTATTGGCACAGATAAACACTATTTGTATTTTAGCCCCTAATTCAATGTACCTTGTCCTATCTTGTTAAATTCTCCTGGCATAGCTGAATACATAGGTGCAATGAGATTATCCTTCAAAATACATCAATCAACAACAAGCATTACATGTTGCGAAATAGTTTGTATCGTTCAGAAGAAGCCTAAACTCTCCTTCTCCTCTACATACCCTGCCTTCACCTTCTTTCCTCTACTCACCCCCTCCTCTTCCTTATCCTCAATCAGGAGCATCAGGGAGAGGGAACAATAGACTTAAATAATTTAAAGAGAACACCTTAGAATGAAGGGGAGAACGTGTTAGGAGGAGTTAAGACAACAATATCAGGTCTGATATTTTAGTGGCTGTGGAGGAGGAACGACTTAATTTCCCACTTCCCCCCTGCATTGTGTCAGGGAATGCCACTCTAAAGTTTATGATCAGTCCTCAAATCAGATCCAGTGACCTTTATGAAAAGACTTGAATAGGCACACATGATGACTGATACTGAAGTACACATACTTTGTGATTGTGAAAGCCAACTGAATATCAACATGATCAGGATTAGTGTGTCTAGAGCAGTGACTAGTAATCCACCATCTATAGAGGCTTATTGTTCCATGTTGTTTACTTCAGCATTCCTGTCCCTGTCATACTATGCTGTGTACAGCTGGTCCTGGGTTTAATATGCAATGCTCCCCTTTGCTGCAGCTGTCTGTGCCTCTGAGATAAAGAAGTCACGGAGAGGGAAAGGAGCCCTGAGCTTGTACTTGGCTGCTGATAATTGGTTTTATAATGTGGCCACATGGATACCACACAGTGTGGGGGCACAAAATGAGTCACCATGGCTGGAAAGGAGACAACTGTCATCATGCAGGAGAATTAGCTCCACGGGGAGAAGGTTGAGGTGAGAGTGATGATGATAGACAGCCTACAAGACAATGATGCTGCTTCTGTGTATATTAGAGCATAATTGTATGTAAAAAGGCTCCCGGGACTAGCTTATAATTAGGGCAGTAAAGTGGTCCCTTGATAATGCCAATTTGCAACTCACAGGAAAAGGAATATCTCGAAAAACAAATCATCGCTGCCAGAGGTTACATTTAATTGAGAGGGTTTGAATACACAGATATGAGCAAGCCTGAGTGTGCAGAATTCTAGTCACGTAAGCCATTGAGGCAGTGATTGACTGCAGCCCCCTGGCAAGGAGCTCCCTCCTCGTCGCAGTGACGTCCCACCTTAAAAAGACAAATATATGTGCTTAACTGCCTCTCTGACATTGACACACCGTGACTCACGCTGCCATGCTATTTAGGTATGGCTGTTGGCAAGGCCCATGTTTCTGCAGCCTCCCCGGCTTCTCCAGTTTGGTAATTTGTTTGCTTCCCCTGTTAGGTTGTTTACTTGTAATTTCGACATCTGTCAAGGTGGCTTGTTTGCTACCATGCAGTGTCATTAGGGCCCCCCCTGTAAAATGTACTAAGATAGATGGTGTTATCAAAGGCTTGGCTGGTGGACAAATTCACTTTGGCTGCTTTTCATCTGTTAGGCCTGTTAGGACAATTAACAAAGGATAGGATGTCCAGGCAGATGCTGTGAACAGGAGTCTCCATGCCATAGAAACACAGTGCAGGCAACAACACAGCAACACACACACATTCATGCACTATAATACTATCACCCATTTGCTGTATAATGCTTCAGTTTTAAAAGTATTGATAATAAGTAATTTAAGTCCTGTGTTGAACTGTTGTGCTGAAGTGCTGTGCCCTCCCTCTATGCTCATTCTGTCCTGTCACATGCTGTTCAGCACACAACAATCTGTTGTCCGAGAGCTATGTTACACCAGGGGGAAAGACTGGGGCAGTTAAACACCTGCTCTCATGAGAGTCAGAGTCATTCACATGCACACGCACACGCACATACACACGCACATACACACGTGTGTGTGTGTGTGTGTGTGTGTGTGTGTGTGTGTGTGTGTGTGTGTGTGTGTGTGTGTGTGTGTGTGTGTGTGTGTGTGTGTGTGAGAGAGAGAATGTGATTTAAAGAGAGACACATATGTAGTACATATAGAGAAAAAATAACCAGAGAGAGAGTCTACGGGGATGTGTACAATCCCATCTAAATTCTAGTCATGTTTGATGCAGCATCTGATAAGTTACTAAATTTTTGTTGTTATTCATTCTAATTAATATGCACAGATATGACGGCATTGCTCTAGCAAGCACTTTGAGAATTCCTAATGGCCAATATCCTGTTCTGAAGCCAAAGTGTGATCAAGTGAATGCATTCCCTGTAGATCGATGCTGCATAATTTTATGTTATCCTCAGCCCTGACCAATTTAGTCCATTGGCTTATATCCCCCTCTCTCTACCTAATTCACCCATCATCAACCAGCATGGTAATCAATCAACCCTGTACCCAACATCATCAGAGCCACAAATCACATCAATCCATCTTTAAACAGTGAAGACAGCCACAGGAGAGTCTTTTTTCTGAAATTTTTTAAACATCCAAGTGCAATTTGTGAGATTGGTGAGGAGTGGAGGCTGTTGCAGGCCAGTCTCTGAAAGCCATGCAACATTACATCACGTAGGGACAGATGGAAATGTACTGGAAGGAGGGGCTGGTCCAACTCAAGGTGCCCCAACGTAAAAAATATTCTCACATGACCCTCCCCTTGTACTGTTTGCGTTTCCAACACCACAATACATAGACTATGTCAAGCTCGACAAACATAAAATAGATCCCTCCCTACATTGTACTCAGTTCTGAAGGCTTGGCTTGACAAGCTCCAAATGTCATTAAACTCTTTGGTGTTTTGTAACAGATGTCTCTTTCCATTCATCAATTGGCCGCTGCACAGTTTGGATTGAATGATTGATTTTATTTGTCAGCTAAAATAAATCCATACTGTATATACACAAATCTTTTTTAAAGTGACTATGATTGCACAATAAAGTCAGCCACGACAGTTGAAGTTGGAAGTTTACATACACTTGGAGTCATTAAATCTGGTTTTTCAACCACTCCACAAATTTCTTGTTCACAAACTATAGTTTTGGCAAGTCGGTTTGGACATCTACTTTGTGCATGACAAAAGTAATTTCTCCAACAATTGTTTACAGACAGACTATTTCACTTATAATTCACTGTATCACAATTCCAGTGGGTCAGAAGTCTAAGTTGACTGTGCCTTTAAACAGCTTGGAAAATTCCAGAAAATTATGTTATGGCTTTAGAAGCTTCTGATAGGCTAATTGACATCATTTGAGTCAATTGGAGGTGTATTTGTGGATGTAGTTCAAGGCCTACCTTCAAATTCAGTGCCTCTTTGCTTGACATCATGTGAAAATCAAAAGAAATAAGACCTCAGAAAAAGAATTGTAGACCTCCACAAATCTGGATCATCCTTGGG
This sequence comes from Salvelinus alpinus, assembly GCF_045679555.1. NCBI lineage: Eukaryota > Metazoa > Chordata > Actinopteri > Salmoniformes > Salmonidae > Salvelinus > Salvelinus alpinus. The sequence continues at coordinate 35,650,781 of NC_092104.1, forward strand.
AGCAATTTCCAAACGCCTGAAGGTACCACGTTCATCTGTACCAACAATAGTACGCAAGTATAAACACCATGGGACCACGCAGCCATCGTACCGTTCAGGAAGGAGACGCGTTCTGTCTCCTAGAGATGAACGTACTTTGGTGTGAAAAGTGAAAATCAATCCCAGAACAACAGCAAAGGACCTTGTGAAGACGCTGGAGGAAACAGGTACAAAAGTATCTATATCCACAGTAAAACGAGTCCTATATCGACATAACCTGAAAGGCCGCTCAGCAAGGAAGAAGCCACTGCTCCAAAACCGCCATAAAAACGCCAGACTACGGTTTGCAACTGCACATGGGGACAAAGATTGTACTTTTTGGAGAAATGTCCTCTGGTCTGATGAAACAAAAATTGAAATGTTTGGCCATAATGACCATCGTTATGTTTGAAGGAAAAAGGGTGATGCTTGCAAGCCAAAGAACACCATCCCAACCGTGAAGCCCGGGGGTGGCAGCATCATGTTGTAGGGTGCTTTGCTGCCTCAGGGACTGGGGCACTTCACAAAATACATGGCATCATTTGGAAGGAAAATTATGTGGATATATTGAAGCAACATCTCAAGACATCAGTCAGGAAGTTGAAGCTTGGTCGCAAATGGGTCTTCCAAATGGACAATGACCCCAAGCATACTTCCAAAGTTGTGTCAAAATGGCTTAAGGACAACAAAGTCAAGGTATTGGAGTGGCCATCACAAAGCCCTGACCTCAAACCTATAGAATTTGTGGGCAGAACTGAAAAAGTGTGTGCAAGCAAGGAGGCCTACAAACCTGACTCAGTTACACCAGCTCTGTCAGGAGGAATGGGCCAAAATTCACCCAACTTATTGTGGGAAGCTTGTGGAAGGCTACCCGAAAAGTTTGACTCAAGTTAAACAATTTAAAGGCAATGCTATCAAATACTAATTGAGTGTATGTAAACTTCTGACCCACTGGGAATGTTATGAAAGAAATAGAAGCTGAAATAAATCAATCTCTCTACTATTATTCTGACATTTCACATTCTTAAAATAAAGTGGCGATCCTAACTGACCTAAGACAGGGAATTTTTACTAGGATTAATTGTCAGGAATTGTGAAAAACTGAGTTTAAGTGTATTTGGCTAAGGTGTATGTAAACTTCCGACTTCAACTGTAATTTCCATTGTGGTCCCTATTTTTTTAAACATAAAATACAAAGCGAATTACAGAGATATAGTCACATTACAGTGATAGACACAAAAATATTTTCAATCTCCAGAGGAGTATCAGGGGGGAGTTTAAGTAATATTCTTACAAGCTTGTTTGGCTGGTAGCTTATTCTTTAGATGTTTGGGGCTGCTGGTGAACCATGATGTGCAGACATAATCAAAGTGACACTGGACTAGTGTCTTTATGGTGTCTGCCAGAGTCTTTAGGGTGTCTACAGCTAGGTTTCTATCCAATTGGCAAAACATTTTCATGTGAATATTCTAAAATCTTAAAAAACAATATGCCATTTCAGAGTTTCCTTTAGGAAAATTTGGCACTGGACAACATGACATTGAAGAATTTATCGGTGTCCCTAAACCGGGACAGTTGTTGCTCAATATGCAATAATGTGACTAGAATGACGTTGTAAACAACAGCCAACTTTCCGGGACATAGACATGTCTTATAAGAGTAGAAAGCTTAAATTCTTGTTAATCTAAATTTAGTGTAGTTTTGTTTGAAATTTTTATATTCAAATGTAGGAACTGGGTTCTACAGTTTGACCCCACTGCTGTCTCTGTTTCCACACCCACCCCGCCCGGCCATCTAGATATGTGAAGGTTAGTGTATTTTCTGTAGGGAAGCTAATTATCCATCATGTATGACATTCCTGGGAGTGTGCAAACTTCCATTTTTTTATTACCATAGCATTTTTGTATGTTCTCTATAGTTATGTACTTGAAAATTTATAAGTTGACCAATTTGGCACATTTGGACAAACTCCTGGCAGACTTGAAACAAAATATTGTGTAGTGATGTAATTTTTCACTGGATCAGTCTGAAACTTTGCACACAGACTGCTGCTATCTTGTGGACAACATCTAATTACACCTATAATTATATCTCAATGTATGGCCTTTCTCTTGCGTTTCAAAGATGATGAAAAAATAAATAAAAGATAACGCATGTTTGTTTGTATTATCTTTTACCAGATCGAATGTGTTATATTCTCCTACATTCATTTCACATTTCCGCAAACTCCAAAGTGTTTCCTTTCAAATGGTATCAAGAATATGCATATCCTTGCTTCTGGTCCTGAGCTACAGGCAGTTAAATGTGGGTATGTCATTTTAGGCAGAAATTGGAAAAAAGTGTCTGATCCTTAAGAGATTATTTACTGCCTTGTTCAGGGGCAGAACGACAGATTTTTACCTTGTCAGCTTGGGGATTCAATCTTGCAACCTTTCGGTTACTAGTCCAACGATCTAACCACCAGGCTACCTGCCGTCCCGAACAATACACAGTTCATAACGAGATGGGAGAGAAGGCGAGACTGTAGGACTGAATCAGGGTGTCCTGTTCACTTGAGGTCCCATTAACACGTAAAAAAAATAACAACCAAAAACAATGCTTGGCCCAACTCAAAAAGAAACATCAAACAGCAAAAGCTGTGCTGGAGATGAAGATCCACTGGACTAGAACCAGGGCCTCTGTGCTGCACATATAGTGCGTCAGTGGAGAATGTTCATTTCCAACCTCTGGAGTAGTGAATGCCACAGAGGTGACCAGGAGGCATGATGTTGCTCCATGCATTATGAAACCCCCATTAAACAGAGGTTAATAAAATAAATTAAAACAATTCCAAACTCCAGAGATCCTATGGTGGTCCGACATTAGTTCCTAATATGAAACATTGGACACGTTGACTGATTTTCTGCCAAATGATTTAATGAGGACATTGGAATCTATGTAGTACAGTTTAAAATGAAGGACACGGTAGGTTTGGGCCTGTACTGGTTCCGAGTAGGCATTCGGAGTCCTCTGGAATGGACATAGTGTTTAGGCAATGTTACATTAATTACAAGCAGTACTATCAATGCTAATTGTCATGTCATCTGCAGCGAGTGTTAAGAATATTGCAGTATGGGTAGGTCTGGAAGGAAAGATATATCGGCCAGAGTATACCACAACATGCAATGGAATGTTAATCTTACTCAGTTATTGAGAAATACAATTGTTTTCCCTTTCTAAAAATACAATTCTCTATTTACTAATAGCCTATCAAAATGCATTTGCCCCAAGTGTAAATTCAAAGCTCTATCTATAACATTTTGGATTCACAAGTTGGAGGCTGTGAATGAATGTTTTTGACACCTAAGACAATAAATTCTGCCTTTTAGCAGGGTATTGTCTAGGGTAATTAATTTGACATGTTCAACACCAGCTCTACACAATCAGTAATACAAAGAAGAAGGAAAGATCTATATAGGCGTATTGCAGTACAGCCTGGATAATTTAAGCACATACTGTAGTTTACTAAAATTTGAAATCATAGCTAGCATAGGTTAACTGTGCATCAATTACTGTTTCCCATCTACAGTAAAACACCTAACTCATGAACCTCGGATTGCTCTCTCACTGCCTCCTTTCCCAGATACAGCAGCCATACAGTGCTATAACCATCTGGAGTTTTCAAGACAATGTAAACCATGTTTCATCTATCAGAATTTTAAATAGGCAGATTAAAATGCACATAATTACAACATTGCTCTTTTCTACACATACGAAGGCACATCTGTATTCCAAACAGGAATTCATCATAAATGCAGCAGCTGAAAGCATAATAAATGGGTATATAAATCTTGCTGCCAGCAGTACCTCCTCGTCATGACTCATGCTGAGAAAGTGAAATAAGTGATGGGGCACATAAATCCTTTTGAAATCAAATGGACATCAACCATTATCAATGTTTGTTTGCATTCACTTTACATCACATGATGGCCATGGACACATCACCCTCCTGCCATATTTCACTATATGGCGTTTATGTATAGACATGCTGTTTAGTATGAGTAAGCTGTGGTTAGATCGTTATAACTTTCTCTATTGGCCTCAAGAGCAGTGATCATTATGAATATTACACTCGATACACACCAAGCTGTCGAGTAGCTGCTTATACCAGCCTATACACAACACACATGAGGAGAGTCTCCAAGTCTGAGAAATGACATGTTTCTAGTTTGGACCAGTAGAAGGATGATAATACACAGTGGATTATTATCCTCAATTGAAGACTGTGACTGAATTCCACCCCTTTTTGATTAGGTAGGATATATCACCGATGTAAATAGCTTTTGAACGCTAGCACCAAATTCCCCTAATCCTGTCTGGCTTAACACATGCCTCCTTGCCCACTTTAATTTATTTTCCTTTCTGTTGAGGGAGTTGACCGTATGGAGTTGACTAGGGAGGGAGGAGGAGAGGGGAAGACAGATGGAGGTGGGTGGCATTTTTCTAATCGCAAAAGTGACCTGACCCTTGGGACCATGTTTGCTGAGTGGCTGTTGCCCCTGTTCTTTCCCTTGCCTGTTACACAGCAGGAACACATGGCCCTCCCACACCAACACAAACAGACACAGCATGGAGAGAGCTAACTTAGGCATTTGCCAGTAGAGGGAGAGAAAAGAGGACAATCACAGAATACAGTGAATGGTAATGGAGGGGCATGTTGCCAAGTTACTCAGTCTTACAGTTTCTTTCTATAGTGCAGATGACAGTATCTGTAATATGAATGGTTCAGTCAAATTGGTGTACTGGCATACAATGCCTACTCTGCGTAAACATAAGTTGACAACCAGTATGTCCATTCACGCTTCGTTTTTACTATTGACAGTACCTGATATTGTCATTGTCCCAACTCATATAGCTACGCAACATACAGCACCAGTCAAAAGTTTGGACAGACCTACTTATTCAAGGGTTTTTCTTTATTTTTACTATTTTCTACATTGTAGAATAACAGTGAAGACATCAAAACTATGAAATAACACATTTTGAATCATGTAGAAACCCCCAAAAAGTTAAACAAATGTATTTTAGATTCTTCAAAGTAGCCACCCTTTGCCTTGATGACAGCTTTGCTCACTCTTGGTATTCTCTCAACCAGCTTCATGAGGAATGCTTTTCCAACAGTCTTGTAGGAGTGCCCACATATGCTGAGCACTCGTTGGCTGCTTTTCCTTCACTTTGCGGTCCAACTCATCCCAAACCATCTTAATTGGGTTGAGGTCAGGTGATTGTGGAGGCTAGGTCTTGTAATGCAGCACTCCATCACTCTCCTTCTTGGTCAAATAGCCCTTACACAGCCTGGAGGTGTGTTTTGGGTCATTGTCCTGTTGAAAAACAAAGTATAGTCCCACTGTAAGGGTTGCGGAACTGGTGGCAGTGAAGCCAGACGCAGGAGAGCAGAAATAGGTAATAGCCAGAGCAGTTTAATTTCAAAACCAACGGCAATAAAAAAATAACCTACATGGGTACAAAACCCGACGCGCACCAGTAACATAGTGCACAAGCACTTACAAACAAACAATTCCACACAAGAACATGGGGAGAACAGAGGGTTAAATACACAACACTTAATGAGGGAAATGGAAACCAGGTGTGTAGGAAAACAAGACAAAACAAATGGAAAATTAAAAGTGGATCGACGATGGCTAGAAGACCGGTGACGCCGACCGCCGAACACCGCCCGAACAAGGAGAGGAAATTACTTTGGTGGAAGTTGTGACATCCACTAAGCGCAAACCAGATGGGATGGCGTATCGCTGCAGAATGCTGTGGTAGCCATGCTGGTTAAGTGTGCCTCAAATTCTAAATAAATCACAGACAGTGTCACCAGCAAAACACCATCACACCTCCTCCTCCATGTTTCATGGTGGGAACATCACATGCAGAGATCATCTGTTCACCTACTCTGTGTCTCACAAAGATACTGCGGTTGGAACCAAAAATCTCAATTTTGACTCATAAGACCAATGGACAGATTTCTACTGGTCTAATGTCCATTGCTCATGTTTCTTGGCCCAAGCAAGTCTCCTTTTCTTATTGGTGTCCTTTAGTAGTGGTTTCTTTTTAGCAATTTGACCATGAAGGCCTGATTCATGCAGTCTCCTCTGAACAGTTGATATTGAGATGTGTCTGTTACTTGAACTCTGTGAAGCATTTATTTGGGCTGCAATCTGAGGCTGGTAACTCTAATGAACTTTAATGAACTTATCCTCTGCAGCAGAGGTAATGCTGGGTCTTCCTTTCCTGTGGCGGTCCTCATGAGAGCCAGTTTCATCATTGAGCTTGATGGTTTTTCCAATTGTACTTGAAGAACCTTTAAAAGTTCTTGAAATTTTCTGCATGACTGACATTCATGTCTTAAGTAATGATGGACTGTCATTTCTCCATGCTTATTTGAGTTGTTCTTGCCATAATATGGACTTGGTCTTTTACCAAATTGGGCTATCTTCTGTATACCACCCCTACCTTGTCACAACACAACTGATTGGCTCAAACGCATTAAGGAAAGAAATTCCACAAATTCACTTTTAAGAAGGCACACCTGTTAATTGAAATGCATTCCAGGTGACTACCTCATGAAGCTGATTGAGAGAATGCCAAGAGTGTGCAAAGCTGTCATCAAGGCTAAGGGTGGCTACTTTGAAGAATCTCAAATATAAAATATATTTTGATTTGTTTAACACTTTTTTGGTGACTACATGATTCCATATGTGTTATTTCATAGTTTTGAGGTCTTCACTATTATTATACAACATAGAAAATAGTAAAAATAAAGAAAAACCCTTGAATGAGTAGGTGTGTCCAAACTTTTGACTGGTACTGTACTTCTGTACATATACAAGCAATGATGAGTAGTTATGGCAATTTTTACAGTGAACATTTTATAACTCCATCCTTAATCCATATCTAATATTCCACAAAAAGCACGCCTGCTTCCCTATGAGTTCTTACGCAGCTGAATCAAAAACATGCAATTAATAAACATAGCCATTTCCTGTACAACAATTGTTTTGGTCTAAAAATCATAATGAGCAAGACATTTAATTAAACTGCTTCCACAGCTAGGAGTGATTTGGCCCACGCTACTTTAAAAGAGTGCGGCCCCATTTTTAGACAATATCAAGCTGCCCCAGAGGAAGTATGAGTGTTCTCCTCATAAGTAGTAGTTTAGCCAAATATCACCTATTTGGACTATTTGTAGAATATATGATATTCACTCTTTTAGATACATAGCATCTATCCTTGAGAACACGTGTGATCTGGGGAAATAAATATTCCCTTAAACTAAGACCTCTGTTAAAAGCATAATAGTGATCAAGTGAATGCAATTCAGTGATTCTGCATCTTGAAGCAAACATTTCAATGTCATTGAGATCATAAACGAACACATGCTTTAAAAGCCTGAGAGAAGCAAATATTCAGACAGCTATATTGCTCTGGAACAATTAGCAACTATTATAAGGATAAGGACAAAAAAATCTGTAATGTGAAATGTAAATACAATCTAAATGGAAATATAGACTTCCATAGAGCCTAGGTAGAACTCTACCCTGTGAATCCTGCATGGCTGCATTTGTCATAGCCTTAGTGGGCTGGTATACCCCACACATCCATAAAACATTTGTCATAGCCTTAGTGGGCTGGTATACCCCACACATCCATAAAACATTTGTCATAGCCTTAGTGGGCTGGTATACCCCACACATCCATAAAACATTTGTCATAGCCTTAGTGGGCTGGTATACCCCACACATCCATAAAACATTTGTCATAGCCTTAGTGGGCTGGTATACCCCACACATCCATAAAACATTTGTCATAGCCTTAGTGGGCTGGTATACCCCACACATCCATAAAACATTTGTCATAGCCTTAGTGGGCTGGTATACCCCACACATCCATAAAACATTTGTCATAGCCTTAGTGGGCTGGTATACCCCACACATCCATAAAACATTTGTCATAGCCTTAGTGGGCTGGTATACCCCACACATCCATAAAACATTTGTCATAGCCTTAGTGGGCTGGTATACCCCACACATCCATAAAACATTTGTCATAGCCTTAGTGGGCTGGTATACCCCACACATCCATAAAACATTTGTCATAGCCTTAGTGGGCTGGTATACCCCACACATCCATAAAACATTTGTCATAGCCTTAGTGGGCTGGTATACCCCACACATACATAAAACATTTGTCATAGCCTTAGTGGGCTGGTATACCCCACACATCCATAAAACATTTGTCATAGCCTTAGTGGGCTGGTATACCCCACACATCCATAAAACATTTGTCATAGCCTTAGTGGGCTGGTATACCCCACACATCCATAAAACATTTGTCATAGCCTTAGTGGGCTGGTATACCCCACACATCCATAAAACATTTGTCATAGCCTTAGTGGGCTGGTATACCCCACACATCCATAAAACATTTGTCCCAGGTGCTGGATCAGACAGGATAAAAACGTTTATGCATTTTTCATAAAATTTGAAATTGTCTTGTTACACCATGTTTTATGTCATGGTGAAGTGCCTCAATAGAAAGCATACTAATGCTGTTGGCTTTTTTTGGTATATTGCATGCCAGTAAGAAGACTAAAAACAGGACAAAATAATGTAATCATGTTTATGACACCCATTATTTAGCAACTACCATTCACAAGTTTAATGACATAATTCAATTTTACATACAGTTACCATAATTCCATAAAACAAACAAGAGCTAAATATTGGAAAATACTACACATAAAGTCTATCAGTTACTTGTATACAAGTATTAACACGAAGATCTCAATATTACTCAAGGATAAGTAAAGTGAAAAGTGGGGTAATTATATAATCAACAGCAGATACAGATGTGCCATCTCAATTTGATCCCTCTTTTGTTGCTGAGAATTTTCCTGCACTGCAGGAAATGCACATTTCTAGTGTATTCAAGGCTTAAAAAGCCTTCTAACGTTTATTATTACTAGCTTAAAACTTGATTTGCCCTAAGGAAAAATGTATCAACCCCTACAAAAATGGCCATTAATTATAATCCACAAATTTCCTGTTGCTGCAGGATTATTTTCCTGCTGAAAGAAAGTAGGTTTAGGTTTATATTCACAAACAGGATTAATTCATTCAATCAATTTGTTCTTAATGTGATAACGTTAATTTAAAACAACAATAAAAGGAGTCAAACAGAGGATGTAAGTTGTCAGTCACCATGCACACAGTGATCTGTACAGTGCATCCCTATGGAAAACATTTAGCTCTGACTCCCAAGCAGCTGTAAAGTGCGTTTTTAGGATGGATAACTTGAATTTAAAACAACAGTAAGAACAGAGTCAGAGGATGGAAGTTTAACTCAGTCTCCATTCACTAAAGAGGTTTACAGTGCATCCCTATGGAAAACATTTACCTCTGACCCCCAGGCAGAGTGCGTTTTTCAGATGGACTTTCATACCTCACATTCTCTGGATCCTGAAATCGTGCAGGGGCAGGCCCTTGTCTCATTTACCAATGCATCCATGGTCTCAGAGTTTGAATGGTAAGTCAAATAATACTCTTGCAACTGAGAGTTAAGGTTAAGCTCCTGCTTCCGGGCCTTTTTTCTGCGCTTGTGGTTGACTGAGTGCTGCTGCAGCTGCCTCATGCTATTGGGGTAGCGCTTCCACGAGACATAAATTACCAGCAGGATCAATGACACAGACAGAAATAGGGCTACACTGCCTGCAATGATTTTATGGAAGGCCATATGCTCAAACTCTAGTTCTGGGAAAAATGAGGAGGATTCTGGAGAGATGGAGGTCATGAGTATGGACTCTGTTGTGTCTTTTTCTGTCACAGGTTGTGGAGTGAGTCTTTGTACAGTTGATGCATGTAGACCTTGGGTTATTGTGGTCGTGTTAGAGAGAGGTGTGGTGGGCTTTTTGGTGTCCACAACTAAGGCTGTGGTTTGCCTCATGATCATAGCTGTGGTTTGGTCTACAACTGATATGTCCACACATATTGTGTAGTTCCTCACTATGTCGATTACTCTGTCTCCCTGAACTGACTTGGGGCTGCTGCATATCATGTTGATGTCCTTTGAGCCTCTGAAGTTCTTCAGCCAGGTCACCAGGGGGCAGATAGTAGGGCTGCAGTCCCAGGCGTTACCCACCAGGCTGATGGTGGTAATGGAGACCCACGCTGAAACCGTGTCCTGAGACACGTTGCTCAGCTTGTTGGATTCAAGATTGAGTATCTGTAAGTTTGGCATACACTGGAAAACAGCTGGGTCCAAGATCTGGATGTCATTTCCTGAGAGGTCTAATTTTTGCAGCGTATGCCAGATCCAAGGCAGGCCCTGATTGATGGCTCGTATGCGGTTCCATTGCAAGTAGAGGACCTGTAGATTGTTAAGGCGTGGAAAAATAAAAAAATGTATCCTTGAAAATTGATTATGCTCCAGATGAAGCTCTTTCAACTTGAACAGCCCCAAGAAGGTGGTGCGGGTAAGGGTGCGTAGGTGATTGTAACCCAGGTCCAGGAACTCCAGGTTGCGACACTCCAGGAAAGTGCGTACAGGTATCCTGTTGAGACCATTGGATCGTAGGTGAAGGTTTTGGAGCTTACGCAGACCATAGAAATGACCTGGCTGCAGAGACTGTAGCTGGTTGTAGGATAAATCAAGATTACGCAGGTTTGGTACAGCATTGAAAGTCTTATTTTGTAGAAGTGTAATTTTGTTAGAGCTGAGAATCAGTTCTTTGAGCCTACGCACACCCTGAAAGGCTAAGCTATCTATGGCAGTGATGGAATTGTGGTCCAGGTAAAGCCAGATGAGCTGGTTGAGATGAGCGAATTGGTAAGGCAGCAGAGTCAGTAGGCTGTTGTAGCGCAGGGACAGACCCTGACATCCAGTAGAGATGTTTTCTGGGATATCTTGAAAGATGCCAGACTCGCAATAAACAATCTTCCCTTCACAGCGACAACTTGCTGGGCACATCCTCTCCCCCTTGCTGAGCAGCAGAAGAAAAGATGACAGGAGAAGAAGACATGAAAGATGCCTATCCCAAACTAGGGAACCTGTAGATGAGAAGAGATTTGAGTGCATGGGGCTACCAAAGCACACCTCCATTTCAGCATGTGTGCCCTGTCACTGTGCAATGTCCATGACAGATTGATATTTCAGGCAGATTTTTATTTTTTTGTGGCATTCTGTGAAGTGAAAATCCTGTCAACTATGGGTGATGGGTCTTTCTAAGACATAAATGCATAGAAACAGAACAGACACTGAATAACTTTCACATTTCATACCACTTATGAGCTCAATAATGTATAATGCATATTCATAAATATATAAAAGGGCAGGTATATTACTCAGTGACCAATCTTTTGTTGGGTTTTAGAGCAGCCAAACTACCCCTCATTATAAACCCTATATAATGCAATACTGGTTGTACACTGCATAAGAAAAGCAAGCATCAAGGAGTTTTATGTAACAAAGCTTCAAAGCACCATAAACTTTCATGAAATAGAAATATGTATCTTCATGGGTTTCATTGGTGGTCACTTACCCATTGCTGCTTAGTGAAATATGAGCAATCCTTTCAGCACCATGGAACTGTCCAAATAATGAATTTAACTCCTTTCATTCGACACACGCCTGCTCTACCAATAGAAAACTGAAAATATTGCATGAATTGCCTCGTGAGTTTCAAGAGATGCTCTTAAATGTATACATCACTGACAATAATACTTTAAATCAGAATAAAAGACAAGTTAGAACGTCAGCAGTTCCAACAGTTCAATATATCCGCGGAAGAGCACAATGTACTCATCCCTAAATAGCCTACTGGACTGGTAGTGACTTCACCCGTACGCGGCAAAAAAAATGGAAATACTGGCTATGCGCAATAAACAATTCCGTTCAGGCGTGTCGGATTGCACAACCAAGTGCAACTGCAACACCTTGCGCCTTCTCGCTCTCTACATACACATGCATGCACCCTCGCGAAAAGAGAGGGAGAGAGACATAGCGGCATTTGAAATGTCTCTATTCCTTTGAAACTTTTTTAAGTGTAATGTTTACTGTTACTTTTTTATTTAAATTGTGTGATCTATTTCACTTTCTTTGGCAAGGTAAACATGTTTCCCATGTCAATAAAGCCCTTTGAATTGAGAGAGAATTTCACTGTATAAGAATCGGTCGCATTTATTGAAAGAAGTTCAACATACTCTGATTTATGAACGATCTATAATTATTTACAAAAGCTACCTTACTCATGACGAATTTTCATAAGTAAGAAAAAGTAGCCTCCCTAATCTGGTTAAAACATAAAAAATGTAATGACTAATTTCGCAGTTGTAGCCTATAGCAGGCGACTGCCCACAGTATCTACAAATAGCGTCACAACAAAATAGGAAAACATGTGTTGTAACAACATTATGGCTACATACAACTATAAGTAAAAACAAAAGATGTATAGTTTGTCAATATAAAGTACTACAAGGGACCCTTCAAACATACATCATGTGCAGTTCAGGTCAGCAATAACAGTGAGAAGAATCTCTCCTAATACCTCAATGGTGTTTGGGAAATCAGATCAGTGCTGTTTAAACTAATGGCAGGATAAAAGGAAATAATGCAGTATTTTGGCCTTTTGTGATTTCCTATTAATGAGAAGAATGGATTTTTGTTTTTAAGTCCCTACCCAGGTAGCACATAACGTTCTGAGAACCATGTTTCTTAGAGCTTGGTGAGAGCGTGGTTGGCCTATGTTATTTGCATACAACCTTTCCTTAACTTTCTGTGAATGGTGCAGGATAGTTGCTTGGCTTTGGAATATTCTCAGCACATTTAAGGAACTATACAAAAAAAAAAAAAGGTCAAACATTGGTTACATTTCATTTCAATGTTGGGAATGTTCTAGGAACTTTCTCCAACTGGTTCGACATTGGGACATGTTCTCAAAAGTTATGTTAAAGTTAAAGTTAAATTATGCGGGAATTTCAGTACTTCAGCATAACGTTTCACACAGGTTTCCTCATGGTTCTATTTAAAGCTGTGTTCTCAAATTGATCTAAGAACATTAAGAAAACTTTCCATAAAAACCACAAGAAACTTTGAGTAATATTCAGAGAACATTCTAAGAATGTTATTTGAAAACATACAATCCAGTCTCAGCATCAACAAAACTGTCCTTTATCTTGTTAAGTGTGTTGGCCACGCCCACTAATTGGCCACACCTGATCATAATGAGCGCTTAGTTCCTATAAAATGGGGTCTGTTTGAATAAACTAAAAAGAACATGGCATGCTAGCTCCTTCCTGGTGGACTAATTCCATGGATAGAAAACAAAAGATGATAGGTTTGTATCTCACTGATGCCTTGTCACAAGAAATGTGTCTGCATGATTAGTGCCCAAGGAAATGAATTTCCATGCATTTTAACAGTGCTTGTAGTTCAAAAAAGTTAACCCCAAATAAGCTAGCAGTGTTAAAGTCATGACCACTTGCATTGAGTGAAAGTCATCAAAATGTAGAATTTCTTTTTTCAGAGAATCAACAAAACCTCCCAGGAAAACTTTCAAGGAACCAAAGTAAAATGTTTTCAGAACCTCCCTGCAACCTAAAAATAAACCTTTTTAAAACAGGTAATTTTTCACTTCTGTTCTAAGAACGTTTAAAAAAAAATAATTACCAGTCAGGAAGCTTATGGCTTTGTTCCCACAACCAATGTGAAACCAAAAACATACAGTCCCACAACTTCCAAGGAAACAAATGTGCTGGGGATTGACATCATGGGCCTATCATTTTGCAACAGGTCATTGTTCACAGTGGGCCATGTGAACTCTGCTTGCAATGCTCAGCAGTGTTTAACATCTAGCCAATGGATTGTTTCATCAAAAACAAAGATTAATTGACATGTCCCATATTTATTTGAGAAAAACAAACATTTCATACAAAATTCTGCACCTGGAACTAAATATTGTGTGCATGCTGACCACTGGTTTTGCCTGTCACAAGAGAAGGAACAATCTTACAGTATATTGACTCAAGTCACCGTGTTAGACGCGCTTCTTGGCCTTTTCACCCTGGGAAAAATAAATAAAAAGATGTACTGTTAAAAGTAATGACAACTTGCGACTATGATGATGATAATAATGCTAGAGCAACAGACAACAGTTGTCCTCACGTCGTTTGTTTGAATTTCAGTGATCTGAGTCTACTACACTACCTTTATGGTATTCCCCAACTCCAGTAGTGTCTGTTGATAGTGGGGTTCCATGCTCTTCAGATTCCCAGGCATGACTATCTGTTTGTGGATCCCAGGGCTGCCTGCATCCTTCACCATCTTCAGAAATTTATTCTCCTATAGAATAGCAATGACCAACATCAACCAGAATTAGCATACAAGAACTGTAGATCTATAACTAAAGCAGCAATTTTATAGCTATTAAAACTTGTCTGGCAGTTTAATCACAACTAAACAAAACTCAAATTTATTTAAATAGAAATGTGCATTTTTTTATGGAGGAGCAATGAAATTGACAGAATACTGCTTTTCTGCAATGCTATCATTCCAGCCTTGGCCACACATTGACATATTTTCATTGCTCTTTGTGTCTTATGTTTGAAAAATACATCCATCTCACCTGTATCCCCAACAGAAATGTGAAGGCCAGTCCAGATTTTCCCGCTCTTGCAGTTCTTCCAACCCTGTGCCAACAAAAAGTTGTTGCAGAGAAAGGCAAAAGAACATTGCATACATTGAAGTATCCCTTGTAGTACTTTACATTGACAAACTAAATGTTGTTACAACACGTTTTCCTATTTTGTTGTATGAACATTGCATACAAAAGCTACAACAAATACAATTCAACCTATGCAGTTACAAGTGTAACAGTCAAATAAAACAAGCTAGCTTACCGGTGAATGTAAGTCCTGATGAACTGTGGTGCATCGTAGTTCACAACACATTTCACCCCGTTGATGTCAATGCCTCTGGCAGCAGCATCAGTGCTGATCAAACTTGAACAGAAAAAATGTATATATATATTTGGCAAAGAATGGCTAAGAAAATAGGATATTCAATTATCCGCTAACAGACACTCATACTTACAGTTGGATCTTTCCCTGTTCAAATTCCTTGAGGGTTCTCTTCCTCTCATTGGGGGAGAGTCGTGAGGAGAACTCAGCTGCCTGCACTCCACCAAAAAGCTGCACTAGCAGGTACAGTCTGTCAGAGAACAGAGAGCAAAATCAAATTGCTGTGGACATGTAATCTTCATCCAATAATGCAGTAAGGAGAAAACCAGTGAAGATTCACCAACCTGTGAGCGGCTTCTCTGGAATTGGTGAAGCACAGAATGGGACTAAACTTCAGGCGCAATATGAAATGGAGGATGAGGAGGGGCTTCTTACTCAGAGTGCAGGGCACATAGTATTCCTAGAAAAGAGACCACAATGGCACAATGCTCTGGAATATAGGATAAATTATATATTTTTTAAATTGGGATGTTTTGTAACTTACTGTCAGGCCCTGTGGGAAGTTAAACCTCTCTTGAGACCTAGGGTTGGTCGTTGACTGACTGTGGACAGAGCTGAAGAGTCTGGGCTGATGCAGGCCTAGCTGCTGCAACTTCTCTGGATTCTGAGTCAGTGTGGCTGAGAACAGGAGCTTCTGCAGAGGCATCTGCGGTGGTGACAAGCTGTCACAAAGTAAAAACAGATGTATTACATCACTGAAATGCATATACCCTAGAATAATGTATGAACGCACACAACCCATAGGTGCAGAACAGTTTGTATTCTCACTAACAAACCACATAGTTGCCAGTCCTGCATTTTCCAGTACTGTCTAAAAAGAATGCTGAGAAGTGAGGTCTTACCTCGCTGCTGTGATAGATGCAGGCTCTGTCCTCTTGAAGATTGTGACTGCTTCAGAAACTCTCCTGGGTCTGTAAACTGCCTTGGTCACCAGACTGAGCCAAGACTGGTGCATGCTGTCAATCATCCGGTCTGCCTCATCAATAATCTGCAGAGGTTTGATATTGACCATCATGAAATATGAATCCTTTATTGAAATACTGTTAGTCATAACACCCACAAAAATACAAATGACATTGTACTAGTATTAGTGACTCACAAGGAAGCGGAGGTGTTCCAAACTGAAACCATCATTCTTATTGATGTGATCAACTAGTCTCCCAGGGGTTGCGACAACAATGTCTGCCAAACTGTGGCTTATTCCGCCTCTGCAAAGCAAGCAAAATGTGTATTTCTTTCAGATCGATTTTCTATTTAAAATTATGGTGTTATTTATGCAAAAAATACTATTTTGAATGAAAGGAAACTAAGCTTAAACAAATATAATAATTCATTATCCACCAAGGAAGAAAGACCTTGATGTGTCTTTACCTGTTTTCGGAGAGCGATGCCTGCTCGGCGGCAAAGGACTTTTGACCAGCAAGCATGACCACTTTCAAGCTGTTGCCCTCCGCATATGAACTGAATACTTTGCAAACCTGTTTGAGAAAACATTTAAACATTTTTCAAGCTCAGCTAACCAAAATAATCACAAGTTATCTCCATCATGGAGATTGAAGGTTTGACCCTAGTTACCTGCTGTGCAAGCTCTTTGGTGGGCAACACTGCCAAAACCCGGACTTCACATACAACTCTCTCCATCAGTGCCTAATGACAAAAAAATAGAAAAGTATGACTTATCTAATGAAAAAAACATTATATATATTATATATATAGTTAATGGTTTAATTCATACCTGAATAACAGGTATGACAAATGCCAGAGTCTTGCCACTCCCCGTTGGAGCAGACACACAAATGTCTCTGGGTTTGTAGCCCCCTCTTCCAATCAATAGACCATGAGATACACTCTCTAAAATGGCTGGGATGACCTCCACTTGTACTGCAAATGGAAAACAACAGAAGTTGAGTACTTTCCCCCTCCCACATTGCGATACCAAAACAGATTTCAACTTTCAATCCTTCATGCCTGCTAACCTGGAAAGAGGTGATAAATTCCATTCCTCTCAAGTTTCCGTTGGAGTTTAGTACAAATTCCCGGGACGTCACTGATGGGGACTAGGTTGCTTGTAATGTCTCTCTGGATTACATCTGGTTCAGCAAGCCACTTGGGCAGGACTCTTTGTACCTAACATATTAAATATATAAAATGTATCATGAACATACTGTAAAGACATTTCCCACTACAAGTTATATCAACGCGCTAGTGCAATTCACCAAACCTTTTGAATAATCTTTTTCTCAAATCCTCCCAGTATGGTGAAACCAGTCTGAGAGCTACTTGTTTCTGTGTCTTGTATTGACTGGTCAGTCTGAATTTTCTCCACCATTTCATCATCATTTTTTAGCAGCTCTGCTTTGACAGCAGCAGCAGCCTCTTGCAGGTTTCTATTCTTATTGTGGACAGATGTCTGCTTCATCCCATCTAAGGAGAAGCAAAGACAATAAGGAACACTAATATAAAATTAATTCTTATGAATGTTATACCATTTCAACTGTAAATGTGTGATATAAAATAGATACACACCCTTTTCCTCTTCTGTCAGTTGCATCTTTTTCGTATCCTTCTTCTTTCGTGCATTATCACCCTCGGAAAGTTCTTCAGGGTCTGGTGGGGACACATCCTGGTTAACTTGCTCTTTCCTCTTCTTTGGGTGTTTTGTCTCATCGAGGTTGCCTCCCTTGTTTTTTCTTTTCTTCTTCACCGAGGTGCCCCCGTCACTCTCAACTGTTGTTTTTGACTGGTATTCTTCTTGACATGACAAGCTCTGTTGCTCCTTGACTTTGGCCTTCCTCTGAAGCTTAGCCAACAACGCTTTGGCTCGAGATTCGTTGCTCGAGCCATCATCTCCTTCATCCCCAAGGTATCTGTGAAAAGCATAGTCTTCAATGTACTTGGTTTCAGGTCCCCAATAAACACACTTTAATTACACTTAATAAACACTTCATAGCTAGCTGACTATATCAATCAAGAACTAAGGAAGCTAGCTAACGTTAGCGAACAACAAAGAGTGAACATACCTATTAATAAGGAACAGAGCCATTGTTCAAATGTTGAAAGGGCCAAAAAATTAGATGTGGGCAATAACTTCAATAATGTAACTTTATCTAGCAGCCATTCCACCACAATATATATTATAATTTAAACCCTTTTTGCTGTTTCACACGTGTGTGTTTTCCCAGAGCTATCTAGAGAAAGGAGGTGTCTTCCTGTTTAAAGTCGCTTTAAAATGACGTTAGCAAGAGTTGACCAAAAAAAAAAGGGTTGACCACTTTCAAAAATTAAGAGGTAATGTTTTCTTTATATCTTGTGAGTAAGTATCGCTATTCTTTTTATCTTATTTGGTCATAGCTTAATATTTTAACTAGTGTTATCAATATTTGTATATTTTTTAAATGCAGTGAGCGCGTTATGAAAAGCCCGATACCCTCAGAACCCCCCACCCCTGTAATGTGCAGCCTTCCGAATTATGACGCCGTCCAATGAAAACAAAGGATAAGACAGTGCGCACATTTTCAAACTCAATTTTTGAATCTAGCCAGAAAGCTAACGTTATTCATCGAGTGAAAGGGACTTAATTTTTTTTTAAATTATATATATATATACATACAATGGCAGAGGAATCTGCTGTCAAAGTCTGTGTACGGGTTCGACCTCTGATAGAAAGGTGAGGCTATTTTCTGAACTTTTTAAATATAGCTAGCTGGCTTACTAGCTAACGTTAGTAAAGAATAAGCTAGCAATTGTGAGTAACGTTAGGTATCGTAACACTCGCTAGCTGGTTAGCTCTGGCAGATAGCTTATTCATCTAATGTTAGCTAATAAGCTAACAAAGCCAACGTTGGATAATGTTATGGTTTATGTCATTTACATTGTATAATAACTGATACATTTGAGAAATTAACTTGCTAGTTAACGTTGCCTAGCTTTATCTGCGGATATCTGTCTTAACGTTCGTTATATTCGTCGTAGGGAGGAAACTGCTGCAGAAAGCGCCGAGCCAGTCAAGTTGTATTGGAAAACGGATAAGAAGACAATTTATCAGGTTGACGATGGAAATCTTACCAAGAACTTCAGTTTTGGTGAGCTTTCAAAAAGGCGAGGATGAATGCTATCTGTCATACTGTGTCTGAACGTGCAGGCAATCACTTCTGTGTCTGATTTGTTTCCCTGGCAGACCGTGTATTTAGTGCTGAAGAAACAACTCTGCAGCTGTACCAGGAACTTGCAAAACCTCTTGTTGTCTCCACTGTTGAAGGTTATAATGGTAAAGGAGGGATTGTGAACAAGTGCAATACATTATCTTCTCAGATTATAGTATTTTGTCCATAACTATTGTTATTTATTTTACCAGGTAAGTTAACTGGGAACACATTCTCGTTTACAGCAACGACCTGGGGAATAGTTACAGGGACGAGGAGGGGGATGAATGAGCCAATTGTAAGCTGGGGGTGATTAGGTGACGGTGATGGTATGAGGGACAGCTTGGGATATTAGCCAGGACACCGGTGTTAACACCCCTACTCTTACTATAAGTGCCATGGGATCTTTAGTGACCACAGTCAGGACACCCGTTTAACGTCCCACCCGAAAGACGGCACCTTACACAGGATATATTTATTTTGACCTGAGGAAAGAGTGTCTCCTATTGGCCTTCCAACACCACTTCCAGCAGCATCTGGTCTCCCATCTAGGGACCAACCCTGCTTAGCTTCAGAAGCAAGCCAGCAGTGGTATGCTGCTGGCTATATGAACACTATTTAGTAACACTATAGTTGTATTTGAACTCTCTATTGGGTTAACTTGGTGTTGACATATATTAAGTGGCATACATTATTTTCTCAGGAACAATATTTGCTTATGGACAAACTTCATCTGGAAAGACTTTCACTATGATGGGGAGTTCTCTTACTCCAGGAGTTATACCCCTTGCCATGGAGGATGTCTTCCAGACTATAAAAAATGTGAGTAGTAGTAGATTGTTTATTTTCTATAATATGCACGTGTTTAGTGTTGTAAGTGGTTTGCTTTCATTTTTGCTTTAGTGTCCAAAAAAGGAGTTCCTCCTGAGGGTGTCGTACTTGGAGATCTACAATGAAACAGTGACAGATTTGCTCTGTGACAGTTGGAAAAGGAAACCTCTAGAGATCCGAGAGGGAAACAATGTAAGTTTGATGGATATATTGTAAGACAATATAACTGTTAGACGATAATAAAGATATGACTGGGGTGTATTCATTACACTGATTCTTGTGAAAAATGTTTCTCAAAGTGAACGAAACAGGGATGGACCTACATAACCCATTCATAGACGCTAACTACCTTTTAGCGCCTATTGATGGCAGTATCTTCAGGCCGAGAGTTTTTTTTAAGAGTCCCAACGCTCTTTCTGAATGTCAAAACGCATCGTTTGCGGTACGGTTTTGGAAACATGAGGAACATATCTTTCATATCAGCAAAAAAAAGGTTAAATTATTACACACCATTTTTATGGTTAGTGTTCCCACACGGCCATATCTCCATGTTACAGCGCTTGTTTATGGAAGACTGACAGAAGGCATAGGCGGTCACCTGTGCTAATTGGCAATCTAGTGTGCCCCGAACACCTGTGTAAGCGTAACAGAGGAGGAAATATACTTCGTCAACTGGAGGCACACAGCATATGGATCTGTGCAAAACTGCTTCAGTAGGTGAATCTTTTTTATTTGAGAGATTGTTTCTTGCTGATATGAAAGATAAGGGGCATATCAGCATACATTTCGAAAACCGTTTGTAGCGACGATTATTGATGTTTCCAAACATTAAAACACATCTTCATAATTGTAGTTCATCTCCAGAAAAGGGTTTTCAAGACCTAGAACCAACCCTAATTTATCCAATATAAACTCTTGTTTTAGTTGCAAAACAGAACGTTTTGCTACTTTGGACTAATGTTCACAACCCTGGTATTTTGAATGGTGGAATAAATGGTGACATGCCTGTCTTCGCAGAAAACTGTCTATGTAGCTGACCTAACTGAGGAACTGGTGACATCTCCTGAGCAAGCCCTTGCGTGGATTAGAAAAGGAGAAAGTAAAATACTCTACCTTATTTCAACCAGCATGCCAGACTAAGTATAGTCTATGTATTGCTTGAATAACATTCTGACACTATTCTATTTGATGTTAAATGTATCCGCTAGAGAATCGCCATTATGGAAAGACAAAAATGAACCAGCGAAGCAGTCGTTCGCACACAATTTTCCGCATGGTGAGACATTTTGTTATACATCACAATAGACAATGCATTTCTGGTATCTGTGCTGGAGATAATGCTGATGCTTTTTCTTAGATCTTGGAGAGTCGTGACAGGGGTGACTCTGCATCTGGTGAGAATTCAGACGGCGCCATTATTGTGTCCCATTTGGTAAGCTGCCACAGTCAAGTGTGTTTTGTGACCTCAGATATGGGTCCCCCAATTATGTATTTTTTTCTTACCAGTCTCTTCATTTTCATGTAGAATTTGGTTGACCTGGCTGGGGCTGAGCGAGCAAGTCAAACAGGTGCTGAAGGTAAGTGGTTTGATACCTGTGCTAATGTAACAACAGTGTGAAATATCAGAATCTGAACAACCTTCATTTGGTGGTCGATTTCAGTTGCTTGTGGTTTTTTGTGTGACTTTTGACATCTGATATTGTAGGTACACGTTTCAAAGAAGGATGTAATATAAATCGCAGCCTGTTCACCCTCGGTCAAGTGATCAAGAAACTGTCTGATGAAACCCAGAAGTAGGTGTTAGTTATTTATACTTTTTTTAGTTTAACTTATGCCATGTGTTTAATGTTCACTAATGTATTTTTATCCATACATTCAGGGGTTTCACTAACTACAGGGACAGTAAACTCACCCGTATTCTCCAAAATTCCTTGGGTGGAAATGCAAAAACTGTCATCATCTGCACCATCACCCCAGTTACTCTGGAAGAAACACTTAGCACTCTTCAAGTGGGTAACTTTTTTGTGTGTCAGACTTCCATATTAAAATATTTTAAAATACGGATTTAAGATCAGACAAATGTTACATTCTTATCTAATCAACTGCCCATCTCTATAATCTAGTTTGCTAGTGCAGCAAAGAACATGAAGAATGACCCGCATGTCACAGAGGTTTCTGATGACGGAGCCCTTCTGAGAAGATACAGAAATGAAATTGTGGACCTCAAGCGCAGACTTCATGAGGCAAGTCTACCTGTACCGGCTATTGGGGTTCTTTAGAAATGTTGCCGGCTCTCCTTCAAGTATTTGTAAATTCAACGTTTTTATTTTTGTACACTGCCTTAGGTCTCATCCGTCACTCAAACAACCGCGACAGAGAAGGAGACTCTGTCCCAGATTTTGCAAGAGAAGGATCAGCTCCAAAGAGAACAAGAGGACAGGATTAAGAATTTAACCAAACTTCTAGTCACTTCGTCAAACTTCGTTACCATCAAAAAGGTAGACTTTTAGTGCCTTGCAGATAAGTATCTGATGCTTTATTCCTTTATTTTAGTACTTTATTTTTTATGTTTAACCGTGTCTGTTTGTAAAGATGCCGAAACGTAGGGTTACGTGGGGTGGAAAACTGCCATCACCAGCCTTCCACCATGCGGGAGAGTCTGACCTAAGCTTTGCTGAGCCTTTTCTCAAAAAGAGAAAAGCTGATATGTCTGTCTTGACAGAGCAGAATGAAGGTAAGTACGCATTGGAAAAATATACTTAATACCAATCTCAGTGATAGCTTTTACTCTGCTTTATACAGTATGCTATATTTTGCCATACTCAGTGCTTGACTTTGGCAGGAGCTCAATGGAGCGGAGTACCAGCACCTAAAATGTTCTACTGATTGAGCTCTTATAGAATTTTAGATCAAAAGTATTGTGGAGCAGTCCTCCCGAGTGGCGCAGCGTTCTAAGGAAATGCATCACCGTGGCGTTACTACAGACCCAGGTTCATTCACGGGCTGTGCTACAACCGGCCATGGCTGGGAGTTCCATAGAATGGCGCACAATTGGCCCAGTGTCGTCTGGGTTAGGGGAGGGTTTTGCCGGGGGGTGGGTGGGTTTTTACTTGGCTCATCGCGCCCTAGTGACTCCTTGTGGCGGGCCGGGTGCCTGCAAGCTGACCAGGTCACCAGTTGAACAGTGTTTCCTCCGACACATTGGTGTGGCTGACTGGCGGGTGTTAAGGAGCGCGGGGGACGTTTCGGAGGACGCATGACTCCACCTTTGCCTCTCCCGAGCCTGTTGGGGACTTGCAACGCTCAGACAAGATCAAAATTGGGGAGAAAGGGGAGGTAAAATACAAAAAAATATATTGTGGAACTCCTGCACCTAAACAGTACCAGCACCCAAAAGTAGTACCGGAACCTATTTCAGTCTAAGTCAAGCACTGGCCGTACTGGTACATGAATCCTGATCAATTGCTTGTTTTTTTTGTTTGTGTATTCACAGATGGCGAGGAGTTCGATTCTACCTTTGACATGGAGATGAACCAGAGCAATATGACCGTGCGTGGTTTTGCAGAAAGGTGAACATGGACTATTGCCATTTTATCTTTACACATTCCTTACTGCTTGTTGTCCTTCATACTCATGTTCCTGCATTCTCTGCTTTTCTAGTGAATTTTTATCTCCAAACCAACTGAACAAATTGTCTGAGAAGGTGTCCTGTCTGGAGCTCCAGCTGGAAAATGAGACTCAGCAGAAGCAGGAGGCCATGGAGGAAGTGGAGACATTTCAGAGAAGGGTTGTGGAACTGGAGAAGCAGCTAGAAGAAAAGTCACTAATGCCTGCTGATGCACAGTTGGAAAATGAGACTCAGCAGAACCAGGAAGCCATGGAGAAGGTTGCTACTTTCGAGATGAGGGTTGCTGAACTGGAGAAGCAGCTAGAAAAGTCTCAAATGCCTGCTGATGCACAGGAGCAGGTTGATGATCACCAATTCCTTCTCACTGTTTTATTGTGCAGAATGTTGAATCCTTTAATCTAAATGCAAAAAATGTATAACTATAATTTTTTTTACAGATGAAAAAGGGATTTGAAGAGACCATTCACCTCTGTGAGACGTTGGTGTCTGAGAAGGTATATAGCTATTTTTATATATTTATTATTATTTTTCTTCTGAATACTCTCACCTCACCATGCTGTCTGTTGACAGGAAATGGTTTCTACTGAGCGTGATTATCTCAAGCAGGAGCTCAACATCCTAATGGAACAGACTGAAAACTTGAAGAAAGAAAAGGCTGCACTTCTTCAGGAGATGGAGGAGAAGAAAGAGATGGATGAGTTCAATTCTTTGGAAGAGGAGAGCAAAAGAGAATATGAGGTTATAGACTGCTGCATAGATTGCCTAGAGATGGCAAAAGTTATATAACCAACAGGTTGACCTTATTTCAATGTAGTAATTCAAATTGGAATGTACTATCTATGGTATAAGCCAATTGCAAGCCCATAAATATATCTTAGGGACTTATTAGAAGTCATTAAGATGACTAGCACTTATGAAATGCTCCCTGGCTGGTTTGTAGCTTTGCACTCATTGGCTTTTATTAACTCTACAGAAAGAACTACTGAATGACATTTCCTCCTTAAAGAAGGCCATGGAGGCCTCGGGATGCAAATCTCAAGAGCTTGAGGTAAAACTACGAAATGTTTAGGCAGAAGCAAAAAGCTGCATCTAACAAGATTTATTGTATGTGGGTCTGTTTTGTCAATGAGTGCTGGGTTGCATGGCTGTTTGATTGATTTGCCAAATCTGATCCATCCCTAGGCTAATCTGGTGGCAATGTCTGAGGAGCTGAAAAAGAAAGGCGACTGGGCAGAGGAACTACAAAGATCGGTACATTAATTTTTGCTAATTGATTTGTTCTTGATGTGTTCACAATGGGTGATGTTGCAGCACCACCCTGATGTAACATAGCCATCATACTTTTCTCTTAAGAGTGACGTTGACTTGGTCCAAGAAGTGAAGCAGCTGCGACGCTCTCTGGACGATGCTGAGGGGTTGAGCCGTGACACTAAGAAGGAGTGGGCCCACCTGCGCAGTGAAAATATCTCACTCAAAGAGAGGGCTGTAAGTTTCCCCTACTTCAGTGCCAATATGTCAGTTTGCAGCCTGTATTTAAATGCAAACTGCACTCCATAGATTGACCATTATCATGTTGTATTACCCCTAACTTTATGCTCTGGCCTTGCTTTCAGGTGACTCTAACTGCTGGCTTTGAGAGGATGGAAGCTCAGGTGAATGGCCTTCGCCATCAGTTGGAGACAGAAAAATCGAGCTTCAAAAAGATGCAGGTTGACCTTCAGAGGGAGTTACAGGGAGCCTTTGAGGAGAACACCAAGCTTACTACTCTTCTGGATGGAAAAGTTCCCAAAAGTTTGTAATGTTGGTTGTCTTTTGTATAGTATTTACTCTTCTCCAGCCTTTAATTTATTTGCCATGTAGTTACTAAATGATCTATCTAACATGGGGTGTCCTCTTTTTGCTTAGATCTCATAGACCGCATTGAACTTGAGAAAACAGTTGCTGACCTGAAGAAAGAGCTGGAGATGTCTCATGAAGATGAGAGAACCCTACAAGCTAAGATTGAGGATTTGAGTGCACTGCAGGATCTTCCAGATAAAGTCAACAGTTTGATGAAGCAGGTAAACCTGTTTGATACGATGTAGAACAGTTCCCCAAATGTTTATAATTTGGCCGCTCAAGTATTGTAAGGGGGGGGGAATATATATATATATATATATATAGAAAATGTTGGACATAGAATATGGTAAAAACACCAGCAAATCATGTTCAACTGATTTTAATTTGGGAATTCTGTTCCAATGTATTCCCACACATAATAGTATGTGATCGTATACAAATGTTTTAAATGATTGTTTTGGTCTTCTTGCGGTCAATTTGTATTCTACAAATTATGTTCCGGCCCCCTGACCATCCGCCCAAGAAAAAAATAGGTTGAAGATCCCTGACGTAGAGCAACAGAGACTTGTATTTTTTAAGAGAAGTCTTATCTTTTAATTAATGTCCTCTGGCTGTTCAGGTATGTGATCTCACGGAGGAGCTCTGTGCAGTCCAAAAAGAGAGAGACATGCTGGTGTCTGCTAAGGCCTGCAGTGAGGAGGAAGCTCATCAATTCAGAGAACATGTCCAGAGCTCCCAGGAGCAGCTAGTCAAACTTCAAGATGACCTGAGCAAAGCAGAGTTGAGGGAAAATGACCTAACCCAGCAGTGCACCGACATCACTGAGCAACTGGAGACTTTCCATAAGGACTTGGCGCGCTCCTCTCTGGAGAACAGTCAGCTTCTGACTACTGTGGAACAGTCCAGCCTGAGAGTAAATTGGTCTTTAGTCCTTGTTAAATCACATGATCTTGAATGTGTTTGTTGAATCTTCTATAAGGCTGTCCTCCAACAATGTATTTTTTTATTTAGCTGAAGGAGAATGAACAGTATCGCGCATCAATTGAAGATCAATTGTGTGGAATGCAACAAGTCATGAAAGAGTTGGAGGAGAAGCTTGCTGACAGTGAATCATCCAAGGAAAAATATGACAATTTATCCCAGGAACACCAAGATCAGGTGCAGTGCCTCTCAAAACAACTAATTTCAGCCGTCTCCTTACAGTAGGTATTTACAATTTATTTGGTTTATTTGTATTTCAGATAAGGCAGCTGAGTGAGGAGGTGATACAGGTCCAGGCAGAACTAAAACGGCAACAGCATCTGAACTCAGAACAGCAGTCATGTACCCAACAAGATGATCAACATCAGCTACAAGTCAGTGTCTTTATACAAGTTATGGCCTGGGATCATTTTTAAATGGGAGATTTTAAATTGTTATCTTTCTCATTTGCACAGATACAGGAACTACGAGCTGCATTGGAGACCATGACAGAGGAAAGGAGCCAGTTGAACAGTGACTTGCAGCAAAATATGGAAATGGTGAGGCTATGTCTGTGTTTTTGTTCATCCAACCGCTGCGCTTTGATGGTGTAGCTAACTGTAAACAAAAACATGAAGTGTCAGTTATATTAATGTGATATTACTCTCTCCTCCTATAGGCTGCAGAGACTCAGGGACTTCTCCATTCCATCCAAGAGGAGCTCAGACAACAGAGACAAGTGAACGCTGACCTTGAGATCCAAAGTTTACAGAAGGAGTCTCTTCTAGAACAGCAGGTTAGTTTATTTGACTGTTTCATTTTAGTAGTATGTTTCTTCAATCGTTTTGGGAAAAAACAATTAGATCTTACCTTTTTTCTCTCCTCAAAGATGATGCAGCTGAGTGATGCACTTGAGTCTGGGCAAGCTGAGAGAGAGCATCTCCTGTTTGAGAAGACGGGCAGCTCTCAGAATCATGCAGAGGAGTTGGAGAAGCTGTTCTCTACTGTGACCTCACTGACTGGAGAGAGAGACCAGCTCCAGGAGATACTGGAGGGAATCCGAGAGGAGAGGAACCAGCTCAAGAGAGACCTGGAGGACAAAGTGGAGATGGTGGGTGATTGATCGATTTAAATACACTATTTTGAAAATGCACACACTAATTGCAATCAGAAGCTTTTTATATTACAAGTTTACGTTTTATATTTTTGCAGATGATTGAAAACCAGGAGGAACTACGGGTGGCACTTGAAAAGATACACCATCAAGAGGAAAATATGAAACCTACGGAGACTGCAAATCTAGAGGAGCTGCAAAGTCAGGTAAAATGTGCTTTTACTTGCACAACAGATTTCATTGTCACAGCAATCGAAGTGTAGATTCTAATATGAATGCTAACCTACTCTTCAGATGAAGCAGCTGAAGGAGGAGCTTGAGTCTGTGCGAGCTGAGAGCGAGCGTCTCCTGTTTGAGAAGACCGAACGCCTTCCGAATCATCCAGAGGAGTTGGAGAAGCTGCTCTCTACTGTGACCTCACTGACTGGAGAGAGAGACCAGCTCCAGGAGATACTGGAGGGAATCCGAGAGGAGAGGGACCAGCTCAAGAGAGACCTGGAGGACAAAGTGGAGATGGTGAGTCTGAGTTACTTTTATATCTATTGAAATCCATACTTTCTACTTTTATCATATTTTGTGTATCCACGTGGATTGACAGAATACATGTATTTGTTCGACAGCAACATCTGAACTCTGCACACCAGCCCCATAGAGAACATCAGGAGACTGACCTACGTTTGCAGGTAAGTCATTGTTTATACACTGAGTGCACAAACATTAAGAACACCTCTTTTCATGACATAGCTTTCACCTGGTTAGTCTATGATCCCTTATTGATGTCACTTGTTAAGTCCACTTCAATCTGTGTAGATGAAGGGGAGGAGACCGGTTAAAGAAGGATTTTTAAGCCTTGAGACAAGGATTGTGTATGTGTGCCATTGAGAGTGAATGGCATGACAAAATATTTAAGAACTACAACGCTGCTGCGTTTTTCAAGCACCACAGTTTTCCGTGTGTTAAGAATGGTCCACCACCTAAAGGACATCCAGCCAACTTGACACATCTGTGGGAAGCATTGGAGTCAACATGGGCCAGCATCCCTATGGAATGCTTTCGATACATTGTAGAGTCCATGCCCCGACGAATTGATGCTGTTCTGAGGGCCCAAATGGCGGTGGGTGACGCAATTCAATATTAGGAAGATGTTCTTAATGTTTTGTACACTGTGTATATTCGGGTGATGCCGAACACCATGGTTCAACTGTATTTGTTTATTAATTATTGCTTTACATTGTTGCCGATAGATGCAACTAGAGGCAGTGAAGGAGTTAGAGGAGCGACTGGAAGCTGTTAAAGAGGAGCGGAGCCAGCTGAAGACTGACCTTCAGGACAATGTAGAGATGGTGCTGAAATATTATACACTGCATTATTCATAAGAGACGTGAGATTGAAATGTGCTTGTTGCATAAAGATTTGAATCAGTAATCTGCTCTTACTCTACTTTTTGAAATGTGTGCATGTTAATGCAATTCATTTTTTAACCATTGTTTTAGATGATTGAGAATCAAGAGGAACTAAGGGGGGCTCAAGAGAAGATCAAATCGCTACAGGGGAAAATCCAACAACTTCAGACTCAGAATGCAGATGTTGAGACAAGGTTGAACAACATAGATGTTCCAGAGAATACGTCCTGTCTAGGAGAGCTGCAAAACCAGGTGAGGTTCTTAGTCAGTTGTCGCCACGATGCACTACCTAAATGCAACCAATGTGCAGGTTGAAGATGTTTTTTATCTCCAAAACCATTCCCAAAGATAAGTCAGCTGATTAAGGAGCTAAATTCTGTGCAAGATGAGAGAGAGCGTCTCCTGTCTGAGAAGACAGACAGCTCTCAGTATCATGCAGAGGAGTTGGAGAAGCTGTTCTCTACTGTGACCTCACTGACTGGAGAGAGAGACCAGCTCCAGGAGATACTGGAGGGAGTCCGAGAGGAGAGGAACCAGCTCAAGAGAGACCTGGAGGACAATGTGGAGATGGTGAGTTGTACCCTTAGGAAGGCCATTTTTGGGGTGTAGATTGGCGCATCAAGCCGTGAATGGGGATGTAAAACGAATATGCGTTCCCCCTAGATCATACAAGTACATACAGAACCTAAACATCCGCAACATCTGAACTCAAAGCAACAGACTGGGAGGGAACATCAAGAAGCTCAACTTCAGCAGCAAGTTAGTCTCTGTCAATGATTTTATATGGTTATGTTAGAATATTGTTGTAACACTGGATAAGTTTAATTTGTATTTAAATGTTTAACTTTTGTACAGCTACAGCAGCTAGGAGAGGAACTGGAAACCATGACACAGGAGCGGTGTCAGTTGAAGGGTGACCTGCAGGAAAATCTGGAGATGGTGAGGCCATGGCCAAATGTTTCTCAGTTAACCAAACTTCTGACTTTGAAGTGTGCTCCAAGTCTAACACGTTAGCTTTATTCTAGGCTGCAGAGACTCAGGGACTTCTCCATTCCATCCAAGAGGAGCTCAGACAACAGAGACAAGTGAACTCTGACCTTGAGAGCCAAAGTTTACAGAAGGAGTCTCTTCTAGAACAGCAGGTTAATAGCCTTTTTCCTTTTTGACATGTAGCCTCTTCAGCTCACATGCATATTGATGAAACATTTCACCTGTTTCCCCCCTGATAAAGACTAAGCAGCTGAATGAGGAGCTTGAGTCTGTGCGAGCTGAGAGAGAGCGTCTGCTGTCTGAGAAGACAGACAGCTCTCAGAATCATGCAGAGGAGTTGGAGAAGCTGCGCTCTACTGTGACCTCACTGACTGGAGAGAGAGACCAGCTCCAGGAGATACTGGAGGGAGTCCGAGAGGAGAGGAACCAGCTCAAGAGAGACCTGGAGGACAATGTGGAGATGGTGAGTGATAGATTACACAATGTTTAACAATGCTCACACTAATTGCAATCAGAAGCTTTTTATATTACAAGTTTACGTTTTATATTTTTGCAGATGATTGAAAACCAGGAGGAACTACGGGTGGCACTTGAAAAGATACACCATCAAGAGGAAAATATGAAACCTACGGAGACTGCAAATCTAGAGGAGCTGCAAAGTCAGGTAAAATGTGCTTTTACTTGCACAACAGATTTCATTGTCACATCAATCGAAGTGTAGATTCTAATATGAATGCTAACCTACTCTTCAGATGAAGCAGCTGAATGAGGAGCTTGAGTCTGTGCGAGCTGAGCGTGTGATGCTCCTGTCTGAGAAGACAGAAAGCTCTCAGAATCATGCAGAGGAGTTGGAGAAGCTGTTCTCTACTGTGACCTCACTGACTGGAGAGAGAGACCAGCTCCAGGAGATACTGGAGGGAATCCGAGAGGAGAGGAACCAGCTCAAGAGAGACCTGGAGGACAATGTGGAGATGGTGAGTCTTGACTTAAATTCTACAATCACATTGTTGATTTTATTACTTATTTGACCCATGAATATGTTATATCTTCAAACCAGTCCATCAAATTCCAGGAGGAGTTGAAACAGCAGCGACATCTGAACTCAGAGCAACAGACTGAGAGGGAACATCAAGAAGCTCAACTTCAGCAGCAAGTTAGTCTCTGTCAATAATTTTATATGGTGGTGATAGAATATTTTTCAAACACTGGATAAGTTTCATTTGTATTTAAATGTTTAACTTTTATACAGCTACAGCAGCTAGGAGAGGAACTGGAAACCATGACACAGGAGCGGTGTCAGTTGAAGGGTGACCTGCAGGAAAATCTGGAGATGGTGAGGCCATGGCCAAATGTTTCTCAGTTAACCAAACTTCTGACTTTGAAGTGTGCTCCAAGTCTAACACGTTAGCTTTATTCTAGGCTGCAGAGACTCAGGGACTTCTCCATTCCATCCAAGAGGAGCTCAGACAACAGAGACAAGTGAACTCTGACCTTGAGAGCCAAAGTTTACAGAAGGAGTCTCTTCTAGAACAGCAGGTTAATAGCCTTTTTCCTTTTTGACATGTAGCCTCTTCAGCTCACATGCATATTGATGAAACATTTCACCTGTTTCCCCCCTGATAAAGGCTAAGCAGCTGAATGAGGAGCTTGAGTCTGTGCGAGCTGAGAGAGAGCGTCTCCTGTCTGAGAAGACAGACAGCTCTCAGAATCATGCAGGGGAGTTGGAGAAGCTGCTCTCTACTGTGACCTCACTGACTGGAGAGAGAGACCAGCTCCAGGAGATACTGGAGGGAGTCCGAGAGGAGAGGAACCAGCTCAAGAGAGACCTGGAGGACAATGTGGAGATGGTGAGTGACTTAAATTCTCAAATTTTTCTCAAGAAATCAACATAATTTATTTGACCCATGAATGGGATTTCTTTGAACCAGTCCTTCAAAGTCCAGGAGGAACAACAAACAGCCCAAGTCAGTAAAAGCCTCTACTCATCCAGGTGATGGTGTCTCATAGTTGCTTGTTTACTGTTTTGTCACATTTTGTTCAGATGCAGCAGCTACAGGAAGAAGGCACACACATGGGAGATGAGAGGTCCCAGATTCAGGGAGACCTGCAGGAAAATATGGAGATGGTGAGTCAGAATTATTTATAGGACTTAAAATGTGCATTTTTATAGATATAATTTTTAAAAGCGTAATCTCGCCCCAGGTCATACAAGTCCAGAGGACATTAGAACAGCAGCAACGTCTGAACTCACAACAGCAGGCTGAGAGCGAACAACAAGAGGCCAAACTGAAACAACAAGTGGGTCGTAGTTAAACTATATAAACTCAGCAAAAACAGAAACTACGCTGTCTTTCAAAGATAGTTCATGAAAGATGGAAGGAGCCATCTGAAGAACAACCTTGAGTACAGTATAGACATGGTGAGAGTCTGTATGACTGTTCTGAACTCAGAAGCAGATTCATAACGTGAGTGAGCCAGGAACCAAGCTTGAATGAGGTTTTGGTACATGTGGTTTTGGCTAAAATGGCTTTAAATGTTTACTTTGCATTTCCCTCAGATGAAGCAGCTGGAGGAGGAATGTAAAGGTTTCAAAGAAGGACAGTTTCACTTCAAAGTCGAAGCAGACACCTCACACAAGGTTTGTTTTTCATTGTATTGGATAAAAAGTAATTCCTTCTGCTCTGTCTGAAATTGCTGTGGCATTTTTCAAATTAACTCCCCCCCCCCATTCCAGATGCTTAGTGACGCGAACGCAACCATCTCCATATTGACAGAGCAGATCAATAACCTGGAGCAGAGCACCAGCTGTTGTACCACCAGGGCAGGAGAGGGACTGTGCTCCAGACTCGAAGCTTCAATGCAGAAGTTCCAGGTGGGCTAGAACTTGATTTTATACTGAACAAAAAATGTAAATGCAACAATTTCAAAGATTTCACTGAGTTGCAGTTCACCTAAGAGAATCAGTCAGTTTAAATAAATTAAGCTCTAATCTGTGAATTTCACATGACTGGGAATACAGACATGCATCTGTTGGTCACAGAAACCTTTAAAAAAAAAATATATATATATAAGT
This sequence comes from Salvelinus alpinus, assembly GCF_045679555.1. Lineage (NCBI taxonomy): Eukaryota > Metazoa > Chordata > Actinopteri > Salmoniformes > Salmonidae > Salvelinus > Salvelinus alpinus. Next base: position 35,683,838 of record NC_092104.1, read on the forward strand.
AGTGGCGTGGCTCAGAAAACCAGTCAGTATCTGGTGTGACCACTATTTGCCTCTTGCAGCGCGACACATCTCCTTCGCAAAGAGTTGATAAGGCTTTTGATTATGGCCTGTGGAATGTTGTCCCACTCCTCTTCAATGGCTGTGCGAAGTTGCTGGATATTGACTGGAACACACTGTTGTACACTTCGATCCAGAACATCTCAAACATGCTCAATGGGTGACATGTCTGGTGAGTAAGCAGGCCATGAAAGAACTGGGACATTTTCAGGTTTCAGGAATTGTGTACAGATCCTTGCGACATGGGGCCGTGCATTATCATGCTGAAACGTGAGGTGATGGCGGCGGATGAATAGCACGGCAATGGGCCTCAGGATCTCATCACGGTATCTCTGTGCATTCAAATTGCCATTGATATAATCCAATTGTGTTTTATCTGTAGCTTATTCTTGCCCGTACCATCACCCCACCACCACGATGGGGCACTCTGTCTGTCCACAACTTTGACATCAGCGAATTGCTCGACCACACGACGCCATACACATGGTCTGCGGTTGTGAGGCCGGCTGGACATACTGGCAATTTCTCAAAAAAGACGGAGGCAGCTTATGGTAGAGAAATTAACATTAAATTCTCTGGCAACTGCTCTGGTGGATATTACTGCAGTCAGCATGCCAATTGCACGCTCCCTCATCTGTGACCTTGTGTGACAAAACTGCACATTTTAGTGGGCTTTTATTGTCCCCAGCACAAGGTGCACCTGTGTATTGATCATGCTGTTTAATCAGCTTCTTGATATGCCACACCTATCAGATGGTTGGATTATCTTGGCAAAGGAGAAATGCTCATTAGCAGGGACGTAAACAAATTTGTGCATGAAATAATACATTTTTTGTGCATCTGGAACATGGAACCAACCCTTTGCGTTTTTTATATTTTTGTTCAGTGTACATTTCAAAATCTTTACAAATGCTTCATTCGATGGCAGCATAATAAAAGCAATTATTCTATCCCATTGCAGGTGTCCCTCGTGAGGATCCAGCTTGTTATCAATGGTGCTTCTAAGCCTGGACATGGGCCCCTGGTCGATGTCACACAAGTTGAAGAAGTCATGATACTGAAACTGTTGCCCCTTCTTCCAAAGCCCACAAAAAAGATCTATAGCAATATCAATAGATCTACTGTCCAGATCACTAACGCAGTGTGGGATACAAAGGTACGAATAATCACATGTTTGTCATAGTTGCTATTTAAAGTTCAACTGCAATAGTAAACAGTTTTTGCTAAATTGAGTGAAATCATTTTAGGTGCTGCTGAAGCTGTGTGCCAAGGATTACAAAACCCACGTTGAAGCCCTGGTTCAGAATGACTTGGCTGTATTTGAGGAGAGGAGACTCCAGGACCTGCTCCTCTGTAGAGCCCAGGCACCCAGTCACTCAGTCAAGGTGGTTGAGAATGACCTCCTTGGAGTCTGGGATGAGAGACTGTCAGAGCTGTTGGACAGGAGAGAAGGTTACCTCCAGGTGGGTGGGCCTCACATTACTGCATAGTTGGGTTTTGTCTGTAAAATGAAACGCAATATAAAGATATAATTTATGTTGTGAAACTAATCGTCTTGTATCATGTTATAAGAAAATGAACAGTGTTTTGAAGAAGCTTGAGGAGAGTCTGGCTGCTCACCCAGCGGCAGTGTCAGAGGAGCTGAGGGTGCGAGAGAGGAGCAACGAGGAGCTGAATGCTCTATGCATGGTCCACTCACCGGACTCAGCAGCAGTGGAGAACTTCCTGGAGCGAGAGCTGGCCCGGCGCTCTGCTTTGGCACAGGCCAACACACTGGCTCTCCAGGTACGGTAGTTAACCCCATCAATATTCTCCAGTCTTAGCGATACAATTGACATTCTGTATGTGGTAACTGAGGTTGATCATGGTTTGTCTGAATGGTTTTTCCTCTTGCCTTGCAGGGATTGCGAGATGAGCGATGTGGTTTGCTCAAAGAGCTAGGCGTGGTCCGAGCACAGGCTGACAGTCAGCTGAAAGAAGAGAGGAGTAAGACCTCTACTCTACTGCAGATACTGGAGCGTGCCTCCGTCAAGACTGAAGCTGACCTGCTGAGGGACAACCAGCAACTTGCCCTGCAACGTCAGCAGTTGGATGGAGAAATCAAGGTACCATTTTAACTACTTTTCAATCTCATGGATGATTTCCATTTTTCTAAGTGAACCTATGATTAGTTTACATTTACATTTAAGTCATTTAGCAGACGCTCTTATCCAGAGCGACTTACAAAGTTTACAACAGGTATGTTTTGTGTTTGCAGGAAATGCAGATGAGAGTTGAGCAGCTGGAAGAGGACCAGATGAAAGCTGCTGATAGCGTCTCAAACCACAAACAAGCCACCCAGCTACTACAAACTGAGCTTCAGGATGCTTGTGCACAAGTCAAGGACAGGGAGGGCTCTATTCAAATCCTAAAAGAGAAACTCAGAGAGACGGAAGTAAGGTTTGGCGCAAGGTGGAATTTCACCCCTGAGCTTTTATTTGTATTTTATGTGGGGTGTGTTCAATACTGTATAAAGTTGTTTTATTTTTGGGGTATAGGTTCTGGCTAAGAGAAGAGCATCACCTAGTGCTCTTGAGCTTGAAGAGCTGAATGCTAAAGTTTTGAAAATGGAGTTGGAGATGACTGCATCATCCTCTAAACACCAAGAAGAGTAGGGCCTAATTTCTTTAATCATGCCCTCATATGTCATAGAAATTTGTATTCTTTCTTTGTTTGTCTGATTTGTACCACTGCTGAATTTGAGTATCTCTCCCGGAGTCATTGGAAAAGATGCATGTTTAGGACGTTCTGCATTTTTCCCCTCAGGTTACTCAGGATGATGACGGTCCTGAACCACAAGGAGGACGCTCTGAGGACGCTGAAGGAGACTCTGAGAAGATCACAACAGGAGGGAGAAAAGTCATGTAAATCTATTCATAGAATTTGAGATTACCCCAAAACAGCAAGTTAATATTTAGATGACCCCTAATTTGAGATGTTTAATTCTATTGCAGTCAATGAGGGACAGGATCTGCATGCCAGACTGATAACCGCCAGAGGACGCACGGTCCAAAGCAACATTCTCCTTGAAAAGAACAAACTTGAGGAGGAACTGAAAAGGCTACAGAGCAAAATTTCTGAATTGGAGAGGTGGATATGGATCTGTAAGATTACTGTAATGCTTTGGCGGTTCTTGCGAGCTCATATCACTGACCTCTGCTGTTTTGTCTCTGTTTTGACAGCCTTGTGTCCACTCAGCAAGGAGAGATCACAAAGTGGAAGGCTAGAGCAATTAAGCTGAAGGAGAAGAAGAGGGACGTGGTAGACAAGCCTCTGTCTCCATGTACTCCTACAAAACACCGCCTTCCCATGAATTCTGAGCAGTTCCTCAACTCTCCCAAGAGGTTCCTCAACTCTCCCAAGAAGTTAATTGACTCTCCCAAGAAGTTCCTAGACTCTCCCAAGAGCAAGTTCTTCGATGTCCGTCCAGGCTCTGAATCCATGTCGATCAACTGTCCCAAGCAGTTTTTTGATAACTCCAACCTTGGAACCATTCAAGGTAACTACGTTCAAATTTACTTGACTTTACCTTACAATTTCAGTTTGTATCCAGTCACCAAACAGCAGTTGGCCTTAATGAAATGACATGTTTTACCAGAGGTTGCGGGTATTCCCATATCAGAAATTGAGGCTGCTGGAAGTGCAGAAGAGGGTAATTGGTGTAATCTGAGTGTTTGTGATAAGTGTTATTGCTAATTGGAGCACAAACACCTCGTCTGGCTGTTAATGTCACTTGTCACATACTGGTGTAATGGAGTGAGGTATAAGGGTTGGTAACAAAATTGTGATAACACTTCATCACTGTTACTAACGTTAACGCTATCTTTGGTATTTTAACCTATACCAGGCTTGCTTTGGTTCTGCATTGTTTTTTATTTAGTATTGTTTTGGCTGATTTGGTCTTATCTTTTCAGATGCAAGTGTGGATAAAAAGGACGAATGGTGGCCTCTGTCACCAAAGCAATCTGATGTATGCAAACAACAGTAAATGTTTTACCTAATTGTACTAATCATTGTCTATTTTTCAACGTTGGAAATATTTTCATTGTTTTCAATTGTATTTGTCAGTCAATTTTAGCTTTGATCAATTTGATTAAATGTTTTATTGTTTAAAATAAAGAGCTGTTTCTTGAATAAGACTCAACTCAACCAGCTTTCTTTTTTGTAATATGACTTGCAGTTTCAAATGTTCTGATATAACAGCAGATGGCATGCTTGCACCATTTTGTTTAAGATTGTCCATGTTTTGACAATGGAGGATTTGAAACGTTCTCTATGCAAGGTGGTCTTGATGTTCAGTTTCTCCCATTTAATAATTTTCAGACTATTTTGAACTAAAGATTGCAGTTTTTGATTGAGGAGATTGTCCATTCATGACTCATCATTGTAAGAGCTTTCTAAATCCACACAGTTTGAAAATTTTAACTGATATCCCTTTTGACAATTCCAGAGATGGAGGATCACGAGGGTAATTACTGGAGTAGTTCAGGATTTTTCCACTTTATGTTAGATGGTTCTTCACCCTGAAAGTAGTCTATGGGCCAGGGGAAACTAATCCATGGTTCGGTTTTCTTTAAACAGCCACGACAACTTCTGCTGACTTTAGCCACCACAAGATAGTTTTTATTTACATGCACCTAGGTTACAGCTAACCAAATATTGAGTTGATTTTAGGTGATTTGCTTAGTGCCCATAGAAAGTCTGCACCTCGAACTTAAAAAAAATATAAATAAATCTGCCTTAATTAAATCTATAAAGGGATTAAATTGTTTTTTCCTACAGATCTACACAACCTACCTACATTTTCAAAGTGAAGGAAAGTTATAATGTTCCAAATTAACAAAATAAACACTGAAATATCATAATTGGATAAGAGTTTATTCTTGGTGAACGCACCTTCTGCAGCCATTTCAGCTGTGAGTCATTTGCATTAAGATTCTACCAACTTCGCACAACTCTTAGGGCAACAGCCATTGTTTTTGTCAATTTCTCCAATATGGTTGGAGATTGTTGATGGATAGTAATATTTAAACCTTAGCCACATTTTTTGTGGGTCAACTTTTATTTCACTACATTCCTGAAGAAAAGATGTGCTTTTTACTCTGACAACCAGAAGTACTCGTTACATTTTGAATGCTTAGCAGGACAGGAAAATAGTCCAAATCACGCACTTATCAAGAGAACCTCCCTAATGCGTCTGATCTGGCGGACTCACTAAACATATGCTTCGTTTGTAAATGTCGACGTGCGCCCCTGGCTACCCATACGTTTTAAAAACGAGAATTATGGTCTTTTCTTATTAATAAATGGAATTTTGACTGACATTTTAACTTTTTTTTTTTTTTTAAATGTAACCTTTTAACTATGCAAGTGAATTAGGATCAAATTCTTATTTACAATGACTGCCTACCAAGAGGCACTTAAGTACTATTTAAAACCAAATACTTTCAGACTTAAACTCAGCCAGTAAAATATTACTTGATTTATTCTCATTTTCTATTAAGGTGTCTTTTACATTTACTGAACTATGACAATTGGGTACTTTTTCCACCACTGGTTGGTGGCACCTTAATTGAGGGGCTCGTGGTAATGGCTGGAGTGGAATGACATCAAACACATTTACATCTGTTTGATGCCATTCCATTTGCTCAATTCCAGCCATTATTATGAGCCGTCCTCCCTTCAGCCGCCTTGTGTGCTAGGAACACTCAACACCTCTTGGAAATCCATTCTGTCTTCTGCATTTTCTTTTTTGTAATTGTCCTGCAGAAAAATAAACCCTATCCCAGTTTTAGGTTTTCAGAAGTTGAGCTGTTCCATTTTTGTATTTATTGTGGCCGCATCATGTTATGGGTATGCTTGTCATCGGCAGGGACTGAGAGGTTTGTCAGGATCTAAATAAATATGAAAGGAGCAAATCCCAGAAAAAGTTAGAGGAATACCCGAGTCACTGAAAATGTGGAGTAGATCTGTAGGGAAAATCTAGATCATTTAATCCCTTTTAAGATATTAAGGCAGCAAAATGTGAAAAGTTCAATGGGTGTAGATTTCTATAGACACTGCACATGCCCCTATCACTTCCATTGAGGGTTAGTTTGTGGTTTTAAAAGAAAATCTAATCCATGGTTCAGTTATTTTGGCACAGACTGCTTACTTTCAGGGCAAGGAACCATCTAACAAGTTCAAACATCCTGGACTACTCCTTAAGCTACATGCCAGAATGAAACTGAATTAGTCTAAACAACTATTTGTGCAGGTAAACAGGAGGCCTGAATTGGTCTACTTAGACTCGGGTCTCAGTAGCTGCCCCAAGGCCACATTCTTTTGGTCACTTCCTCTGCATGGCTTCACATTTAAATGAAGAAAGGTTAACTTGGAGAGATTGTTTTTCTCCAAGTGCTGCACACAGTGGTACACAGTCCATATTCACGTTCTTCCCGTTGCTCTCTCGGTTGTGAGGGCAGAAGAGTATGAGCCTTCAGAAGGAGGACCGGTACCAAGGTAAAAAACTTGTAGAGAGTGCTGTAACACATCAACGGTAATTTGATCACAGGGTCCCAGACGGAAGGGAAGTAAAGATGACAGATCTAGAGATACTGGAATGCATGGCTTAATTTGTACTCAAAGAGACAGGTTCCAGTGTCTAAGCCCTGCATACTTATCATCCAGTACAGGTCTATAACCTAATGACTGCACCAGCTAAAAATAAATGACTGACTGGCTTTGAATGAGCCATGAGACTGCGAGCCTGCTGACATTTGAACAGAAGTAACAGTTAAAAAAACGCAGTTTGCCAGTGTTCTACAGTTTGTTTTTCATATATGCAGTACAAGAAGAAGATGGAACACAATTAGTGAGAACAAGGACAGACCTTGGTATGAACATGGAAGAGAATAAGGGAGACCTTAAGGTAATTACAAGCCTGAACCAGACATTCCCTGAGTCCGAGTAGCCCTCATTGTAATTATAGTAAGCCAGAGTGTCAGTTTTATCCAGTCTCCTGCAGCCCATCACTACTGTTTCCAATGTTTCTTTGTTTAACCTAATTGTATTCTTATTTATATATTTACATAATGTGTTACAGTGGGATTCATTATCCAGGAAAGGTCTTTCCCTTGTTCAATTATTCAGGGCTCAGTCACAGACAGTCATTAAAGTTTCATGGGAGACAATTTGGAGGCAGTGCTGGTCGCAGAGTGAGGTGAGCATGCATGCACGGTCGCTTTGGGAAACAAAAAAGGCCTTGTTGCTTTTAGAAATGTTTGTTGTGAACTTGTGACTGAGGAGTAAGTGACATGTGGAATAAAAGTATATTCATCATTACATTTGGGGACTATTGACCCAGAAACTAGCAGGTGGTATTGTATGTTGATCAAATGTATTTGATTAGGCATGTCACTTGGGGAGTTATCTTATCTCTCTGAGTGGTCCTTTTGGGTACTTCAGATTATCACATGTGTCTAACTATCTTGGGCCCTCTGTGTGGCCTTATCACATGTAAAATGTCTGAAATAATTCAATAAGATGATTTTTTGAAATAAAAAACAGAATGGCTAAGTTATAAAACATAATAAATATAAACCACCAATTTAGTGAGTACCATTGATGTTTGTGAGGGTTTCGGAATGAAATATCCTTTATATTATTTTTACACTCTTATTTATTTAACTATGTCAATATGCATTTATTGTAAATATTTTGGCATAAAACTGGTGGCAGTTGTGAAAAAGTCATTAGTTGCAGAGTTCAATGAAAATAATGCCATTGTTGATTTAGATGCATTTTTCATTAACAAGGCTATTTTCTGTTGAACCATATGGTTTATTTACTATAAACTTGTGGATAATATTGACTCAGATATATACAAACATTATACTATATATGAATAAATGTTTAAAAAGTTATTCAGGTATAGATTACCAAAGTTACAATAGATTTCCATAGATTTTCTGTAAATTACAAAAATTACTGAAGATTACCAGTAGTTTTGCAACCCTACTCTTGAGACAAAATGTAATACTGATGCACACAAATAGATAACTCAAAAAATGTGTCTCCTTATAATTATTGTCATATTTAGAAATGTAAATTCCCAGTGCCTAAAGAATAACACGCAACAAGTTACTCCTCCCCATACACACTTAGAAATAACACTTGTTTTGGGAAATACACAAATATAACTTTGATCATTCTGCATGCCTTGCATCCTCTTAACTGCCCAATCACATGCTCGCAGAAATAGCCTTGAGTGGAAAATGGGTCATGTAAGATTTTTTCTGCAACATAAACAGGAACGCGTAGGCTACACTAGGGAGGTAATTGAAACTTTGTGTGTATTTGGCTTTACATGGGATAATAAATACACAACAGCAGCTTACTGTAATACTTTGCTGAAAAAGATTAGAGCAGAAAATATCTGAATCTCTGAAATAAGAATCCCAGACAATTTATTTTCAGAGATAAATATTTTTTTACAAATTGCTGAGTGAAATTGTTACAGGGATGGGAAAGGAAGAAAGAATGACTTGGCATTCTATCTCCTTATCACAGTGAAATGTTGTTCAGTTGAATTACAACAACAATTTTCAGACATGTCAGGGAGGCTGCATGACAGGCAGGCCAGTTATCTCTCGGATTCATTGTTAAAGATTTTTGAAAATATTTTGTGGGAGGAACATCATACTATACTGTTTCTTCTCTCTAGTCTTCTGTCTATTCTGTCTGAATATTGTTGTTCATATTCACTCTTACAATATGTCTTGATATTGTTCCTTTAAGGCATGTTTTCATGTCAGAGGAAAAATATTGTAAAGATTTTACATTTGCTCTATTCTTAGCACCAACTCATACACTGGTAGCATGACTAATTGCAATGTTTTAATTTATAATTGTCCGTGTATAAATCTTCTATTTGCTCTGGGCTCCAATCCCAGAATGAGATGTGATTACATGAGCTGAATTAGACTTTTTAAAACCCTGGTTTCCAAAAGAAACAAAATTAACTAAAATGTGTTGGTTATTTGTCTCCAATATGTATATTATGTAAATAAGTATTAAGATGTTCAAAATGTGGTTGAATACTACAAGTGTACAATTTGGATTTGGACATTATATTGTGATTGAACTCCATTCCTCTCCGTCCCTCACCTATTCATGGTAATTCCTCCCATGTGTCATCTCTCCTGGGTCATCAGTTCCCCTGTATATGGTTTTGATCCCCTGCTCAGACATTGCATGCATCAACCAATGGTTGCATGCCATGTCATCGACTGTGCTGTCGGGCACATATAACATGCTATAACATATTATGTGGTTAGCTGATAAGTGACATACCCATCCAGGCGTTGTAAGATCTGGAATGCGTCAGCAATGTCTAAGCAGAGGAACACAACCTATGTTTTCTGCATTCAAGTTTCAAGTTTTGGGCTCCTGAGTTGCGCAGCAGTCTAAGGCACTGCATCACAGTGCTTGAGGCATCACTACAGACCCGGATCCGATCCCAGGCTGTGTCGCAGCCGGCCGCGACCAGGAGACCCATGAGGCTGCACACAATTGGCCCAGCGTCATCTGGGTTAGAGGAGGGTTTGGCTGGCCGGGATGTCCTTGTCCCATCGCACTCTAGCGACTCCTTGTGGCGGGCCAGGCGCATGCACGCTGACTTCGGTCGGCAGCTGTACAGTGTTTCCTCTGACACATTAGTGCGGCTGGTTTCCGGGTTAAGCGAGCAGTTTGTCAAGAAACAGTGCGGCTTGGCAGGGTCGTGTTTCGGAGGACGCATGGCTCTCGACCTTTGCCTCTCCCGAGTCCGTAAGGGAGTTACAGCAATGGGACAAGACTGTAACTACCAATTGGATATCACGAAAAAGGGGTAAAAAGTAAGTACAGTACATACTTTTTACACAAGTAAATTGAAATGCCTTTCATGCAAGATCTTCCCAACAATGTAGTAATCAATATCAGTAGTACAGTAAAATAAAACATGATGGCATCACAATGGTCGTGTTCCTCTGCTCAGATGTTGCTAACGCATTCCAGATCTTCCAGATCTTATTTGAAGTATCAGTTAACCACATCATATGGTATAGCAATCTTGTGCACAACGGCACAGTCGATAATGTGGCATGCAACCATTGGTTGATGCATCCAACGTCTAAGTAGAGGAACGGGACCAATGTTATCCTTCGATTGGGCTGTGTTGCCTAATGGCTGAATTGGCTTGATTGGTGTCACATGTTTTTGTTGTTGTTGGGTTGACCAACTTTTCATTTCGTTTTGTCATTTTTCTTTTTCAGAGGGGGGGTTACAGGTACAAAAACAATCAAATAAATGCATACAAAGATAACCCCTGGCCTATTTTTTATAAAACATTTGGTGGCATCCCATAGACTCCGGGGGGTTATCGACCGCATTGTAATTGGTCATTATGCATGTCCAAAATTGCATAGATATATGTCCCAATAACCAGATGGAATTGAGTTAATTCTAACAATGTCCTCTTCAGACAATCAAAAAACCTAGAATCATATGAATTTGGAGCATTCACAATCTTTCCATTATGGATACACTTAAGGGAAGTGATTCGGCCTTCTTGGTCTTAGCCTTTACCCAACATGGTAATTCAGAGTTTCTTATGTATCATTATGATTACGCCTTTAGTTTTGTTTGGGGTTGATGAAACAGCACCCAGTTTGTACAAATGGTTCTCTGTTCTATGTGAGTTATTTTGGAGCAGGTGTGTTTCTTGGAGCATTGCTGTATCAACATGGTTTCTTGCTGGGATATCAAGACAGCTGGAACTTTTAATAGGTGAATTTAGGCCTTTCAAATTCCAAGATAGAATAGCTACCATTGCCATTGTTTTTGAAAAAGAGAAGGTAGTATTAATAATGTAATTGTTATCTTTAGTGTTAATAAGCCCATGGATGTGAAATAAAAGCAAGAGCCACAGGGATACCCACCCATTGGTCGTTCCCCACCCAGAGCTGACTTGTGTGTGTAAATTATGTACAGTGCCTTCAGAATGTATTCACACCCCTTGACTTAATCCACATTTTGTTGTGTTACAGCCTGAATTTAAAATAGATTAAATGTAGATGTTTTTTCTCACTGACCTATACACAATACCCAATAATGCCAAAAAGGAATTGTGTTTTTCAAAATGTTTACAAATTAATACAAAATTCAAAGCTGAAATGTCTTGAGTCAATAAGTGTTCAACCCCTTTGTATGGCAAGCCTAATTAAGTTCAGGAGTAAAAATGTCCTGATCAAGTCACAAAGTAAGTTGCATGGACTCAATAATAGTGTTTAACATGGTACTTCCTGTTTGAGTTTTTGCTTGTAAGCAGGAATCAGGAAGATAGAGTTATGGTCAGATTTGTCAAATTGAGGGAGAGCTTTGTATGTTTCTCTGTGTGTGGAGTAAAGTTGATCTAGAGTTTAATCATCTCTAGTTGCACTAGTGACATGCTGGTAAAAATGAGGTAAAACAGATTTTAGTTTTCCTGCATTAAAGTCACCAGCCACTAGGGGAGTCACCTCTGGGTGAGCATTTTCTTGTTTGCTTATGGCCCTATACAGCTCGTTGAGTGCGGTCTTAGTGCCAGCATTGGTTTGTGGTGGTAAATAGACAGCTATGAAAAATATAGATGAAAACTCTCTAGGTAAATAGTATGGTCTACAGTTTATCATGAGGACAGTTTTGCTAGCACAGACTGGAATATGTTTTGCGATTATTCCGATGGCATTGAGGAGTACACCACACCAGTCACTGGCTTCATTAATAAGTGCATCGATGATGTCGTCCCCACAGTGACCGTACGTACATACTTCAAGCAGAAGCCATGGATTACAGGCAACATTCGCGCTGAGCTAAAGGGTAGAGCTGCCGCTTTCAAGGAGCGGGACTCTAACCTGGACGCTTATAAGAAATCCGGCTATGCCCTCAGATGAACCATCAAACAGGCAAAGCGTCAATACAGGACTAAGATTGAATCATACTACACCGGCTCCGATGCTCGTCGGAGGTGGCAGGTCTTGCAAACTATTACAGACTACAAAGGGAAGCAGAGCCACGAGCTGCTCAGTGACACGAGCCTACCAGATGAGCTAAATAACTTCTCTGCTCGCTTCAAGGCAAGCAGCACTGAAGCATGCATGAGAGCATCATGCCGATGTGAGTAAGACCTTTAAACAGGTCAACATTCACAAGGCCTCAGGGCCAGATGGATTACCAGGACGTGTACTCCGTGCATGTGTTGACCAACTGGCAAGTGTCTTCACTGACATTTTCAACCTGTCCCTGACCGAGTCTGTAATACCAACATGTTTCAAGCAGACCACAATAGTCCCTGTGCCCAAGAACACCAAGGTAACCTGCCTAAATGACTACCGATCCGTAGCACTCACGTCTGTAGCCATGAAGTGCTTTGAAAGGCTGGTCATGGCTCACGTCAACACCATTATCCCAGAAACCCTAGACCCACTCCAATTTGCATACCGCCCTAACAGATCCACAGATGACGCAATCTCTATTGCACTCCCTCTGCAACTGGATCCTGGACTTCCTGACCGGCAGCGCCCAGGTGGTAAGGGTAGGTAACAACACATCTGCCACACTGATCCTCAACAAGGGGGCCCCTCAGGGGTGCATGCTCAGTCCCCTCCTGTACTCCCTGTTCACCCATGACTGCATGGCCAAGCACGACTCCAACACCATCATTAAGTTTGCCATTGACACACCGACAACGATGAGACAGCCTATAGGGAGGAGGTCAGAGACCTGGCAGTATGGTGCCAGGATAGCAACCTCTCCCTCGATGTGATGAAGACAAAGGAGATGTTTGCGGACTACATGAAAAGGAGGACAGAGCACACTGACATTCTCATTGACGGGGCTGTAGTGGAACAGGTTGAGAGCTTCAAGTTCCTTGGTGTCCACATCACCAACAAACTATCATGGTCCAAACATACCAAGACAGTCGTGAAGAGGGCACAACAATGACTATTCCTCATGAGACTGAAAAGATTTGGCATGGGTCCTCAGATCCTCAAAAAAGTTCTACAGCTGCTCCATCTAGAGCATCCAGACTGGTCGCATCACTGCCTGGTATAGCAACTGCTCGTCCTCTGACCGCAAGGCACTACAAAGGATAGTGCGTATGGCCCAGTACATCACTGGGGCCAAGCTTCCTGCCATCCAGGACCTCTATATCAGGTGGTGTCAGAGGAAGGCCTAAAAAATGTACAAAGACTCCAGCCACCCTAGCCATAGACTGTTCTCTCTGCTACCGCAAGGCAAGCGGTAGCAGAGAGGTCCAAAAGGTCCAAAAGGCTTCTTAACAGCTTCTACCCCTAAGCCATAAGACTCCTGAACAGCTGATCAAATGGCTACACGGACTATTTGCATTGTCCCCCCAACCCCCATTTTTACGCTGCTACTACTCTCTGTTTATTATTCATGTATAGTCACTTTACCTCTACCTACATGTTCATACTACCTCAATTACCTCAACTAACCCCTACCCCCGCACACTGACTCTTATTTATTTTTACACTTTTTTTATTCTTCTTAAAACTGCATTGTTGCTTAAGGGCTTGTAAGTAAGCATTTAACTGTAGGTCTACACCTATTGTAATCGTTGATAGGATAGTCTCAAACGGCACTCATCCAGTTTATTCTCCAGTGATTGCCCGTTCACCAGAATGGAGGGTAGAGGCTGTTTATCCACTCTCCGATGTAGTCTCGACAGTTATCCCTCACACCGGCCTCTATAGCGCCGTCTCTTTCCTTCTTCGAGTGTCAGGGATTTGGGCCTGCTCCGGGATAATCAATATGTCTTTCACCTCTGACTCATTGAAGTAGAAGTCCTCCTCCAAATTGAGGTAGCTGTTCTGATGTCCAGAAGCTCTTTTCAGTTATGTACAAATAAAGTTACAATCAGTGCAAAAAAATACAAAAAATTGCACAACTGGTAAAATGGCAGCTTTTCCCTCCAGCGGCATTCTACTAAATTAATTTTGCCATGCGGTTGGAAAGATAAAATTGCAGTTTAATTCAATTTTTTTTTTTAATGCCATTGGGTGTAGTTGAAATTCGACACATTTTGCCATAATTTATGTAATGTTAAAATTATATCTGCGTGAGAGTGGCTAACAAAATCAATGGGGGCCCCCTAGCGGTTGGGGCCTTGGGTTCAGATGTGCCAGTTTAGAAATAGGCCTACCTCTCATTGGTTAGTGCTCGTTGGCACTGCGCCCAGTTTGACTTGGCTACAGATATTGCCTGGTGTTGTTCTGCATACAAAATGACTAGTACATCAATGATTGTCAACATAATGACATGCTTAGTTTTACACTGAAGGAGAGGACCCAGTTGTCTCAAAATATGAGAGGTATTTTCGGAAGGTAAAAATAAAGGAATTTGAGCAACAAAAGAAATCGTGAACTGGCAATTCGTAACATTTCAATCATTTTCTGACGATGCATGCTACATTTGGATTGGTTTGGTGTCCCCAACGCACTCTGCCGATGTTCAACATTTGTACCCGGGACGGATGCGCAAGCCTGTCGGTGGATCGTTAAGCCTACATCCCTAGGAAGTAGCGTATAGTTAATTGTGCAAAAACATAGTAAAATGTTCAATTAATTTAGTTTGTGTAGGCCTATCCATCCATTTGATGGCAACACTGCTGAGGCACGCGATGTGACCGGGAGAGGGCATCCCGAATATCCTTGTCTTGCAGTCTGAGCGCACGAGCATTTGCCAGCACTCGAATAGTCATTTTCTCTCATCAGGACCAGTTGCGACTAGACTACAGAGCGAGAAAGGCGAAACACTGCAAATACTTTAGGCTACAGCAAAAAACAGTAATCCGCTTGGTTGAATCTCACGCATACACTGGCGCTTGCTGACTGGAATACACGCTTACACTGGGAATATCAGCGTATTGTGTTGCTTGTTCTAGATTCAAACCGCAGATAAAATATATAAACTTATTTTTAAAGTCTATTTTTTCATGTTAGACTATATGCGGTCAATGGGCTTTTTCCGTCGTCATCTGTTGAATAGACTACAGTGCTTTTTCTTTGCTTATATACTTTGAGTCGTGGTATGCAACTGAAATAAGGAGAGATAAGGCTACTCCATACTTACAAGACTTTGAAGCAAAGCAGTAGCTCTGCAGTGCAGTCCGTTTGGCCGAGGAGCAAAGTGGCTGCATTGGCTTCGTTGAGCGGGCTAGTTCAGCTGTGTTGGTTAGGCTATTTGTCCAACCAAGTGAGGACTGCGCGCGACATGCGGGCTTTGGAGTCAAGCATCAGAGGGCTCTAACCTATGAAAAGGAGCCGACACCACGAAACCATGATGGGTATGTTGAACATCATACAAATGTGTTGCATTTGCCCAACTACATTGCTCTCAAGGAAGGCAAGGCAACCGCTCAAAGACAAACGAATCACGACACTGATTACATTAGGCTATTGTGACAACCCATGTGTTATGTATTTCCTATGCTATTGGAATATAATTGAAAGTCCTATAATTCCCGAACAAAATACAGAAAAATCCCTAGAGGCATAATATGCCATGCAGACCCTCATGAAGGGAACACTATTATCAATCTGCCGTATGCTAATGCGAATGTGCCACCGTTGTAGGCTAGGATAGTGGCCTTTATGAAATTAGCCTACCAGGCAGACAGCATTTCTGCATCTGAAACGTCTTGCTATTAAGTTATAGCTTTGATAACTTTAAGGGTTTTCTCGAGTTTGTAACCACAACTCAATTTGCTTAGGAGGGCAGGCTATGGTGAATAGGCATAATACAGCTTTGATATAAATAAATAGTCTTCACTTTGATCAACAGGTTTCCTATGTTTTTGGTCTCATCAGTGTTCAATCTGCCTTCATGGGATGCCGTTTTGACACTGTTCTCATTAGCATAATGCAATGCATTACATAGAGACCGAAATTAATAAAGAAGTCAAAGGAATCAGGGGCTGATTTGAATTGCTTTGATTCTGTTTAATTACTAACCAGAAACGTTGCCTAGCCTAGACTCTTCTTTAGTCTTCTTCTGTCTCAGTTTTTTATTTGCTTTTATACACAACCGAGCTGTCCTATTGTCCCATGATATAGCATTACATAAAACGTCCAATTACTTCAATGAAAGTATTATGGTATGTGAGACTGAAGGTCACCACTTTTACAACAGGTTTTATGTCCCAATAGATTTGTGGCTTGAGGCTTGGCTAATAGATTCTTTGAAATTACAGATCCCCATCAATTATCTTTTAATTTACAGATATTCCTGCTTGGCCATTGTCTTAATCATAATAGTTTATTGAAAATAATTATAGAGCATGATTCCTTTATAGTTGCTATCCCTCTTGAACTACTCACCTTTCATTTTACCTCACATTACTCTCAATATCACCCACAGGAATTCAATGTTGATGGATGTAATTTCTAATTAATGTAAAAAAGCACACTAGCAGCTGTTCTCTTGCAGCATGCAGCGCTTGCATTTAGGTTAGATGTTTTTACCATACAATACCACAATCACTCTCCACTATTTCCCTAAACAACCCATAGGTATGGTACTTTAATTCAGATCACTGTTTCTCAACCTCTGACCGTGGACAGGCACCTCAGTGTGTGTCAGAAAAATCTGGGATGACACTGATTTATCTTATGTGCTAGTTTGAATGTAAGTGGTTCTCCAAGCAGGAAGGACCACAGCCTGCTGGTCCCCTAAAAAAGTTGAGAAGGCTGGTTTAAGCAAATATTGCTGAACATGTATTGTAGATAATTTTTCCCCTCCCACTTCATTCACAGTGTCAAAATGTTTATTCTCAGCATGCTCTCATTTTGAATTACATTATGCTTACTGACATAAATGTATGCACTTTTTGAGTGTCCCTATCTCCACCCCCACCCACCCCCCTCCCCCCATTTCTGCAGGATCCCTGATGCGAGATAGATGGCTCATGATCCCATTGTTGATGCAGGGCTGGCTGCTAGCGTCTCCAATCAGTGTTCGTGAGCGCCCCTGTCCTCAAAGCTGTAGATGTGATGGGAAAATAGTATACTGTGAATCCAATGCCTTTCGGGACGTGCCAAACAATGTGTCTGTGGGATGCCAGGGCCTCTCTCTGCGCTACAACAGCTTAGTGAATCTCAACGCTAGTCAGTTCTCAGGCCTCAGTCAGCTTGTTTGGCTTTATCTCGACCACAACTACATTAACTCAGTGGACAGCCAAGCCTTCCATGGGGTACGGAGGCTGAAAGAGTTGATTCTCAGCTCTAACAAGATCACACAGCTACAAAACAACACTTTCCATACTGTCCCTAACTTACGCAATCTTGACCTCTCTTACAACAAGCTGCAAGCCCTCCAGCCCAGTCAATTTCTGGGCTTGCGGAAGTTGCTTAGTCTCCACTTGCGGTCCAATTCTCTGAAAACTGTCCCAATGCGGGTTTTTCAGGATTTGCGGAATTTGGAGTTTCTCGATCTTGGCTATAATCGTTTGCGAAGCCTCACTCGAAATGCCTTTGCTGGGCTGCTCAAGCTGATCGAACTTCATTTGGAACACAACCAGTTCTCCAAGATCAACTTCTCTCACTTTCCCCGCCTCACCAACCTGCGGGCACTCTATTTGCAATGGAACCGAATTAAGTCAATAAGTCAGGGTCTAACCTGGACATGGACAGCCTTGCAAAAGCTGGACCTTTCTGGAAATGAACTGCAAATAGTGGATTCCAGTACATATCAATGTCTTCCCAACCTACAGACCCTGAACTTGGACTCCAACAAGCTTAGCAACATGTCCCAGGAGACAGTGGATGCCTGGATCTCCCTGACCACCATCAGCCTAGCTGGTAATGTGTGGTACTGTAGCCCCAGCATCTGCCCCTTAGTGGCCTGGCTGAGAAACTTTAAGGGGAACAAGGAGACCACTATGATTTGTGCTGGGCCTAAGGAGGCCCAGGGAGAAAAAGTGATCGATGCAGTAGAAACATTTAGTATCTGTAAGGTCACTCCCACCACCCCTTTTGTCTCAACCACAGCCTCCATCAACACCCCATCTCAGTCTGAGCTCCTGCCCCTTCCCACCTTGTCCAGGGTTGATGAGGAGTTGACCCGCAGTGGTACGGCCATCCCCTCCCCTTCTGGGGTCTCCCCTACCACCCCAGAGCAGGATTTTGAGTATGTATCCTTCCATAAGATTATTGCTGGCTGTGTGGCACTTTTCCTGTCGGTGACTATAATTCTCCTGGTTATTTATGTGTCCTGGAAGCGCTACCCCAGCAGCATTAAGCAACTCCAGCAGCGCTCCATGGTCAAAAAGCAGCAGAAAAAAGTGCAGGAAACAGAACGCACCCTCAGCTTGCCTCTGCAAGAGTATTATGTGGACTACAAACCTGCAAACTCTGAAACTATGGAGGTGCTGGTTAATGGGACTGGACCCTACACATACACAATCTCAGGATCCAGAGAATGTGAGGTATGATGCGTCACCCTCCTAAAATCCATTTCCACTGCGAGGCACGAGAGGTAAATTTCTCAGTGATTCTGGGGATAAAAAAATGTTTGATTTTTTTTATCCTCTTTCTGTGTCTGTTTGTTGGATAGGAAATATGAGTCAGTGCATGGTGACTTGTGTCTGCATGCCAGGGTGGTTCAGATAAACCCAGGTCTTTTTAAGTACAGTTTACCTCTCTGTTAAAAAATAAGCATCATGAATTGATCGAGAGTTAGAGAGTGAAGCTCAAGTTCAAGTTTTCTTGCACTCCCATTTGAATTTTTGTCTTACAGTGCACTGTAGGCAAAATAGAATGATGACTTCATCAAAAAAGTGAGACGTGCAAGATCAAGTCACTATGCAGTGATTCTTTTCCTATCATGTGTGTATTTGCTACCTTGCCAACGGCTTTGTTTGTGGTAAATACTTGATTCAAGTGAATCTTGATTGGTGACTCCTTTGTTTGTTTTTATACATTGCATTCAAAGAATGTTGGTATTCTCCCACTGTGCTTTCCTAATTTGTATGTAATAGTGTGAACTGAATGTCACTATTGTCTTATTTGAACTCTCTCTCTCTTACTTTCTTGATAGTGATAAATGGATTAATGGACTTAAAATGTCATGATAAATAGACAGAGGCTATATCTTTAACACCTCTCGGGTGTAATGGCCGGGGCATTACATGAAAATAAAACTCAGTTAAGGTATTGCATTATCAAGTACATAAGATCTTCAGTGCAAAACAGTCTGTTTCTTTTAAGATAAGTTCTATCTACATTACCATCTCAAACCTGGCCCTGTCTCTCTCTCTTGGTCTCTCGCTATGCCTCTGTCACTAGATGTTTCTGGTTCTAGACAAAGAGGAGCAAAGCCAGGCAGTAAGCAGAGGCCAGAAGCCATCACAGAGGCCCTTGATGTTGTAAGATGGCAGTCAGGCTGTTTTCTTACAGTAAGATGGACCTTGATTTTATTACAGTAAATTGGAAGTCTTCATTGGAGATCTGAGACTGAGCAAGAGGCCGTCAGTGTGCATTGTATCCAATGTGTAGTGAGCTACACTGAGTGATTTAGAACTGAGTCATAGAGGAATGTATACTGTAGAGGTAGAGGGGGAGGGGAGGGAAGGTTAGTGAGGAGATGTAAAGTGGAAAGAAGGTTCATGGACTTCAAATGTATTCCCAGTACTACTTCTACCCTTCAACATATCACCACTATTGTAGCCAAACACCTGTATTTCCTCTGATGTCTCTCAAAGCCTCATTTGATAAAAGAGTAATCAGATTTATTGTCATCAGTTCATTGATTTATTACATTGTGTAATAGCACCACCAGATTATTTTTTTCTGACATAGGGAGCCCCAGCAAATCACTTACTGTGAAGCCTTACAAATTGAGCATAGCAATAATGTAAACTGATATTATGTCCCTCTGGCCCCCTGAATTACAAGGCATCTAATCAGATTAACCCAGTCTATTTTGCTCATGTGCCTTTACAGCGAAAGTATTACAGTATACCGTGCAATAATACTTATCAAAACTAAAGCCATGGCATACATATTTTGACTACTGAAGATGGAAATTCATGCTGCATAGTTGCTTTTCTTTTTACACAACCATTTCTCGGGACCACAGCTACACTCTTAGAAAAAAGGTGCTATCTAGAACCTAAAAGGAGAACTCCATAGGAGAACCCTTTGAAGAACCCTTTTTGGTTCCAGGTAGAACCCTTTTGGTTCCAACTAGATCCATTTTTGGTTCCATGTAGAACCCTTTCCACAGAGGGTTCTACATGGAACCCAAAATGATTCTACCTGGAACCAAAAAGGGTTCTCCTGTGGGGACAGCTGAAGAACCCATTTTTCTAAGAGTGTAGACGCTAAGGAATTGAGAGAGGAAGTCGGACAGAAGACTAAATCATTTGCCCATTCTTAATTAGGCACTTTTACTTTTGCCCTTTATTTCTCTTATGCCATGTATCAGTCTTTCCCTGTCCTGCTGCTTGTTGGCTTTTAACAGACTGGTAGATTGTTATTAACAGGGCATGCGTTGCCCAGGGATTGCCACTTAAGAACGTTGCCGGTGAGCATTGCAACGGAACATAAAGAACGAACGACTAGGTCACTTCCGTAAATATCAAGCTAATTGAACGAATGACTGAGTCACGTCTCTAGCAACCAGAAGATGAGAAAGTATGATTTCCTTTATAAAAAAAGAAAATATAAAGGAAAGAAGTATTTCTAATGGTAAATGTGGCCCCTCGTGATGAGCGCAGATTTTTTTGTGGCTCCCACCCCCATCAAAGTTGCCCATCCCTGGCCTAAATGATGAAAACCTCAATAAAGCAAGCTCAACCCTGTGAGTTATTTTGCCCAATCGTAGTTGTTGTCTCTGTGTCTGTGTATAGAAAACCCACCTGTTGGTATAATTACTAGGTTACTGCAGTTTGACAGGGTTTTCATCCTCCCCAGGGCCAGGAGTATTTCCAGGAGTTTTTTAAAACCATATGACCTGATTAGATAAACTCTGGTCCTATCATAGCCCATATAGAACTTTTTTACAACTGATTAATCACTGTCATACCCTACTGGGTCCAGAGTAGGGCTGTTGCGGTGACCATGTTACCGCCACACCCGCAGTCATGAGTCATGAAGTCTGTCATGCTTCTGTAGTACCCAACTAATGATAGTCAGGTCACTAATGGCCTGGTACTCAGGGCTCTATTGTCCCTCCATCAGGTCCTAATGGCCTGGTACTCAGTGCTCTATTGTCCCTCCATCAGGTCCTAATGGTCTGGTACTCAGGGCTCTATTGTCCCTCCAACAGGTCCTAATGGTCTGGTACTCAGGGCTCTATTGTCCCTCCATCAGGTCCTAATGGCCTGGTACTCAGGGCTCTATTGTCCCTACATCAGGTCCTAATGGTCTGGTACTCAGGGCTCTATTGTCCCTCCATCAGGTCCTAATGGCCTGGTACTCAGGGCTCTATTGTCCCTCCATCAGGTTCTAATGGCCTGGTACTCAGGGCTCTATTGTCCCTCCATCAGGTCCTAATGGTCTGGTACTCAGGGCTCTATTGTCCCTCCATCAGGTCCTCATGGTCTGCTACTCAGGGCTCTATTGTCCCTTAACCACTCTGACATCAATGCAAATACAATCAAAAATCACATCAAACACTTATCATCAAAACAGTATTGTGATTTTAAAATGCACCTCACTGTGACGAAGTTCAACTGCAGGTTGAAACTGAGTGTAAAACATGGTTATTGTGGATGTTATTTCAAAGCCTAACACAACGAAATGGACAGCGCATTCTAAGGTGATGATTAATTCAAAACACTCATTGGCATATTAGATCTTATGCATAGGCTTATGAGACCAAGCTTGAAAACCCCCCTGAATAAAATAATTGTGCTGTTATACAGTACATAGACTACTGCATATTACGCATTGCAAAAAAACATAAAATAAAACTAATTTCAGATGTCTTTGGTACATAATTGGTCTAGCTTATACTCCAAAATGTAACACATTTGAGCAATCGGCTTTGAGTGTGGACTGTATTATTATGCATACTGGATTTAATATATATATTTTTTACCTTTATTTAACTAGGCAAGTCAGTTAAGAACAAATTCTTATTTGCAATGATGGCCTACCGGGGAACAGTGGGTTAACTGCCTTGTTCAGGGGCAGAATGATAGATTTTTACCTTGTCAGCTCGGGGATTCGATCCAACAGCCTTTCAGTTACTGGCCCAACGCTCTAACCACTAGGCTACCTGCCACTACCTCAATGGGCTGGTTACCTTATGCTCCACACCAAAATGTATTTCCACGAGTCTGGGAGAGAACATATAGCCCTGGATGATGCTGTTGGTTCATGGATTGTGCTGGCCGGCTCACAGTTAGCCTACAATTATAGGACATTTGTATTTGATTTTGATAGCCTAGTAATAGGGAATTTTTATATTTTCATAATTAATTAGCTATACAGAATATCTCACCATCCATCTCCTCTGTCTCCTTCATTCCTTACTCGAGCGCTCAGAGGGGCTGTCTACAGTTATATGTTTCATTGCGAAAAACATGTTGCTATCGATGTTCCCGAACAGATTTCACTTGGTTTCCCAAATTAAGCACTGGTTAGCTGCAGGAACAGGGTTGGAGAGCCCATGACATGCAGAGTTTGGGTTGAATATCATCTGTTGCGCAGTGAGAGCATGCTCCTCAAACAGTGGTTGATGCATGGACTGAAATAAGTGTTCTTATATTTATTTTTCAGCTGCTCTTATTAAGCACAACTCTACTTTAAAAACAAAGTAGCCTACAGGGCATCATTGAAAAACAGACCGGCGGGAAAGCTTGCAAGCTCGCTATTCGAGTGCATACGGATGACATGTCTTTTTTACCCTGTCCCTGTTTGATAACGGGCCATTCTACATTTAAACTCATTTTACATATTAGTAAAGACAAGATTAAATTGGGAATAGTCTGATGGGTGAAAATATGATCACTTGATGAGAGAACAGCTGTGCACTCTGAGGCAATGATCAGAGCTCAAGTTTTTTTTGCGACATTCTCAAATCATCAATAGCCTATAGTCGCACCATACAGCCCATATATGGTTTGATTTCTAAGACATTCTCAGGTTTGTATCATTCACAACTAGTTGCCAAATAACTCTAAATCTAGCATATATAGGACCCGTTTCAAATTATCGCTTTACGCTCAACATAGCCACTTCATATGCACACTCACACGCAGTCTTTTGAATGACAATAACTGGCTGACAAAATGTCATGACCGCCACAGCCCTAGTCTAGAGTTTTACCTGGTTAGATTACCAGAGAATTATATTTGCCCCACCACTCTGGGACCTCTGGTGCCACCTCTGGAATGTTAAAAGTAATGTCATCCATTATTAAGTGCACAGGTGCAGAACAGCTTCTAGTCTGGAGGACGTCCTCACTATCTAGCTTTCATATGAGAATGTGGTATGGGAACACTAAATGGAGGACTTATTTAGGGGTTCTGCTGGCTAGAATAACTAATAGCCCTGCAGAGGTTTTTCCTCATCTCTGTTATCCCTTGTCCTCTCTCCTCAAGGGGCAGCCAGAGCGGTTGGAAATGTAATAGGATATCTTATATGCCAAACATCACTATGCAGAGTGAGTATAAACACAGGAGATATGTCCTATTAATATGAGACAATTAAGATTTTAATGACATGTTGGGCACATTCCATTTCCAGGTGGAAACGTTTCAAGCCCCAATAGCCCTACTTTCTTGTCTCCACATTCTACTTTTGCCCTCCCTCTGGCTTTGTAATGTAAAAGCTGGCAGTTAGTGTTTTCAAGATGCTATCTCAAGGATTGGGGAGTAATTTAGTACGGAGGGAGATTTAATGATAGAAAAAAAAACAGAATTCCTCTGTCCTCTTTGGCTCCGCTGGTCTTTTTCTATCTCAAGTATCACTTTGAAATCAAGGAAAGTGTTTCTGTATTGTAGACGTTGATTCAATTTAAAGAAATGTGGTTAGAGTATGGCTGAATCAGACACAGGTAGACAGCATCCTCCAAATATTCCTCAACTGTACTCAATTACTAGTGCATGATACCATTATTCAGATGAATATTTTAATCTGAATGGAGATGTCATGACCCAGTCCTAGATACTGATCACCTTTCTTTAAAGGAAATCTATTTGACTGATAATAATGGACCCATTGTTAATTTAACCAGGCAAGTCAGTTAAGAACAAATTCTAATTTACAATGACAGCCTACCTGGGAACACTGGGTTAACTGCCTTGTTCAGGGGCAGAACGACAGATTTGTACCTTGTCAGCTCGAGGATTCAATCCAGCAATCTTTTGGTTCTGGCCCAACATTCTAATCACTAGGCTACCTGCCGTTTACAGGTGTGCGTTGTTGTCTAGCATTTTTACCTCATTTAACCTCACAGTCACAGCTTCTTACAGCCTATAGTACATCAATAGATATCATTTTTGGCAATGGAAAATGTTATATTTCCAACTCTTTTTGTAAGGAAGAATCAGAATCAGATCCAGAACTTTAATTATGGGTACCAGTAAACCTGTTGTCACTCATTTGCATTATAATTTAGTTTGATAAGGTTTTGTACATCAGTGGTGCTGACATCTTCAGCTTTTTGTGGCGCTCGGGGACCTCATGTGACTTTATTGCTCTTCTGCGCTCCATCCATGTCGTTGTCATGTGCTCCATTTAGTTTTGTTGTGACATTACATTTTGTAATGACACAAGGGCTGACCAATTCTGATCGTTTTTCCACTAATTGGTCTTTTGACCAGCCACATCTGATCTTTTCACATCAGATATTTTTCAGAGCTGATTGGTCAGAAGACCTATTAGTGAATGAAAGATCAGAACTGGACTGCCTGTCCTCCAGCCACTGTGAGAGTGGATGGAGGTGGATAGGGAGGAAAGGGAGAGAGATCAATATTGCATCTTCTGTAAAACATTCTCCGCACAAATAAATCAGTGGGTGAGATTATCCTTGGAGCAGAGAACAGATGCATTTAATCAATTGGAGATCAGAATTTTGTATCGATCTCTCTCCCTATGCATGTTGGACATTATTGAACTGCCCTGTTTCTGGCAATTCTTCTGGATCTCAGTCAATCCCTATCTCTTTCTGGGGGATTGAAGGCCAGCATCCAGGAAGTATGGAGGGCATGCTTAGCAAGAGACTGGTAGACTATCCAGTGAGAGTTAACATGAGAGTTAAGGAAGAAGTTAAGTTGTTAAAATAAATACATTTGCACCCAAATAAACAGACATAATGAAATACAGTGCGACCATCTGTGTACTAATGATCAAGAATGAGATGAGCGAGAGACAAGCTGGTTTGTGTATGTGTGCTTGCATGCGTGCATTAGCGCGTGTGTGAAATAGAACAAACAAAGGCTCTTTCATAACTAAATGAAATTGCTTAGAGATTGAACTGAATTTGACACATTTTATATATATATATATATACTGTATATAAATATTTATATACAGTGGGGAGAACAAGTATTTGATACACTGCTGATTTTGCAGGTTTTCCTACTTACAAAGCATGTAGAGGTCTGTAATTTTTATCATAGGTACACTTCAACTGTGAGAGACGGAATCTAAAACAAAAATCCAGAAAATCACATTGTATGATTTTTAAATAATTAATTTGCATTTTATTGCATGACATAAGTATTTGATCACCTACCAACCAGTAAGAATTCCGGCTCTCACAGACCTGTTAGTTTTTCTTTAAGAAGCCCTCCTGTTCTCCACTCATTACCTGTATTAACTGCACCTGTTTGAACTCGTTACCTGTATAAAAGACACCTGTCCACACACTCAATCAAACAGATTCCAACCTCTCCACAATGGCCAAGACCAGAGAGCTGTGTAAGGACATCAGGGATAAAATTGTAGACCTGCACAAGGCTGGGATGGGCTACAGGACAATAGGCAAGCAGCTTGGTGAGAAGGAAACAACTGTTGGCGCAATTATTAGAAAATGGAAGAAGTTCAAGATGACGGTCAATCACCCTCGGTCTGGGGCTCCATGCAAGATTTCACCTCGTGGGGCATCAATGATCATGAGGAAGGTGAGGGATCAGCCCAGAACTACACGGCAGGACCTGGTCAATGACCTGAAGAGAGCTGGGACCACAGTCTCAAAGAAAACCATTAGTAACACACTACGCCGTCATGGATTAAAATCCTGCAGCGCACGCAAGGTCCCCCTGCTTAAGCCAGTGCATGTCCAGGCCTGTCTGAAGTTTGCCAATGACCATCTGGATGATCCAGAGGAGGAATGGGAGAAGGTCATGTGGTCTGATGAGACAAAAATAGAGCTTTTTGGTCTAACTCCACTCGCCGTGTTTGGAGGAAGAAGAAGTATGAGTACAACCCCAAGAACACCATCCCAACCGTGAAGCATGGAGGTGGAAACATCATTCTTTGGGGATGCTTTTCTGCAAAGGGGACAGGACGACTGAACCGTATTGAGGGGAGGATGGATGGGGCCATGTATCGCGAGATCTTGGCCAACAACCTCCTTCCCTCAGTAAGAGCATTGAAGATGGGTCGTGGCTGGGTCTTCCAGCATGACAACGACACGAAGCACACAGCCATGGCAACTAAGGAGTGGCTCCGTAAGAAGCATCTCAAGGTCCTGGAGTGGCCTAGCCAGTCTCCAGACCTGAACCCAATAGGAAATCTTTGGAGGGAGCTGAAACTCCGTATTGCCCAGCGACAGCCCCGAAACCTGAAGGATCTGGAGAAGATCTGTAGGGAGGAGTGGGCCAAAATCCCTGCTGCAGTGTGTGCAAACCTAGTCAAGAACTACAGGAAACGTATGATCTCTGTAATTGCAAACAAAGGTTTCTGTACCAAATATTAAGTTCTGCTTTTCTGATGTATCAAATACTTATGTCATGCAATAAAATGCAAATTAATTACTTAAAAATCATACAATGTGATTTTCTGGATTTTTGTTTTAGATTCCGTCTCTCATAGTTGAAGTGTACCTATGATAAAAATTACAGACCTCTACATGCTTTGTAAGTAGGAAAACCTGCAAAATCGGCAGTGTATCAAATACTTGTTCTCCCCACTGTATATATGGTTGTCAATGGAATCAAGGCTCTGCCTATGCCAACGTCTTTATTGAGTCATCTTGACATTGAGTCTGGTTTCATTCACAGTTGAAGGCCAATTCTTGAACATAAATTGTTTTGATATTCGTAGAAACTATTTGATTGAAATGTATTGTTGCAGATTGGCAGAGTGTGCCACCACAGAGACGTAATGGGGCCCTGTGAGAGCCAAGGCTAAAAGGCTAATTGGTCGTTCTCCAGTGATTGATGTCAAGGTTGTCTGGACATGCCAAATTAGCAGTGCCCACGGCGAGAGGTTGGGTAATGGCTCATGAGACAGGGTGTAGCCTTGAAGCTTATACAGAATTGCTTTGGGAGAAGCAAGACACAAGATGTCACTCAAAATGCTGTCAGATACCATGAGGCTGATTCATGGAGGGACTTTTGACTTTTTGGGTATGCTGCCCTCGTAGGTTCAATTGATTTCATCACACTCAGACAGGTGCTCATGGCAACCTCATTCTCAGTTCTTTTGATCAAAACAAACTGAAGTGGGAGAGGTGAGGTTGTCTACAGTTGAATTAAACCATCTCAAACTTAAGTTGATAAAGCGCAAGTTCTCACAGAATGTTGTAGGCCTGTTCTGTTATTACATAATTATGAGTATGCATTACTGAATACACATCAGCTAGCACCCATTATATACCCAATACAGAATTCTGAGCTACTAAATCTGAAGCCTACAGTACATAGTATGGAGGAAAGATTAGGTGCTAAATATTGGAGGTAGTGTCAAGATTTAATGGCTGGCCTATACACTGGCACCTAATGAAACCAGCTGACTGAGTTGAGACTAGCCTTAAAATTGACAACCTGCCTGGGTACGACTGTAACTTCCTCAGGAGAGACTGAGTTATAGCTCCCTCCCTCTCTCTCTCTCTCTCTCTCTCTCTCTCTCTCTCTCTCTCTCTCTCTCTCTCTCTCTCGCTCTCGCTCTCGCTCTCGCTCTCTTTCTCACTCTCTCTCTTTAACCTTCCTCCCTCTCTTGCTCTCGCTCTCCTTGTGAATCAGCAGACAGGACCCAGAGTGCAGATCTACAAACGGGGGCTGGTAGCTGGCTCTGGGGAGATGCTAAGTTCATGACTTACACCGTGGCTCATAAATACTATGTGTGAGACAAGCAGGGTGTTCAAATAGGCTGAAAGCTGAGCAAACATTGTGCTTTTTGACATTGGATTGTGTTTCCGAGAGCCTGACATAAAAGGGTAAGAAAGGAGTCCTGATGCTAAATTTGTTTTTGCTCGTTTTTGTACTTGCACTTCAAAATGTGCACTTGCACTGATATTTGATACTTGGACCCCCATGTCACTGTTGCTCTCAAACAAGACTGCAATGAATACAAACCAGCAATGTGTTGTTTAGGAATCTTTTAGTTGTTTTGGCTCAATTTCATTCGCTTGAATTTACTTGTATTACATTGGCTTGGTTATTTTGATGACATTGTAAATTTGTCCTCAACGGGGGTCTGATTTTTCACAGAGGTCGTCTCATCACTGTCTCAGCCACAATGAGGAAAAAGTTCACCAGGCTGGCAGAGATGTTCCGTGGGCAAGAAGTTCAATTACTTCATTTGTCATGCAGCAATAAATGACAAATTAAGTGTCTGGCACCGGCTACTGCTTGGGGGTGGCTGCATCAGAATACTAATGTGTGTGTGTGTGTGTGGGTGGGGGTTCGCTTGGGGGGGGGGGGGGGGGTCGCTTAGCTATGATGAAATGGATCTTCAGTCCTTATCACATGTTCAATTGTAGTGTTCTCTTCAATAGACCCATTCAAATCCTTTCTGCCTCGCTAGAGTATGTACACAACACTAACAACCAGTAACTATGCCAGCCAGGGATAGCTATTCCTAACCTTTTTGAAATGTCAGTATAATGTTGGGATATTTCTTTGTCTATATAGGCTCGGATAATGATGGGGGCTTCTGTGTGTGTGGGTGTGATAGAGAAAATGTCGATTTGAGGAGAGGAGATTAATGGTCAATCCCTAATCTGCTTGTGTTATTTATTTCTGAAAGCCCTGTTGGATAATCAAACTGTGGCAAAATGGATCCATTCAACCTTGTAATCAATTACATTTAGTGCCCCCAATCCTGCATGGCTGAAAGAACAGCTGTAGAGCAGTGTTTCATCCAAACGCCAGTCAGCAGCCTGAGCCTCACAAGTACTGACACACCATAATACACAGGTCCTGAATCAGCATGTTCAAAGGGATCTTTTTGAAGATGATTGCCAGGTTCTAGCTATAAAGCCCTATCTGTTCCCTTCTCTTCTCTATTACTCTCCTCCCTTTGTCATCTGATTTACTGGTGGCTTTTACTTTTACTATGTTATGTCTATGAGACCAGGCTGAGGGGAAAGGCCCACATCTTCACGTTAGATTTGTATAATGGCAGGCCTGTGGGGATAGATTCAGTTATATGAGAGATCAGCAGTACACCAACACTGAGCTGTGTGATGATCTATCTACCTGTTGGCAACCTGCTGGCTGTGCCTTCATCTAGCGTAGTATTCGTGCCAGAATACTGATTTGTCAGATGTTTGAAGCAACACTGAAACCACAGTTCTTCAAACAGACAAAAACGTCAAAACCTTGCTCTGTTTCTGAGAACAGTGTTATTACTGGTTTGTAGCAAGTTATCTGGGTGTTGTCCTTATACTGCTGAAAGTGAGCTTCCACAGTAACCTGGCTGGTAACTCATTTCAACAGCCGTCACTGCTGATGTAGCCTGTTGTCAGTGGGAGCCTCCTTATATCAGTGTCAGACCATTCTTCTATGGTAACATTTTATCAGGCCAACAGCTGGCTGCCTCATCTCCTGTCTGCTCACATTTTCAGCCACATCAATATTGAAAGAGTGTGCTCAAGTCCAGGGCCTGTCTCATAGCACTTACACAGTTGTTTGGCCTCCTGCTCTTGCTCCAAGAAACAAGCACGAATAAGTTGCCTCAGGATCAACCAAATCTGATCTGACTGAGTGATTCATTTTCACACGTGGTCTCTGCTGCAAAATGTATTCTATATGAAATAACAGAGAAAGAGATGACAGAATGAATGAAACCCTACAATGTGAACCAGTAGCATGTTTTACATAGCAATTTATGGCAGTTTTCTCTAAAATAACTATCATCCTTTCTGAATCTTTTAGGTGAAGCTCAGTTCATCTGTGTTCAGAACCTGACGATAATTTAAGAGAATGTTAGAAGCCCATCTAACCCTCATCCCCTGTCACACATACAATTTTCTACAGCCTCAGAGTAAGATGTATGTAGTCCTGTACTGTTATCACCATGGAAACTGAAGCGTAGTGAAAGGTCTGGTAGTGTGGAGGAGCTGACAATGGCATCACAACAAGATGAAAGAGGGATTTCTTCAACACACAAACTTTTCTCCCAAATATCTATTGAAATAAAATATTGTATTCTTCGTTCTTTACAGTTATGTAGCTTACATGTCACGGTTGTCGTATGAACGGGACCAAGGCGCAGCGGATGTTGAGTTCCACATATTTATTGCAAAGTGAAACTTAAAGAAAAAACAGTAAATCAAATAAACGAACAACTAAACGTGACTACGTGGTGCACATGCACAAACACAAAACAATATCCCACAAACACAGGTGGGGAAAATATCCCCAATTAGAGACAACGATTACCAGCTGCCTCTAATTGGGAATCATACAAAAACACCAACATAGAAAATATAAACTAGAATACAACATAGAAATTATAAACTAGAATACCCCCTAGTCACGCCCTGACCTACTACACCATAGCGAAACAAGGACTCTCTATGGTCAGGGCGTGACAGTACCCCCCCCCCCCCCCCCCCCCCAAAGATGCGGACTCCGGCCGCAAAACTTGAAACCAAATGTGGAGGGTAGGGGGGGTGATTAGTGTTGGTGTAGGTCGTAGCCCCCCCCAGACCCCGGATCCGGCCATCGCGCCGGGCTGAACGCCGTGCCTGGACTGGGCATCGGCGCAAAGGAGGACTCCGGCCATGGAGCTGGGTTGGACGCCGTGCCTGGACTGGGCATCGGCGCAAAGGAGGGCTCCGGCCATGGAGCTGGGTTGGACGTCGTGCCTGGACTGGGCACCGGTGCAGAGAAAGGCTCCGGCCATGGAGCTGGGTTGGACGTCGTGCCTGGACTGGGCACCGGCGCAGAGGGAGGCTCCTGCCAGGGAGCGGGACTGGACGCCGTGCCTGGACTGGGCACTGGCACAGAGGAGGGCTCCTGCCATGGAGCTGGACTGGACACCGTGCCTGGACTGGCCACCGGCGCAGACGAAGGCTCCTGCCCTGGAGCTGGACTGAACGCCTTGCCTGGAAGCTCCTGACCGTTGACACTCGCTGGAGGTTCCGGACCGTGGACCGTCGCTGGAGGTTCCGGACGTGGACCGTCGCTGGAGTTTCCGGACCGTGGACCGTCGCAGGAGGTTCTGGACTGTGGATCGTCGCAGGAGGTTCCGAACTGGGGACCGTCGCCAGAAGCTCTGGACTGGGGACCGTCGCCGGAAGCTCTGGACTGGGGACCGTCGCCGGAAGCTCTGGACTGGGGACCGTCGCCGGAAGCTCTGGACTGTGAATACGCACTGGAGGCTGAGTGCGTGGAGCCGGTACAGGTGGGACCGGACTGGTGACACGCACTTCAGGGCGAGTGTTAGTTGGCAAACCCTAGAAGTTGGCAAACCCTAGAAACCGCTGCACTTCCTTTACCGTAGTGGGAGTCGGCCAATTACGCACGGCTGAAATGCGGTCACTCTCCATCTCCACCCCTGAAGTGGAAATGCGGTACCCTAGGAAGGAGACGGACTGTTGGAAGAACAGACATTTCTCAGCCTTGGCGTACAGGTCATGCCCTTAACAGTCGACCAAGCACCCTGCACACCAGGGACACATGCTCGGCGCGTGTAGCGGAGTATATCAGAATGTCGTCGATATACACCACTACACCATGCCCGTGCAGGTCCCGGAAAATCTCGTCAACAAAGGCCTGGAAGACTGATAGAGCATTCATCAACCCGTACGGCATGACGAGGTACTCATAGTGCCCTGAGGTGGTACTAAATGCCGTCTTCCACTCGTCCCCCTCCCGGATATGTAGAGTTATTTGACAACTTAAGCTGTGAATGATGCAAACCTTATGTCACGACTTCCACCGAAGTCGGTCCCTCTCCTTGTTCGGGCGGAGTTCGGCGGTCGACGTCACCGGCCTTCTAGCCACCGCCGATCCACTTTTCATTTTCCATTTGTTTTGTCTTAGTCTTACACACCTGGTTTCACTCACCCAATTACCTGTTTATTATTTAACCCTCTGTTCCCCATGTTTGTTTGTGTGTGATTGTTCTTTGTAGATCGGTCCGTTATTGTGGGCTCGTATACCCCTCCCGTTTATTGTGGGCTCCATACCCCTCCCGGATACCCACCAGGTTGTAAGCGCTCCTGAGATCCAATTTTGTGAAGAAGCGCACCCCGTGCATTGACCCGATCGCACTGGCGATGAGAGGCAGCGGGTAGCTATACCTCACTGTGGTCTGATTGATCCCTCGATAGTCAATACACGGGCGCAGACCCCCATCCTTCTTCTTCACAAAAAAGAAACTCGTGGAGACAGGTGAAGTGGAGGGCCGAATGTATCCCTGCCCAGGGATTCGGAGACATCACCCGCCGCTCGACCCTCAGGCAGGTGGTCGAAAAACTGCCCGAAAGTGGCGGGTGAACTCTGTGTAATGGTCCAACGCCGCGTATCCCTCACTCCATACGGCGTTGGCCCACTCCAGGGCTTTGCCTGAGAGGCAGGAGACGAGGGAGGACACGCTCTCACGTCCCGAAGGAGCCAGGTAGAGCTCCAGCTGTAGTAGGAACCCCTGGCATGGTTGCATGCTGCTGGACGCGCTCCTCTACTGCCACAGGGAGGGCGTCTGCTCCTGCTGACTCCATTGGGTTGGTGAGTGATTCTGTAATGGGGTCCTGTGTGTAGCTGGTGTAGAGAGTCAGGCGCAGGACAGCATAAATTAGTAATCAACGTACTTTACTAAAAATACAAGGCAAATATACGAGCCCACAATAACGGACCGATCTACAAAGAACAATCACACACAAACAAACATGGGGAACAGAGTGTTAAATAATAAACAGGTAATTGGGTGAGTGAAACCAGGTGTGTAAGACAAAGACAAAACAAATGGAAAATGAAAATTGGATCGGCGGTGGCTAGAAGGCCGGTGACGTCGACCGCCGAACGCCGCCCGAACAAGGAGAGGGACCGACTTCGGTGGAAGTCGTGACATAAGGTTTGCATCATTCACAGCTTAAATTGCCAAATAACTTTACATTTAGTGTATAGGACCTGTTTCAAAGGATCACTTTTATGTTTAGCATAGCCACTTGTAATGTGCATACAATGATATCACATGTTGTTCTCCACCAATTTCTATTCCCCGAATTGAGCCACGAGTTCTAATTATTTATGCTACAGGTTCTTTGGCTAGAGAAAATAAATAACTGGACAGAGGGCATCCCTGTCTTGTCCCTGTTGATAACTTCAATGGATCAGAGATTTGTCCATTTGTTCTTATACCATGCCTTCAAAAAGTATTAACACCCCTTAACTTTTTCCACATTTTGTTGTGTTACAGCCTGCATTTAAAATTGATTTCATTGAGATTTTGTGTCCCTGGCCTACACATAATACCCCACAATGTCAAAGTGGAATTATGTTTTTGCCAATTAAATAAAAATGAAAAGCTGAAATGTTTTGAGTCTTTAAGTATTCAACCCCTTTGTAAAAGCAAGCCTAAATAAGTTCACGAGTAAAAATGTGCTTAACAAGTCATATAAGTTGCATGGACAATAATAGTGTTTAACATGATCTTTGAATGACTGCCTCATCTCTGTACCCCACACATACAATTACAGTATCTGTAAGGTCCCTCAGTCGAGGAGTGAATTTCAAACACAGATTCAACAACAAAGACCAGAGAGGTTTTCCAATGCTTAGTAAAGAAGGGCACCTATTGGTAGGTCGGTAAAAATAAAATAAAGCAGACAATGTATATCCCTTTGATCATGGTGAAGTTATTAATTACAGTTTGGATGGTGTATCAATGCACCCAGTTACTACAAAGATGCAGGCGTCCTTCCTAACTCCGTTGCCAGAGAGGAAGGAAACCGCTCAGGGATTTCACCATGAGGCCAATGGTGACTTTAAAACAGTTACAGAGTTTTAATGGCTTTGATAGGAGAAAACTGAGGCTGGATCAAAAACATTGTAGTTACTACACAATGCTAACCTAATTGACTGAGTGAAAAGAAGGAATATAAATATTCCAAAACATGCATTCTGTTTGCAATAAGGCACTAAAGTAAAACTGCAAAAACTGTGGCAAAGAAATTAACTTTATGTCTTTAATACAAAGTGTTTGGGGCAAATCCAACCCAACACGTCACTGAGTACCACTCTTCATATTTTCAAGCATGGTGGTGGCTGCCTTATGTTATGGGTATGGTTCTCATTGGCAAGGGCTAGGGAATTTTTTGGGATACAAATAAATGGAATAGGGCTAAGCACAGGCAAAATCCTAGAGGAACACCTGGTTCAGTCTGCTTTCCAACAGACAGTGGGAGACAAATTCACCTTTCAGCAGGAAAATAACCAAAAACACAAGGCCAAATATAGACTGAAGTTTCTTACCAAGATAACATTGAATGTTCCTGAGTGGCCTATTTACAGTCTTGACTTAAATTGGCTTGAAAATCTATGTCAAGACTTGAAAATGTCTGTCTAGCAATGATCAACAACCAACTTAACAGAGCCTGAAGAATTTAAAAAACAAATAGTGTGCAAAACTCTTAGAGACTTAACCAGAAAAACTCACAGCTGCAATCACTGTCAAAGGTAATTCTAACATGTATTGACTCAGGGGTGTGATTACTTATGTAAATTCAATATTTCTGCATTTAATTTTAAATACATTTGCTAAAATTTCTAAAAACATGTTTACACTTTGTCATTATGGGGTATTGTATGTATACAAATCCATTTTAATCCATTTTAAATTCAGGTTTTAACACAACAAAATGTGGATTAAATCAAAGGGTATGGATACTTTCTGAAGGCACTGTAACTGCTTTGGGAAATTCATACAATAGCTCAATGTAGGAAATAAATACCAGACCAAAGCCAAACTCTTTTAAGAGAGCAATGAAATATGCCCATTGCATCCTATCAAATGCTTTTTCAGCATCTAATGATATTGCCACTTTTAGATTACAGAATATTCACTGATCCATGGAAATGGCTCAAACCAGCCGTTCTTCTAAATGTATCTCTACTGCAGGGCAGGTGGAAATAAAAAACAAAAATGCAGCAACAAATGATTTTATTTTTTCTATTCTCTCAACATAGAGGTAGGATGGCTAGAGAATGTACTCTACGAGAAAGTTATTGACCAGAGTCATTGTACCTTGAGCAGGATTGAATCCACCGAAATTGAAAAAGCAATGTGTTTGTGCCCTTTTGAAAAAGCTAGTTTTATTTGATCTGTTAAACAAGTTTGCAGTGATTATAAATACTTTGCAGATGTAGGATTCTAATTTGATTACCCTGTTGTTGCAGGAAATTTTATTTTGAAATTTGTAATTTCCACTTTAACATTTCAGACTTGATTTGCCTTAACTAAAAATGTATCAACCTCTACAAAAATGTCCGTTAATTATAATGCACACAATAATTCACATTTCTTGAAGTTGCAGGATTATTTTCCTGCTGTGAGAAACTGGTAAAATTAAGATCCTACACCTACAAATATCACTTTGTATATCACTGAGTCCGTTCCACTCACTATCTATGGTAGTTGGTTAGTTGGTAGTGGAAGTTTTCTGTGTGCATGCCTTAAAGACCCCGAGAACTTTGGCGACTACAATTTTTTTTTTAAGCCTCCCGCTTTGGGCTGGATGTGTCAATGTGTACTTCATATATGCATAATCTATGAGCACAATTACTGTTCTACCTCAATTAGCCACGAAATCCCTAGTTTGAAAGCAACTGTTTTTCACAAAGCTGTGCTTCGAGTTCTAGCCAATGAGCTTCAGCCCCTCGCCATTTGAGTGACAGCTAGCAAGATGCACACACAGCAAAGCGAGAGAGAAAGCAATGACATGGTGCACATGTCTGCACATATGTGACGTAGTACGCAATTGTTGGGGACCACTTTTGGCTCGTGAGTGCTACTTTCAGATCTACTGGCTAAAAAGTATACAAGAGTACCGGAGAATCTCTTTAAACTGTTCATTCCATTTTTTTTTGTGTGCATGCCTTATGCTAGATTAATCAGAGCATTGTAGTTTAGCTTTCTTACCCCTTTGCTCTGTAAATAATATGTGATGAGCCTGTGCCTGTCACACTGTGAGAGCACTGGTAGTGTAGCTATATGTTTAGTGCTGGTGACTCACCCAGAGAGTCATTCCTTATCCTCTGCAGCTGAAAGGGATTATTTTCTAAAGAAGGCATGTGTGGGCACCACTGTTTTCAAAATAATTTCTAGCTCTCAATGGCTTATAGTTAATCTTATCTTTTCACCTTTCTCTCTTTTCAATCAACAGCCTTTCTTGTCTCAGAGGACAGTGATGTTCATGTGGATTTCCCCAAGATATTCTGACCCATGTGTTTAGACACAGACAAGTTCATGACCTTGCCTACTGACCAACCATAGAGCCTTTCTAAGGTTTATCCAAAGGATGATTCTTGACAGTGCATCTGACGAGCTGCAGATCCAGGTTATATCTGTATACCGTATTAGAGAAGCTTCTATCATAGGAGAGATATTCCCTCATTTCTTTGAACAAGTAGAGATCATAGTCAACCACAACCAGTGCTCTTTCAGCCAGAACAGAGGGGATTGCATTAATATTATTCCTTAGAAGTTAATGTTTCTACTGGTTATTTACTTATCATTTTGCACTTACTAAAGTATCTCTGATTTGCAACATTAGCTTGATATCCCATCCAGAGACAGCCAGCCTGATAAACCATAGAAATACATTAGGAAATGAAATGGTCTGTTCCTGGCACACTAATGTGCATTCAGCTGGTTTTTCTCCATGCATACACTACAGACCTTCACCCCTTGTTTCCTCCGAAAGTATTGAAACCTACTCTCTTTCTTAGTGAGAGAGGGAGAAGGAGTACAATTTCTGGAGAATGGAAAACAAAGCTATTCCCAAACCATGTACTGTACTATTGTAATATTAGTTTCTCTGGATTTTTAAAATATTTTTTATATGCACAGCCCAAAACAAGTACCTTTATTTGAGCAATTAAATGGTTATTTGTAAAAACCAAAATAGTCAACCAAATTGTATTTGAAAATATTTATTTACTTTCAAATATTTATTTCAAATACTATTTTCAGATACCTGGGTTAAATGGATGGGTGTGTATTTGAGTCAAGTTGATTTCCAAGTACATTCCAATATTCAACTACTTGTTTTAACATTTACATTTAACATTTAAGTCATTTAGCAGACGCTCTTATCCAGAGCGACTTACAAATTGGTGCATTCACCTTATGACATCCAGTGGAACGGCCACTTTACAATAGTGCATCTAAATCTTTTAAGGGGGGGGGGGGGTGAGAAGGATTACTTTATCCTATCCTAGGTATTCCTTAAAGAGGTGGGGTTTCAGGTGTCTCCGGAAGGTGGTGATTGACTCCGCTGTCCTGGCGTCGTGAGGGAGTTTGTTCCACCATTGGGGGGCCAGAGCAGCGAACAGTTTTGACTGGGCTGAGCGGGAACTGTACTTCCTCAGTGGTAGGGAGGCGAGCAGGCCAGAGGTGGATGAACGCAGTGCCCTTGTTTGGGTGTAGGGCCTGATCAGAGCCTGGAGGTACTGAGGTGCCGTTCCCCTCACAGCTCCGTAGGCAAGCACCATGGTCTTGTAGCGGATGCGAGCTTCAACTGGAAGCCAGTGGAGAGAGCGGAGGAGCGGGGTGACGTGAGAGAACTTGGGAAGGTTGAACACCAGACGGGCTGCGGCGTTCTGGATGAGTTGTAGGGGTTTAATGGCACAGGCAGGGAGCCCAGCCAACAGCGAGTTGCAGTAATCCAGACGGGAGATGACAAGTGCCTGGATTAGGACCTGCGCCGCTTCCTGTGTGAGGCAGGGTCGTACTCTGCGGATGTTGTAGAGCATGAACCTACAGGAACGGGCCACCGCCTTGATGTTGGTTGAGAACGACAGGGTGTTGTCCAGGATCACGCCAAGGTTCTTAGCGCTCTGGGAGGAGGACACAATGGAGTTGTCAACCGTGATGGCGAGATCATGGAACGGGCAGTCCTTCCCCGGGAGGAAGAGCAGCTCCGTCTTGCCGAGGTTCAGCTTGAGGTGGTGATCCGTCATCCACACTGATATGTCTGCCAGACATGCAGAGATGCGATTCGCCACCTGGTCATCAGAAGGGGGAAAGGAGAAGATTAGTTGTGTGTCGTCTGCATAGCAATGATAGGAGAGACCATGTGAGGTTATGACAGAGCCAAGTGACTTGGTGTATAGCGAGAATAGGAGAGGGCCTAGAACAGAGCCCTGGGGGACACCAGTGGTGAGAGCACGTGGTGAGGAGACAGATTCTCGCCACGCCACCTGGTAGGAGCGACCTGTCAGGTAGGACGCAATCCAAGCGTGGGCCGCGCCGGAGATGCCCAACTCGGAGAGGGTGGAGAGGAGGATCTGATGGTTCACAGTATCGAAGGCAGCCGATAGGTCTAGAAGGATGAGAGCAGAGGAGAGAGAGTTAGCTTTAGCAGTGCGGAGCGCCTCCGTGATACAGAGAAGAGCAGTCTCAGTTGAATGACTAGTCTTGAAACCTGACTGATTTGGATCAAGAAGGTCATTCTGAGAGAGATAGCGGGAGAGCTGGCCAAGGACGGCACGTTCAAGAGTTTTGGAGAGAAAAGAAAGAAGGGATACTGGTCTGTAGTTGTTGACATCGGAGGGATCGAGTGTAGGTTTTTTCAGAAGGGGTGCAACTCTCGCTCTCTTGAAGACGGAAGGGACGTAGCCAGCGGTCAGGGATGAGTTGATGAGCGAGGTGAGGTAAGGGAGAAGGTCTCCGGAAATGGTCTGGAGAAGAGAGGAGGGGATAGGGTCAAGCGGGCAGGTTGTTGGGCGGCCGGCCGTCACAAGACGCGAGATTTCATCTGGAGAGAGAGGGGAGAAAGAGGTCAGAGCACAGGGTGGGGCAGTGTGAGCAGAACCAGCGGTGTCGTTTGACTTAGCAAACGAGGATCGGATGTCGTCGACCTTCTTTTCAAAATGGTTGACGAAGTCATCTGCAGAGAGGGAGGAGGGGGGGGGAGGGGGAGGAGGATTCAGGAGGGAGGAGAAGGTGGCAAAGAGCTTCCTGGGGTTAGAGGCAGATGCTTGGAATTTAGAGTGGTAGAAAGTGGCTTTAGCAGCAGAGACAGAAGAGGAAAATGTAGAGAGGAGGGAGTGAAAGGATGCCAGGTCCGCAGGGAGGCGAGTTTTCCTCCATTTCCGCTCGGCTGCCCGGAGCCCTGTTCTGTGAGCTCGCAATGAGTCGTCGAGCCACGGAGCGGGAGGGGAGGACCGAGCCGGCCTGGAGGATAGGGGACATAGAGAGTCAAAGGATGCAGAAAGGGAGGAGAGGAGGGTTGAGGAGGCAGAATCAGGAGATAGGTTGGAGAAGGTTTGAGCAGAGGGAAGAGATGATAGGATGGAAGAGGAGAGGGTAGCGGGGGAGAGAGAGCGAAGGTTGGGACGGCGCGATACCATCCGAGTAGGGGCAGTGTGGGAAGTGTTGGATGAGAGCGAGAGGGAAAAGGATACAAGGTAGTGGTCGGAGACTTGGAGGGGAGTTGCAGTGAGGTTAGTGGAAGAACAGCATCTAGTAAAGATGAGGTCGAGCGTATTGCCTGCCTTGTGAGTAGGGGGGGAAGGTGAGAGGGTGAGGTCAAAAGAGGAGAGGAGTGGAAAGAAGGAGGCAGAGAGGAATGAGTCAAAGGTAGACGTGGGGAGGTTAAAGTCGCCCAGAACTGTGAGAGGTGAGCCGTCCTCAGGAAAGGAGCTAATCAAGGCATCGAGCTCATTGATGAACTCTCCGAGGGAACCTGGAGGGCGATAAATGGTAAGGATGTTAAGCTTGAAAGGGCTGGTAACTGTGACAGCATGGAATTCAAAGGAGGCGATAGACAGATGGGTAAGGGGAGAAAGAGAGAATGACCACTTGGGAGAGATGAGGATCCCGGTGCCACCACCCCGCTGACCAGAAGCTCTCGGGGTGTGCGAGAACACGTGGGCGGACGAAGAGAGAGCAGTAGGAGTAGCAGTGTTATCTGTGGTGATCCATGTTTCCGTCAGTGCCAGGAAGTCGAGGGACTGGAGGGAGGCATAGGCTGAGATGAACTCTGCCTTGTTGGCCGCAGATCGGCAGTTCCAGAGGCTACCGGAGACCTGGAACTCCACGTGGGTCGTGCGCGCTGGGACCACCAGATTAGGGTGGCCGATGCCACGCGGTGTGGAGCGTTTGTATGGTCTGTGCAGAGAGGAATTTAAAAAAAATAAAAATAAAGGTTATCTGAATATTTGTTTTGAAATATATTGAAAAGTAATTGAAATACCTGAAATAGTATTTGAAATGAGGTCTGTATCAAATCATGTAAAACAGATTATCTGTCTTACATGATTTGTATCATTTTATTGTATGTTATTTTGGTATGATGAACTGAAATTTCACACGCTATTCAGGATATTAATAATATTAATAACATTAATATTCATGTCAAAGGATTTTACTTATGTCGTTCAACATTTTGTAATATCATATTAACACTTAACTCAGGAATGGTTGGCTCACGCTGTTACAGCAATAAGCCGAGAATAGATTAACAGCATGTTCTTGCATAATTTCTGAATGGCACACTGTGATTTCTCACACTCTGTTAGTGCTCAATTTCAGACAGTGAGAGGGTAGGGCAAGCACAGCATGCAGGTCTCTCTGCCCTATGTTTGGACATGAAAAATAATTAGAGGGGAAATATAATTAATTTTGTCATAGCTTGTTGGAATTGCAAATGGCTGGTAAATGTGTATGAACCCTTCTATGGGCATTGACTTTCCAGTACTGAGTATATGTTTTGCTGTTATCATTGTCCACATGGTGCGTCATGTTTGTTCTGAAATATTACATTTACATAAGTATTCAGACCCTTTTCTCAGTACTATGTTGTAGCACATTTGGTAGCGATTACATGTACGGTCTCGAGACTTCTTGGGTATGACGCTACAAGCTTAACACACATGTATTTGCGAGTTTTTCCCATTCTTCGCTGCAGATCCTCTCAAGCTCTGTCATGTGGGATGGGGTGCGTCGCTGCACAGCTATTTTCAGGTCTCTCCAGAGATGTTCGGTTGGCTTCAAGTCCGGGCTCTGGCTGGGCCACTCATGGACATTGAGAGACTTGTCCCGAAGCCACTCTGGCGTTGTCTTGGCTGTGTTCTTAGGGTGGTTGTCCTTTTGGAAGGTGAACCTTTGCCCCAGTCTGAGGTCCTAAGCACTCTGGAGCAGGTTTTTATCAAGGATCTCTCCGTTCATCTTTCCCTCGATCCTGACTAGTCTCCCAGTCCCTACCACTGAAAAACATCCCCACAGCATGATGCTGCCACCACCATGCTTCACCATAGGGATAGTGCCAGGTTTCCTCCAGACGGGACGATTGGCATTCAGGCCAAAGAGTTCAATCTTGTTTTCATCAGACCAGAGAATCTTGTTTCTCATGGTCTGAGAGTCTTTAGGTGCCTTTTGTCAAACTCCAAGTGGGCTGTCATGTGTCTTTTACTGAGGAGTGGTTTCCGTCTGGACACTCTACCATAAAGGCCTGATTGGTGGAGTGCTGCAGAGATAGTTGTCCTTCTGGAAGGTTCTCCCATCTTCACAGAGGAACTCTGGAGCTCTGTCAGAGTGACGATTGGGTTCTTGGTCACCTCCCTGACCAAGGCCCTTCTCCCCCGATTTCTCAGTTTGGCCTGGCTACCAGCACTAGGAAGAGTCTTGATGGTTCCAAACTTCTTCAATTTAAGAATGATGGGGGCCACTGTGTTCTTGGGGACTTTCAATGCTGTCTCAGAGCTCTACAGACAATTCCTTCGACCTCATGGCTTGTTTTTTGCTCTGACATGCACTGTCAACTGTGGGACCTTATAGATAGGTGTGTGCCTTTCCAAATCATGTCCAATCAAATGAATTTACCACAGGTGGACTCCAATGAAGTTGTAGAAAGGATGATCAATGGAAACAGGATGCACCTAAATTTAGAGTTTCACAGCAAAGGGTCTGAATACTTATGTAAATAAGGTATTTCTGTTTTACATTTTTTTATAAATTAGCAAACGTTTCTAAAAACCTGTTTTCACGTTGTCATTATGGGGTATTGTGTGTAAATTGACGAGGGGGAAAAAACCTTCAATTTTAGAATATGGCTGTAATTTATCAAAATGTGGAAAAAGTTAAGGGGTCTGAATACTTTCAGAATGCAATGCATATTGATGACAGACATCAGAAAAGCACACACAATGAAGCAAAGTCATCTGTCCTATAAGCATCGTTGGTCAGCTGGAAATAGGATGGACAGCATTAGAGAGAGTTCATTCCCACAGAACACTCTTTTGAATTATTTCACTGGGACCCTTTTAACTATAACAATGATAGCTGCCATGACCTGCTTAATGAAATATTTATCAGTGTTTTGAAGATTGAGACTATTTTCATTACTATTTGATACAAAGACACCAGATTTATTGAGAGTGTGTCTTTGTGAGGGTGTTTGTGCATAGTATGCTCAGTGACTTGTCTGGCTTCAGACATCAGAAAGTACCCATAATGAACCAGAGTAGCATCGATGGTCAGCTCCAGATCATCTGAGCATGCGTTGCCAACATTGATGAGCTGAAAATAGGATGAGCAGCGTTAGGGGAAGATAAATCCCTACATCTGAAGGATTATGTACATAAAACACTTCTCAAATAAAAATGTAATTACATAGTGAATTTCAAGTAAAAAAAATAGGATTTTTTTGAATCTTTAGAGCTTGCAGTATTACGATGGAAAAGTTGCTGTACTGATTTGGCTTTTCTTAAATTTTTTATGGCAAGGCAGTTTAACAACTGGATAGATGTCAGACAAAAGCAACTACAGTATTTAGTTATGCATATTACATAAAATAGAATGTCTATTAGTAGTTTTGAAATACTCAATTGATTAACATTAAAGGCTAAATCCTTACTTACTTGTGTGTGTCTTAGACTTGAACATAAATCATGCATTGATGTCAATGCATGCATGCCATTTGTGCAAATTGTTTTTTTTCTGTTCATAGGATTCAGCCCTAAATGATTATTAACAAACTATTATCTGAATTGTTAGCTGAACCATGATATCCTGTGATAGTGAAGTTACAACTTCTGTGGTCTTCCCTGTCCGACGCTGAGTCAAACTTTATCATCATCTTTCTAATTAGACTACCTTCACTTCATTATGCAGTCAATCTATGGAAGCACAGGCCCTTGGGTCATTAGCATGCCATTCAGGGCCCATGTAATGACCAGAGATGATGACAGCAGCCTGTCCATGCTCTATGTTTGGATCACATAGACCACTGAGTGAATTATCCAGCTGACGTGGAGAAGGCCCAGCCTGAGGATGTTGTTAATATGCCA
This sequence comes from Salvelinus alpinus, assembly GCF_045679555.1. NCBI lineage: Eukaryota > Metazoa > Chordata > Actinopteri > Salmoniformes > Salmonidae > Salvelinus > Salvelinus alpinus. The sequence goes on from NC_092104.1 coordinate 35,727,873, forward strand.
ACGTGGGCTCATGCTATCCACGGCAGTCTGAGATTGACGCTGGGCCGTGCTGGCACACTGCAGCTGTCTGTATCCTAATGGGAAATCATTCTTTTTCAGCCTGACCCCAATTCAGAGCAGTGCAAAGGGGGAAAAACTTGAGTGAATGCTTTGATAAGCAATCCAAACCTAATAGCTTGGAAAATTGATTTAATTGCGGTGCACGTTGACCTAAGTGTTTATAGCCTGTTCTCTTTGGTATCCTCAGCACTCGTCTTCTTACTTACGTTTGTCCGTCTTTCCAAAAAGGGACTAAGGGAGAGAGTGACAGAGAAGGGGCCTTCTTCAGGTTTTTGTATAAGTCCATTGATGGAGCTACAGAACTAGGATTCTATATTATATAATGATGATTACCTCCTAAACTTCAATTTGTTTTAAACTTTTCCTCTTTTAGCTTTTCTGCAAGATGTTTGAATCTTGGTGAACAAATCTTGCTATATCCTACCTACAGTATGCGACTTGCAGTGCTTGGATTTAGTTATTTGATATGGTTTGTTATGATCATATCGGACATATCTTGACGAATGTACTAGTCAGTGTACTAGGGGACCAGAGTAGCCAAATTGTCAGTGTAAGGAGCCAAATTTGGGGTACCCCACTCAAATAAAATAAAATTTTATTTGAATTGAAATGTCTTAAATTGATATAAAGAAAAGGAGAGGCTCAGGCTTAGAAATAGCTATTAATAGAGAGAAGTGTTTTCCAGGGTGTTCATCTATCTAGGGCTATTTATGGTTTTGCTGTGTTATAATGTGAATCAGAGAAGACTTCAGCCACGTTCTGTTGAGGGAAGACGTCAAGAAGGCCTAAAGCAAACTCCTCTGTCTGCGCTGTTTAACCTTTAATGCATAGTGTTGGCTGCTGCCCAAGCTATGCTAGCCCTATGAGTCACGCCTTTAAAAGCTCCCACCATAACAGCCAGCTCCTTCCCAATATACCTGATTAAACCTGGACGGACACGCTCACCGGCAAGCCAAAAAGCCTTTTATTTTTCAAATATTCATTACTCAGACCTGGATTTAATCCTATTTTCAGAAAGGGATTCAGGGAAGGAGATCCTCAAACTGACTACGACAATGGAGGATGTTTTCATAAGACAACATCAAATCGCTCAATCCATTACGAAGTAAAAGAAAAAAGTCTGTCTGGTCAGTGTTGTCTTGATTGTTTCTCGAATAGATCCTAGAGCTGAGGTCCCAGTGTTTTTGTGTTTGAGGACAAGAGTCAAGTGGTACAACTTAAATCCCATTTAGCTAAATGTCATTGTCATTTTTTTCTGCATTAGTGCATAGTGCTAGCACATTATGGTTGTAAACAGAGTTTGACACATGTAACAGTATAACTTTAAACCGTCCCCTCGCCCCGACACGGGCGCGAACCAGGGACCCTCTGCACACATCGACAACAGTCGCCCACGAAGCGTCGTTACCCATCGCTCCACAAAAGCTGCGGCCCTTGCAGAGCAAGGGGAAACCCTACTTAAGTCTCAGAGCAAGTGACGTAACTGATTGAAACGCTACCAGCGCGTACCCGCTAACTAGCTAGCCATTTCACATCCGTTACACTCACCCCCCTTTCAACCTCCTCCTTTTCCGCAGCAACCAGTGATCCGGGTCACGGCACCAATGTAACAGTATAACTTTAAACCGTCCCCTCGCCCCGACACGGGCGCGAACCAGGGACCCTCTGCACACATCGACAACAGTCGCCCACGAAGCGTCGTTACCCATCGCTCCACAAAAGCCGCGGCCCTTGCAGAGCAAGGGGAAACCCTACTTAAGTCTCAGAGCAAGTGACGTAACTGATTGAAACGCTACTAGCGCGTACCCGCTAACTAGCTAGCCATTTCACATCCGTTACACACAGAACACATCTAGGATTTCTGATCAGTTAGGTTAATCGCAAGAAGTTTAAGGCCTTGTTGCCAAAGTATGTTGACTCTTGCCCCCCCCCCCCCCCCCACTTTGGTGCTCTTTCCTGATAGTTGCCTCTAAACTGTTACAGTGTGGAGTACAGTATCTATACTCACAAAGCAACATGAACATTGACCAGATGCATTGAAATGTAGGTCTAATTAACACTAAAAAGTTCACAGTCCTATTGGGAAATCCAAGTTGCTGACCTGCCAGAATAGAATCGTGGCAACTTCACATACTGGGATTTGCACAATTTGAAAATTACCGGAGACCAGGCCTGTTTTAAAGAGCTGTTTTAAGCTATGGCCCCCTTCCTGTCTTGTGCTGTTGTTAACAGAGAAAGGGGGCAATTTGCTCAACACTATAGGGCCATAAGCTAATTTAAAGGCTTTCACACAGACATTTGGCTCTTCCCATTACACTAATTAGGAAACTTTTTCCTAAAACTAGTCATTCTGCTGACAATTTGTGTGAATCCTTCATAGATACAGACCCCCTACTGAATACATTAACATTCTGGGCATGGTTGTGAATATTAAGTTCCCCAAAGATTAAGCTAGGTTCAGGAGCTTGAAGACTGAAAAAGCTTGAAAACTGATTCAGGCGGTTATCAAATTATCAATAATGTCTCCACAACAACACTGTAAAGTGTATGTTCATATATTAGGTATTTTACTTCTAGTTGAAGAAGGTATGGCTTAATCCACATAAACTAATTCTGGGAACAGAGATCTCAAGCCCTCACCATAGTGCATCAACTTAGAGAGGAAATCTTATTGCAAACAAGATTATATTCTATTTATATTCTATTTACATTCAATAAACATCCAGATGTGTAAAGAAATAGTTTTGAGAGCTTAGCTGGGGAAGCGATAATCAATGCTATACAAATGTGATTCATTCAGTTTTTGGGGCCATTGCGAGGTTGACCAGCTCAGAAGTAAAAAAAATCTCAGATATAAAGCAGTGTAGGCTACAAAAGTCTCTTCAAATGATTAGCACATTTTGTTTTGTTTCTGTTATGGTGTGTGTGTGTGTGTGTGTGTGCGTGCGTGCGTGCGTGCGTGCGTGCGTGCGTGCGTGCTACTAACAGAATCAATTAAATATTGTGATATTAGTTTCAATATTTAATGCCACATTTATACCTTTTGATCTTATTTAATTAAACATAATTCACAGAACTGTAGTATATAAAAGTGAGAGAGGCTTTGAATCAGCAAAGTGCTTGCAATTTAACAAGAGCCCCCTGCTTAATGGAGTCAAGACTCCATTTAAAAGAGTAAAAGCAAGTATCTATGCACTCTTGCTTAAGGCTTTCATCTTACACACTGTATACTGCAGATCAGTTTAGCTGAGTGGGTGCCCTACTACTATTGATGGTCCTGCATGCTACTGTTAGTGTATTTTGCACTGTGGTACATACAGTACATTTGTCAATTTTGTGTTTAGACTGAGATAAATCAGTTATGACCTTGCACAAATGAGCTCAGTGATATTCATGTGTTTTGTGCAGTAGAGTACAATTATTGCATGCAATAATCCGATTTTTTAGGTTTACCAGAAAATCTGATATTAATTTCAATGGTCAATGACTAACAGATAAAGGAAACACTGTGTTGGCGGTGTTAACTACATTAAAACTGACACACCCTGCATGCTGTTCCTCTCACAGACAGTTTCATTGGATGTTGACGCAAAACCACACCTGTCCCTCAAATACACCGTAAACATTGTTTCAGTGAATCTGCAGTGTGGTTTTCCCTTGATCTGTGATTGTTTGAATTGGGACCTTATACTACTTTAAATTGGCCTAACATTTTGGGACTGTTCTCATTATGAGATTTTTGCATGCAATTTATCTGTACACTAGCCTATTTCACTTTGCACCCTAACATAAAAAGTTGAGAGGATTTTTTTTTAAACGTCTCTATCTTACTCTCTCTTTCCATCCCCCTATCCTTTTCCTTTGTTCTCTCAGGTACCACAGCAGTTGAGTGCCCTGACGTTGTACAGGTATGAGCAGCCCATAGTGGACTAGTGCCAGGCCCGTGGGGCGCTGCACCTCAACATGGGCTTTGAGCCCCCCTTCCAGCCACAGGGCTGTCTGAGGCCACCGGGTTGCAGGACAGGTCATACTGCTGGTCTCCCCTCTGCGCCCACCGCCTCACTCACGCGCACGGAACCCCAGTCCCCCCAACAGTGACCTGTGCAGACGGGGAGACCAGACAAGCACTCCCCTCTCCATCTGGGCTACTGAGCATGGTGTTGCTACAGTACTGTATACTGCTGCAGATCGTGAGGGAGAACAGCTGCAAATCTGTACTGAGGAATAATATTCTGACTGAAGAACCTGTTATTCATAGAGAGAATTAATTTTACACCATCACTAATAAAAATGAAAATATTCATTAATGGAAATTAGAGAGCACTGTTACAAGATAGCAGAGCATATTTTACCCTTTGATATCCACTATTACTGAAAATAGTCCAATACACTATCACATTCCTTCTGCTACTAAAATGGTGTCCAGCATCATGAGGAGAAATGGAAATAATTACATGATTCATTACTCTCATTGAACTTATTGACTCAGTTGCTCACAGTTTTGGAACCTTCCCTGTGTTAAGTAAGTAATTAAATACAAAATGCAATAAATATAACTGGGGAAACAGTAGGGTGAGCAATGGAACAGCAGAACAAATTAAAAACTAACAGAGCTGAAAGGTTTTGTGCTGCTTTTTCAAATAACACTGCCAGTCAGAGATCTTATGCGTTTTCAAGTCCCCGTAGAGATTTCATCTCAATAAGTGAGCCACTCAAATTAAATTATTCACAAGGAGAAGAGAAAACTTGGTAAGTAATGGGCACACTGTTTTCATGTCAAGTGTACAGCTGACATTTCTTTGCCAGAAGTATGTATTTTAATGGATATTTTTATTATGTTAGTGATTTTTATGTTCATTATAATACAATGCAATTTTGTCTTATTTATTTAGTACAAGGTGAGAAGTAGAACATTGATGAGTAATAGGAACGTTGTTTTCATGTCAAGTGTAGGCTACAGCTGACATATTTTGTCAGAAATGCATTGTTTGTACAGTATTGTGTTGATATTGTTTATATTCATCATGATCATCCATCGCATTTTCATGATTAATGAAAATGTATTTTATATTTATGTTTTTAAAACATGCCAATCCTTATTCTGATTGTAAGATCCTCTCTGTCTCTCACATATCATGTGTACTTACTGAAAGGGAAACCTTTTAATGTGACCTCAGATCATGGCATTCACCAAGAGATCAGCAGTGAACTCACTCACACTCTTAGAAAACAAAAGTGCTATCTAGAACCTAAAAGGGTTCTTCGGCTGGCCCCATAGGAGAATCCTTTGAGGAACCCTTTCCACAGAGGGTTCTACATGGAACCAAAAAGGGTTCTCCTATGGGGATAGCCGAAGAACCCTTTTGGAACTATTTTTTTCTAAGAGATGGAGAACTTTGTACAGGATGGTTTTGACTGAGACTCAGTACTGCTTAACAGCTTGAGTCAGACTTTCCAAGCCAGACCTTCCATAGCTGTGGCACAGTAGATCAACCATCTTTGATGTATCCCCTTTTCTCCCATGTCTGCTGTGACTGTTACAGTAACCATCTTTGATGTATCCCGTTTTCCCCCATGTCTACTGTGACTGTTACAGTAACCATCTTTGATGTATCCCCTCTTCTCCCATGTCTACTGTGACTGTTACAGTAACCATCTTTGATGTATCCCCTCTTCTCGCATGTCTACTGTGACTGTTACAGTAACCATCTTTGATGTATCCCCTCTTCCCCCAAGTCTACTGTGACTGTTACAGTAACCATCTTTGATGTATCCCGTTTTAAACCCATGTCTACTGTGACTGTTACAGTAACCATCTTTGATGTATCCCCTCTTCCCCCAAGTCTACTGTGACTGTTACAGTAACCATCTTTGATGTATCCCCTCTTCCCCCAAGTCTACTGTGACTGTTACAGTATTCATCAAGCAGCCTCTTTTGGATGTGGTTCATACTCATACGCCACTTCAAGGACACATATGTAAATAACAATTCCCAATGAACTTGTTCAGTAGTATGAATAGGTGTCAAATAAAGTGTCTCTGCTTTTTCATGAACACAGTCATTTCCCTATGAAGAGGAGCAGCCTTATCTGAAGGTCAGAGGAACTTGAACATGACCTGATCTGGGTCTGTAGACTGGCTATGAGAGTGTGTCTGACATCATGTGAAGTCGGGCTACTTGCAATATTGGCTTGCTGTTTGAACAAGGTGTTATCCAGATTTCCATGGATTAAACCATGTAAAATATCAGCTTTAACTGTCATCACAGGATAAAATGATATTTCAATTGATTTTCCGATCAATTGTTTTTTATGCTCATTGAAGAAGAAATGACTGTGAACATTAAAATTGCTTTTCATTTGTTTACTGGAATGTTGTTTTTCTTTTCATACCATGAAATTATACTGCTTATCATTTGTCTGGGAGTGTGGCTTTCTGCGATAATGTAGACCACCTGTAATACGATGCTGAATGAGAACTTTGTTGTTTTTCATTTTCTGCATCAAAGCACCACATATCTGAGGAATTGATGATTGTAACAAAGTAAAGTCATTATTAGCTGATGTAACACCATAACACCGGGGCGGCAGGTAGCCTAGTGGTTAGAGCGTTGGGTCAGTAACCGCAAGGTTGCTAGATTGAATCCCTGAGCTGACAAGGTAAAAATCTGTCGTTCTGCCCCTGAACAAGACAGTTAACCCACTGTTCCTAGACTGTCATTGTAAATCAGAATTTGTTCTTAACTGACTTGCCTAGTTAAATAAAGATGAAATAAAATAAAAAATCTATATATACTTAGAGTAATCATCACATATTTAAACAGTATTGTTTGCTTTTGTAAATTGTGAGATTTTTGCCTGTATAGTGAAGAAGTGTGTACATGAGGCACCTTTCCAAATCCTATTCAAACTCAAAGACTGAAAAGCACAGTGTATTGAAAATGATTTATTGACTTTATAAAGCAATCAAATACACTGATTGAGCTCATACCGTTAGCATGCTCACAGTAGCCTACATAGATCCAGAAGCATTTATTTCACAATTATTCTTTACCCTCTGAGTTATTCCCATCCCAGGGACATATTCATTGACAATGCATAACAGCTATCATCAAGACAGAAGAATCTGATTCTCTCAGTCTTAAATTCGACTGAAAGACTCTCTCCAAGGCTGCCAACATCCTGGCTTGTCTTTGTTCTCGGCAAGAATAACAGTCTTTGTCCTTCTGAGACTTGATCGTTTCCAATTTCCTCCCTTTTCTAACTGTGGACCTCATTTTTAGAAGTGCAAAGTTTGCTGCATTAGCAAGAAGAGTGGGTTGGCTTATTTTTCAACCTGCTTTTTTATTTATCTGAACAACATATTGACGCTTATGTCTATACATTGCATTCAATGGGAAAAGAAAAGTGTCACAGGGTTGACGCTTATGTCAATACATTTGCAGTCAACGGGAAAATATGAAAGTCAACTAATTGACACTTATGACAATATATTTCAAGTCAATTGGAAATGATGGTGATAAAGTTCCAATGGGTAAATTGGTGAAATACTTACACAGACAAACAGACAGACAGGCAGGCAGATAGACATGTCTCTCTCTGTTCTCTAATCCCCCCTCTCACTCTCTCTCTCCATCCCTCCCTTCTCTCTCCCACCTCGTATCTTTTTCCCTCTCTCCTCTCTATCTCCTCTCTCCCCTCTTTCTATCTGCCTATCAGACAGACAGACAGACAGACAGACAGACAGACAGACAGACAGACAGACAGACAAACCGACAGGCGGGCAGGCAGGCAGGCAGACAGACAGACAGACAGACAGACAGACAGACAGACAGACAGACAGACAGACAGACAGACAGACAGACAGACAGACAGACAGACAGACAGACAGACAGGCAGGCAGGCAGGCAGGCAGGCAGGCAGGCTGGCACAGACAGTTTTAGGTAATTTTTGTTTTATTTTTGAGACCTACTGTAGCTCTCTTTTTACAAATGCGCCCTGTATATACAACATAAATATACAGTACATTATACCCAAACTATATATATATAAATATATACAGTCACACATTAAAATTCAAAAACCTAGTCATGAGAATCACAAATACAACATATCAAATCACCCAGAAAAAAAGTTTAATTCCGCCACAAATAAGTCCCCAATCATTACTCTAAATTGCCCAAACGGCACCAGAAAATCAAGATGAAATGTATTTTGAATTGTGTTCCAGCAACACATTAAAGCTAAAAGTAGATTTCAAGTCAATAAAAAAATCCAATATCCTCTTCAAAATTCAGTATAACAATAATCTTAGTATCTATAACTGCAAGACCATTGTGTCCAATAGAGGTCAAAAATGTTTTTGGGTTGATTGCCTTCAAATTTCATATGCCGGGTCATGACAGTCTCTTGGTCACAAATATGTAACATTTGGGAACATTCAACCTTTTGGAAACCGCCCCTATGACCCCTACTAAAGTCACTTCCTGTAATCACAGGATCCTGGCTACGTTCTTAAAGACTTGAAACTCAGGGTGTTTTTGACAGTGTTTTTATGTAACTGCAGGGAGAGAATAAAGGACCAGGTTGAGGATGAATTAAGCCACTTCCGGTTGCCACAGGAAGCTAAACCTAAATAGAGGGCATCCCTATAAGGTTATGATGGTTTGTGTGGAAGAATGGTTAGCTAGCTCAATCACAGTCCACGGGGGCATCATGGTTATATGCCGGCTGTAGGTAATGCTTTTCTATGGAAGAAAATCCTTGTTTTCTGTGGGGTCAAGTTTTAACTATGAATAGTTAATTTTGCAGGCTTGTGTTCATCTGGAGTGTCTGTTGAACGATCCCATATGTGAATTTTGTTTCTAGCCTCAACCGTTCTGCCGATGTCACTCAAAAGCACATTAACTCTAGGTCAGGCTACAAGTGAGGCCTACCTTTCGGCCATGTGGTGGGGGAGGGGCGAATTAATACATTTTAATTGGATTAAGGTTAGGGTTACAGTGCATTCGGAAAGTATTCAGACCCCTTCACTTTTTCCACATTTTGTTACGTTACTGCCTTATTCTAAAATTGATTAAATAGTTATTTTCCCTCATCAATCTACACACAATACCCCGTAATGACAAAGCAAAAACAGGTTTTTAGACATTTTCAAAACTGAAATATCACATTTACATAAGTATTCAGACCATTTACTCTGTACTTTGTTGAAGCACATTTGGCAGCGATTACAGCCTCAAGTCTTCTTGGGTATGACGCTACAAGTTTGGCACACCTGTATTTGGGGAGTTATTCCCATTGTTCTCTGCAGATCCTCAACCTCTGTCAGGTTGGATGAGGAGCGTCGCTGCACAGCTATTTTCAGGTCTTTCCAGAGATGTTCGATCGGGTTCAAGTCCGGGCTCTGGCTAGGCCACTCAAGGACATTCAGAGACTTGTCCTGAAGCCACTCCTGCGTTGTCTTGGCTGTGTGCTTAGAGTCGTTGTCCTGTTGGAAGGTGAACCTTCGCCCCAGTCTGAGGTCCTGAGCGCTCTGGAGCATGTTTTCATCAAGGATCTCTCTATACTTTGCTCTGTTCATCTTTCCCTCGATCTTGACTCTGTCCCTGCCACTGAAATACATCCCCACAGCAGGATGCTGCCACCACCATGCTGATGAGCGGTGCCTGGTTTCCTCCAGACGTGACGCTTGGCATTCAGACAAAGAGTTCCATCTTGGTTTCATCAGACCAGAGAATCTTGTTTCTCATTGTCTGAGAGTCGTTTAAGTGCCTTTTGGCAAACTCCAAGCACTGTCAACTGTGGGACCTTATATAGACAGGTGTGTTCCTTTCAAAATCATGTCCAATCAATTGAATTTACCACAGATGAACTCCAATCAAGTTGTAGAAACATCTCAAGGATGATCAATGGAAACAGGATTTACCTGAGCTCAATTTTGAGTATCATAGCAAATTGTATGGAATACTTATGTAGAAGGTATTTCTGTTTTTTATTTCAAATACATTTGCATAAAATGCTAAAAACCTGTTTCACTTTGTCATTATGTGGTAGTGGGTGTAAATTGATGAAAAAAATTTATATTGAATTTTTTTTTAGAATAAATCTGTAACATAACAAAATGTGGAGAAAGTGAAGGGGTCTGAATACTTTCAGAATGCCGAGGGTTGCAGCCCTAACCATAGCTTCTTGTCCACTCCCAGCTCAACCCTAACCCTAACTCTAGATTAATGTCCACATCCCAGCTCAACCTTAACCCTAACCCTAACTCTAGATTAATGTCCACATCCCAGCTCAACCCTAAACCTAGCCTCAACCCTAACCCTATCCCTTGGTGTGATGTTTCATTATTTACTACATTATTTACTTATTCAATTATTTTTCTATTTATTTTTTGATCCAGCTTGCATGCTTTATTATTATTTTTCCTCTTCTTCTTGTTTACTCTCAGCACTTAATCAACCCTTGTCTTCCTCTCATTGAACTGTCTCGGCCTCCATTGATCCCTCAGGCAAACAACCGCCCCCTGTTCCCCCACCCTCTCCAGGCCAGACTGACTTGACATATATATATGCAGACAGAGCAGGATGTCGTGTCTAGAACGGTTATGCTTTAAAGAGTGACAATTTGAGAAGGATCTCATCTGTTGAATTTGAAGCGTTGAAAGGTAATTCTTTCAGGGTTCTAAACCGTAGTACCTCTTCTTTTCTATAATATCTATATAGATGTTCGTTTGGATTAGGTTCTGCCTGTGGCTTGGATATTGGATATTTCTACATTTCTAAATGGATTGACACTTTTACATTGCCCAATGCATGATTGCGCATGATGAATGACCTTTTACCCCATGACACGACATCTGTTTGGCTTGCTATAGTGTTTTTCCATGTAACTTGTTCTTAAATGGCATCTGAAAGCAAAAGTAGTCTATTCTTTATTACATTATTAGGTTGAACTATAGCCTAACATGGGGTTCAGTCCCATGTTGTGCTTGACTCGAATTTATATGGATTTGTTTGCTGCTTATGTTGTAGACTGTTGTCTACCTGTCTACCTGATGTTGCGTGATTGATTTTATTTTGTTTTCTGTTCGACTATTCTAAAGAACAAGGTGTAGCCTAGGCCTAATTATTTCTCCATGTTTCTGACTTGTCTGTTCGTTGCACATTGCCTTGCCAATATGTGCACTCAATGAGATGGCTGCCGTTTTACAGGCTCCTAACCAATTGTGCTATTGTGTGTGTTTTTTTCGCGTTATTTGTAACTTATTTTGTACATAATGTTTCTGCCACCGTCTCTTATGACCGAAAAGAGCTTCTGGATATCAGGACAGCGATTACTCACCTACTGGACGAAGGTTTTTTTCTTTAACGAGTCGGACGCAAAGGGTTTACTTCAGACATCCAACAAGGCCCAAATCCCCGTCATTCGCATGAAGAAGAGACAGAGATATTGGGGACGTAGGTCGGGGTGCCTTGTAAGGATCCAACGGCGAGTGAGGAATCCCCCTCTACCATCAGTCCTATTAGCCAACGTGAAATCATTGGATATCAAAATGGATGAGCTCCGATCAAGACTATCCTACCAATGGGACATTAAAAACTGCTGTACTCTCTGTTCACCCATGACTGCATGGCCAAGCATGACTCCAACAGCATCATTTAGTTTGCCGTTGACACAACAGTGATATGCCTGATCACCGACAACAATCAGACAGCCTATAGGGAGGAGGTCAGAGACCTGGCAGTGTGGTGCCAGGATAACAATCTCTCCCACGACATGATCAAGACAAAGGAGATGATTTGAGAGAAAAAGGAGGACCGAGCACTCCCCCATTCTAATTGACGGGGCTGTAGTGGAGCAGGTTGACAGCTTCAAGTTCCTTGGTGTCCACATCATCAACAAACTATCATGGTCCAAACACACCAAGACAGTCATGTAGAGGGCACGACAATGCCTATTCCCCCTCAGGAGACTGAAAATATTTGGCATGGGTCCTCAGATTCTCAAAAAGTTCTACAGCTGCACCATCGAGAGCATCCTGACAGGTTGCATCACCGCCTGGTATGGCAACTGTTCGGCCTCCGACCCCAAAGCACTACAGAGGGTAGTGTGTACGGCCCAGTACATTACTGGGGCCAAGCTTTCTGCCATTCAGTACCTCTATACCAGGTGGTGTCAGAGGAAGGCCCAAAAAAATTCAGAAGACTCCATCAACCCTAGTCATAGACTGTTCTCTCTGCTACCGCACGGAAAGCAATACCGGAGTGCCAGTCAAGGTCCAAAGGCTTCTTAACCGCTTCTACCCCCAAGCCATAAGACTCATGAACAGCTAATCAAAAGGCTATCCAGACACCTCTTTTACGCTGCTGCTACTTTCTGTTTATAATCTATGCATAGTCAACTCTACCTACATGTACATATTACCTCAATTACCTCAACTAACCGGTGCCCCCACACATTGACTCTGTACCAGTACCCCCTGTATATAGCCTTGCTTGTTATTTTACTGCTGCTGTTTGTTATATGTTACTTTCATGTTTTATTTTCTATTTTGTATTCGGTGCATGTGACAAATAAAATTTGATTTGATTTTAGTATTTTTGGGTAAGTATCTAAGAGCTTTGCACACCTGGATTGTACAATATTTGCCCATGATTCTTAAAAAAATTATTTAAGCTCTGTCAAGTTGGTTGTTGATCATTGCTACACAGCCATTTTCAAGTCTTGCCATAGATTTTCAAGACTATTTAAGTCAAAATTGTAACTAGGCCACTCAGGAACATTCAATGTCATCGTGGTAAGCAACCCCAGTGTAGATTGGACCTTGTGTTTTCGGTTATTGTCCTGCTCAAAGGTGAATTCGTCTCTAAGTGTCTTTTGGAAAGAAGACTGAAAGGTTTTTCTCTTGGACTTTGCCTGTGCTTAGCTGTATTACATTTATTTTTATCCTAACAAAAACTCCCTAGTCATTGTCGATGAAAAGCATACTCATAACATGATGCAGCCACCACCATACTTGGAAATATGAAGAGTGGTACTCAGTGATGTGTTATTAATTGGATTTGCCCCAAACATGACGCTTTGTATTCGGGATGATTTTTTTTATACAGTATTGCTTAATTGCTTAATACTGTACAGGGTGTACAGGCTTCCTTCTTTTCATTCTGTCATTTAGGCTAGTATTGTGGAGTAACTACAATGTTGTTGAGCCATCCGTTGTTGATCCATCAGTTTTCTCATATCACAACCAATGTAATTAAATGTAACTAAATGTAATCGAAAATGTAATTTACATAATCCCTAAAAGTAATTATTTATCATGAGAGGGCCATAAACAATAACTAGTAATGCTGCATACTCCAAGAAAGGTTAAAATCTCACCTTTCTGGTAAGAATAGTTACACATTTCTGAGGTGTAGTCATTTTTTGGGACACATGTACACAGTATGAATATGATACAAATATAAACTTATGAAATATTTGATATGATGTATTTCCTATTCAACAAAACAGTATGAATAAGGCTTGAAATGACTTATGTGCTTTCTAAATATAGTATAATCAAATTATAAAATGACTAACTATAAGATTTATCCTTTATAACTTTAAAACACATACTTGTATGTTTAGTGTTAGAGAAAATGTCTCTCTTGATCAAAATGTCTGCCCTCATCGTTGTGAATGTCTCACAGAGCTCTAGCTTGGCTTCCTGGACTTGTTAGGACTCGCCTTTCATATCATATTAATATTGTCCGTCTACGTCAAACAGAAAGTGTTTTTTGTTTAAAATCTATGAATTATGGATTGCAGGCATGTGCTTTGTCAGTGGCTGAGACGTAGGGTTTAGCCAGGAGTTCATGGACAGTCAGAAGAACAAATGAAATCCCATCTTCAAGTGGTTTCAGATTTCACATCCTATGTCACACAGGCTCAGAAAATATATTACTGTGTCTGTGGGAATCAGGGCTATCGCTCAATGCAAGCCGGTGTCCACAGATCAATTTACAATGTCAGTCGGAACCGGTACCAGAACCATGAAGGTTCCCTAAACGGGAGACTTTACATCTAAGAGTTATTACACTCTGTAACTGTTCTAAAATCACCATTGGCCTCATGGTGAAATCCCTGAGCAGTTTCCTTCCTCTCCGGCAACTGAGTTTGGAAGAACTCCTGTATCTTTGTAGTGACAGGGTGTATTGATACACCATCCAAAGCGTAATTAATAACTTCACTTTGCTCAAAGAGATATTCAGCGTCTGCTTTTCTACCAATCGATGCCCTTCTTTGCGAGGCATTGAAAAACCTCCCTGGTCTTTGTGGTTGAATCTGTGTTTGAAACTCACTACTCGATTGAGGGACCTTACAGATAATTGTATGTGTGGGGTATAAAGATGGGGTAGTCATTCAAAAATCACTATTACTGAGTTAAACATTTATTTAGGTTTGCCATAGCAAAGGGGTTGAATACTTATTGACTCAAGACATTTCAGCTTTTCCTTTTTTATTCATTTCAAAACATTTCTACAAACTAAATTCCACTTTGACATTATGGGGTATTATGTGCAGATCAGTGACACAAATGTTTTATACAGGCTGTAACAAAACAAAATGTGGAAAAAGAAAAGGGGTGTGAAAACTTTCTGAAAGCACTGTAACCTTGAGCCTCATATCTTAACATTGATTTCAATGTATTGACATAAGAGTCAATTGGTTGATGCTCATCTTTTCCCATTGAATGCAATGTATTAAAATAAGCATCAACCCTGTAACACTGATCTTTTCCCATTGACTGCAATGTATTGACATAAAGGTCATTAATGTGATACTCATTTTTCCCATTGAATACAATGTAATGACGTAAAGGACATTCATGTGACACTCATATTTTCCCATTGATTGTAATGTATCGACATAAGCATCAATAGATTGACACTCATCTTTCCCATTGATTGAAATGTATTGACATAAGCGTCAGTGCTGTGTCACTCATCTTTTCCCATTGACTGCAATGTATTGAAATCAGTGTCAATTTACATCCTTTTCTTCTCCTTCTGCTTCAAGGAAATTGTCCAATTGTGTGAGAGGCATCTATGAGAAGCCTGACTTCACTCCAGACGGTGAAGAAAATTCCTTGAACCTCACCTCATACCTGGACTTTTGACTGAATAAAGGAAAATGTTTTCAAGTTTTTACATTTAAGTGCTGCACTAAACCAAGAGTGATCTCCAATGCAGGTGATCCAAAGCATACTATTAAGGATGCAATCATCATAGACACATTTTGTTCAGGCTTGCACAGATTATCAGATTTGTACAATGCCTGTGCAAATGTTTAACATCTCAGGAATCATGTGAACATGAATTTGCATAGAATCTGGAACGCAACCAGTATCTAATATAGGTGAACACCAGTGGCGGTCAGTGCTGTTTAAGATGAAGGAGGGCAATTTATTTTTCATGAGCATGGCCTTATTGTCACGCCCTGATCTGTTTCACCTGTCCTTGTGCTTGTTAGGCTTCTACATGATACTCAAATTTCCCCTATACTTATCATGAGGTTGCTACAACCTAGCCTATGAATGAAAGTTTACAACGTAGGTGCACACAGGTCGAGAGACAAATTTGAGGCGACAGACAGTGACACATTGACAGACAGTGACATTCAATACTGCCTTGCACACTCTTGCCTCCATCCAGCTGATATACGGTGTAATCATTAGTCCAACAGTTGCAAACGAGAGTTTCTATTGGACAAATTCAGGTATGTTTATCCCCGTTTTGTTCCATTTAAGATTTTTCTTTAAACAGACTCGGCGGAATGAATACACCCCATATCACGCGTTAACACAGTTCACTTTCATAGCAGCCACATTGTATTCCTTCTATGCGCTCTCCTCCTCTCACCTTGTCCCTTCGCTTGTGGACTTCAATGCACAACACATGATCTGTATGTGACCAGGTGAAAAAACCTTTCCAAGCCAAACCTCTACACACAGCCTACATCATTGTCACCATTTTAGCTAAAGTAACGCCATAGTCAGCATAGCTAATAGAACTAACGCATTAGTAAACCCGCTACAATCATACAGTAACGTTAGTGCACAGTCAGTAAGCAGTTACACCGGCCGCCCCCGGTGGCAATAAATTAGTAATACCAATCTCTCTCTATTTTTCTCTTGCTTCTCCTAATTTGTTAAAAAAAATTCAACTATCTTTCGCTCTCTTTGAGTCAACTACTCACCACATTTTATACACTGAAGTGCTAACTAGCTGTAGCTTATGAGTTCAGTGCTAGATTAATTATCTGATCCTTTGATTGGGTGGACAACATGTCAGTTCATGCTGCAAGAGCTCTGATAGGCTTGAGGACATCCTCCGGAAGTTGTCATAATTACTGTGTAAGTCTATGGAAGGGGGTGAGAACCATGAGACTCCTAGGTTTGGTTTTGAAGTCAATGTACCCATAGGAGGACGGAAGCTAGCTGTCCTCCGGCTACACCATGGTGCTACCCTACAGAGTGCTGTTGAGGCTTCTGTAGAGCTTCTTTGCAGAATATTGTGTTTTAATCAATTGTTTGGTGACGTGATTATATTTAGTATTGTTTTATCTAACAATGATTATTTTTTTAAATGTTTTACAATTCAAATGTTTATGAAATTCACTGAAGAGAAAACTCGTCCTCCCCTTCCTCCTCTGTGGAGCCTCCACTGGCCAACACTCTGTTGATGTTTCCTGTTCAGCAACTTTAAATACTACATTTATGTTCTCAGGACAGAAAGTACATTTAGATGCCTGCATTACGACACACATTCCCATAAAGTATATCTCTGCAGTTGCTTCTTAGAATTACAGTTGAGGCCTATTTCACTTTTAATTTTCTTTATTTTGTTTGTGTTTGGTATCAATCAAATTACATAACTAATGAACATCTTCTTAGAAATAAAGAGACTAGATGACATAGTAGTAGTAGATCAAATAGTGATTGAGTACAGTGGGAGAGTTTAGTTTCTCTCTGCCCTCTTCTTTGTCCCTGTCTACTGGGCCTTGTCATCTTCGAAGTTGTGTTCAGGCTACAGGCAGGCCCGGCAGCTGTGAAAGCTTCTGATTTCCTTTGGGATTTTGGGGACTGCTATACCCACTTTCAGATTGCCTTTGCAATTCCAGACAGAACAAACCCAGTATGATGTTGGTCCTGCACCCAGTTTATTTTTAATCCTCTCTCCTCTAAGCAGATGGTGTCCTTTCTCTAAAGCAGTCCTCTGCCTTGATCTTGGCCTTGGTTTGAAGGGTCAAGGGTAGGCTACATCATCCCATGGTTTTATTTATTTAATCTTCTTCTCTATAAAAGCTAAGAAGGAGGTGATTCCTCTTATTATTCACTGAACCAGTGTTAAAGAACCATACATGATGTTAACTCAAGGAAACGCAAAATGCACAATGAGAAGATGTGTAACACAATGAAAGAGTAGGTAAGATCAGATTCCAATTTTTATCGCCTGTCCCTTGTTTCCCCCCAAACTGTTCCATTTTCACACAGTGAAAATATAATGTGTAGCGTGTCACTTACTCATCTGGGATGATGGAGCATAATATTTGTCTATTTGTTGACTGTTTGGATAGAACGATTCAAACTATTAAGGGGGAACAGATTGTTTAATCAAATACTTTTTAGTAAGTATTGGATATCAGCTCAGTGGATTGTACCCCTGTTGGTGACAGGCATCCTCCGTAGGCAACTCTAAGTTAGATTGCGTGCTCAGCAAGACGGGAGGTTCTAAATGAGGGTTTTTCCTGCACCATCAGAAAATAGCAGCAGCTCATTGCAAGCCCACAACAGAGCTCTTATTCTGAATTACAGCCTCACTTCCTCAGTGTTGCCTCACCACACACTCATGGGCTGTTTGGACGATAAAACCAGGGAATATAAACATGACATGTTGCCAGGTCGTACAACTGCCACAAGAAAGACACACTATTTCATAATTTGAGAGTCCACATTGCACTGTAAATGAACGGTAACATGATCCATGTGGAACTAGTAAAGCTGACTGATTAAATGCATTTGTCACAAGTGGTGTATAATGCCTACAATATGTAGGGTATTTTCTAAGTGCAGATTCCATCTCATGGTCCTTGGTGAAGGCAGAGGACACATGGAGCAGCAGTCTTTCTAAAAAGAGTACATACTGTACATCCATGTATCGTCTTAAACCTAAAGGTACACTCAGCAAAGTGAGAATCATCACTTGGCTATTACTTCCTAATCAGTTCTATGAAGTCTAATCACAGCATCAGCACTTACATACATGTTTCACAGTTTCTTATTGGTAAAATGTCCTTGACGCAATGCATCTAAAACATTACTCCAGCTGAGCTTTGGCCTGCTACCCCTATGAGTTCTCATGAAAAGAGATTTCACAGCAAGTAGTCAAAGCACATGCACAACTGCCCTGCGCTGCATAACCTACTCTAATCTACTACATGTAAATCAAAATCAGTGACTGGGCTCAATGTGGATTTAGGCATGGTCATGTCCCCACAGTAAGCACTCTAAAGACTTGAAGCAGAAAACCATCTCATCTTTATTTAATCTCTTATAATGATAAATGATTGCCCTGTGGACGTCTGAATTTATGGGATGAAATGTTAATCTCTAAATCCGATTTTTAGCCTTTATGGGCTGAGTGAGGACTGTTCCATGTGATCAACACTAGGCATGAAAGAAAATGAAAGTCAACACCAATGATGCTTGATTAAAAGATAGCAGTGATTGTAGGAATAGAGCAATATTTTCCATAATGCATGGCTCTCAATGTAACATCCCCCTATAAACAATCAGATTTCAAATCAGGCTGTGGACACAGCTGTCTCTGCTTCTATTTTTACTCTCAAAGCTGACACGTGAAAAGGCAGCTTAACGCATACTTAATGCTGCCATTTAAATGCTTTCTGAATCCATCTTGATCAATGCCAGGTTTAGTGCTGGAAGTACAAATCAAATATGGTTAACAGTTCTTTTGCTAAGCATGTTCAGTGTTGTTGCTTAGTGCTCATGTGAACAGAAACACGTTCTCATCAAGACGATTAATAGACTCAGAATGTGTTGTACAATGTCAAAAATGTCCCTCATTATTTTTTCAGAAGACAATTCTCCAGAATTGAACTTGATCCAATGTTGCAGTGTGCTGAACCTGGGAAATGAAACTCTAAATAAAACTGGATCACTTGTTGGACAGGTGTTGATTGGTTTTATCAAACAGGGAGTCGGAGGAGTATCCACCTGTCATTAATGGTTTAGAGCATTGATCCTTTCCATGCTGCATTCAGCTTCTTCTCAGACCTCACATGTATGGCTATTGTCTTAGTCAGTCAAGATTGTGAGCCTGGATACTACCATATACCTTTTACATTTTATGCTGGTGGTGTATGCATGCATTTAAGAAAGGATTAGTATTTTAAAAACCAGATACATTTGGGTTGTGTTATAGAGAGATATGACATATGTACGGCAAAATAGGTTGCTAAGCAATACAGTACATTCACTGCCAAGAAAAAGATTAAAACAGTGAATTATTGTATGAGATGTAAAGGGAAAAGCCTGAGCGAGCAAGAGCGAGAGCGAGAGAGAGGGGTGGGAGAGAGAGAGAGAGAGAGAGAGAGAGAGAGAGAGAGAGAGAGAGAGAGAGAGAGAGAGAGAGAGAGAGAGAGAGAGAGAGAGAGAGAGAGAGAGAGAGAGAGAGAGAGAGAGAGAGAGAGAGAGAGAGAGAGAGAGAGAGAGAGAGAGAGAGAGAGAGAGAGAGAGAGAGAGAGATTACCAAGGATGGTCAGAAAGAGGAAGGACAGCCGAGGCAACTGTTTAGAGAAAAACAACTTATAGTGTATACCTGTGTGGCTCGGTTGGTAGAGCACGCCACTTGCAATGCCAGAAGTTGTGGGTTCGACTTCCACGGGGTACCAATACAGGAGAAGAAAAAGTATGAAATGAATGCGCTCACTACTGTAAGTCGCTCTGGATAAGAGTGTCTGATAAAATGTAAATGTAGAGAGTCAGAAGGGGGTGTTAGCAGAGCTATGAAAGGAATGGGATGCCAGAGTGAGCTGGAAAACAGAAGCAGTGGGTGATACAAATTAGATGTTCCATATACCCCAATTATAATTTCCCCTTTACACACAATAGCTTGCAGGAGGAAAAGACTGGTGAAGCCCACCAACACTTTGTCATAACAGGGTACAGTAGATAAAGTATACATATTCTAATAGTTTCTGTTCATAGGATTGTAAATAGATTAAATCAAAATAAGCTTCTCTCAGCACTTGATATCTCTTTATCCCAATGACTTCTACATCCGCAATGTATGGGGGAAAGGGATGGGGCTTTAATATCAATTTCTCTTTGTTTATCTAACAACATAGTCTCTGGCTTTCTCTAAACCAGGTCAATTTCCCATCTGCCATACAAATACCAATGTGCTTATATGGAAATGTCATATCAGGGGATGTTCATCTATATCCT